>NC_071274.1:10431504-11116504 GCF_023375685.1 Ictalurus furcatus
ATGCACATACAGACTCTTGTCACCAACATACTAAATTCTATAAGTAATGCAATTTTAGTAATGCTTTCACATAGTACAAAACCTCCACATGCTTAAAAAAATCCCATTTTATGATTGACATTTACACACCTGGATGAATAGTTTTACATTCCCAGTTTGTCTTTTCTGTACACAAAAGTATTTTTTTTGTTATTCTTTTTTTTTCCAGAGTTAATATTTATTATTTTAATGACCATGCCATTGCACTAAGAGGAAATCACATTTCCTTGAAAACACTACAGCATTTTTTATGTTGGTATTCATGTACTAACCATGTGAATAATTATTGTAATCTATACAACCCTGACTTGGACTACAATGCTTAAAGCATTCTCTTATTATTTATGATCTGAAGGATGGTGTTGAAGTCTATATTACATGACATTTGTAGTGTCATTAACTTGAATATGATACAGCTGTTGTTATATGAAATGTGCTAATCACATGTATGTTTTTGTTGAAGCTCAGTTTAGGATTTAGGCACCTCTTCATTTTTTTTTATTTAAAAACCCTTGCAGAATGTTTTGCTGTTCCTTAATTTCCCCTTGGCTTAGTGTACCATGAGTGCCTAAATATGGAGAGTACTTTATGTACGTAGGCCACATTTTTCCCCTCAATGTTTTTAACTCTTAAATCTAGCAGGTTTGCAGGATCTCTATAGCGTCAGTCCATCTCAAATGGTCCAATAATTGCAAGGGTGGCTGCTTGACCATTTTTAACTTAAAAAAAACACTTTTTTTTAAAAGTGTTTTTAAAAAAAAAAAAAAACAAACATTTATTTTTTACTTGGTTTAACTATAACCGCCATCTTTGTGTCATGGCACACAACAAATTTTGGTTTTACAGCTGTTTATGGAAACCTCAATATCTCAGCTCAGCATGGGCCTAGCTCCTTGGAACAAAAAATTATCTCTAGTGCACATTACAAGGTACATGTGTATATATAAACATTTTGCACATTTGTGTTCCTAAGACTTAAAGTCCAATTGTAATGCTCAAGATTGTTCACAATTCCACATTTATGGTCAATTTAATGGGAAGGATTTGAATCACATCTTAATTTTTAGCGGGTACCTAGGTACATATGGTAAGTATAGCACAGAACATTTCAGGTTTGAGACTTTTTACAGGGACAAGAAAGTGCAGTTTTTAATAATTTCCCTCCCTTTCGGATTGAATATTTCTGGTGGGGGACCAGAAACGAACCTGAAACTTTCACAGAAATAAGTTCTCTATAGTAGTATTCTGCTGTAAAAATTGTGAGTTTGAGGTGCAGGTAAACTATGCAGGACCTCGAGGGCCAGATTTGAAGAACCAGCCTGATCCATCATGTTGGTACAGGTGTACAGTTGATATGCATGAATAGATTTTATCCAAATAAAGAATTACAGTGTTCAGTTGGTTGTTTTACAAGTGAACAGTGTCATATACAGAGCTGTGGTATTGTACATAGAGGTAATTACTCAAAAACAATTTTTAAATTAAAAACTCTTAAGCAACCTGCATTGGACCACAGAGATGGAATGACCCGTTAGTAAAATGAGAGTTGTGAATTGTTGGTCTTTATCTACAATTTTGTGAGGAAAAAAAATCTGTGCTTTGATTAGCAAGGTCTCTGTTCTGACACACCTAATTCAAAGAATCAGGTAATTATTAAACCCTTTGTTGCCTGACACATTATATGAAGTCCAAAAGTGCAGGACTGGGAGTGAAAACTACTGCTCAAAATCTCAAAATGATGAATAGATGTCTCCTGTAAAAAGATGAACAAACTTAGTATAAAATCACCAAGAACTGATTTGGTTAAAGGCTTTCAGAAGGTCATGTACAAAAAGTGGTGTCGCTGAAATCGGAGGTGTTGCAAGACTGAGTTCTGGGTTTACACTGCTGAAATGCATATTGCTGTGTGATTAGTGGTGTGATGGTTTACAGTGATTAGAAAATCTAAGATATTAACATTGTCCTGTATTAGTATAAATAATGTCACTGAAAATTTATTAATTTTTCATTCTGTTTCATGCCTACTCCCAAATAAGATAGCTGATTAGATCAAACATTGTTATCTCATTGTGTTATCCCTGAATCCAGGTGCAGAGGTGCCTAGTGTCCTAAACTCTATGCTTTATGGGTATAAGTATAAATACTATCTTATTTATGCCAAGAGCGATGAGACAAGAATAAGGCTTTTCTCTGAGTTTGTTTGCAAATGATTAGTTTGTTACAAGGCATGAAGGCAATTAATGAAGACAATATAAAAATAAGAAAACAGTCATTTTAGTCATTGTGCTTTCTTTATTCACACACGTTCACTAATTTATGTTGACATTTATTTATCATATTTTAGGATAATTAGACTTTCTCAGACACACACACACACACAATTGTCTGGTTTCATGCAGATGTATTTTCTCCTAAGATTAAGAGAGGTGGGAAATGTATAAAAGCTTTCAGAAACCACAAATCCCTTAGCCCAGGAGATAACCGAGAGAAAGAAGTAGGAGGGGGTAAAAGAGAAAAGTCAGCATTAATGGAAGGAAGGGAACAGATACAGACAAAGAATGTAACTCTAAGAGAGACAGGAGAAGGAGTGAAGTGTGGGTGTGTTTTCCCCCTATAGTTCTGTTTAAGTGGCTTTGATAAGCTAGCATGCTTACACTCACACAGACACACACACAGAGTGATCAGTATCACACATATATCCTACTGAAACGTGCACAAAGACTCACAAGACTTCTGTAAGTGTTATATGGGGTATGTCCCCATAAGACTTTTTTCTGCTTACCGTAAAGGTTCACTGGCCCTGCACAAACACACCTGCAACTTCATCCTCTTCAGTACTAAAAGGATTCAGTTTAAGACCAGCAGCATGACCATGTACTCGTTATTAAAACTTGCCTGTTCTCAGCATGAAGAGGAATTAGCAGAGAGGCTTAGAAAGAGAGGGATTGCAAGATTTGCTAAGGGATGAGGGAGATGAGATACTGGGCTAAGCAGCTTTAGAATAGTCAGTGTCAAAACAATCGACAAATCTCACCGACAGTTTACTCCTGCTATGAGAAGGTCTCATTATTAAAGTGAACTGATACATTCACAATAGAGGTTCACTTAGACATGTCATCACTCTACATAATATGTGGTCTCTGTGTGTGTGTGTCACTGTATGGTCTCAGCATCACTAAAAGCATGCATTCAACTCAATTAGTGGTATGCATTATTAATATCTGTCTAGAGAGGTATTTGTTTTTACACTGGAATTAAAAGCCTCTGGTATCATATATCACACTCCAGAGAGAGAGCGAGAGAGAGACCAGATCATACTCATTTTTCTGAGCAAGTTAACAGTAAGTTAAGGAAAGTTACTCCAAAGAAATGTGGTGTTTTTGTAAAATATATGTTTGATATGATACAAAAGCCTGCCTTAGGCTTTTACATGGAATTTTATAACTCTTATACAACTCTATAATTGTTTGAACATTATGGATAATAATCCCATCTTCAATTAATTTTTTTCAGACATGGATTTGTAGATCTATGTATATGTTTAGAGCTTAAAGTTTGTATGTTGTTTCTTAAATGTTTAATTTTAGCTACATATTCATGGTGATATCATTTTAACATAAAAAAATAAAATAAAAAGAAGACTTTATATGTGTGATGTTATCACCAAATTGTTGATTCAGTTTAGGTAATGTTAATTAAAAGCTAGCTAACATTAGCTGATAATCTAGAATTCTATCCAAGTTTGCTGATCAGTTTAAGTTTAATATGTTTATAGACTAAGAGTGCTTTTAAATAAAATTTTAGTTAGCTAAATAGCTATCTTAATACTTGCCAGAGAATATTCTAGCATGATCAATTTCAAGTAATTGACGGCAATTTTTGCTATATACGGTCTGCTATACTAAGCCTGCTGACATCAAAGTCATTTTGACTAATTGCTTATCTTTCTTTATTTGTTGATTTTAATATTTGGTGACAGAAATTTTGGTATAGTGGAAGTGATAACATGCCTTAAAGGAATTAAAAAATATATATATCTAACACTGGTGTCTGTTTCTGTTCAAAGTTAGGGTTTATTTCTCATTACAGGGTTTCATCACATAAAGCTTGTGTGTTGAAGAAATATGCCTTTATGATAAATGTTTAATTTGAACACATTTTAAACTGAAATAGTGGTGCTTCAGTTTGCCAGTACAGCCTGTATTTAAAATTGACCAGCATGGTGGTGGCAGCATCATGCTTTAGAGCTGTTTCTCTTCAGCAGGGACTGGGGTCTAGTCAAGAGAGAGGGAATCATGTACAGTCCTGTGAAAAAGTATCCTGATTTCTGTATATCCCATACTAAATTGTTTCAGAAATGAAAACAAAATATAAGTTAAAACAAAGGCTACCTGAGTAAACAAAATACAGTTTTTAAATGATAGTCATTTATTGAAGCAAAAAAGTTATCCAATTCCAACTGGGCCTGTGTGAAAATGTATTTGCCCCATAGTTACTAATTCCCCAAATATATGAAACTGCATTCATAATGGGGTTCAGTTGGACTAGACGCAACCAGGCCTGCTTACTGCAAACCCTTTTCAATCAACACTTTTTCAACAGCATGACATTTGTTAAAGGGTCTTACCCAATAATACACTATGCCAAAATTGAAAGAATTTCCAGAAATGATGAGAAGGTGACTGAAATACATCAGTCTGGGAAGGGTTAAAAAGCTATCTCAAATGCTCTGGGACTCCAAAGAAGCACAGTGAGAGCCTTTATCTCCTAATGGAAAAACTTGGCACAGTAGTGAACCTTCTGAGAATTGGTCTACCTTCCAAAATTCCTCTAAGGGCACAGCAACTACTCATCCAGCAAGTCACAAAAGAGCCAAGGACAACATGAAAGGACCTACAGGCCTCTCTTGCATCAATAAAGTTCATGACTGTTCATCACTATCAAAAAGACACTGGGCAAAAATGGTATCCATGGAAGAGTTGCAAGGTGAAAGCCACTACTAACCCAGAATAACATTAAGGCTCATCTGAATTTTGCCAAAACATACCTTGATGATACTCAAACCTTTTAGGAGAATGTTCTGTAACTGATGAGTCAAAAGTGGAACTGTTTAGATGACAGGGGTCTTGTTATATCTGGCTTAAACCAACACAGAATTCCACAAAAAGAACAACATACCTACAGTCAAGCATGGTGGTGGATGTGTGATGGTGTGGGGATGCTTTGCTGCTTTAGGGCCTGGGCAACGTGCAATAATTAAGAGAAACGTGAATTCTGTTCACTACCAGAAAATCCTAAAGTACAATGTCCGTTTTTTCACATGGGTGATAGGTATTGGATTATTTTCTTGCTTCATTAAAAAAAACTAAAATCTCTTCTGTGTGTTTACTCAGGTTGCCTTTGTTTTATGTTGTATTTTGTTTGAAGATCTAAAACTATTTAGTATGAGATAAACACAAAAACAGAAGTATAGCACAATAAAGAGCCAAAGCACAAGTCAACAAAAGAATGGCTTCAGAAGAAGAAGCTCTTAATAGACCAGTCAGAGCCCAAATCTAAATCCTTTCAAGAACCTATGAAATGACTTGATGCACAGGAGATCCCATCATAGTTTGATAGATCTGGAGCATTCATGTAAAGAAGATTTGTAAAGATCAATTTGGTAGACTTTTTTTTTTTAAACAAACAAACAAACAAACACACCCTGAGTGCTGTATTACAAGCAAAAGTAATTAAATTGTATTATGTTAAATTATTAGCTTGTTAAGTATTAGTTAAGGAGTGTACACTTATGTAGCCAGGTTATTGAATGTTTTTAAACTATTGAGCCTTTTTTGTTGAGTGTACAATAATAATTGATTGTCTAAATGTGTATCCAAATCTACAATCTGCCAATTACAATTGTTTATTGTAAAAAAAAAATCAAAAAAATAAAACTTAATGACACCATTACAAATTAATGACACAAAGTTAACAGAATATCAATTTAAATTCTGCTCAATTTTTTTCTGTAATCAATTACAGGAGGGGAGGAGTCTGTGTGTGTGTGTGTGTGTGTGTGTGTGTGTGTGTGTGTGTGTGAGAGAGAGAAAGAGAGAGAGAGAGAGAGAGATGAGGGGTGACAGATGTCTTTTATTCTTTCTCCCCATCACTTGTTTTATTCTTGTTGATGAGGACCAGTGAGCTCCACACTTGAGAAAGGTAATAACACTTTAGCATTAATTTAGCTTTAATTTTTATAGCTAATTGCCAAATACTTCAAATTGCATTTTTCTAATGAACAGTGTCCTGGAGTTTCTTTAAATTATTATTATTATTATTATTATTATTATTATTATTATTATTATTATTAAAACATTTAAAACCTTTTTATTATTATTACTTTTTTTACTTCCAGTAGTAGTTTTTATTTCATTTACTAGAAAATGTAAGAATATGGGAAATAATTTAAATATTACAAATTTTTATTTTAATTAAATATTTGAAATAATTTGTTTATGTATTTTTTCCATTTGTAGCAAAACAATGGGATGGGTGATTTCTTCACAACCAAAATTTTGACAGCTTAATTAATATGGATTGTAAATTATAAATAAAATCTGTTACTATAGCTGATTTGTTCCACAAACCACACAGGATTTTTTTTTTTTGGGGGGGGGGGGGGGTGTTTGATTTCTTTAACCCAGCTTAACCAAACATTCAGGAACACTGAATACCTACAAGGTTCAAGTGTGTGGGGAGCTGGAAGAGAGCAAGAAATTTTAAACATGTGTGGATTCATGGGGATCAATTTGAGAGACACTGGAAATATCAGTGAAAAACTAAATATATTACTGAATTTATGCTGTTAAAACAGGACTTAGGGTTAGGGTGCATTTCTATAAATTTATATAAATGCAAAGGGGGGCACAGTGGCTTAATGGTTAGCACAATTGCCTCCCATCTCCAGGCTGGGGGTTCAAATCCCGCCTCTGCTCTGTATGCGCGGAGCTTGCATGTTCTCGGGGTTTCCTCTGGGCACTCTGGTTTCCTTACTATAGACAATTTCTAGATTAGGGTCCAGAGTAAACTTGAAGTACACCTGTAAGTATTAAACAAAATATGTTTTAATCTATGGAGTATGCTACTAAAATTTTTTATCATCTTGTAGATGCATTGTAGCTGCAGTTCAAATATGGGACCTCTCATTTCACCATACTGGAGCCATAGTAAGTGCTTGTGTATATATATATGTTTATGTAACTGGTGTATTGATGTGCCTGAGAACTAGAACACAGCAAAGTTTCTTCCACCTTTTTTTGTTTTTGCTGTTCTTCAAGATGTAGACAACATCTGATTTATTTTTGTTTTCATTTTAAAGATCATAAACAGTAGATCTTTGCCAGAATGTTTTGTAAAGCAGATGCATGTACAAATGCAGGGCAATGATAACTAAAGCAATAAACTAAAGCAAAAATAATAAATAAGCGTATAAAATATAAATAAAATGTTGTTTTTATTTGGTCTGAATTTACAATGTGGTTATTTTTTAACTGTTAAAATACCTGCACTTTGTAGACTCTATACTGCATGTATTCATGAAGCAAAAGTTAAACACAAATGCAAATGATATTAGGTTATTGTTTTCAAACCAAAGCCATTGTTTTCTACAGTTTAGTGTTTCCGCTGATCTAATGCACCAGAAGAAGTAAATAAGGCGTTAATAAATCACTCATGTTTCATGACAATGGAATGTTGCTAACATTAAACATGGTGTAGCAGTTGTAGAAGTAGTATAAGTAATAACAATTTATTTTCCACAACAAGCCACAACAATCCAACTCCACATCACATATAATCAGTAACAGCACTAATCCAAAAAAAGCATACACTTTATCAATTTTTACAATTATGTAAAGCATACACTACATCACAGATCCTGAAACAATCTCATCCAAAACACTTACCCAATACCCAAGCCATATGCAATGGCTATAATAAGTCTACATACCCGTTAAAATTGCAGGTTTTTGTGATGCAAAAAAACCCCCAAACATGTCAGATCTTTTACCACATTTAATGTGATATAGTATCCAACAAAATTCAAGTGGAAAACAAATAGAAACCTTTTAGGAAAAAAAGAAAAAAACTTTCTTACAAGCACCTTTTGCTTGTAATACAGCACAGCATTTTTGAGTCAACCAACTCAACACATCTTGATGTGGAAATTTGATTCCACTCTTCCTTGCAAAAATGCTCCAGATCTTTTAGCTGTGAGGGATTTCCTGTGCACAGCCCTCTTCTGGCTCTGGGCTCTGACTGGGTCATTCCAAAATGTTGACCTTCGTCTGAAGCCACTTTGTTTTTGATTTGTGGATCATTATCATGCTGGAAGATTAATTTTTTTCCAGCTTTCTGTAACAGAGATCTATTTTGTACCAGAATAGATTGGTATTTGGAGCTATCCATGATTCCTTCTATCTTGACTAGAACCACAGTCACAGCTGAAGAGAAACAGGATGCCAGCATGATGCTACCACCATCATGCTTCACCATGGGTATGGTGTTTTTTAGGTTATAAGCGCTCTTGTTTTTGCACCAAACAGATCTTTTAGAATTATGCTTAAAATGTTCTACATTGGTCTCCTCAGAACATACCACATTTTGTCACATGGTTTGGCAAAATATAAGCAGGCTTGGATGTTTTGTTTTGTTTTTTTCATGAGACAGGGCTTCTGTCTAGCAGCCCTATCCTATAGCCCAGACATGTGAAGAATACTAGAGATTGTCACATACAAGAAGTGACCAAAACTCCAGATATTCTTGCAGATCCTTTACTCTTGCTGTAGATTTCTTTTCAGTCTCCCTCTTAAATTTTCACCTTGTCTTTTTGTCAATTTTAGAGGCACATCCTATTCTTGGTTATGCCACTGTGGTGCCCCATTTTCTCCACTTTTTGATCATGCTCTTCACAGTATTCCACGGTACATCTAATGTTTTAGAAATTCCTTTGTACCCCTCTCCTGACAATAAGATCCTGTACGTGCTTTGTAAGGTCTTTGCAGACCATGGTTTCAGCAGTCAGCTGAAACCAAGGTCAAGAAAGTCACGAAAATCCTATAGAAACAGCTGATATTTAGTTGGGGTTAATCAGAATCACTTCATTGATGATAGGTGTATGAAAGTTCAAATTCAAATAAAAAAAATTATTTTCACACGTGTAGTGAAATAATTTTTACGACTGTGACATGAAATAGTGTAGGGGTCCACTCACTGGTCCAACGACGGTACCCAATGACGTGGTAGAAGGATTTCCCACGTGTTCCTGTCTTTTTTAAGCGATGTGAATACATTTAAATTTGTCATTCCAATTCCGCTTGACTCTCTCTTGAATTAAATCTGACTCCAATTGTAAAAAGCTTGATGTTGTATTTATTTCTTATTTATTCATATTTTGATACTTTTGATCTTCTATACTTGATTAATTCTAATTTATTCTATACTTTAAATTGTGCTCGTTAATTCGGATTACATGTCGAGTCTCATGCCGGTCGTGTGCGCGGATCTCATGGTCACAAACTCGCCAGCCTTGTTCATTAGCCAGAGGTAATTGACTAATACTATTTAGACGATCGCCCCATGCTTACCCTTTCCTAAATAGTACTTTATTAGTCCCCTTAGATAGTAACACTTAGTTACAGCAACGATATCTCTAGTCAGAGGTGTTGACCACTAAAATCTACAGAGACAGACCAATAATATCTAAGTAAAATTACCTTTATATAATCATGCCATAGTTTCCTATGTACATGTTAACTAGAGTAAGATTACAATAACCAGAGGCTTATACTTCCCCCTATTTAGACTTGGTCGATCATCTTTATGTTGTCCTAAACAGGTATTTCATATCGAGCCTGTTACGGTACCGCCAGCAGATGGCGCTGTGGCGATAACATGCACGAGCAGCTTGAGAACGCGCACGTGAGTGAAGTGCGCATGGACGCTAAAGCTGGGTTAAGTGTCCAGCTGTCGGCAATCAAGGGACTGTCTACTTAAACCCCTCGTGTTGCTGCGCACATCGCGTGGCATTAAACTAAACTAAGCCAAGCTAAAGAGTTGTAGTAAAGCAACATCACATCACATCACATCACATCACATCACATCACGTCACGTCACGTCACATCACATCACATCACATCACATCACGTCACGTCACGTCACGTCACGTCACGTCGAGAAAGGACTAACAGAGAAGACGACGGAATGTATAATGGTGCCAGCTTGTGATATTGCCATGCTCTGTCTGTTTTCCTGTCCTTTAGTTGATACCCTGTCGTAGTTGAGTGTTTGTATCCAGTCCTAGTTAACTGAGACGTTCCTGTTCTAGTTAAGTGAGACGTTCCTGTTCTAGTTAACTGAGAAGTTCCTGCTCTAGTTTAATGAGACGTTCCTGCTCTAGTTTAATGAGACGTTCCTGCTCTAGTTTAATGAGACGTTCCTGCTCTAGTTTAAGGCGCTGAGTACAGCGGAAGGCTTAGGACACAACTCTGTGGGGCTCTGGTGCTGAGGGTGAGGGAGGGTGAGACATATCTGCCCATCCATACTGCTTGAGGTCTGTCTGTAAGGAAGTTGGAGATTCACTGACACAATGTCAGGCTTTGTCCCAGGTTCTCCAACTTGGTGGTGAATTTGGAAGGAATTATAGCGTTAAATGCTAAACTGTAGCCAACAAACAGCATTTTAACATAAATTCCCTTCCTGGTATCCAGATGGTGCAGAGTTGTGTAAGGTGTGTGATGGGTTTTGAAGATGAGTTTGAATGTGATTGGTTAATTCTGAGCACAGTCACATGCCCATTGTAAAAGGGTGTATGCACTTATGCAACCAGGTTATTGTAAGCTTTTTTTCCCCTTCTTTTTTCTAAAATGTATCTTTGTTTTTCACTTGATTTCTGTTGGTTGCTATATCATATTAAAGGTGGAAAAAGATCTGCATTATTTATCTAGAGTTCATTTTTTTCATCACAACCTGCAGTTTTAACAGTGGTGTATTAACTTTTTACATCCACTATACAGTGCAATCAAGAATTGTCACCCAAAAATTATAATTACAAAATGTGTAAATAAATAGTCAGGTCCATAAGTATTTGGACAGTGACAATTTTCATAATTTTGCCTCTGTACATCACCACAATACATTTGAAATGAAGTGATTGATATGTGATTGAATTGTTGACTTTCAGCTTTAATTCAACTGATTTAACAAAAATATTGCATTAACAGTTTAGGAATTACAGCCATTTTCTGAGTCCCTCCATTTTCATAAGTTCAAAAGTAATTAGACAAACTAACAGTGAAAAGCATGCTCAGTTGGATTGAGGTCATCAGACATTTAATTTATTTGCCTTAAGAAGCCCTTGGGTTGCTTTCGTAGTATGTTTTGGGTCATTATACATCTGTACTGTGAAACTCCATCCTATCAGTTTTGTAGCATTTGACAGAATCTGAGCACAAAGTATAGCTCTATACGCCTTAGAATTTATCCTGCTACTTTGGAACACAAACTCTTCCTTTCCTTCTCCATACTCTTCTCTTCCCATTATTCTGGTACAAGTTAATCTTGCATCAGAACTGGTCAGGCTTTTTTTCTTCTTTTTTTGTTTTTCTGTTTTTATTTTTTTTTTTAAAGCAAAGTCTAATCTGGCCTTTCTGTTCTTGAGTGTTACCAGTGGTCTGCATCTTGAGGTAAACTGACTTTATTTACATTCATTAAGGTGTCTCTTGATTGTAGACTTTGACAATGATGCATCTACCTCCTCCAGAGTGTTCTTTGTGAAGGGGATTTTCTTCAACAAGGAAAAAATTATTCACTTTAGTTGTTTTCTGTGACCTTCCAGGCCTTTTGGTGTAGGTGAGCTCGCAAATTCAACACTTGAAATCAACTCCAGGCCTTTTATCTCCTTAAGCTGTCATGAAATAATGAGAAAACGGGTGTTAACTCAAGCACACCTGATTCAACTAATCAAGGGCTTCATTAGTTGCACCAGGTGTGCTTGAGCTGGGACACATGATATACCTGAGCTGGCTAGGGGTAGAAAATTTATGAAATATGAGGACGGGGCAGAAAAAGGAAGCTATTAACGGCTGCAACCAGATTTCTTAGAAGGCAAGTTGTGAAAAACCCTTGAGTGACTGCAAAAGACCTGCAGCAAAACTTGGTGGCAACAGGCACTGAGGTTTCAGTGAGCACAGTATGGTACATACTAAATGCAGAAGGTTTCAGTGCCAGAACTGCAAGACATACACCACTACTGACCCAAAAGCACAAGAGAAAATCATATAAATAAGCCACAGAAGTTTTGGCGTTCTGTTCCATGGAGCGATGAAACAAATCTGGGACTTTTCGGCACGGAGAAAGAAGAATGAAGAAAGAACACTCTGTCCACAGTCAAGCGGTGGTGGTGGTTCAGTGATGCTGTGGGGCTGCTTTGCATCCTCTGGCACTGGAAACTTGCAGCCAATGCCATTCCTCACTATATACAAACTCCGCAAGTTGCATAGGGTGTTGAACCACCAGGGGGCCCCCTTGATCTAGTAAATTATTTACCGTTGGTTAAAAAAAAAAAAAAATTATAACATGCAAATATAAATGTGGATTCAGCTTTAGAGGGGTCACGTGTTTCTTTTTTTTAAAATAAAATACATGATTATATTTATTTAATTACTGTTTTTGACTCTGACATCATGCCCAGTACGGCGGGTAAGGACATCATTGACATACTTTTTGACATATGGCTATGGCTTCCAAACGAAGCTATCCGGTGGGAGCAGAAAAACAGAGTGCCAAGAACGTGAAGCAAAAGATCTTGCAAAGATCTAGCAAAAGAGCAAGAAGAACTTAAAGGCATGTATTTTTTGTAATATTTTAAATTCTTATTTAGTCTTGACAAAGCATATAATGAATTAATTAAAAACAATACTCCAGTCAGTCTAGATCAACAGATTCAATATTAGTCCACTGTGCTTCCTTAGAAATGCCCCATAACGAAATGTAATTTTCAGTTTGTGTTCGTAGACATCAATAATCAAAAGGTTCTTGATGTGTTTTAATGTATAGGAAATAAACATATTACTGGTCAGCAAGGCAAGCTTTATTATTATTATTTTGTTTGATTTTTTCATAAGTTGCCATTTGTTCTTCCATTATATAACATTGGCAGTGCACCTTAAATATATTATTTAAATAATAAATACTAACGTTTGAAATCAACTCACTCTGTGTTGTTAGTTGACTGTGAAACTGCTCTGAAAGAACAGATTAAGGCATGGGGGTCATTTTGGGGTTTTTAAGACGGCACTGACAGGGGCCCCCAGGTGTCTAGGCCCGGCACTGCCTGCAGTGTGTGGAAGGCAAGATGGATTCATTGAAGTATCAGGAAATCCTAGGAGAAAACGTCATGTCGACTTCCTCACAGATGGCATGACGTTTTCCACGAGGCCATTGCTCATGAGGAATGGGCTAAGATTTCTCAGGAACGCTGCCAGAAACTGGTGTCTGGCTACGCATCTCGTTTGCAGCAGGTCATAACAGCAAAAGGGTGGTCTACTAAGTACTAAAGATGCTTGCTTACTAAAGATGCTTACTAAAGATGTAGAGGTTCAATAATTTTGAAACTGGAGAAGTCATTATAAGTTGCATTTTCAGTCGAATTTGGGGAAACAAATTGAAGCAATTGTTGTGTTGAACTATTTCAGTTGCTTTTGTTTGATTTGTTCATTACAAACGGCTGAAAGTCTGTACATTTTGGCAATAAACCTGATTTGCAATGGGGGTTGAATCATTTTGACTGCAACTGTATGTTCCTCCTCATGTGCTTGGTCACAGCATTACACACTCTACAAGGCTGTGGTTGGCTGACTGGCACCAAAATATTAATTATGAGAGGTCAGTCATATCCAGTACCATTTCAATGATTGGCACTTCAGTCCCTTTGAGGTCATATCATACGGTGAAGCCCTGTGTCCGGGTAGGACAAAAAATAATTTATGAAGAGCTTATTGTCCAGTAAATGTTGGCATTTTTCATTATGCAAAACCCACCCGTGAAGAACCCATTGACTACCAGTGAAATCATGCATTTGGGCCGGACCCAAAATGACATATTAAGATTCTGTTGCCCAATGAATGCTAATCTTTAATCTGTTACTCTGTTACTGCTTTACCTGAATCTGGCATAAGAGTCCATTGAAGTCATACAGCTTTTGGCTTATATTGACATTTTCACATAGGCCATACTATACATCAAAACAGTTTGCATGAAATGAATGAACAGTGCAATATTTCAATGAGATCTCTGATATTTTGATTCACTAAAATAAATATTGAATTTCACCAAGAGTGATGAATACTAGAGACACATTGGAAAACATTTAATTGCCACGTTTTAATGAAATTAAAGGTGGATGCAGGCTGTCTTTATTTTTATAAAACAAAGTGTAAACTAAACAGAAAACGGACAAGGCCAGGTTCAAAAGGCTAGAAAGAAAAGAATGGGTACAAACCAAGAATCTTAGTTGGAGAACACAACAGCAGATCTACTCATATACCCACAACACAATACAAATGCCAAGCAACTAATGAAGAAAAACACAGAACTAAGCTGAAGGACTTCTGGGGCGAGAATGCTGTGCATGCCTGGCTGCCGTTTCTCACCTGGACTATCGTTTATCTTGTTTGTTTTTGTTTGTGCCTTGTTTGGATTACTTCACTTATTGGTTCTCTCATATCCAGTGTTACACGGTTTTGGACTTTCTTGCATATCGGTATTTCGATGCTCCAATTTTGTGCTCTTTTTCACTGCCTGATGCTTGTTTGGCCATCGGCCTGCTGCAAGTGCTCTCCCCATTTGGTCAACCACCACTTTTGGCTTGGTTGATGGGTGAGGTAACGCTCTGTGTATTAGTTGTGCTGATTGTTTACTGTTTGGATGGGTTGCCTTCCTTTTGGTAAACTATGTATTGGTGTTGTGATGGTTGGGGCTCTGGCTAACATGGTATCGCTGGTGGCCTGCAACATATCTGTCAGTGTAAACATGCCTCAGGCAGTAGCTCCCATTTTGCTTCTGTTTTGTTTAATTTTCGGTGATAAAACCAAAATGGAACTTGGATACTTACCATCTCTATTCTGGGCTTTAAACTGCCATCCTCGTCTTGATTCTGTGACATATGAGTACTGTCAGATGCTTGGAATTACTTGTCGTCCGCAAAATATATTCAACCTTCATCCAGAAAATCCCTGAATATTCACTACTCAATGGCTACTGCTATCCCATGCATCTGGTCTAACAACAGGCCCCCAGCTAAGTCTAAGCCACCATCTACTGACTGCAGGAGGCATCGATTGTTGATACATTATCAAGCTATGACCAGCACCATAATTCGTCGACTAACTCTGATGCCTCATGTCGTCATTTTGCTCTTCTGAATTGCTGCTCCATCTCAAATAAAGCCTTGTACCTCAATGAAATAATCACTGACAGTAACTTTGATATGTTAGTACTCGTTGAAACCCAATTTGATTTCCATAATACTAATACATTTGGATATATGGTATTGAAGGCTGATTTTCATTGTCCTATCACAACTGCTTCTAAGGCTCAATATGACTTTTTTCTGAACTCAGTGAATTGCTGACTCTGGCCTGTGCTTGGTTGTCACATGTCCTCTTGCTTGGTCACTTTAATATTCATGATGATACAGCTTCTCCTAACTCATCTCAACTACTGTCTGTTTTTAACTATTTCAATTTGACTCAACATATGTGCTTTTCTGCTTATTGGTCATACCCTTGATTCAGTCTGTACATCTGGTTTTGATATTGCTTCAATTTCCTCTTTTAATACTGGTATTTTTAATCACAAACTCATTGAATTTAGATTTAGTCTACCTGTGCAAATAAAATGCAGTAACACAATAATACTATAGTGACTTTAAATCTGTCGATGCCACATTATTTTCTGCTTCCACTGCTTCCTCTACAATTTCTGACGCCTCTGATATTTCTTGTCCTTCACTGATACCACTCCATTATTTCTTAAGTTTTGCATGAGCATGCGTCTATTAAGACTAGGTCTGTTCCCTTGTCCCACACTTCCCCTGGTATACACCTGAGCTCTGGGCCTTAAAAGTCATTGGTAGATGGCTTGAGCGGCTTTAGAGGAAAACCGGTCTTACTATTCACCATCTAGCTCTCATCGAACACCTCACTACATATAAAATGACTCTGAACTCTGCACTGTCTAACTATGTCTCTATAATTATTAATAAAGCAATTAATAGCCCTAAGGTAAATAAAAAGCACTATAAATAAGCTCACACAACCTCCAGCTCATGATGTCCATGCATCTGATGAGCTCCGTTATTCTTTCCTGAATTGTTTTCAGGAAGAGGTGCATGCTGTCCACCAGTGCTTTATAGATGAGGCCTCAGATTTTAGTTTTTTCCCTAACCACTCTTGTCAAAATTTGTCTAGCTTTACTCCTACAAATCTTAATACTAACTTAATACTGAAATCCAATTCTTCATCTTGCCGACTTGATCCTGCTCCTACATTTCTCCTCAATCTCTGTCATTCTGTCATCTTTTGCACCCATCTCACACTTCATAAATAGATCTCTAGCCTCTGCTTTTCTTCTTTTACCACTTAAAACTGCAGCAGTAACTTGGACCCTACTGTCCTTTCCAATTTTTGCCCTAATCGTTTCCAAAATACTGCAAAGTGTTTTTGCCTCCCAACTACAATTTTTTCTTGCTCAAAATAATCTCTTTCACCCCTTTCAATTTGGCTTTCGTCCACTCCATAGTACTGAATCTGCCCTTGTAAGGGTTGTTAATGACCTATTACTCTCTGGTGACTCTGGTTCTCTTTCCAGTCTTCTATTACTTGCTCTTAGTTCCACTTTTGATACTGTCTGTCATGACTTACTCCTTTTCCACCTTTTGGATAGTGGTGTCATGGGTGCTGCTCTCTCCTGGCTTTGTTCATACCTCATAGATAGACAGTTTTTTATTTCAATGCAGGATTATCGGTTGCCTAGTCTTACTCAAATTAGCTGTCTCTCAGGGATCAATTCTTGGACTCTAAAAATATATATATATATTATATTTGAACTGAGCTTAGTGAATATTATATATATATGCTGCCTTTGGGCAACTTATTCGCTGCCATGATTTCAGTTACCACTTTTATGCCAATGACATTCAAATTTTACACGGCTTGTAAATCTGTTTCCACCCTCCAGACTCTCCAGTATGTGTAAATTAAATAAAAAGATAGCTTAACTCCAACTTCCTAAAACTGAATATGAATAAAACTGAGATCATTATTATTGGAAATCCAACACTTATTAAAATCACTCCTTATGACTTTAGTTGTGACACTGATGGCACCCTCATTAAACCAGCCAGTAAAAAATGTAACTGTAAAAAATTTAGGCATCAGCTTTTATCCCTCCCTCACTTTTGTAACTTATATTAACTCTGTCTCTAAAATTGCCTTCTTTCACCTTCGTCACTTTGCTCGCCTTCGTCCATTCATTAGCCTCAATGACGCCGAAACACTGGTTTATGCATTTATATCCTCACATCTTAACTATTGTAATGCTTTCTTCATTGGCTTACCTGCTAACTCTATTGCTTGGTTGTAATATGTAGCGGACTTTTGCCTATATAATTAGTGCGGCAAAAGACGCCCTGGGTTCTCTTACCCTATTCAACTTCAATGTCTATGGTTTCAATTCCCCTTGTATGTGTTTCAATGTCATAAACTGTCACTAACTAGATGAATGTTTTTTAAATGGTATACTTATGTGTAAGCTTGTTTACTGAGGTAATACTAAGTGTAGTCAAACACCTTTTCTAATGCGTACACTCTATTCTATATTAAATGAATATAAATCTTAATCTGACACATCAACCCTCCACACCCCGTATAGCAATAATGAATTCCCAACAACCAGGTAAAGTTTAGTTATATGTATTAAAACACAATTCTTTGCATGTATATCAACTTAGAAATAAAACGTATTCAAAACTTTAACTTAACGTTATACCTTTTTCTGAGGTTTTTAAATCAATACCATTATCAAATCAACAGGTTACATATAACCCCATGTACATGCATAAGACAATCAGTTTTCAGTTATAACCTTTAACCTATGGGCCGAAAACAATAGCCTACCTAAGCCGGCACACCAGAATTTCTATAAACCCCACACACACCACTGTTCATGATGCAGGCCTGAATCGTAGCTTGGGGGCATTGAGGCCTTGAAACTGTATTGGCCGCTTCATGCGAATCGCGCAACAAAACCAAACAAATTCACTCACGAGGTTGATGGAGATGTCTGTGCCCAGAGAGGGTCCATGCACCGTCACTGCAGCCCTGCTCACGCGCTCTCGGTGTGTGCAGTTGCTCACGCGCCACTGTAGTTCGCGTATCAGTTCAAACAGCAAGCTGTCTTCCTCCAGTTAGTCTCACAGTCTTGTTCCTCAGAGGCAACTCATTGGCTGTCGAAGCCAGTTAGCATAACACAGTCCCAGCTACCGAGTTGCTAACTTTTCAGGCAATACTATTAGCTGAGCTATTCCGACAAATTCGTTTTGAAGATGTCTCTATGTGATACCGACTTCTTCCGCATGCAGAGTAGTGAATAGGTTATCGGTCTGACAACCATTAAGTGTTACTTAAGCACGAAAAGTAGCATTAATCACTTTACAGTTCTCCAGTGTGATCTTCTCCATGTCTCGCCTGCAGCCGAAAGAGAGCGTGACTTTTCCTTACGCAGGATTTGCCTCCTCCCCTGACCTCTCACCTTTCCCATTGATTGGCTAACATTTTAACCTAGAAACAAATCGTTTTATATCTTTCATATTTTCTATCATTTTCGTGGAACAAAATAGCAATCTTTTCCACATGCATTTGTACATACAATTATTTAACATGGAAATACAGAATTCCAAAAATACAGTGTCTGTGTATTTAAATTCGTACAAAACAAAAGGAAACTTAACCATGTATTTTCTACAGGGTTACATCCTCCCCTTCCTAACGTCTGATGTCCTCATCAGATTACTGTTTTCAATTTACCCAAAAGAAAACAAAACATACACCCTTTAAGGTGTGTCGCTGACTCTTCCTAGTGATATCCTATTTTAATTATTATCCCCCTATGAACTATGGTAATAGGTTGATCTTTTGCGCTACCTGGTTTGTCATAGGTAAGTCTAATGACGGGTTTAATCCTTCTTTTTTCAACAGGATCTGGTCTACTTGGCACTTGGGTGTCTACAGTATCCCCAACAGTCTCACCCACATCTGACTCTGAGCTAGTATCAGAACTAACTGTGAG
This sequence comes from Ictalurus furcatus, assembly GCF_023375685.1. Classification (NCBI taxonomy): domain Eukaryota; kingdom Metazoa; phylum Chordata; class Actinopteri; order Siluriformes; family Ictaluridae; genus Ictalurus; species Ictalurus furcatus. The sequence goes on from NC_071274.1 coordinate 10,450,930, forward strand.
ATCTGTGTCATTGAGATTCTCTCCCACATCACTTCCCTCCTCAACAGCTTCCCCGTCTGTATGAAGCTCTGACCCATGTTCAGACACAAGATCGGCCCTAGGGGTTCTGGTGTGGTGTCTCTGTAAGAGCCTATCCAGTTCGGCTTGGTAAGATGGACGAGTTCCAGCCTCTTCAAACTCCAAGGATGACTCACTTGACTGTCCACCATCTATTTCTGGCGCTGTGACTTCTCCAGTCTGCGGCCTTATCCTCAGTCGCCTCTTGGGGATCTGTGGCAGTTCATAATCTGTCTCCCATCCAGGCACTCTAACAAACTGTCCTATGGGAAGCAGATGTTCACAGTGAATAGTCGTCACCCGTCCTCCGGTTCCCTCTGGTTTGACACGATAGACTGGCAGGTTAGGCATTTTCTCCACCACAACGTAGGGTGTTGGGCTCCACCTACTCTGGAGTTTATGCTTTCCCTTCAAGCCTAATTTTTTGAGTAACACTCTGTCCCCAACATTCAACTCTTGGAAACTCACTCTTTTGTCATGGGACCTCTTCCGCTGATGTGTCTTATTGGCAGCCTCGGTAGCCAAGCGATAAGCACTCTTCAAATCTTCATTTAGCTTCGCCACATACTGAAAGTGAGGAATGCTATCAGGATCAGATGACACACCAAAGCAGAGGTCAATCAGGAGTCTGGCCTCCCGACCAAACATGAGATAGTAGGGAGAATAGCCAGTGGCGTCGCATTTAGTGCTGTTGTAAGCGTGAACCAGATAACCTATATGCTGACTCCAATGACGTCTCTTCCCTTGGCTCGATGTCCCAAGCATTGACAGGAGGGTCCTGTTAAATCTTTCTGGCTGAGGATCACCCTGTGGGTGATACGGGGTTGTCCTGGACTTGCGTATACCCATGATTGTCAGCACCTCCTTGATCAGGCGACTTTCGAAATCGCGTCCTTGATCCGAGTGGATCCTTGCTGGTAGCCCATAGTATAGGAAAAACTTATCCACTAGGATTTTAGCGACTGTAAGAGCTTTCTGGTTCTTTGTTGGGAATGCTTGCGCATATCTAGTGAAATGACCACTCACTACTAGTATGCTGTTCATCCCTCTAGTGTCTGGTTCTACTGATAAGAAATCAATACAGACTAGGTCCAGGGGCCCACTGCTGGTGATCTGGTGCAAAGGCACCCTTTGGTGCGGACTCTTGCGTGTGATGCAAGCTCCACAGTTCTGTATATACTTCCCGATCTCGCTGGACATTTTAGGCCAGTAGAAACGGTTTCTCACTAAATCAGTAGTTCTCTCTATTCCTAAATGCCCCATATCATCATGCATGGACTTTAGTACAACAGGTACGTATTTGTATGGCAAGCGGAGTTGAGTAACATCTGTTCCGGAGGTTCTCTTGCTTACTCTGTGCAGCAATCCCTCTTGGAACATCAATCTGCTGTGTTCTCGCCTCATCAGTTCCACTTCAGATGGCAGACTGTGGTCCTTGGGCCACTTGCCCTTTTTTACGGCCTTAATGACTGGTCAAATCCAGGCATCCTCGGTCTGGGCCTTCATCAGGTCATCTCTGGTCAGTGGTTCCAAGGCTCCACCATTCAACTGCACTGGATAAGCATATGAATTCGGGACACACCCTGGAGGTGCACCCAGTTGGAGAGCGTACTTAGGTGACCCTTCAACGTCAACCCGCTGACATATTGCTTTCACTCCAGGTGAGGGGATGTCCTCCCACTCTCTTGAGTGATCACTCTCTGACAGGTTTCGTGAGAGCAGGTCTGCATCAATATTGTTTCTCCCTGGGCGGTACTGAATATTGAACTCATAAGTTGCCAATGATGTAAGCCACCTATGGCCTGTGGCGTTCAGCTTGGCAGACATTAACACATATGTGAGAGGATTGTTGTCAGTCCGTACAGTAAACTTAGCTCCATACAAGTAGTCGTTGAACTTGTCCACAACAGCCCATTTAAGAGCCAAAAACTCTAACTGGTGGATCGGGTAGTTTTGCTCAGAGGGGGAAATTTTCCTGCTGGCAAAGGCTACAGGTCGTAAGCCCTCGGGATAGGCCTGATACAAGACTGCACCAAGTCCCTTAAAGCTAGCATCCACATGTAGAACATAAGGCTTGTTGGGATCAGCAAATGACAAGAATGGAGCATTGGTAAGGCAGTGGATGATCTGATTGAATGCCCTTGTACAAGACTGGTCCCATCTCTCGCCAAACTGCTCAGACTCACAAAAGTACTCCTGGTTTTTCTTCTTGTTTTTGCTTTGGGTGGGGGCATATCCTTTTGTTAGATCTGTTAAAGGTCTCACAATGGAAGAATAGTTTGCAATAAACCTTCTATAGTACCCACAGAAGCCAAGAAAGGATCTCAGACTCTTCAAGTCAGTGGGTTGAGGCCAGGTCTTCACTGCCTCCACCTTTGATTGGTCAGTCGCCACTCCATCTGCCGAAACAATGTGTCCCAAGTACAACACCTGTGGTTGGCAAAACTGGCACTTATCTAATGAGAGCTTCAATACTGCTTCCGCGAGTCGGTCAAGAACGCGGAGAAGGTGTTCCTCGTGTTCCTCTAGCATCTTTCCAAATACATTCAAGTCATCCAAGTACACCAAAACTTGTAGCAGGTTCATATCGCCGACTGTCTTTTCCATTAAACGTTGAAAAGTGGCTGGGGCCCCCATTATCCCCTGTGGCATTCTTTCAAATTGATAGAAGCCTAATGGACAGATAAAGGCGGTTTTCTCTTTATCTTCTTCCTTCATGGCTATTTGATAGTAGCCACTCCTCAAGTTGAGCACCGAAAACCACTTACTACCCGACAGACAGTCCAGAGCGTCGTCAATACGCGGTGTAGTATACTGATCTGGCACTGTTCTTTGGTTGAGTGTGCAGTAATCAATACACATTCTTACACTCCCATTTTTTTTTCTTGCTATAACTATCGGTGATGCATACGGACTTCTCGATTCTTTGATTATTCCAGCTGCTAACAGCTCTTGGATGTGTCTTCTGACATCATCAATATCAGCTGGCACTAAATGCCGGGAGCGCTCACGGAAAGGCCTAGTGTCTGTTAGCTGAATGTGATGTTCAACGTCACGGGCCAATCCTACATCCCAGTCATGTAGTGAAAAAACATCAGCTCTTTCGACCAGCTTTCGGCACAATCTTTTCTTCCACTCCTCTGGAACCGGAGAGTCACCAAAGTTCAAAAGACTGACATCCATTTTACTAGGGGCTTTCAAGCCACCCGGGGGTGAAATTACAGGGTCCACAGGATGCAACCGACTCATCACGGTCCCCACTGGTATATTCACTTCTCTGTGTGACTCGTTCTGCACTCGGACAGGAAAACGCTCTACCTGTACAGCAGATTTCAACACTGCCACCGGGTGCAGGAGTACTCCAGCTGGCAATGGATCTGCATCAGAGGCTTCAACCATGAGCACCTCATTTGACAGTGATTGCTTCAACTCCACATGACAATCTATACAGCAGCTACTACCTGGAGGTAGGGTCAACGGGTGAGGACCTAACCACTGTACACTGCCAGCGTCACCTTCTAATGGTATAGACTCTAGTGGCTGTTCCATCCTGCAACTGGCCTTTAGACCCAGAGTCCGGGAGACATCGACACCTGTTGTCTTCTTGCACAACGAGGCCAATCGCTTGAACAGATTTGCATTGGTCCCTAAAATCACTTGTATCTGATCTGGGCTCTTTGGGCCATGGCAGATTAAAGCCAGCACTGAGATGGCCTCTGGAACACCAGTCACGTCAGCAGGGAACTCCATATTCACCACCACATAGCCCTTATACGGATAGCTTGAATCACTTAAGCCCCATATAGCTAACCCAGCCACAGGCTGAATAGGTACATCACTCAGGTACTTTCTATACCAATCTTCAAAGATAATAGTCACCTGTGAACCACTGTCTAAAAGGGCATCACACAAATGTCCATTTAACTTCACGGACACAAGAGAGGATGGACCTACCAAGTCCCTAGGGAGTCCCTTCACAGTATATGCTTTCGCTGCACTTCTCTTTGAAGTGCAAACACCACTGCTACTCTCTCTGCTACTCTTAGGCTTTACTGCCTGCTCTCTCCTTTTAAGAGAGTGAATAAGTTTCTGGATCAACTTGGTCTGGTTCTCATTATTCCCACAAGCAGCTGAAAAATGGCCATCTTCGCCACATCTATAACAGAAATTAGATTCCTTATCATCACGTCCTTTCATGACATTCCTAGAAGTGTCTACTTCTAATGCAGCAGTGGAATAGTCTGGACAGTCATCTTCACGGACGGCCAACTTCTGCTCAAGTCTTTTCACCTGCCTCTTTAGCAAGGCTCCTTCTGAATCACTATCAGGTTCGTGTGTCAACACCCTACTTTTAGTTGCAGCGGCAACAACGTCTGTTGCAGTTTTGGACGATGCTACAGTCATTTCCGCAACCATCGACTTCAACTCCTTAATCTCATTTTTCATTGCATGAATGTCCTTTGTCTTACTATCAGTGTCTTTGTCAGCACTGACATTATGCACCGAGGCACTCAGTTTTGCTTGTGAGGCCTCATACTCTTACTCAACACGAATCTCACACAACAAATCCAAAAAGCTAGGAGGATTAGTCCTCCTCTCTCTCAGTCTGAGCTGGACCACCATAAGGTCAGACGCAACAGCACCTCTAATAAGTTGTTCCAACCTCGCTCTGTTTGCTGCAGATGCTGCAAGGCCCCCCTTGTTTTACAACCTTAGTCAGTGCTTGGTCTAACCTCCTGAAAAAGTCAGACATCTTCTCTCCTTGTATTTGCTGCATAAGACGAAAAGAAAAGTAGAGATCCTCACCAGATTTGGCTGTCCCAAAAGCATTCTCTAAAGCTTGCAAACACTGGGCTGGACCTACATCTGCATCAGCAGTGCGCGCCTCTTTCACCACTTCCAGTGCAGGACCTTTGAGGCTTTCCATAATTCTGTGTCTCTTCTCTTTCGTAGAGGAGTCGCTCTCATCCACCATTAGCCTAGCTTGTTCTATCCAATGTTCAAACTGTTCTTCGCCCGCTGGTGTGGGCAAAATACCAGAAAACACACGCAAGCGTCTATATGCATTGTTCTCTCCAGGCCGTTTTCTCCAATACTTCACCCATTGCACGAATGATTGACTCTGGTGAAGTAGCTGTAGTGCCTACTATAGCTTGCAGGTCATCCAAAGTTTTCTTCTCTGCATTTAAGAAGTCTTTCAACCGATCACTAAACCCTCTAGGCTCGGGCATAGTCTTAAACAATGTAATAAGCAACCAAGGCTGCTGCTGACCGGGAGGCATGATATCGGGGGGAACCGAGGGTGAATTCACTGACTCTTTACATTCACATAACACCATCCACTTGTTACTCTGGACATGTTGCTTCCTACCTCTGACATGCATACGACCCAGACACTTAACAGAAAGTGCGCCATCCTCAATTTCAGAAACTTCTAGATCATCCTCAATAACTAGCAAAAAAGCATGAGTAACATCTAGTATCTCAGTTTCACACCATGTCTTTAGTTCTTCTTCGAACAAATTACGGTCCGCCATGTTGAATCACTATAAACATATACACTAATTTGCAAAATACTTGCGGACTTTTGCCTATATAATTAGTGCGGCAAAAGACGCCCTGGGTTCTCTTACCCTATTCAACTTCAATGTCTATGGTTGCAATTCCCCTTGTATGTGTTTCAATGTCATAAACTGACACTAATTAGATGAGTGTTTTTTAAATGGTATACTTTTGTGTAAGCTTGTTAACTGAGGTAATACTAAGTGTAGTTAAACACCTTTTCTAATGTGTACACTGTATTCTATATTAAATGAATATAAATCTTAATCTGACACATCAACCCTCCACACCCCGTATAGCAATAATGAATTCCCAACAACCAGGTAAAGTTTAGGTATATGTATTAAAACACAATTCTTTGCATGTATATCAACTTAGAAATAAAACGTATTCAAAACTTTAACTTAATGTTATACCTTTTTCTGAGGTTTTTAAATCAATACCATTACCAAATCAACAGGTTAGATATAACCCCATGTACATGCGTAAGACAATCAGTTTTCAGTTATACCCTTTAACCTATGGGCCTAAAACAATAGCCTACCTAAGCCGGCACACCAGAATTTCTATAAACCCCACACACACCACTGTTCATGATGCAGGCCTGAATCGTAGCTTGGGGGCGTTGAGGCCTTAAAACTGTATTGGCCGCTTCATGCGAATCGTGCAACAAAACCAAACAAATTCACTCACGAGGTTGATGGAGATGTCTGTGCCCAGAGAGGGTCCATGCACCGTCACTGCAGCCCTGCTCACGCGCTCTCGGTGTGTGCAGTTGCTCACGCGCCGCTGTAATTCACGTATCAGTTCAAACAGCAAGCTGTCTTCCTCCGGTTAGTCTCGCAGTCTTGTTCCTCAGAGGCAACTCATTGGCTGTCGAAGCCAGTTAGCATAACACAGTCCCAGCTACCAAGTTGCTAACTTTTCAGGCAATACTATTATGAATGAATGAATGAATGCCTTTATTGTCACTGTACACATGTACAATGAAATTAAGAGCCACTCCTTTTTTTTTCCGTGCCAACATGTACATAAAATAAATACTATAGACACTATATAAATACTATAGACACTATATACCTATACTGTGAAATCAGTACATGTGTGTGTTTAAAATGGTTATAGCTTTTGGGAAAAAAACTATTCTTGAATCTATTAGTCCTTGTTCTGATGCACCTGTAACGTCTCCCTGAGGACAACAGATTAAACAGATCAGAGCCAGGGTGAGAGCTGTCCTTAATGATAGTTTTTCCTCTGCTGAGGCAACGGGAGGTGTAAATATCCATCAGGGAGGGGAGAGGGCAGCCAATGATCTTCTGTGCTGCTCTTATTACTCTCTGAAGCCTCTCCCTGTCTGCCACGGTGCAGCTGCTGTACCATACCATAATACAGTATGTCAGCAGGCTCTCGACGGACGAGCGGTAGAAGGTCAGCAGCAGATTGGGATCCAGATTGTACTTCCTGAGAACCCTCAGGAAGCGGAGCCGCTTTTGAGCCTTCTTAATAACCGCTGTGATGTTGTCTGTCCAGGAGATGTCAGCGGAGATAAGGACACCAAGAAACCAGAAGGTGTGGACCCTCTCCACACACTCACCGTTGATGAAAAGGGGGGCTAGCTCAGTGTTGTGCTTGCTGAAGTCTACAATGATCTCCTTGGTTTTCTTAGTGTTTAGAGCCAGATTGTTCTCTGAACACCAGGCTGCCAAGTTCAGGACCTCCTCTCTGTAGGCTACCTCATCTCCCTTTGAAATGAGTCCGACCACTGTGGTGTCATCAGCAAACTTGACGATAAGGTTGTTATTGTGGACCGGACTACAGTCGTAGGTGTAGAGACAGTACAGGAGGGGTCTCAGCACACAGCCCTGTGGAGAACCGGTGCTCAACGTGCGAGTGGAGGAGAGGTGAGATATTCCACCAAATTCGTTTTGAAGATGTCTCTATGTGATACCGACTTCTTCCGCATGCAGAGTAGTGAATAGGTTATCGGTCTGACAACCATTAAGTGTTACTTAAGCACGAAAAGTAGCATTAATCACTTTACAGTTCTCCAGTGTGATCTTCTCCGTGTCTCGCCTGCAGCCGAAAGAGAGCGTGACTTTTCCTTACGCGGGATTTGCCTCCTCCCCTGACCTCTCACCTTTCCCATTGATTGGCTAACATTTTAACCTAGAAACAAATCGTTTTATATCTTTCATATTTTCTATCATTTTCGTGGAACAAAATAGCAATCTTTTCCACATGCATTTGTACATACAATCATTTAACATGGAAATACAGAATTCCAAAAATACAGTGTCTGTGTATTTAAATTCGTACAAAACAAAAGGAAACTTAACCATGTATTTTCTACAGTGTCTGTGTATTTAAACTCGTACAAAACAAAAGGAAACTTAACCATGTATTTTCTACAGGTTTACAAATATATTCAGAATTGCTGTGCTAGAGTTCTTACACATACCAAGCACTCAGCTCACATTACTCCTATCCTGTCTGAACTTCACTGGTTAACGGTTTTGTTTAGCATCAAATGCAAAATAATGCTGCTTACATTTAAACCACTTCACGGTTTGGCACCTTGCTATCTCAGTTCAATTCAATTTTATTTGTATAGAGCTTTTTACAATGGACATTGTCTCAAAGCAGCTTTACAGAAACATATAAACACTGTATACAGATTTTAAATGTGTGAATTTATCTCAATTGAGCAACCCGGTGGTGACGGTGGCAAAGAAAAACTCCCTAAGATGTTAAGAGGAAGAAACCATGAGAGAAACCAGACTCAGAAGGGAACCCATCCTCATCTGGGTAACAACGGATAGTGTAAAAGTATGAAGTCTGTTGGCCTCAGAAGCAATCGTAGTCCCAGCAATCTGGAATTGGAGTAGATGATAGCTCCATCCAGAGGTAGGGCATCCGAACAGATCAGGCAGGTCCGGAGAGCAGAAAGAATCAGGATCTCTAGTATCTACATAAAATCATGTGTAGCTCGACAGAAGGAGAGAGGCAGAGAAGAAATTGTTAGGACTGTGCTTAGCGTAATAGAAAGTCTACTCATGATAGGCTTGAGTAAACAAATACGTTTTAACCCTTAAACACTGAGACTGTGTCTGAGTCCCGAACACTAATTGGAGGGCTATTCCATAACTGTGGGGCTCTATAAGAGAAAGCTCTTCCCCCTGCTGTAGCCTTCTTTATTCAAGGTACCATCAAATAGCCTGCACCTTTTGATCTAAGTAGGCGTGGCGGATCATTGAAAACCACAAGGTTCGCTTAGATACTGTGGCGTGAGACCATTTAGTGCTTTATAAGTTAATAATAGTATTTTATATTTAATGTGTGATTTCACTGGGAGCCAATGCAGTGTGGATAAGATCGGGATGATGTGGTCGTATCTTCTGGTTCTAGTTAGAACTCTAGCAGCTGCATTCTGGACTAACTGGAGTTTGTTTATGCACCTACTGGGACATCCAGACAGTAAGGCATTACAGTAATCTAGTCTAGAGGTGACGAAAACATGAACAAATATTTCTGCATCACGTAGTGACAATAAATTTCTTATTTTAGAAATATTTCTGAGATGAAAGAAGGCTATCCTAGTAATATTATCTACAAGAGCATCAAATGATAGACTGGAGTCAATAATCACTCCAAGGTCTTTTACTGCTGCACATGATGAAACAGAAAGACCACCCAGAGTTACTGTGTGATCAGAAAGCTTACTTCTAGCTACATGTGGTCGTAGTACAAGTATTTCTGTTTTATCAGAATTAAGTAAGAGGAAGTTAATATGCATCCAACCTCTAATGTCTTTTACACATTTCTCAACTTTATTAAGCTGCTTTCTGTCGTCTGGCTTTACTGAAACATACAACTGTGTATCATCAGCATAATAGTGGAAGCTAATTCCATGTCTATGAATAATTTGACCTAAAGGTAGCATATATAAAGTAAAAAGCAGTGGGCCTAAAACAGAACCTTGTGGAACTCCAAATTTAACCTTGGTATGCGTGGAGAAGTCGTCATTTACATCTACGAACTGATAACGATCAGTCAAATAAGACCTGAGCCAGAAGAAGACCGTTCCCTTAATGCCAACAACATTTTCTAATCTATCAAGGAGAATAGTATGATCTATAGTATCAAAAGCTATAGTATAAAAAGTATGTTTCTGTATACCTCGGGGAACAGACACAGTCTCTATGGAATGTACTACAAGTGCTGAACTATTAATTGAACATTGATTTTGATAAATGTTGTTATTGTTGGAAGATGTACTTAAGGTAGGCAGTCACTTGGTGTGTAGCGTCTTGGAGATGTTGTCTGGCAGCAGTTCCTCTCCGAGGCTGCTGGGGTGCAGTCCATCAGGGTGAAACAACTGAGGACGCTCCCAGAACAGATACTAATTATTAACAAACAGCAGTTTCTGTTCATTACACCAAGAAACTAACCAGTCATTCAAAGCGATAAGTCTACTGAACTTTTCAGCTCCACGTCTGTATGTGGGAAGAAGTCCAGAGATGATGATCTTCGTGGTGGGCGATCTGCCTCGTACCATCTCGATCAGGCTGGTGAAGTCCCTCTTCAGAACCTCCATCTGCCGCAGCCTGATGTTGTTTGCCCCCGTGTGCAGCATGACCGCTCCAATGCTCTTGTCCTTCTACAGGATTCCTGGTACCGGGAGCAGCGACATCAAGGACATGAGCACCAGAAAAATAATGTGTGCGCACCTTACCCTTAGATGAAGCGACGTGGACGTTTCACACAATGGAGTCCCCGATGATCACAGTGTTTGGTCTGGTCTGACGGAGAGGGGCGAAGCGGTTCCTCGTTGGGATCTCAAACTCCGGGGGTGGTGTAGCGGGAGAGGTCCTCGCCGGGGTCTGGCCTGCACCTTCCGCTACTGGTTCACCCAAGGTCCATGGTGTGTCGGCACCGGCGTGCACGGTCCCTGCATAGAGAAACACATGGCATAGAGGGGCTGGGAGTGGTAATACCACGCTGCGTGCTTACCTTGGATTTATAAGCGGAAGCACAAGCTGTTTCCAGCTGTTTGCAGCTGAGCCTGCTTGTCGAGTACTCCGCGGATCTGTTTCTCCACATCCTCCAGTTCCAATAGCATCATGTGTAGCTCGAGCAAGTCGTCATCTGCACTCATAAGCGGAGAAACAACCGACATATTTGCTTTTAAAACAGCGGTAAATAAGATAAATGTGAAACGTAAACAAGGCTAGTGCTAAGGTGATGCTAGCGGGCTACAAGCTAGTCATGGATGTTTGTAAGATCCAATGAAACTTAGCAACAGTGCAACGTTACGATTGTCTTTATCTAAAATAGTATCAGTTATATTTGGAAACGTTTTAAAAGTAAAAAGATTATATTTTTAAAGTATAGAGATTTAGAAAAAATAGCGTCGGCTCGAGGGACACTTGAGCGACACTGCTTCCTGCGATACTTCTTCCTGCGACACTCATGTCAAGTGAATTGCTTCTCCCTTACAACCCAATCCACTCGCTCAAGTCCTCTGGGCCTGGACTCCTTTCTGTCGTGAGATTACATCTCTCTACTATGGGTGGCAGGTCATTCAGCATTGTAGCACCCAATATCTGGAATTCAATCCCTCTTACTATTTGCAGCATCACTTCTATCTAAGGGAAACACAAGACAGGTGTGCACAGGAAATCACTGAAGACATTCAAACTATGAGGGAACTTGCCCTTTGGCAGTCTAGAGGGGAATTGTCCATGGTGGACTTGACCGAGGACAAGCTACCCATGTAGTCTTAGCTGGTTTTCACACTGGGCATGATTGCTGCTGTCCGAATAGAAGTGTGATCGTTCCCGACACCCCCGCAGCATTGATCTGGTTTCAGACTCACTTGATTCTATCAGACCCTGGTGCATTTGCATTCATCTTACTTTATCACAAATGCACAACGAGAACACAGCATAGTTCACCATATAAGAACATTTCTTTTTCTTATTTTGGTGCTATTATGCACAGCAGATATTATGTGCAGTAATGGACCTCTTCTGTGTCCCCTCAGCGTTCCCCTGTCACTCATGGTACACATGTATTATGGAAACTAATGATGTCATCATCGGCTAAAACATATGCACAGGTTACTTTACTTCCTGAAAATGTGTGGACCCGAGTACAAGTTGCAGTCACATTCACAGGAATTGCGGCACAGTTCCAGTGCAACTGAACTCAGACCACATCCTACAGGTAGTCTTGGGTTAGGTACTGCGGTATGCTTCCTGGGCTGTAGGACAGCTTTAAACTTTAAACAGTTTATTACAATGGTGGTAGTGTCTCTTTTATGCATCTGGGAATTGCAGAAGATCACGTGCTCTGGATGCATGCATAGGTACTTTTAAATTTAAAAAGTAAAATTTCTTAATTTATTGATGTAATTTTAATTTATTAAAATTACATCATTTCACATTACATCATAAAATTACAATAAATTAATTTTAATAAATTAATAATTTTAATTTATTAAAATTACTTATTAAAAAACTTACTAAAATAAACTTCACATGATTTTATAGAACTGTCTGCTTATAACAAACCCACTGAAATAGTTAATATAATTAAAACATTGTATAATTGAGTGCAGAAATGAAGGTGAGTAATCACTTGACACTGATATTACAATGGCCAGTCTTAACAATTTACATGATTTTTCTTGTTGATTTTATGTTTTATTTCAGAAAACGCACGTGTAAGAGCTTTTACGGTAGTTCACTTTGGCCAAAACAAACAAGGAAAAGCATTGTAAAAAAATCTGATGTCTGCATTCACAGACATTTGCATTCGGACGGGATTAGATTCCTCAGAGGATCACTGACTTAGCCGCAAAACAGTAGGTAATTTGCTCCAGAATTTTTACAGCGGTTGGGTGAGAAAAACACAGACTTGGCAGATTTGGACTGGATTAAAATCACGAGGTACATCTGTGAAACATGAATTTCCCTGGAAAACTAGTGATGTCTGAATAGTGCTAAAGTCTCCAGAAGAACTGTGGCTGGTTCTGCAAGATGCTGAGTAAAACTTACCAGCTAATTTTCTTATAAAACTGCACAAATTGTACCTAGACTACAATTTTTTTTTAATGCAAAGGGCTGTCACACCAAATAGAGACTTTGTTTCGTTTATTACTGTTTACTACTCTTTATAGTATTTTTCATGTAGAAACATTTTATTTAATTATTTTTGAAGGCATTTTTGCGCTACAGCAATTCTTTGCATGTACTAAGACTTTTGCACAGTATTGTATGTCTGATCCTGTACTGCAAAGACTGGGAAGTATGACACCCTGAGGAATGCTGCTTTATCCCATTACAGGATGTCTTGGACTCAACTCCACATCACAGGAACCAATCTGAGAGACATTCTCAACCTGAACCCAGAGTGAGCCCTTTGGGGCGGTGTCACATGGGTGTCTGTGCTCACAGAAGTGAAAATAAGAGGTCAAAAAATAAATGAAAAATTTAGCCATCCACATAATCTTAGTAGCTGTTACAAATTGCCTTGAAATGGATCATTTTTTACATTTTGTACACACTGTTCCTGGAGGAGTGTCCCACTAATCAGGATTAAGCTCTATTATTATTGAGTCGATACCGAGCTCTTGCAGTTACCATAGTAGAGAACAACTGCAGTGCCTGCCTCTAAAAATTGTAGGCACTTTGCTGATAGAAAAAGTTATCATGCTACACCAGAAGTGTAGATGAAAAACAAAATTGTACCAAGGCAAACGACAATCTATCTGACTAGGCCTGCATTACATTGAACACACCTAATCTCTCTGATATTAAAATTCACTGGATCTCTTTATTGGTTAATTGTTAACTGTTTTGGCCTCTTTCCAGCAGTGCTGTTTCCTGATTGGGCATATAAACCAGCCTGGTCTCCAGGTTCTCGCCAAGTCCAGCTGTGGCATTTCCTGTTGGAGTTGTTAAGGTGGGGTGAAGGCAGAGTTATCACGTGGGGTGGTGAATGGGGAGAGTTTGTAATCCAAGACCCTGAGCGACTGGCCAAACTGTGGGGAGAGAGGAAGGGAAAGCCGCATATGAACTATGACAAACTGAGCAGAGCATTGAGGTATGCACACACGTGTGCACACAGTACATTCAACTGGACACAAACACACATGCAATCAAAAAGGAAGCTTTCCATGACAAAAACAATGGAAATCTAAGGAACATACATTATTAATATATGTATGCATACTATTTATATTATTGACAGATATTACTACAATAAACGGATTCTCCATAAGATGAAAGGAAAGCGATTCACGTATAAGTTTAACTTCAGTAAACTGATTTTGGTGAATTATCCCAATCTGCATAGCTGCCATCAGGTATGTGTAATAAATATATTATTTATATAATAAACTTTTAATAAAATGGTTATATATATACACACACACATTATCTCACAAAAGTGAGTACACCCCTCACATTTTTGTAAATATTTGATTATATCTTTTAATGTGACAACACTGAAGAAATTACACTTTGCTACAATGTAAAGTAGTGAGTGTACAGCTTATGTAACTGTGTAAATTTGCTGTCCCCTCAAAATAACTCAACTCACAGCCATTAATGTCTAAACCGCTGGCAACAAAAGTGAGTACACCCCTAAGTGAAAATGTCCAAATTGGGCCCAAAGTGTCAATATTTGTGTGGCCACCATTATTTTCCAGCACTGCCTTAATCCTCTTGGGCACTGAGTTCACCAGAGCTTCACAGGTTGCCACTGGAGTCCTCTTCCACTCCACCATGAAGACATCACGGATGTCCACTCCACCTTCCGTTTGAGGATGCCCCACAGATGCTCAATAGGGTTTAGGTCTGGAGACATGCTTGGCCAGTCCATCACCTTCACCCTCAGCTTCTTTAGCAAGGCAGTGGTCGTCTTGGAGGTGTGTTTGGGGTCATATCATGCTGGAATACCGCCCTGTGGCCCAGTCTCCGAAGGGAGGGGATCATGCTCTGCTTCAGTATGTCACAGTACATGCTAGCATTCATGGTTCCCTCAATGAACTGTAGCTCCCCAGTGCCGGCAGCACTCAGGCAGCCCCAGACCATGACACTCCCACCACCATGCTTAACTGTAGGCAAGACACACTTGTCTTGGTACTCCTCACCTGGTTACCGCCACACACGCTTGACACCATCTGAAACAAATAAGTTTATCTTGGTCTCATCAGGCCACAGGACATGGTTCCAGTAATCCATGTCCTTAGTCTGCTTGTCTTCAGCAAACTGTTCGCGGGCTTTCTTGTGCATCATCTTTAGAAGAGGCTTCCTTCTGGGACAACAGCCATGCAGACCAATTTGATGCAGTGTGCAGCATATGGTCTGAGCACTGACAGGCTGACCCCCCACCCCTTCAACCTCTGCAGCAATGCTGGCAGCACTCATACGACTATTTCCCAAAGACAACCTCTGGATATGACGCGTAGCACGTACACTCAACTTCTTTGGTCGACCATGGTGAGGCCTGTTCTGAGTGGAACCTGTCCTGTTAAACCACTGTATCGTCTTGGCCACCATGCTGCAGCTCAGTGTCAGGGTCTTGGCAATCTTCCTATAGCCTAGGCCATCTTTATGTAGAGCAACAATTCTTTTTTTCAGATCCTCAGAGAGTTCTTTACCATGAGGTGCCATGTTGAACTTCCAGTGACCAGTATGAGGAAGTGTGAGAGCAATGACACCAAATTTAACACACTTGCTCCCCACATACTTCACACCTGAGACCTTGTAACACTAATAAGTCACATGACACTGGGGAGGGAAAATGGCTAATTGGGCCCAATTTGGACATTTTCATTTAGGGGTGTACTTACTTTTGTTGCCAGCGGTGTACACATTAATGGCTGTGTGTTGAATTATTTTGAGGGGACAGCAAATTTACACTGTTACACAAGCTGTACACTCACTACTTTACATTGTGGCAAAGTGTCATTTCTTCAGTGTTGTCACATGAAAAGATATAATCAAATATTTACAAAAATGTGAGGGGTGTACTCACTTTTGTGAGATACTATATATATATATATATATATATATATATATATATATATATATATATATATATATATATAACTTAGCATGTGCATAGAGCATGTCTCTCTTTTTCTCTCTCATAGGCCTTTCAGTCTGGAAACTCTCTCCCATTCTCTTGTTTTTCTTCTGATGGACCACTTTACAGCCCACCTGTGGAAAGAGGTATTGAAAACCACTTCCCTGATCTTTTATATACAGCATCATGGAATAAGATTCTTAGTGTTGTCTTTGTATATTTTTGTCCTAATTATTTATTTATATCAGTTTTGTTTGAAAAAAAAAAAAAGTCTTGTCTTTTAACAACTAACACATATCTTCAGATATTACAAATCACTCACACTCGTGTATGTCTATCAACAGCTCAACCATCAGTCACTCACCCTTTGCTGCTCCCCTACTGCTTCACAAAGTCCCTCCCCTTGTCTCAGGCCAATCCAAACCAAGGACAGTTTCCTCTCCATTCTGCCCTGCCCTCTTCAGCAATGAACCTATCAGAGCTCTTACATCTGCTGCCGTTCAATTCATCCCTGCCCCTTGGCCAAACTTTAACAAGCTGGCCAACAAATGGTAGTGCAGAGTGGTGTTTAAGCAGAGCCACAGCACCAAGCCAGATGGATGAAAGTGAAGGATAAGTAAAAACAATGTAACTACAGAAAAAAGGAGATGGAGGAGCGAATACCTAAAGCCCCAATCAGGAATCACTACAGCTTGCAGGCCTGTTCTTGCAACAGACGTTTTCAAGCAATACCAAACATCCCAATAAAATGTACAATATGTCAACTTACAATTAATTTATTTAATGATTAACTTAATTAATGTTTTCTGTAAGTATACCGAGATCTTACCATGGTGCTGTTCCTACTATTTATACTATTCCTTACTGAGTGGATGTTATTTGTTTCTTAACTGATTCATAATTTGTACATTAGTTGAAATACTTATTTTTCAGACTGTAGCCCAATGTATTTTTGTGTGTGAATAGGATCTACATGAGTAGACAAATGCATTTTCAATAATAAAAAATAAATATGCTCCCAGATAGAACAAACTATAATGCACAGGTGATTTTGAAGGAGATAAGGAACCAGTCAGTGTTTGTCTGGCTTCATATAATTAGATTACGTTCATTTTTTATGGATGCAGGGCTGGGCTGGGCACATTATTATCTACAAGCACAGATAGAGTGATGCCTACCAATAATGCATGCAATTCAGCAACCCACAGTGAGGGCAAAAAGCTGTCTTAAGTGAAAGCTACTTTATATCTGTCTCTTCCCCTGGTTCTTAAGTTACATAAACTGCTTTGCACCATATCCCACTGTGATGCCATAATTTTGTATTGAGGTTGGAGACCTCATACAGAATGTAGAGTGTGGGCCATCCCCAAACTGTTCTACAAAGTTTGAATGTACATAATTGTCTAGAATTTCTATGTATGCAGTGGCATTAAGATTTCCCTTCACTGGAACTAATTGTGATAGCCCAAACTGGTTTCAGCATAACTATGCCCTTGTGCACAAATCGAGGTCCCTAAAGATATGGTGTGCCAAAATTGGTGTGGAAGAACTTGAAGTCTACATAGAGCCCTGACCTCAACCCCACTGAACACCTTTAGGATGAACTGGAATGCTGACTGCACCCCAGGCCTTCTTGCCTAACCTCAGTAGTGCTGTTGTGGCTGAATGGACACAAATCCTTACAGTCATACTCCAAAATCTAGAGGAAAGCCTTCCCAGAAGAGTAGAGGCTGTTATAGCAGCAAAGGGGGGCTCAAGTCCAAATTAATGCCCATAGTTTTGGAATGGGATGTTTATTAAGCACATATGGGTGTGATCCTTTTGCTGTCTACATAATTTTGGCCATATACAGTTAGGTTCATAAATATTTGGACAGCAACACAATTTTCGTAATTTTGCCTCTGTACACCACCACAGTGGGTTTGAAATGAAGCAATCAAGATGTGATTGAAGTGTAGACTTTCAGCTTTAATTTAAACAACAAAAATACAGTTTAGGAATTATAGCCATTTTTTGCAGAGTCCTTCCATTTTCACAAGCTCAAGTAATTGGACACACTAACAATCACAATTATTAGAATTATTTTTAATACTTGATACTAATTATTTTTAATGCAAATCTTTTGCAGTCAATGACTGCCTTAAGTCCAGAACCCATGGCCATCACCAAATGCTGAGTTTCCTCCCATGAAATGCTTTGCCAGGCCTTTACTGCAGTTGTCTTCAGTTGCTGCTTGTTTGTGTGTCTTTCTGCCTTCCATTTTGTCTTCAGTAAGTGAAAAGCATGCTCACTTAGGTTGAGGTAAATGGTAAATGGTCTGCACTTATATAGCGCTTTTATCCAAAGCCCTTTACACTGTGTCGCATTCACCCATTCACACACACACACCAATCATAGCAGAGCTACCATGCAAGGCACTAACTTGCCATTGGGAGCAACTTGGGGTTGCTGTCAGTGTCTTGCCCAAGGACACTTCGGTATGTGGAGTCATGTGAGCCAGGAATCAAACCGCCAACTCTACAATTAGTGGACATCCTGCTCTACCACCTGAGCCACAGACGCTTGCTGTGGTATTCAGACATTTAAGAATATTTAATTTCTTTGTGTTAAGAAGTACTTGGGTTGCTCTTGCAGTATGTTTTGGGCCATTATCTGCACTGTGAAGCACCGTCCTATCAGTTTTGCAGCTTTTGACTGAATCTGAGCAGAAAGTCTAGCTCTATAAATGTTCTATAACAGTGTCTCCACATGTTTGACAAATGATGTGGCCTTTCCTTCTATATACTCTTCACTTCCCATTATTCTGGTACAAGTTAATCTTGCATCAGAACTGGTCAGCCTTTTTTTTTTTTTTTTAAGCAAAGTCTAATCTGGCTTTTCTGTTCTGGTTTGCATCTTGAGGTAAACAGACTGTATTAAATTCATGAAGGTGTCTCTTGATTGTAGACTTTGACAGTGATATGCCTACCTCCTCAAGAGTGTTCTTGAATTGACTAGATGTTGTGAAGGGGTTTTTCTTCACTAAGGAAAGAATTCTGCGATCATCCACTTTAGTTGTCTTCTATGGTTGCCAGTGCATTCTTTCTTTTTGTAAGAATGTACCAAATTGTTGATTTGACCACTTCTAAAATTTCTGCTATCTCTCTGATCAGTCTGTTGACTGGCCTCCTTCATTTGCATCGACACCTATTTGGACCGCATATAGAGAGTTCCCATGAACAGCTACCAAATGCAAATTCAATGCTTGGAACCAACTCCAGACCTTTTATCTCCTTAATTCGTCATGAATTAAAGAGGAAGCAGGCCACACGTGAAACTGCTCATCAGTCAATTGTCCAATTACTTTTTAGTCTGCGAAAATGGAAGGACTCTTTTTTTTTTTTTTTAATGACTGTTTTTCCTAAATGGTTAATGCAATATTTTTGTTAAATCTCTTGAATTAAAGCTGAAAGTCAACAATTCGTTCACATCTTGATGGCTTAATTTCAAATCCACTGTGTTGGTGTACAGTGGCAAAATTACAAAAATTGTGTCACTATCCAAATACTAATGAACCTGACTGTATTGCATCTGATTTATCAACACAAACTGCATTTTTAAAAAATATCTCCTCCCACCTCTCATGTGAGATAACCAATTAGGTGGTGATTGCATACAATGGATATACAGTAAAAAGTCTACACACCCCTGTTAAAATGGCAGGTTTTTGTGAAATGACATTAAGATAAATCACGTCAAATTTTTGTCAACTTTAATGTGAAATTGCAAAGTGTGCGTAACCCTAAACTAATACTTTGTTGAAGCACCTTTTGATTTTATTACACCACTCAGTCTTTTTGGGTAAGAGTTTATCAGTGCAGCACAGAGAGAGATACTTTGTATATTTTGTAACCTTATTTTTGACGGGTCTAAAATAATACACATCATTACTCTGTATGTACAGGTCAAAGATCATAATCATCATCATTAAATATAGTGATGATGACAGGTCAAAGGGTCATCATAATCAATTATAATTATATTAAATCCGGTTCTGATGTATTCCAGATGTATTCCAGACACACACACACACACACACAAACACACACACACACACACACACAAGTTGTTTCCTTTCCCATAGATTGTGATACAATCATGAGTTAGGCCTAGGTCAAAAAGGTTATTGATAATTATTGCCTATACCTTTCCCATGCTTACCCCCCTGCTTAGGTTGTTTTCCTGAGTTAGGCTTAGGTCAAGAAAGGTCAATGATAATTATTGATGCATGTTCATTCCTATAGCTTTCCCAATGCAACCCCCGTAAAGTCCGGTTCCGGTGCGTTCCCCACACACACACACACACACACACACACACACCACACGCACCCTCCCCCTCCCCCCCACACACACACAAACGTTCACACATACATAAGGATGACATAAGTAAATGATTAATAATGAATTTCCATACACATCCAACCAAAAATATGACTCTCTCTCACACACACACATACATACATACATAAGGCTGATGAAAAAATAAGTAAATGATTAATAATGAATTTCTGTACACATCCAACCAAAAGTATGACACACGCACACACACACACACACCGCCACCAAAAATATGACACACACAAACACACACGTTCATACATAGTATGGTCATGTGCATTCCAGACACACACACACACAAACACGCACTTTTATTTCACATTATTTATAAGGAATTTAAGTGTTATGTACTTATTTACCATAATTATGAATACAAGTTGTTAAGTTGAAAATCATTTTAAAATTCCGTTGCTCCGTTTAGATTTTCTCCAGTAGAATACAACCTTTTAAACCAGGAAAAAATATTAATTTTAAGTCGTATAACATTAGTAACTAAAAAACCGGTGTAGTTTACAATACAAATATCATACCTAACATCTCCGCAGGTTTTATAGATATAAAAGCACTGATTAAAATGAGCAATATATACAAAAAATGAAACACTCTGCATCTACTACTTTTATCCCTCTCATAGAACTATCCACAATCCAAAGGCTGCTAATTCTGCTCAAACAGCAAACTGACTACAATGGAGCTAGAAGACTATATGTGTGAATGACAAAAGATTATAAAAATTAAAAAATGTATCAATACATGAAATTAGATTACACAATGTAGTTGACGTTTACACGAATAAGCAGAAATGTAATCATGCTTTTCTCTCCTATAACACAAATGCAAAGCCCTCTCTAGATGAGCAGATTTGTCAAATGAAACTTTTTCATTCTTTTCCACTGCCATGGTAAACTAAAGAGTACATTTTCAAATTACACTGCTAAATATGACTAGCATTAGCTATGTGTAGTAGTGCAAAATAGTCCATCAACTGTATTAGCAGGTGTAACCTATACACGAGTCCACTATTGGTCATATCACAATTGAGAATATGTCCCAAATTCATTGCTTTAGTAGAATTTATTTGTAAGTGAAATGATACTCACACTGAAACGTCCTTTGTATAGTATTTGTTCAGTCTACAGGTCCTCTAACACAATCTTAACTGTCTGAATTTGTCCAGACATGTTAAATGGGTACGGACTTGACATTAGTGACTTGAAGTTATCAAGCCATTTTCGTTAAGTTACTACTTTCTTCTAGAACTCAATTAATAGATCTTGTATGGTAGCACTACTTGTATTGTTCTCTGCTTGATAGATCGCTTTACTTGTATTCTCTCATTTGTAAGTCGCTTTGGATAAAACCGTCTGTTAAATGAATAAATGTAAATGCACTACAACTTAAATTTTGTTTTAAATCAATTAAGGCAGAAATTTCAGTTTAAATTACACACAATATTAAGTTGATGTAATTATCAACATTATTACATCAACACAATTCATCAAAATAATGTTTACAACTTTAAATACTTAATTAAATCAATTAATTAGAATTTTTTATCTTGCAACCACAAATTTAATTAAGTTGTGGTAATAGGTCCCTGAATTACTTTTTAGACAAAAGTTTTGTGATTATTTCTGACTACGAGTTTCCTGAGACAACAGGAAACACACACATACATACATGCATATCCTCTGTCTAACACTCATGAGTCAGGTCAAAGGTCATCACCAACCGTCATTATCTTCACAAGTGTAGGTCAAAGATTAATATCATTGGTCCTTCACATAGATCTGTATGTTAAACATTTAAAGATGATGTTTTAAAAGAAACGGGTGTTTCGTCCATAATGATAAAAAAGAAAAATGGTTGTACTGCAATGTGTAATAAATCGGTGGAGACACACTGAGTACATTTCTGTTCCACAGTCTATAAGGATCCCCACCATTAATGTAGAGTGACAAATGTACATACCCTCCGTGACTACATTACTTAAGGTTTAAACATGTTTATTTTGTAGTGGCATGTGTGTTTATTTTAAATTGAGGCACAATGCCTAGGGAATTGGTCATCAATTTCTTCTGAAGACATCTGTGGAAGAAATAGCCTTAACATGAGCTTCATTTCTTAATTAAATGTGAACTTAATCATAGATATAATCTAAATAGGTAGTGTGATTTTATTTTCCTTACTCCTGCACTGCCTGATCTTTGAAGATTTAACATGTTTGACTTTCTTTTCAACTAGGATGCCAGTGGAGCGCATGGTGAAAATCCATGTTCCTACATTCATACGTTATGTTAGATGCCAGACTCTCCTAGGTTGAAGGTACTTCATACAAATAATAAAATTCATTAAAAAAATAAATAAATAAATAAATAAAATAAGATAAGATAAAAAAAAACCTGAATATGAAAATGAATTTTATTATTTTTATTATTTAATTATTTTTATTTTTATTTATTATTAGTACATGTTCTCTTCTTCTAACTTGTTCAGCACTTATAATACAGATTAAATACGTGTGGGCAGATGATGTAAACTATGGATCTGGTCCAATGTTATTTTGGAACAAAGAGCAAGCTGAATTTTCTCAACAGAAATGCTGTGTGTAGTTTGTTATCAGATTGTCAAGATGTACATCACACATCTGATGAACGAGATTTTCTCTCCCGTGCTGTAATGATGGCTTTAAACTAGGACTTAATGGCATATACTGTAGAAAGGTCATATAGAACATAGAGAAATCTCATTGGAAATTAAGTCACCATTCATGTTGCCTTTTATTCTGATCACAACCAGCCGGTTATATTGTTTCTGAGTTTAGTCTTTGTTTATACTTTTTTTGATGCGGAAGAAGCAAAAATCTAAGGAACCCTTAACCTTCAGACTAATGATTTGCAATGTCTGAACACAATGCTTGAAAAGAATCATGTATAACGAACTTGAAAAGGTAGAAAGGGGTTCTATGAATTAGTTAATGGGTATCTCTCTCTCTCTCTCTCTCTCTCTCTCTCTCTCTCTCTCTCTCACTCCCTCTCTCCCTTTATGTCGCTATTAAAGTAATGCTTAAACAGATACATAGCAGACAAATATACATATAGACAGTTTTATTTTGTACACGCATACCAACTTAATCTTCACCTATCATCATTCCCTGTTAATGAAATCTGTCACCACCTAATAAACAGTTTAAGTCACTAACCAAAGTAAGTATACAAACTGAAGCCACGATAAAAGAACAAAAACAATGAACCTTTCTTAAAGAAATTCCTAAAATCCTCTGACCAAGTATATGGCTGTGCCATCTGTCTATTAAATAAATGCCAGTCCTTCAGACTGAACAATAAGGATCAAAATATTCTGCCAGTAGTTTGGCACTGTGACTCAAAAAGTTGTTTTTCATCTGACATCTGAAAGCTACCTACTGTCCCAACTGCTGTACAATACTGATAATGCTCTTACACTTAAGAGTGCTGAATGGCAGACCTTGTTAAATAATATATGTTTCTTCCTTATAATGTCTTATATTTTATAAATATATTCTTATATATCTTATATTACTTTTTGCCTTTTCTTATACGTTGACGTGGGTGAAGAGGGGTCAATGGGCAATGCTGCTGTGAAGGTGAGCCTACACAAGGACATGTCTTTGCAACTGTAAGTGACTAGTCAACTTAATCCTTCACAGGGTATTCATAAGGTTCCATAAGTTTCTGTACTCTATGGATCATGCTGAAGTTTGAACAAAATGTTTGACTTAATATCTGCAGCAGTAGTGTACACGTCGTTTCTTCCTAATTTGTTTATTAACTTTTATTGTATTCCTAAATGCAATAAAGGTTATTTACCTGATTCAGATGCTCCTAAACAAATTATTATAAAGTATGAGTTGGTAACTGATCAGCAAAGACTGTATTATCATTTCTAATATAATGCATTTAATATGGAAAATATTTTCACTGAAATATTTGAGAGAATTTTTTATTTTTTTATTTTTTTTACACTAGTTTACACTAAATGTCTAATATTCTGTTCTGTTGGAAATATGCCTTAACTGTTTAATTAATTTGGAACCTTTAAAAATAACTTGACTGCTTCTATAACTTTGGCTTATAGTGTATATGACTGCTCACTGTCATAAACCCATACAAGTAAATAAAAAGTAATCATTTTGACTCCAGATCAGGAGAGGGTAAAGACATACTGGTGATCTGATCTATATTATATATATATGTACTTTAGATAATACCTCTCTGAGGGCCATGTTGGAATGTTCTGTAGAACACAGTATTACAGTACAAGTACTGTAGAACTCCTAAGCATTAGATCACCACAGTTACTCTTGTATACTCTTTCCATGCCATTGTGCTCTTTGCCTGACAAAGACATTCACAAACATATTTGACAGTTGGGGCCTAATTCTAAAATCACCAGATACCGAATGTGCAACAGTTTTGTCTTGCTGCGATCACAAAATAAACATGTTTAAACCTTAAGTAATGTAGTCACGGAGGGTATGTACATTTGTCACTCTACATTAATGTTGGGGATCCTAATAGACTGTGGAACAGAAATGTACTCAGTGTGTCTCCACCGATTTATTTCACATTGCAGTACAACCATTTTTCTTTTTTATCATTATGGACGAAACACCCGTTTCTTTTAAAACATCATCTTTAAATGTTTAACATACAGATCTATGTGAAGGACCACCAATATTAATCTTTGACCTACACTTGTGAAGATAATGACAGTTGGTGATGACCTTTGACCTGACTCATGAGTGTTAGACAGAGGATATGCATGTATGTATGTGTGTGTTTCCTGTTGTCTCAGGAAACTCGTAGTCAGAAATAATCACAAACCTTTTGTCTAAAAAGTAATTCAGAGACCTCTTACCACAACTTAATGAAATTTGTGGTTGCAAGATAAAAAATTCTAATTAATTGATTTAATTAAGTATTTAAAGTTGTAAACATTATTTTGATGAATTGTGTTGACATAATAATGTTGATAATTACATCAACTTAATATTACGTGTAATTTAAACTGAAATTTCTGCCTTAATTGATTTAAAACAAAATTTAAGTTGTAGTATAATTACATTTATTCATTTAACAGACGGTTTTATCCAAAGCGACTTACAAATGAGAGAATACAAGCAAAGTGATCTATCAAGCAGAGAACAATACAAGTAGTACTACCATACAAGATCTATTAATTGAGTTCTAAAAGAAAGTAGTAACTTAACGAAAATGGCTTGATAACTTCAAGTCACTAATGTCAAGTCCGTACCCATTTAACATGTCTGGACAAATTCAGACAGTTAAGACTATGTTAGAGGACCTGTAGACTGAACAAATACTATACAAAGGACGTTTCAGTGTGAGTATCATTTCACTTACAAATAAATTCTACTAAAGCAATGAATTTGGGACATATTCTCAATTGTGATATGACCAATAGTGGACTCGTGTATAGGTTACACCTGCTAATACAGTTGATGGACTATTTTGCACTACTACACATAGCTAATGCTAGTCATATTTAGCAGTGTAATTTGAAAATGTACTCTTTAGTTTACCATGGCAGTGGAAAAGAATGAAAAAGTTTTATTTGACAAATCTGCTCATCTAGAGAGGGCTTTGCATTTGTGTTATAGGAAAGAAAAGCATGATTACATTTCTGCTTATTCGTGTAAACGTCAACTACATTGTGTAATCTAATTTCATGTATTGATACATTTTTTAATTTTTATAATCTTTTGTCATTCACACATATAGTCTTCTAGCTCCATTGTAGTCAGTTTGCTCTTTGAGCAGAATTAGCAGCCTTTGGACTGTGGATAGTTCTATGAGAGGGATAAAAGTAGTAGATGCAGAGTGTTTCTTTTTTGTATATATTGCTCATTTTATTCAGTGCTTTTGTATCTATAAAACCTGCAGAGATGTTAGGTATGATATTTGTATTGTAAACTACACCAGTTTTTTAGTTACTAATATTATACAACTTAAAAATTAGTATTCTTTCCTGGTTTAAAAGGCTGTATTCTACTGGAGAAAATTTAAATGGAGTAACGGAATTTTAAAATGATTGTCAACTTAACAACTTGTATTCATAATTATGGTAAATAAGTACATAGCACTTAAATTCCTTTTAAATAATGTGAAATAAAAGTGTATGTTTGTGTGTGTGTGTGTGTGTGTGTGTGTGTGTCATATTTTTTGTTGGTTGGGTGTGTGTGTGTCTGGAATGCACATATTATGTATGAACGTGTGTGTTTGTGTGTGTCATATTTTTGGTGGTGGTGTGTGTGTGTGTGTGTGTGTGTGTGTGTGTTATATTTTTGGTTGGATGTGTACAGAAATTCATTATTAATCATTTACTTATTTTTCATTAGCCTTATGTATGTGTGTGTATGTGTGAAAGAGAGAAAGATATTTTTAGTTGGATGTGTGCATGCGTGTGTGTGTGTGTGTGTGAGAGAGAGAGAGTGTCATATTTTTGGTTGGATGTGTATGGAAATTCATTATTAATCATTTACTTATTTTTCATCATCCTTATGTATGTGTGAGCGTTTGGGTGTGGGTGTACGTGTGGTGTGTGTGTGTGTGTGTGTCATATTTTTGGTTGGATGTGTACAGAAATTCATTATTAATCATTTACTTATTTTTTCATCAGCCTTATGTATGTATGTGTGTGTGTGTGTGTGTGTGTGTGTGTGTGTGTGTGTGTGTGAGATATTTGTGGTTGGATGTCTGCATGCATGTGTGTATGTGTGTGAGTCATATTTTTGGTTGGATGTGTATGGAAATTCATTATTAATCATTTACTTATTTTTCATCATCCTCATGTATGTGTGAACGTGTGTGGGTGTGCGTGTGGTGTGTGTGTGTGTGCGTGTGGTGTGTGTGTGTGTGGAATGCACCGGAACCGGATTTTACAGGGGTTGCATTGGGAAAGCTATAGGAATGAACATGCATCAATAATTATCATTGACCTTTTTTGACCTAGGCCTAACTCAGGAAAACAACCTAAGCAGGGGGCATGCATGGGAAAGCTATAGGTAAAGAACATGCTGTGATAATTATCATTGACCTTTTTGACCTAGGCTCATGAGTGTATCACATGACATGACATAACTCATGAGTGTATGACAATCTATGGGAAAGGAAACAACTTGTGTGTGTGTGTGCCTGGAATACATCAGAACCGGATTTAACATAATTATAATTGATTATGATGACCCATTGACCTGTCATCATCATTATATTTAATGATGATGATTATGACCTTTGACCTGTCATCATCATTATATTTAATGATGATGATTATGACCTTTGACCTGTACATAGAGAGTAATGATATTTATTATGTTAGACCTGTCAAAAATAAGGTTACAAAATATACAAAGTATCTCTCTCTCAGCACATCTTGACTTGTCAATATTTTTCCTCTCTTTCTTGTAAAAACATGAGGGCATCTCCTGTGCACAGCCCACTTCAGGTCACCCCACAGATTTTTAGTTCAATTCAGTTCTGGGTTCTGGCTAGGCCATTCAAAAACATTAATCTTCTTTTGGTTCCTTTGTTGATTAGGATGTATGCTTTGGGTCACTGTTGTACTGGTTTACTAGCAGACACCTAAAATTGCACTAAAATTAACTGGTATTTGTAGCTATACAGGTGCATCTCAAAAATTTTGAATATTGTGGAAAAGTTAATTTTTTCCGTAATGTAATTCAAAAAGTGGAACTTTCATATATTCTAGATTCATTACACATAAAGTGAAATATTTCAAGCCTTTTTTGTTTTAATCTTGATGATTACAACTTACAGCTCATGGAAATCAAAAATCCAGTATCTCAAAATATTAGAATAAAAAATTTATAACACAGAAATGTCGACCACAGTACAGCTGTAATCAGCTAATTAACTGAAAACACCTGCAAAGGTTTCCTGAGCCTTTAATCTCTCAGTCTGGTTCAGTACACACAACCACAATCATGGCAAAGATGAAAGTAAATTTTGCATTTCATTTGCAAATCAAGGTCCCATAATATGGAGGAAGACTGGAAAGGCACAGAATCCAAGTTGCTTGAAGTCCAGTGTGAAGTTTCCACAGTCAGTGATAATTTGGTTGCCATGTAATCTGCTGGTGTTGGTCCACTGTGTTTTCTCAAGTCGAGAGTCAATGCAGCATCTACCAGGAGATTTTAGAGCACTTCATGCTTCCATCTGCTGACAAACTTTATGGAGATGCTGATTTCCTTTTCCAGCAGGACTTGGCACCTGCCCACAATGCCAAAACTACTAGTAACTGGTTTGCTGACCATACTATTACTGTGCTTGATTGGCCAGCCAACTCGTCTGACCCCATAGAGTATCTAAGAGAGACACCAGACAATGAAGATGAGCTGAAAGCCGCTATCAAAGCGACCTGGGCTTCTATAACACCTCAGCCGTGCCACAGACTGATTGCCTCCTTGCCATGCTGCATTGATGCAGTAATTTGTGCAAAAGGACCCCGATCAAGTATAAAGTGCATAAATTAACATACTTTTCAGAAGATCAACATTTCTGTATCTATATTGTGAGGTACTGGATTTTTGATTTCCATCAGCTGTATGAACTTTTCCATGATATTTAAAAATTTTTTTAGATGCACCTGTACATGATTGCCTCCACCTTGATGAAACCTGCAGTTCTGACTGAAGAAAAGCAGCCTTAAAGCATGATGCTGCCACCACCACATTGGTATTATAGAATTATTATACCTTTTGAAATTGGTCTCATCAGTTGGGCTTGGATGTTTTTTGTTCTAGCCACCCTACCCCATAGCCCAGACATCTGAAGAATGCAAGAGATCTTTGTTACATGCAGAGAGTAATTAGTACATGTCAGATATTCCTACAGCTTATTTAATGCTGCTATAGGTCTCTTGGCAGCCTCTGTGGTAAGTGTTTGTTTTGTCCTTTTACAAATTTTGGAGGGATGTCCTGTTCTCGGTAATGTCACTGTGGTGCCCCATTTTCTCCACTTGATGATGGCCTTCATCGTGTTCCATGGTACATTTCATGTTTTGGAATTTTTTTATACCCCTCTCCTGATCGATTCCTTTTGACAGTGAGACTCTGTACAGGCTTTGTCAGCTCTTTACAGACCATGGCTTCAGAAGTCAGATGAAACCAAGAAGATGTCAAGAAAAGATGTGTGGTTCATTCTGAACACAGCCAGATCTTGAAATATAAAAGGCTGTGCACATATATGTAAGAAGGTTATTGTACCTTTTTTATTTTTCATATTTTTCCCATGTTTCTGATTGTTTTTCACAATTTTTGTACATTATTATGCCACACTGATGTGGGAAAAGTTCTGACATGATTTATCTTGGTATCTTGGAGTGTGTAGACATTTTGTAACCACTGTAATAGTTGTAGGACGAATATGGCTGCATCATTATGTGTAGTCTGGAGGAGGAACAACATGCCAGCTGAAGTTGTAAGATGGGATAGACAGAGAAGTTTTAAAATATTTTGCTTACCTTTAGTTCTTTTTTGCTGCTATGTCATTCATGCCTTGTTCCACTTCATTTCAAGCTAGCAAAGTGCGAACAAAAACTGCCTTCTCAAAGAAAAGTAATGCAAGCGTTACAAGGCACTAGGAATCACCAGATGACATCATAGCCTAATTTAAGTAGGTGAGTAGCTATAAAAGAAGATTTCTGAAGACGAATAGAATATGAGTTGTATTAGAACAGAAAATAACATTAAAATAACTTATTTCTTATAGAAATTTGTCATCTTTGGTCATAGCAGCACAACCTATTGTAATAAAACAATTTACACATTTATAGAATTCTATAATTTCTGTCAAGAATGCAGACAAAATGAAGCAGTGGTAGTGAGGAGTCAGGGAATTGGTGCTTGTTGTCACAGTGGCACTGCCAACCCCAACCACCCCCAAACCCCAACCCCTCCCCAGGACCACCTATGGCAGGGGTCGTAAAGTGGCTGACTGCAGGTCTGAATGCATAACAAGCATTGACTGAACCAAGCACTTATTGTACTAAACACTGTAGCAGAGCCAATAAACAAGACAAAAAAAAAGGCCAAATCCTTGCTACAGTGCTAGAGACTTTCTGAATGTAACAGACATTCAGAGATTTCTTTTAATTTACCCATTCTGGTTTTATTAGCAAAGTGATGACATGGCCTTCTAAATATAATAAAAAGTTTATGATGAAAAGAATGTTTAAAGCATTAACATTTAGAGATTTTGGTGGGCCAGGACAATGACCGGGGCATCGCACGAGCCCCAATAAAATTTTCTGTTACAGTAGGTATGTCTGAAAAAAGGCTTTCCTATTCATTGTACGTTATCATTTACATACTTTGAATTATTTAAAACATGAAGGCTGGCTGTAATGTCAGCTGAAGTGAATATCCTGTGCAACCTCTTTATTCACACGCCCTGCCCCCCTCGCTGTGCTCCCACTCCCTTCACTTTTCCTTGTGGAAACCTCGACTTGCAGTCAGATGATAGTTCATAATGCAACATTGTAGCTGAGGAGAGGCAACTACCAGGCTAATGCATAAAGGTAAATGCATAAAGTAAAGGTGCATTAGCTAAGATTTGCCCACCCCCAAACAAAATCTAAGATGAAACAAAGGCAACCGAGCAAACACAAAATACAGTTTTTAGATGATAATGTTATTTATTGAAGCAAAATACCAACTGGGCTTTGTTGTGGATAAAAATGACATGAAATAAACATGAGGGAGATGTAGTATGAGTAATATGTAGGTTATTGATAATTCACAGGACTGGTGGGTGCGTAATCTTGAGGAGAGCAGTGGGGGGAAGAAAATGGGGTGCGTCCTGGGGACATGGGATGGTCAGCGAAGGTGAAGTGAGAGGACCACTGAGAGTGGGGCGGACTGGCAGGTGAGAAGAGGGAAGAATGGTCGGGGCCCAGGTCAGAGAAGGTGACATCTTCCTCAGACTGAAAGCTGGAGGGGGGTTTTGGCTGTGTAGAGGCGTCAATACACACGTTCACGGGGCAGATTCTGTATCGGAGAGGGGGGGGGAACCCCGCATTTCCATTTCCAGAGGGGGTGCTGCGAAGAAAGTTAAGTAGCACCATGATATCAGCAGTGAGATGCGCAAGCTGATAATGAGTGTCCAGATCAAGATCCAGATCCAGATCCAGTAAAGGGGAGAAGAAGGACTGACGATGGGCACCTAGACACACAGAAGCGGTATTAGGCGAATATTGACAAATTGGATTTACACTTTAAAGATCTTTAAGAGTACTACACTATGGTTTATTAGTCGAAGAGTCAAACAGAAGTATAAGAGCTGAGGAGCGCTAAGACACACACACACTCTCGCACAGTCACGGGCGGGCATGTAGACATAACACACACACACACACATAACATTATAACTTTATAAGAATAATAAAAAGGAGTATTAAGATATTATAAGGGTAATATCTTATAATAATAGAATAGTATAGAATCTTTATAAAATACAGAATAGTAGGATATGTAGAACAGTAGAAGGGTAATATAATGATATTATGAAGTAGGAAGTACAGTAAACCGTTTTTCAAGCAGTATAACTATATATAAAAAATAGAGATATAAAATATAAGATAATATAAAATAAATTATAAACTAGAAATACAGGAAAATGTAACTTACTCATAATTCAGATGGTGAAGATTCTTGTCTCGCAAGGAAGGCCTTAATTTTAAGAGAAAACCATGAAGAGCCATTTATAAGGGTAGCTGAGTCAAGCTGCCCCCCCGCTAGATAATAGTAAGACCAAGGTCACTCTAGATTGTTTGGTCTCTCCACTTTTGATTCTATGGTTTATTCGAAAACCCTTGGTTTTGATTCTATGGGTTATTCAAAACCCTTGGTTTTGATTCTATAGGTTATTCGAAAACCCTTGGTTTTGATTCTATGTGTAATTTGAAAAGCCTTGTTTTTGATTCTAGGGGTTATTCGAAAACCCTTGGTTTTGATTCTATGTGTAATTTGAAAACCCCTGGTTTTCATTCTATGTGTAAGTTGAAAAGCCCTGTTTGTTGAGCTATTGGTAAGTGGAATAGCCTTTTTTTTTAACATAATAGTAAGGTAGATGAGCTCTTTTTTAACCCTATTGGTATTGATATCATAGTCTTCTTGAAACATATGGGTTATTTACTGTGTAAATACAGTATAAATACTGGAGCTTAAGCTCAGGGTATCAGATCACTTCTGAGAATTCTCATCGGTGTGGATCTTGTGTGGTGGAACGGAACCAATAAAGCTGGACCCTTGCTTCTTCTCACTCACGGCTGGTGTCTTTTTTTCTATCTCCAACTGGGCTCAGAGGTAGATGTGAGTATTGGCTTCTATGTTGAATTTTAAGTGTTTTGGGGTAATAGGCTAAATTTGAGCCAGCACCCCCTGTACTGGCTTCATACCCAGCAAGCTAAACACTTTGACTCAATGCTTGACACCAGGAATCGTCGTTCAGGGAATTTATTGCGAAAACTTGTAAAACTGCAAAATAAGATACAAGTGTTGTACAAATAAACTGTTCACATTGTAAAAAAACAAGCACATTGTGTTTTTAGCAATGCGTATAAAACAATTACTGCTTTTCTGCAATCCTTTTTAAACATGCAAAATAAAACAAAACATCAGTTTTAAGTAAACAATCTTTACTTACAGACATCGTAAGTAAAGATTGTTAGTGCATCGTCAAGTGCTGTTAAAAAGCAGGATTGGCACAGACAGAAATAAACATGTGCAAATTCACCCAGCTGCAACACTGAAAGCTGTGAACAATGTTCAAACTGTAGAATATAAAATAATAAGAAGTGGGTATCAAAAGCCTAAAACCTTGGTGAAGCCAGAACACTCCCCGTCTGGTGTCCTAAAGATACCATTTACACTAATTAACTTACTATACTAAACTATCTGATTTGCTGAAAGGAGGTGTACCAATTCAGGGATAAGTCTGTGGTAAATTCTCATTGTCCTGTGCTGAAAAGTTCTATGCTTCTCACCATACTGTCCTTACTGGGAACAGCCTTCATGATCAACCACATTTGCCACTCATTCCTCTTCACATTTTTGTCTTTGTCACGAATCGAGGTTGAGCCAGAAGCAAGTGCAGATAATGACATTTATTGAAACAAACGGACGATGAAACAAAGACACTAAGACAACTTGGAATAACACCGTGGCATGAAACAAAACACCGAGACATAAACAACCAGAGTCTAGGACAACGAAAGACAAGCAAACAGTGCAGACAAGGACTATATATACACACACACACACACACGAGTGCTCATTAACCAAACGTGAGTCAGGTGCAGGTGGTCATGTGCCAGCTAGTGCAGTGCAGTGGCTGATGGGAAGTGGAGTCCAGAGTTTCTTGATACATGACAGAACCCTCCCCCAAGGGCGCTACTCCTGGAGCGCCCAAAATTATACGTCCTCCATCTGGTGGTCCTGGCCCCCTGGGCAAAATGTCCCCAGCAGAACCAGGAGGCCGAGCGGCTTCCACAATGGCACAGGGACGCTGAGATACTTCCTCAGCTGAACAGGGAGGCTGAGCGACGACCACAGTTGAACAGGGAGGCTGAGCGACGACCACAGCTGAACAGGGAGGCTGAGCGACGACCTCAGCTGACCAGGGAGGCTGAGGCTCTGAGGTCACCAGGTGAACCTTGGGCATGGGCGGAGCTTGGGTGGCCGTGTCAGCAGACTCGGGCGTGAGCAGAACTTGGCTGTGTGTGTCAGCAGACTGGGGCGTGAACAGAACTTGGCTGTGTGTGTCAGCAGACTGGGGTGTGAGCAGAACTTGGCTGTGTGTGTCAGCAGACTGGGGCGTGAGCAGAACTTGGTGGGTCAGGTCATCAGACGGGAACATGAGCAGAGCTTGGTTATTTGTTTCAGCAAACTCTGGTTTTGGCAGAACTTGGGTGGTCGTGTCGGTAGTCTTGGGCGTGGGCTGAATTTGGGCGACCGGGTCGGTAAACTTGGGCGTGGACAGAACTTGGGCGACCGGGTCGGTAGACTTGGGCGTGGACAGAACTTGGTCGTTAGGCTTAGATATTAGCGGAGCTTGGTCAACTGGATCAGGAGGCTTGGACGTGACCTCAGGAACTTGAGACTTGACTTGGACCTCAGAGACTGGAGACTTGACTTGGACCTCGGCTGAACAGGGAGGCTGAGCGACGACCTCAGCCGAGCAGGGAGGCAGAGCGATGACCTCAGCCGGGCAGGCAGGCTGAGCGAAGTCCTCGGCGGGGCACGAAAGCGGAGCGACGTCCTTGGCTGAACAGGGAGGCTGAGCAACGTCCACAGCTGAACAGGGAGGCTGAGCGACGACCTCAGCTGAACAGGAAGGCTGCACGAGAGCCATAATAGGGGAGAGAGGGTGGGAGTTGGTCTCCGCCCTGACCACAGACTCCTCCTCCTGTCGGCGTGGCATGGCGTAGTCCTTTATGAACGCCGGGTGTGGCCTGGTGCATGGTCTGTCCAGCTGCGGCAGGCCTAGCATGCGGTTATTCTGAGCGAGCAGTTCATCTGTCCTTCTTCCCTGCTCCAATAGTCCTATATACCAGTCCACATATGCTGCAAACCAGGCGTCCATCTTGGTGATCTGCTGCTTCTGATAAATGGTCTTTTGTTCTGTCACGAATCGACATGTGCAAATTCACCCAGCTGCAACACTGAAAGCTGTGAACAATGTTCAAACTGTAGAATATAAAATAATAAGAAGGGGGTATCAAAAGCCTAAAACCTTGGTGAAGCCAGAACACTCCCCGTCTGGTGTCCTAAAGATACCATTTACACTAATTAACTTACTATACTAAACTATCTGATTTGCTGAAAGGAGGTGTACCAATTCAGGGATAAGTCTGTGGTAAATTCTCATTGTCTTGTGCTGAAAAGTTCTATGCTTCTCACCATACTGTCCTTACTGGGAACAGCCTTCATGATCAACCACATTTGCCACTCATTCCTCTTCACATTTTTGTCTTTGTCACAAATCGAGGTTGAGCCAGAAGCAAGGGCAGATAATGACATTTATTGAAACAAACGGACGATGAAACAAAGACACTAAGACAACTAGGAATAACACCGTGGCATGAAACAAATCACCGAGACATAAACAACCAGAGTCTAGGACAACGAAAGACAAGTAAACAGTGCAGACAAGGACTATATATACACACACGAGTGCTCATTAACCAAACGTGAGTCAGGTGCAGGTGGTCATGTGCCAGCTAGTGCAGTGCAGTGGCTGATGGGAAGTGGAGTCCAGAGTTTCTTGATACATGACAGTCTTTGAGTAGGACAATGTCGCCTTCTTTGATTTCTGGACATTTGTGATGACATGTGCCAATATATTCCTTCCACCACCTACTCCAAAATGTCTCTGCCAACTCGCTTCTACTGACATTGGAACATGTCTCTCTTACTGAAATCTTCCAGAGTAGGGAGGCTGCTATTTTTTTGTGTCAGGAGCATAGACGGTGTTAGAATGAAAGGGGATTCAGGATCTGTGGAGACGGGGACTAGGAGACTTGCATTAATAATAGCTGTGACCTCAAACATGAATGTTACAAAGACTTCATGCGTAAGCTGTGTACTGCGCCTTGGAGGCGCACTGAATTCAGGATTTGTTGTGTTATCCCAATCATACGCTCTCAAACGCCAGCCATATGAGATGAATGTGGCAGGTTAAAAACCCAGGAACCAGGAACGTCTTTGTTTGAGCAGGCAGTCTATAACCTTTGTTTGTTCGGTCTTGCACACACCCATTTTGAGCTCCTTAGAGGCACCAATAAAATTCGTTCCACAATCAGAGCGCAGCTGTTTGGAAGGGCCTCTAATAGCAAAGAATCTCCAGAAAGCATTGATGAAACTTGTGGAGGTCATTGTCTCCACCACCTCAATTTGAACGGCTTTGGTACACATGCAAGTAAACAGTGCACCGTGAGATCACCTCCCATGGCCCAAACACATCTAGGCTGACATAGGAGAAGGGTGGATCCATTTGAAGTTCATCTGCTGGCAGATCTGCCATTTGTTGTTCCTCTACCCTGCCCCTCAGCTTACAGCAAGTAACACATCTCTGATTAATGCTGTTAATACATTGTTTAGCTCCAATTATCCACAGATCATTAGATCTAATGGTACCCTCATTTAGGTGTCTGCCTTGGTGCTTCACACGTTCATGATGATGTCTGATTAGTAGAACTTTAATGTGATGACCTGGGGCGGTGAGAGGTTTTGTTCCATTTCACTCAGCCCTGACTGCCTGATGCATCCATCAACCCTCAACAGACCACTGCTGTTGATGATTGGATTCAGTTTTAAAAGTGTACTATGTGCAGGAAGTTCACTCTCAGTGGTGATGCATTTGAGCTTATCTGCATACACTTCCCATTGTACACACTTAATGATGATTTCTTCTACCTTCATGATCATCAACAGATAGGCTCTTGATGGTACAGTAATGAATGTCCAGTAAGCCAGGTAGTGGTCCCGAGCTTGGCAGCTGGAACAGAACTCCTATTGCTCTGGCTGAGTAGACTGATGTGGTGGACTCTGTTGCCCATATACACCTAGAATCGCCTTTTCTGATTGTAGATGTAGCCTAGCACTACTCTATTGTCTGTGTAAAATCTTATTCTGTCTTGTTTTAGGTCAATCTCATCAGTAATGAGTTCAGCCAGTTCAACAGCTAGGACCACAGCACACAGTTCTAGCTTTGGTATGGAAAGATCAGGCTATGGAGCCAATCTTGACTTGCTGAGGATAAATCCAACCTCTGTGTGATCATCTTGATTTGTCCCTCAAGTATGCAACAACAGAAATTCGCTTTAACGAGGCATCTGAAAAAACACATATTTCTGTGTGTTTAGCCTTAGTAAGTGAAATGGATACATACATGCGTGGAATGTTCAGTTTTGTTAATCACACCACTGTGTCCATACTTCGAATCTGTTTTCAGGAAGTGGTGAGGCCCAATCATGTACCTGTGCGGAGAGCTCTCTTAAGAATAAACATCTCCGAATTGTGACTGGTGCCAGTAACCCAAGGGGATCGTATAAGGTATTTACTCTTGAAAGCACTCTTCGACGTGTGTAGGGATTTGTGGTGTCAGGCATCTGGACTGTGAATGTGTCTAACATGAGATTCCATCTTACCCCCAAGGTGCGTTGATCAGGCAAATCATCTTTGAAGAGGTCAAGATCCTTGACATCTTTAGCCAGATCTTCAGCAGGGAAGGCATCAAGCCCCTTGACCCTGTTTGTGGCAATTTTATGAAGCCTGTGGTTTGAGACAGCTAACATCTCTTGTGCCCACTTATAGTACTGTGAAAAAGTATTTGCTGATTTCTTTTGTTTTTGTGTATATCTCATACTAAATAGTTTTAGATCTTCAAATGAAATACAACATAAAACAAATGCAACCTGAGTAAACACACAATACAGTTTTTTTTTTAATTGAAGCAAAAAAAAGTTCTCCAAAACCTATCACCCATGTGAAAAACTAACTGCCCCTGGCTAACTTTAGCAGCAATAACTGCAACCAAATATTTCCAATAGCTGGAGAACAGTCTTTCACTTACTTCTAGGACTACTATTTGCTCCTATACTTTGGATCATTGTCCAATTGTCTGATCACTGCATAATCCAGTTGCACTACATAATCATCTAGGATTTTCTGGTAGAGAGCAGAATTCATGTTTTCTTCAATTATTGCAAGTTGCCCAGGTCCTGAAGCAGTAACGCATCCCCACACCATCACACTGCAATGAATGAACATAATTCAATGTTGCATTATTCATTTCATTAAACTTCTCCTTTACCACAATGCGGCTTTTACATGGACTGCAATGGCTTGGTCTGCCATCTTCCAGTACATGTGTTTTTTTTCAGTTTACCATCGTTGGCTTATGACTTTTCCACAAACACACATTTCCAATAGTGACCCAGCTAAGGTGGAATTTCTGGGCATATGGAGCACTATGCAGACCATTGAGTTTTTTATGGACTTTGTGTGTCCTAATTATGTCTCTTTCCAGCAGCAACTGTATTTCAGTATTTGGATCTATCGGTGGCATCTTGTGGGCTATCTCTGCTAGGTGATCATGATGCTGAGCAACAGTGGCTGTTGGTATTTCGTCTCTGTTATCTGGCATGATACCACACCCAATGAGGGTCAGAAGTGGGGAAACTGGTCTTACTGTCTGCAGACTCAATAATGAATCCAGTGGCTCTTCTGCTAGCTATTTCAGCCACTCTTGCACATCTTTAACGTGTATGGTTCAGAGGTTCCATGCACACTGAACATGTCAAAAAACTATGACCTGGCCAGGGACCTGTTGTTCTGATTGTCTAATATGGCATATATTCATCTACCTTGAGTGCAACAGCCAGCTGGATAAACATCCATGAGGCATATTTTAGAGCACAACATTTAGCAAAAGCCCTTGCACAAACCTCTGTACATTTTGATGTAACAGCTTCTTCAGGGGACTCCTCTCTCTTTCTCTCTGCCGTACTGTGAAAGGGGAGGAGTAGAACTGGAAACCCATGGAGCTTGGCCTGGGTAAAGAGCAGCCTGGTGTTTGACACTCTCACGTTCAGTGCATTTAATTGTCACATTGCAATTTTCTTCTACATGCTTGTTTGATAAGCAGCATTTAAAACAGATGGAAAGTTCCTTTAATATCCTTTTTTGATCTTCCAATGGCATTTTCCTAAAGCCTCTGAATTTCCTCAAAGGATGAGGTTTACAATGTTTGGGCACTGCTTACCATCATCATCATCATCTGCTGCTCTCTTCTGACGCATAGCTTTGGAAGGGTTAAAGAGAGAGACCACATCTGTTTTGTGGACAGAAACAGGATTGCGGACTTGTATGTGGCTTTCACTAAACCACTCTTTTCTTCCTGGTGCTATGGAGTGGGAAGAAGAGTTAAAGCTGGGGTCATTCCTAGCTTTTGCTTCTGTACACACAAACTCAACAAAGAAGGAGAATGGAGGGAAAGGAACCCCATATGTGTACTTGTAGTGTGAGCCCTGCATCATGCATTTTTGCTGAAGTCCAAAGGGAAACTTCTGTACTATTGGGTTAACACCTCTTGCAGTATCTAAATACATTAGCCCAGGTAGCCTCAGTCTCTGAAATCAAGTTGCATAGTTCATGAAGCTTATGGTGCTCTTTGGATGATATTTTTGGAATAGTGTCTATTTTTGTGAAGAGAGCCCTCCCAACGGCTTTGGGAGAACCATAGTTTGTGTCGAGCCTTTCCCTCACCAGGATAAGACCTGCAGATAAGTTCCTCGACTTGATGGGCATGATCTGCTCATTCTCTCCCCAGCCACTTGATCAATAAATCTAATTCTTCATCTGCTATGAGATCTAAGCTTTCAATGGTGCTGAGAAACGATGATTTCCAGGCTAGATACTTTTCAGGACAGTCATTGAATTTAGTAAGGCCTGATGTCATAAACTGGCTTTTTGCTTTGCTAAGTAAAATGTAGCTGTATCATGACTAGAGTGATGCGCAGGGTAATTTGTATTCCCACTGGAGGGATGTACAGGGGTATCTGGGCTCATAGATTGGCAGGAGGAGCAATGTGATGGAGCAGAAGGAGATTTGTGATGATCTCCCTTCTCGATGTTACTTTGCTGACCAGCATCCCAAGAGGAAAGTACATGATATACTGATGAAGGAGAATTTCGCCTCATGTTGTAATGTGGAACTTGGGATATTGTGTGTGAGGCAGGCTTGGTGTCCTCTTTGATCAAGCTGCTGTCGCTGGAAGCACGGTGTTGCTTTACATACTCTTCAGTATGCTGACGAAGGCTTTGCTATGGCAGGTGAATAGCTGAACTGTGTTGTGACTCATCTGCCACTAAATCTTCTACAGCAGCCTCCATGACAGCTGCTTCTCTCTCTTTTTCTAGTGCGTCTAACTTGGCTTCAAGGCAAGCCTTTTCTGTTTTTAGTTCCATCTCCTTTTTTGCAAATGACGCTCTTGCCTGTGTGGCTTCCGCCTTTGCTCTTGCTTTAGCTGCTTCCATACTAACCACTGACTTAGTGGAATGTGTAGACAGGTGAGATAAAACTGACTGACTTTCAGCTTTGTCGTCCTCCATGACTAGGATGGCTCTCTGACATAATATATTTTACCATGCAGATAGTCTGCTGTTGTCATGCGGCCTCTCCTCCGTGAATGACAGTACAGGTGGAATCCAGCCTTTGTGATAAAGCTCTTGTATGACGCATGTCTTTTTATGTACTGGCTTCATACCCAGCAAGCTAAACACTTTTACTCAATGACTCTTGAGACCAGAGGCCTGTTTCATGAATCCAGTTTAGGTGGTTACGCAAGTTTGAGCTTAGTTTGAGCAAACTTTTTTCGGTCTCAACAAGGTGGATTGGTTTTTAGTGGGTTTCATCATTATGGTAACTTATACTACATGGCTAACCTGTGCCAGAGCAGGTTTTATTCTGGGTAAGAAAACTAGGTAACACTTTCTATGAAGCCCATGCTGTTACGTTCTCCAGTGTATTTCTGTTTGCTCTATGTGCCATTCATGTGTCTATGTCGGTGGTGGAATGGGTGTCTTTTGTCTCCTCCCCCTTCTCTAGGCCCCACCTACTGTATGCGTCATGTTCCGGCTTGTCACAGGATGATCACATCTTGTCCATGACTGCTCCGGCCTTGTGCAATAGGATTGGTTGGCTGCACATTTCCGGAGGTGTACTTAAGCCTCATCAGTCTCCATCCCATGGCAGATCATTGCCATTGCTTTGTGTAGTTAGGAGTGCTTTACATATGTTGATTTCACCTGTGTATGACCTGCCTGTTATTGACTTTGTTTATGCTCTGTCCCTGTCTGTCTGTGGTACACTTCTGTGTATATATAGGTATATGTATATATTATTTTTGTTAACTTACACAGACTAATATTCACCTTTGTAAATAGTGCACTGGTAATAGTGGTTAGTGGGAAGTCGGTGCCATTTATGTTGATTTGTTTTTCTCCTGGTTTTGGGTTAGTTTGTCACGACCTCACCGGCAGAGGGTGCTGTGGAGACAACGTGCATGAGCAGCTGGAAAGCACGTGCACGCGCTCCAAGTGGACATGGACGGTAAGACTGTTTCCTATGGACACGTGCCTTTTGTTTTGGTTTTGTTTGGTATTGGATAATGATCGAGGGTGTGTCATGATTGGTCCCAGCTGTCTGTATTCAGGTGTAATTGTGACTGGTTATTAAACTTCTCGCGTTGCTGTGCACGTTGCGCGGTATTAGAGCAGAGACTAATAGAGACTGATGGGTGTAATGGCGCCACGCGGTAAAGTTACATGTCCTGTCTTGTTCCTTAGTTCATGCCATGGTTAAATGAGAGTTTGATGCCATAGTTAGATGAGTGTTTCCTGCCTAAGTTATAAGATGTTTCCTGCCTAAGTTAAATGAGTGTTCATGCCTGAGTTAAACGAGTGTTTCAAGTCATAATCTGGTTCTAAGTTTTGTGCTTCATGCTTCAGTTCTAGTTTTATGTTTAGACCTTGTTTCCCGCCTCCTCGGGTGTTGCCTTAAGTCTAAATAAAGACATTACTCCTGCGCTTACTTCCTGTCCAAGTCTTGTTTCGTAACATAGTTAGGGAGTGAGAGAAGATAACGTATTTTTCGTTTCTTTTTGTACACAGTTAGAGGGAAATTTATTATTATTTTGGCCTAGTTGGATTCTGACGTTCAAACCTCTCTCTCTCTCTCTCTATCTATCTGTATATATATATATTAGTGTAAAGGTGGGAGTAAAAAAACAAAGCAAACACAATCCTTGTCTCGCCAACCCTTTATTTTATTGTATGTTGCGTCTCGACCTAGACCATGGTTATATCCTTAACAATGCTTATAATGAATTATAGCCTCATTTATAATTATTTATAAAGTATTATTACTCCATAAATACATTTATAAAGACACATAAAGACCTATACTTTGTTATAATAACAGTTATAGCTACATTTATATTATTGTTATAATTACTTATAAGTGATACACTGGCTTTTTCGATGACCAATACACCAATTTATAAGTATTAATTAGTCAGTCTTATGGTTCCATTAATGTATTCATAAAAATACAGCCTGCATTTTTATAATGTTATTATATTTTAGCTATAAATGACTTATTCGTTATGCAGATTTATTTATATGTCCAATAAGTGAATTATTTTATATTGTTGATTGTTGTGTTTTGCTGCCTTATAAATATTTATTGTGAGTTATAATACAATTACGAACCTTTATAAATGCATCATTGATGGCTTTAAGTAATGTGAAAGCATAGGATGCAGTTTCCATAATGCAAATTAAATCATGAAGATATGCTTATTATGCATTATAAATGCCTTTAAAATTGTTTATTTGTAAATGTAACTACTGGGCAATAATGGTATTAATAAAGTAATGAAAAAACAGAAATCATATTAAGGCAAACAGCTGCTATATTTTTTTTCATGTTACACACTAGCAAAACATAAATTTTTGGAGTATAATGTCTGTTCCCATACGATACCTGAGACGGAAGCAAGTGCAGGTAGGAATAACTCCGAAATGCGAGGATCAGGCAGAAAGCGTAGTCACAAGGTAAGCAGAGGTCAGACGATCAGGCAAACAGGCAGTACTAGGCTTAGGCAGAGAATCGTTGTCAACAAACAATGCAAATATCAAAAACAGGATAGTGAATACGGAATGTAAGGCTTGGTTCACGACCGAGACGAGGCTGCTGAGCGTTTACTTCGCAAGCTAGTAATGCTTTAACCATCACTTAAATACTGTGTGTGTATGTATGTGATTGGGTGCAGGTATCCGTGATCAGAACTCGGGAGAAGGTGCGTGTGTGTATGGGAAGTGTAGTCCTCGTCGGCCATGTTTGTAGTTCGTGTTGCATTCTGGGAATTGTAGCTGTTGGTTCGCTGCAACGTGACAATGTCAAATCAGAATATACATTTCCATGCATATGGCTGAGGAGCTATAGCTTTTAACAAGTCAAACTTTTTATTTAGTAACATTTACAAATAAACAGTTTTAACACTTATTTTTTACCAGTACGCTGGCATTCCATTCTGCTGGCGACCTATCAGATACTATCAATTAGTATAAACAGATGAATTAATTTATCGCCGCAAGTATGTTATAAGATTGTCTTTCTGTGTGTGCGGTGTCAAGACGGGCGGTCACACTAGGCCAAGCATGCATATTTTTGTCGGACGCCGCTGCGAATATGGATGGGAACAGGATATGATATCATCTGTCAAAAAAAGGCAGACTCTCTTTTTAAGTTGTTTTTATAATCTTTCT
Organism: Ictalurus furcatus; assembly: GCF_023375685.1. Taxonomy (NCBI): domain Eukaryota; kingdom Metazoa; phylum Chordata; class Actinopteri; order Siluriformes; family Ictaluridae; genus Ictalurus; species Ictalurus furcatus. Next base: position 10,494,434 of record NC_071274.1, read on the forward strand.
AAGTTGTGTTGTAAAGTACAGGATAACTTGATACTGCTAAAATTAGCACATCCATTTTTTAATCATTTTTTTTTTTTTTTTTTTACTAAAAAGGTCACGCAGTGACGTCGCGATCATCTATTGGTCACACGTTTTCAAGTGATACAATTATGTAGGTCAACGTTCACCAAATGTGAACTTTCATCACACAGCGTAGTACAGTACAAAAATTCTATGCATGAGCTTGCTTTTACTGTCCACCATTTTTGGATGAGTTTGAAATTAATTCAACGGTGCACAAAGCCTAGTGTGACTGCCCCATGACTCTGGCAAGGAATTGGAGTTTTTTTTTTTGAGGAAGACAGCATGGATTGAGCCGAGGAGCATTCCAGCATGGAGTGGACACTGTCTTTGAAAAGAACATAAATGAGTTTTATTAATAATATTTTCATAATTTGTCAGTAATTGTTTTCACCTGTAGCATGGCACTGCATTTTTTTTTAAATAATAATGAACAACAGCAAATGCACCAGCATTGGTACTTTGCTAGCTAAATATAAATATTATAGAATTATTATTGTTACTATACAAATGTAAAAGCCAAATGTAGCATTTACTATGGGTGATTTTGAGTACTTATTGTACTGTGTATTCATGATCATTTATTGTTACAGAGAAGAAGAAAATGCTCCTGAACCTCCTCACACTTCCTCTGTGGCCTTCTCCCCCAACATGCACATGGAGGTTTCCACTGCAAAACTGATAGCTCCATCTACCCCCCAGAAAAGTCAGAGAAGAGGGGTCATTTGTGTGTCATTCATTTGAACCATTAGGAGAGCCAGTGCTCCTGCACCTACAACACAACCTGAACAGGACAGGTGGCACAATAATAATGATGATGATCATTATTCCTCGCGTACAACATTAATTTTCTCCTGCCCACACTCTTGGGGTACAGATTGATAGCCACCAGCAGCACACCTCTCTAGAGCTGTTCTAGTTGTTTTTTTGTTTTGTTTTGGTAAAGCCACAGTCTCTGCAACAACACAAACTTGTATGCAGAGTAAAAGCAGAAGGGTATGTAGACACCCTGGAGTTCTGTAACTAGCCTGAAGATATGCAAATTCCTGGGCTTAGTCATTTAATGTGGCCTAATAAAGCCATCAAGAGTTTGAGATTTGTGGAGAAAGAATAAGCTACATGATTTTCCATTCCCAACCTCTGTCCTGACATATTTGAGGCATTATTCTGGATCCTGTACAAGAGCAATGTTAAAGATGATGAGCAGATTGACCAGCTAAAAGGCACTAATGGCTATGATTGACTCTTTTTTTGTGAAGCCCACCAGGAGTTCTAGAATTGTGGATTTTGGGAGTGATGAAGCCATAAGTCAAGCATAAGTCTGAGCTAGCGGAGGCTGCAGCCGTCAGTGACAGGTCACAGGTGGCAGAGAAGAGGCCATGCCAGTGACAACTGTAAACACCTCAACCTCTGCCAAGAGAAACAAAGCCTCAGCTGGGAGAAAACACCGTTACTGCATTCAAAGTGTGGCATTCCCAAGTGGAGAGAAAACGTTTATGCCAAATTCAGTAAATCCAACTACGCCACCCTGGGGGAGAACCAGGGAAATACTCCCAAACAAAAGGCACACAAATAAGTTTCACCAATCAGGGCAAGGAACATGAGAGTGAGACATGAGTACGAATATAAAAATTTGTATTTTATTATGACACTTAAGCATCATTTAAAACTTGACATGAAAATATAAAATCGCTTTCACATGAAGCACAGTAAGTATTTTAAAAACTAAGAACTTCTCCAGGCCCAGGCTTGGCAGGGACAAGGCAGGCCAGCTACAGCTCGGGAAGTCATCCAAATCCACTGCAAGTCACACCAAAATCATCACACACTACCTACACCATAAGGAAGTTGTTGTGTTGGCACACTGAGCACGCTGTGAAGCACACACTACCGAATGAATGCAGCTAGCCTCCCCTGTCCCACCAAGACTCACTGGCTCCTGGAGAGAAAGAAGAAACCAGTTAACCCAAAGTTACACAGACACTAAACAACAAAACACAGAAAGACAAATATTACAGACACTGTGGTATGGTAGCTATAACACCCAGGCCCACTGACACCACCACAAGAAATGGAGGCAGTTGACAACACCCAAGCAGAACCAAAATTATGGTAAACAGTACAAATGACAATTATGGCCACTATAGCATGGAGACAGTAAGGCTTAACATACACCCTCTCAGTAGTAAAGTGGTTAGGAGGAACAACAAACCTGAAATAGGTTTGAGGCTAGGAAACACTAATTTTACCACTCTCAGACTACTCACTCTCTTACAACTGTAAGATTTGTAACTGTGGTTACAAATCAAAGCAGACATACATCCAAAACTAAAGTAAAACAAAATACATACAACCATGAAGCAAAAACAGTACATAAAGCAAAAAAATAAATGAAAGGGAGAAAATGACCGTTAAACAAAAACCAGGTAAAGCAAAACAATTGTTGAAGAAAAACAACCCACTAAGCAAAACAGCAGCGGTGTCAAATGTAGCGTCTTCGGCTAGGGGTTTGTCTTAGAGAAGACTTAGCTCAACTTCCCACTCTCACCTTAACACAAAGATCAGTGTCAACCTAAATCTACCAAGTCCCAATGTGAAAAAGGGAGAGGTGCACTTACCATTACATTGAACAAACACCAGACGGGAAGTTGTATAATTACTCACAGGTACTGCGGCTTGACATACATACACATCATTCAGCCACCGGCTGAATGTTGCTATCACTTTACATGATCTCTGGCGTCAATTTGCCACAATGCACGCGCCACCAGCACTGCTCTAAGACTATAAAAACAAACAAATTAGCCTTGAGGTGTTCACCTCATTATGCCGTGAAAGAGCCTGAACGGAAGTGGGAACCGGAAATGCCAGGGGAGCGAGGGACTCGGAATCACCAAGACACCTATCTGCTTACCAAAATAAGGGTCCTTAAATAATCGGATAGCTCTTATCCTATTGGTCTGCCGAAACCATATCCCAAGCAGAACCAATAGGACACTTACCCTGGGGTCGTGGACCCGGAAGGTCAGGGTGAGCTGCATGGAAGTCCTTACTGAGCTGTGGGTGCAGTATGTCTTGTGTCGGAATCCAGCATTGTTCTTCTGGTCCGTAGCCCTCCCACTCGACTAAATATTCCAGTATTCCAATACTCCTGCGCCTAGAGTTGAGGATATTCTTGATCAGGTATGCAGGTTTCCCATCGATCTCCAGTGGTACAGGAGGGGTTTCAGAGGGCACCTCCATGGCCAGAGGTCCTGTGATGATGGGCTTAAGTTGTGACACATGGAAGGAGGGGGCTATGCAGCTGTGTCGAGGTAATTCAAGAAGGCAGGTAACCTCACTGACTTGTTTGAGGATCTTGAATGGCCCAGTGTATCTTGGGATGGGCTTTTTGCAGCTATGTTGTTGTCTCAAATCACTTGTGGATAACCAAACCCTATCGCCGGGCCGGTAATGCGGATACTCACTGCGGCGGCGATCCACTTTACGTTTGTATGTGTACGCCGTCTGTCTCAGGCACTGGTGTGTGTTGGACCAAACCTGTTCGCTCCTCTAGAACCACTGATCCACTGCTGGTGATTCTGTGGGGTTCACATTCCATGGAAACAGTGGGGGTTGGTAACCTAGTACGCACTGAAACGGTATGAGGCCTGTGGCTGAGTGACGTAGTGAATTTTGTGCATATTCGGCCCACGGGAAGAAGCTGCTCCAATCCTCTGGGTTTGAGGCACAGAATGTCCTGAGGAACTGGCCTATTTCCTGGTTGACCCATTCCACTTGGCCGTTAGCTTGTGGATGATAACCAGAATTAAGATTGACTGTGATCCCCATTTTTTCCATAAAACTGGACCATACCCTGGACGTGAATTGAGGTCCTCGATCACTGACGATTTCCTCCGGAATGCCAAAGTACCTGAATACATGCTGAAATAGTAATTCGGCTGTCATGAAATTCAATAGAGATATGTGACGATGGGCGTTCTGGTACGGGTAGAGGTTTGAGCTTGCCAGTAGGAAGTGTCCGTGGTACTTTACTCTGCACACACGATGAACATGACGCCACCACTCTGTGTATCTCTCTCTCCATATTAGGCCACCAGTACTTCTCCTGTAACAGATGGTAGGTGCGTTGTGCCCCTGGGTGACCTGTGCCAACCACCTTGTGGTTCCTGTCGGTATCGTTCAGGTACAAATAGTCTTCCCGAAGGGCATGTTTCTGGAACTTGTGACTGGGGGATGTTCTCTAGCGCTTGATCCAGCTCCCACTCCAGGGCACTAAGACAACATGAGGGTGGTAAGATGTACTCTTCCTTGTTCCTCAGAACTTCAGTGTTGTCCAGACGAGACAGGGCATCAGCCTTAGTATTCTTGGATCCGGGTCGGTATGACAGGGTGAACTAGAACAGTGACCATCGGGCTTGACGGGGTGACAACCTCTTAGCAGTACGTACATATTCTAGGCTTTTGTGATCAGTGAATATGATGAAAGGGTGTGCAGCTCCCTCCAGCCAGTGTCGCCATTCTTCCAGGGTTAGCTTAACGGCCAAGAGTTCTCTATTACCCACATCGTAGTTTCTTTTGGCAGGTGATATTTTTCGTGAGAAGAATGCCACAGGATGGAGTTTGGGCCTCTCTCCGAAATGCTGTGAGAGAACAGCTCCTATGCCTGTCTCTGAAGCGTCGACCTCCACCACGAATGGTTTGGATGGTCTGGGTGCTTGATAATGGGAGCGGTTGTGAAGGCCTTCTTGAGCTGCTCCAGTGCTGCTTGGGCAGTTGGGTTCCATGGCAGGCGTTTGGGCTATCTTTTCAACAAGGACGTCAGTGGGTTTGCTATGGAGCTGAAATTTCGGATTAACCTTCTGTAGAAATTGGTGAAACCCAGGAATCTCTGTAGCTCCTTCACTATTAAAAGCTTGGGCCAGTCTACCACTGCTTTTACTTTTACTTGGTCCATGGTAACCCCCTCAGGGCTGATGATGTACCCCAGAAATGAAATGGTGTCCTTATGGAACTTACACTTTTCGGCTTTGACGTACAGCCGGTGATGGAGTAATCATTGCAGGACTTTACAGACATGGTGAAAGTGCTCCTCCTTGGAACTGGAATAGATCAATATATCGTCAATGTACGCGATTACGTTACGTCCCAGCATGTCCCTTAAGACGTCGTTTATTAGACACTGGAAGACAGAGGGAGCACTAGAAAACCCATATGGCATTACCAGGTATTCGTAGTGCCCGGAGGTGGTGCTAAACCCCGTCTTCCACTCGCCTCCCTCTCTGATCCGGACCAGGTTGTAAGCACTGCGGAGGTCCAGCTTTGTGAAGATGGTAGCAGCACAAAGTTGTTCTAGAGCGACTGGTACTAACGGAAGAGGGTAGCAATACTTGATGCAGCATTGGTTTAGACCCCTGTAGTCTATGCATGGTCGTAGCCCTCCTCCCTTTATCTCCACAAAGAAGAATCCGGCGGATGCTGGGGACGTAGAGGGTCTTATGTAGCCCTGTTGTAGTGCCTCTTGGATGTATTCCTCCATAGCTCTCTGTTCCGTCTGTGATAGTGGGTAAACTTTTCCTCGGGGTGGCTTAGTGTCCGGAAGCAGATCGATGGCGCAGTCGTTTTGCCGATGAGGTGGTAATCCACTGGCCCTTTCTTTGCTAAACGCCTCGCTGAGGTCCTGGTGTTCAATGCGAATGTGGACTGTGGTAGTCTTGTTTGGGCTCTCGATGGAGGTGGTCGCTAACATGATCACAGGTGTCTGAAGACAATGTTTGATGCAATGGGGGGACCAGTGCATGATCTCCTTTGTGGGTCCAGGAAATGCCCGGGTTGTGGTGTTCTAACCAGGGGAGGCCTAGGACCACTGGATGTCTGGCGGACAATGTGACATAGAACACAATGCTCTCCCGATGGAGTGCGCTGGTCCAGAGGTTGAGTGGTTCATTGCAATGTGTGATGACCACCCCCCCCCAATGGGGGCCCCATCGATGGCTTGGATCCGGCGTGGTGTGATTAGTGGACGAACGGGGACGAATGTTGTGCTGCTGTACGGTGGTCTGGTCGATGAAATTTCCCGCCGCTCCTGAGTCAATCAGCACTTCTAAAGTACAACATAGTCCTGAGTATTCTACTATGACAGGCAGCAAGAATGCAGATTGAAATGCACTCTGGGTTAAAGGACCCAAACTCACCCCTGGCTGATGTAGCTTAGCCGCTCTGTTGTCTCCTACGTCACGGCTTTGCTTGAGAGGGCGTTGTCGGACGAAGTGCTTCTCTTCACCGCAGTAGAAACAACGAAGCTCGCAATGCCGTCTCTCTCTCTCCTCCGTGTTAACCCGCGCCTGGCCCAGCTGCACGGGTTCAGCGGTGAGACCTTGCACCGCAACATCTGCCTCGCTGCGTACTGGGTGGCGGCTCTGTAGCATGCGGTCTAGGCGAATAGCCAAGCTAATGAGTGAGTCAAGAGTTAGCTGATCATGGCGACATGCCAGTTCTGTCACTATGTCCGGATTCAATCCCTGGCAAAACATAGTCTTGAGGGGGGGTTGGTTCCATCCGCTCCGGGCCGCTACAGTACGAAACTCTAAAGCATAATCCGCAAAGCAGCGTGTCCCTTGCTTCAGGGTCAGTAATTCCTCCCCAGTCTCCGAGTTGTCTGGGGAGTGATCAAAGAAGATCCGAAATCGCTCTTTCAGTTGATCCATGGTAGTGATGGTGCCATCTCCCTGTTCCCATTCCGCCGTGGCCCAGAGCAGAGCTCTCCCGGTCAGTAGCTCCATGAAATGGATCATTTTCTGACTCTCCGGTATATCTGGGTAGCTGGAGTAAAACAGGGAGCACTGGAGGAGGAAACCCCGGCAGCGGGCCGGATCGCCGTCATATTTCTCCGGCGCCGGTATGGGAGGAAAATGTGCAGTCGTCGGTGTAGCAACCTGCACGGCTTGAGCTGGCCTAGCTACCTGCTCAATCAGGTTGACTAGCTGTTGTCCCTGGTCGCTAATAATCCGACCGTGGCCTTCAACGGTTTGATGCCACCGCGGATCACCCGCTGCTTCCATTTGGAAGGCGAAGTTATCGGTCACGTACCGTGAGGAATACGGAAGCAGAAGCAGGCGGCATTTTCAGGCAGTATAATCCAGAGGAGTAATCAAAGTTCGTAGTCGTGAAACAGGCAAGGGTCAGGCGATCGTGCAAACAAAACAAAACGGGGCAAGGCAGAAATTGAGGTCGAGAATGTAAGCAATGGTCAAAGTCACTTTTCGAATAAACACTGTAGATAAGGCTTGGATAACGACAGAGAAGCTAGTCTGCTGAATGTTTACTTCGCAAAGTATGTCTGCATCTAAAGTCTCTTAAAAGCTGTGGTGAGAGGGCAAAGTGATTGGCTGCAGGTGTGTGTGATCAGAACTCCAGGGAAGGTGAGCGCATGCGTGTGTGGGAAATGTAGTCTTCCGCAGCCATGTTAGAAGTGGGTGTTGCTTCTCGGGAAACCGAGTCATGGCTGGGCTAAGATATGACAATTTGCATTATGGAAACTGCATCCTGTGCTTTCATTTTACTTACAATCATCAATGATGCATTTATAAAGACAAGTATTTGTATTATAATTCACAGTAAGTATTTATAAGGCAGCACAACAACTATCAACAATATAAAATAATTCACTTATAGGACAAAGAAATAAATCTGCATTACTAACAAGTCATTATAACTACAATATAATAACATTATAAAAATGCAGGCTGCATTTTTGTAAATACATTAATGGAACCATAAGACTGACTAATTAAGGAATTTATTATGCATAATAAGCACATCTTCATGATTTCTTAACATTTGCATTACGGAAATTGCATCCTATCCTTTCACTTTACTTAAAGCCATCAATGATGCATATCTAAAGGTTAGTAATAGTATTATAACTCACAATAAGTATATATAAGGCAGCACAACGCAACTATCAATAGCAATATAAAATATTTCACTTATTGGACATAGAAATAGATCTGTATTACTAATAAGTCATTATAACTACAATATAATAACACTATAAAAATGCAGGCTGCATTTTTGTAAATACATTAATGGAACTATAAGTTGTAGCGTGGTACCTTACTTATGGGGTTTGGGCGCCAGACAGTTCAAATTAACCGTCACTTATAATTTATAATTTGGACATCACTCAGAACAAAAAACATCAGTAGGCTACTCAGTTCTTACAAAATAAGATTATTATTATTATTTATGCAATAAACGTAAGAAAATACAGATCGTTTCAGTCACAGAAACCGAAATAATGAAAACCAAAACGTCCCCTACGTAGGATTAATAGACGAACCCATAAGGAAACAAGCCTCTATTCATACAAGAAAATTTACACACACAAAAAGCAGAAGAAAAAAATTAACCCCAAAATAATTCTTAACCAAACAAAAAAGTTGTTCACTTTAAAAGCGGCACTTCAGTGGCAGTAATTTAAGCACACGGGAGTTCGTGAACTTGAAAGCATGGGAAACCGGCAGTCAGATTCCCTCAACACTCGGAGTTCTTTACAGACAGTAGCATCCAACGGCCCAAGCATACTGGTTCTCCACAAAATTATTAAAGAAAGGATCTCAAACCCTTGATGTGCCTCCGAACCCTCAAAGCTCCGCTCGCTCGTTGATTCCCCTTGGCAGGATATTCCCGAAGTGTTCGCCAGCCTCCAGAATCAATATCCACAAGGTTATAATGCACAGTAAAGCATTAGCGTGGTCCCTGGAAAACGCACACCATCAGTCCCGCCTTTCCCACCTGGCTCTCATTTAGTCACCTGTTCTTTTTATTGCTTCCGAAGACCACACCCTTCTCTTCATCTCTCTTTTTTTTTCTTCCGTTAATTAAAACAACACGGAATGGAATGGACTCCGCCTCTGGGTCACTGTGCAGCTATCCGTTACAAAGTATAATTAATACTTATAAATTGGTGTATAATGCGTTATGAGCATGGACATTGAAAACGCAAGTGTATCACTTATAAGTAATTATAACCACAATAAAAAGGTAGCTATAACTGTTATTATAATGAAGTATAGGTATTTATGTGTCTTTATAAATCTATTTATAGAGCAATAATACTTGCTTAGAATATATACTTTCATAGAAAGTGTTACCGAAAACTCTAACCCAACTTGGACCAGTCAGCTGCGAGCAAAGTGATATAAATCTGATGCATGTAAGTTAACCCTTTAGTGTTTGTAGAGGTGGCTTCAAAGCACTTCGAAGAGTAAGAACTTTTAGGGAGAGATCAATCTCCTGGCTTTTCCCTATGACCATCTGTACGAAAGATATGGATTTTTGCCAGATGGCATAGCCTATCTATGCCGGATTCATGAGCCGTACATTAAAAATCTGACATGCTGAAGCCCCTTTTACTGTACCTTGAGTTGTTTTGCGTTTCTTTGCGAGTGGTACATATTTTCATGCGGTAACATTAATCCTGCCCTAATATATTGCCACAAATTGATATTTATTGAATACATTTTAATTTATTTACTATGTAATTAAAATAATTTAGATTTACAGTTCCAATCAAAATTATTCACCCCCATTTGCAAATCAGGTTTATTGTCAAAATTTACAGACTTTCAGCTGTTTGCAATGAACAAATCAAACAAAAGCAAATGAAATTGTCACGATTTGGAGGTTGAGACAGATGCAAGTGCAGAATTTTAAAGTTTATTAAAGAACCGACCAAAATGCAAAAAAAGACACTATGACTTGTGGCAAAACACTGAGGCAAAGACTAAATATAAACTAAAGAACAAAACATGGCAACAGGAACAAAGGCAAAGAAAGACAAACGTAAGACAAGGAATGCAGTGCAAACTGTGGCTATATACGTGAGTGCTTGTTAACAGAAACTGATTCAGGTGCCGGTGGTCATGTGACTATGATGCAGTGGCTGCTGGGAACTGTAGTTCAGAGTTCCTTCTCTGATTATACGACAGAAATAGGTTCAACACAATGAATGCTTCAAGTGGTTTCCCCAAATTCAACTGAAAATGCAACTTATAATGATTTCTCCAGTTTCAAAATTTTTCAACTCCTGAACAGAATCCCTCACAACAGCACAAATATGCAAAACATGTGTGGTCTCAAGCACACCTGATGCAACTAATCAAGGGCTTCATTAGTTGCACCAGGTGTGCTTGAGCTGGAACACATGAAATACCTGAACTGGCTAGGGGTAGAAAACATATAAAATACCTGGATGGGGTAGAAAAAAGAAGCTATCAACGGCTGCAACCAGATTTCTGAGACGGCAGGTTGTGAAAAACCCTCGAGTGCAAAAGACCTGCAGCAAGACTTGATGGCAATAGGCACTGAAGTTTCAGTCAGCACAGTAAGGCGCGTACTAAACGCAGAAGGTTTCTGTGCCTGAACTCCAAGATGTACACCACTACTGGCCCAAAAGCACAAGAAAAGTTGGCTCAAAATCATATAAATAAGCCACAGAAGTTTTGGGATTCTGTTCTGTGGAGCGATGAAACAAAACTGGAACTTTTCGGCATGATGTATCAGCGGTATGTCTGGAGGAAGAAGAATGAAGAAAGAACACTTTGTCCACAGTCAAGCATGGTGGTGGCTCGGTGATGCTGTGGGGCTGCTTTGCATCCTCTGGTATTGGAAACCTGAGCATGTGGAAGACGAGGGATTCATTGAAGTATCAGGAAATCCTAGGAGAAAACGTCATGCCAGGAAGCTGAAGCTTGGGCATCATTGGACCTTCCAACAGGACAATGATCCCAAGCATACCTCAAATTCCACCAAGGCCTGGTTGCAGTGCAGAAGAAGTCCTGGAAGATTCTACAGGGCCATCCCAGTCACCTGACTTGAACCCCATAGAAAATCTCTGGTGGGATTTGAAGAAGGTGGTTGCAGCAGGCAAACCCAAGACTATTACTGAACTGGAGGCCATTGCTCATGAGGAATGGGCTAAGATTCCTCAGGAACGCTGCCAGAAGCTGTGCATCTCGGTTGCAGCAGGTCTTAATGCAAAAGGGTGCTCTACTAAGTATTAAAGATGCTTGCCATGAAGGGGTTGAATAATTTTGAAACTGGAGAAGTCATTATAAGTTGCATTTTCAGTTGAATTTGGGGAAACCACTTGAAGCATTCATTGTGTTGAACTATTTCAGTTCTTCTGTTTGATGTGTTCCTTGCAAACAGCTGAAAGTCTGTAAATTTTGACAATAAACCTGATTTGCAATGGTGGTTGAATAATTTTGATTGCAACTGTATATTCAATGAAATTACATGAAATATGTTGGTGTTATAAGTTTTCAATCCATTTATTCTCAGTGTGAGCCTATAAAAGTGAATGTACGCATCTACACAATCAGCAATGTTCCCAAACTTTGGCAGCCACATTGGTGTTCTTTTTGCAGTTAGTGTAGGTTTAAATTTCTCATCTTTTCACATAATAATTTCTTGCTCTTCAACCGTAAGTACGTATCTCACAAAAGTGAGTACACCCCTCATATTTTTGTAAATATTTGATTATATCTTTTAATGTGACAACACTGAAGAAATGGCACTTTGCTACAACATAAAGTAGTGAGTGTACATCTTGTGTAACAGTGTAAATTTACTGTCCCCTCAAAATAACTCAATACACAGCCATTAATGTCTAAACCGCTGGCAACAAAAGTGAGTACACCCCTAAGTGAAAATGTACAAATTGGGCCCAAAGTGTCAATATTTTGTGTGGCCACCATTATTTTCCAGCACTGCCTTAACCCTCTTGGGCATGGAGTTCACCAGAGCTTCACAGGTTGCCACTGGAGTCCTCTTCCACTCCTCCATGACGACATCACGGAGCTGGTAGATGTTAGAGACCTTGTGCTCCTCCACCTTCCGTTTGAGGATGCCCCACAGATGTTCAATAGGGTTTAGGTCTGGAGACATGCTTGGCCAGTCCATCACCTTCACCCTCAGCTTCTTTAGCAAGGCAGTGGATGTCTTGGAGGTGTGTCTGGGGTGGTTATCATGCTGGAATACTGCCCTGTGGCCATGCTCTGCTTCAGTATGTCACAGTACATGTTGGCATTCATGGTTCCCTCAATGAACTGTAGCTCCCTAGTGCTGGCAGCACTCATGCAGCCCCAGACCATGACACTCCCACCACTGTGCTTAACTGTAGGCAAGACACACTTGTCTTTGTACTCCTCACCTGGTTGCCACCACACACGCTTGACACCATCTGAACCAAATAAGTTTATCTTGGTCTCATCAGACCACAGGACATGGTTCCAGTAATCCATGTCCTTAGTCTGCTTGTCTTCAGCAAACTGTTTGCAGGCTTTCTTATGCATCATCTTTAGAAGAGGCTTCCTTTTGGGACGACAGTCATGCAGACCAATTTGATGCAGTGTGTGGCATATGGTCTGAGCACTGACAGGCTGACCTCCCACCCCTTCAACCTCTGCAGCAATGCTGGCAGCACTCATATGTCTATTTCCCAAAGACAACCTCTGGATATGACACTGCGCAAATGCACTCAACTTCTTTGGTCGACCATGGCGAGGCCTGTTCTGAGTGGAACCTGTCCTGTTAAACCACTGTATGGTCTTGACCGCCGTGCTGCAGCTCAGTGTCAGGGTCTTGGCAATCTTCTTATAGCCTAGGCCATCTTTATGTAGAGCAACAATTCTTTTTTTCAGATCCTCAGAGAGTTCTTTGCCATGAGATGAGTGTGAGAGTGAGGACACCAAATTTAACACACCTGCTCCCCACTCACACCTCAGACCTTGTAACACTAACAAGTCACATGACACCGTGGAGGGAAAATGGTTAATTGGGCCCAATTTGGACATTTTCACTTAGGGGTCTACTCACTTTTGTTGCCAGCGGTTTAGACATTAAATGGCTGTGTGTTGAGTTATTTTGAGGGGACAGCAAATTTACACTGTTGCACAAGCTGTACACTCACTACTTCACATTGCAGCAAAGTGTCATTTCTTCAGTGTTGTCACATGAAAAGATATAATCAAATATTTACAAAAATGTGAGGGGTGTACTCACTTTTGTGAGATACTGTATATGCTAGGCAGCCATAATCAAAGGCGGCCCTCATTAGAGCCTGATATATATTTATGAGCGATGCCCTACTTGCTGCCTAGTCTCACCCTGACAGACATCTCAGAACATTATTAATCTTTTTACATTTGTAAAGCAGTAATTGTTTTATATGAATTGCTAAGAACAAAATGCAGCAAACAGCCAATTGCATTCAACATGGAAAGCATGTGTACATACAGTATCTCACAAAAGTGAGTACACCAGCTCCGTGATGTCGTCATGGAGGAGTGGAAGAGGACTCCAGTGGCAACCTGTGAAGCTCTGGTGAACTCCATGCCCAAGAGGGTTAAGGCAGTGCTGGAAAATAATGGTGGCCACACAAAATATTGACACTTTGGGCCCAATTTGTACATTTTCACTTAGGGGTGTACTCACTTTTGTTGCCAGCAGTTTAGACATTAATGGCTGTGTGTTGAGTTATTTTGAGGGGACAGCAAATTTACACTGTTACACAAGCTGTACACTCATTACTTTATGTTGTAGCAAAGTGCCATTTCTTCAGTGTTGTCACATTAAAAGATATAATCAAATATTTACAAAAATATGAGGGGTGTACTCACTTTTGTGAGATACTGTATGTCGTCATCACAATCAAATCTTAAAAAGCTTGATGTGGAGCAGGCACAAGCACTCTGGATATGTACTAGAGCATTTAAGTAAATCACCAGTGACTGCATTACAGGTTGAGACAGGAGAAATGCCGTTGTGTATCAGGAGGATTAAGATCATGCTGGCATATTGGGTAAATCTCCAAGGGCATAGCAGGGTGCACCCAATGAAAGCCATCTTACAAGAATGCTCAGAGTTTTATAGGACTAACTTTAATAGCTTCGGATGGTTAGGAAATGCAAAGGCACAAAATGCAGGTCTCAGTCAGCTACAAGTAAGCCCCATTGTGGCAATACTAACTGTACCACCCTGGAGATTCATAAAACTATCTGCAGATACAAGATTACAACAAATATTAAAAGAGAATTCTAAAATAGCACCACAAGGGATAATAATTCAAAACTATATGGACCAGTATCAGGATAAATTACTCATATATACAGATGGGTCAAAACATTCCTCGGTATGAAGTAGCATTCCAAAAAAGGGCGACCGATCATTTATCAGTGTACACTGTAGAATTATTAGGAGTCCTATTGGCACTGCAGTGGTTGGAAAAAAATCATCAGAACAAAGATGTCGCTATAGCTTCTGACAGTCTATCAGCACTATCAAGCATACAGTCTGGGAAAACATCATGCAGACAAGACATCCATCCATCCATCCATCCACCTTCAACCGCTTACTCCTTCTCAGGGTCACGGGGAACCTGGAGCCTATCCCAGGAAGCATCGGGCACAAGGCAGGGTACACCCTAGACAGGGTGCCAGTCCATTGCAGGGCACTCACACATATGTGATTGCAATCACATACGCACTCACACACCCATTCATACACTACAGACACTTTAGACATGCCAATCAGCCTACCATGCATGTCTTTGGACTGGGGGAGGAAACCAGAGTACCCGGAGGAAACCCCCGCAGCACGGGGAGAACATGCAAACTCCGCACACACATGGCCCCGGCAGGAATCGAACCCCGGAGCCTGGAGGCGTGAGGCGAACGTGCTAACCACTAAGCCACTGTGCGCCCGCAGACAAGACATTGTCTACCAAATACATTATCTGCTTCTCAAACTCCATGTTTCAATGTTTCATTCTTCTGGGTTCCTGCACATGTAGCAGTAGAAGGAAATGAAACTGTGGATGTACTGGCAAAAAGATTGATAAAACATGAAACAGTTGATATACAAGTACCATTAAGTAGAGCAGAGATCAAAACCATTATAAAGGGACACACGCATAAAATATGGCAGGAATACTGGGACACAGCTGACACCGGACGACACCTATATACCATACAAAAACAAGTAGGCATGAGTGTGAGGCAGGGCAGAAACCCAAAGGAGTTGATGGTAATTACGCGTCTTAGAATAGGTCATGCTTGCTTAAACCTTACAATTAACAGAATAGGAAAACACCCCAGTGGACTCTGCACACACTGCAGTACACAAGAGATGGTAAAACACATTCTGTTAGACTGCAAAATGTATGAGGAGGAAAGAACTGAGCTAGAGATGCAGATTGGAAAACAAAACATGACACTAGAGAACTTGCAGGGGAAAACAACTGGGAAAATGCACCACCCCCTAATAAATTATCTAAAAAATACTGGGATAAGTGAGAGACTTTAGTAATCTAGTAGGAATATCTAGTATATAGTTATTTATCTCTTTATTTTCTTTTATTTATGTATTATTGTTTTGGAATTATTATTATTATTATTTTCCATTTTATTTTATTTTTTCTGCCAATCTACTGCCCACACTCCAGTCCAGTAGGTGGCAGTAACGCACCTTTAGTTGGTTTGCCAACTGCCATTAAAACAAAAAGAAGAAGACGAAGAAGCGTTAACTCCGACTTAATAATAGGAGGTTGATTAAACTTATTCCTCAGGTGTTTTGGAACAAGAAAAGCCAGAGTAAGCATTATTGAGGTTAATCAAACTAGAGTTCATGGTTTATGTGATGGTAAATTAACCTTGATTTCTGAAATACCCCCAAGGATTGGCATGGAGAGAAATAAATGTGCAAATTCGCCTGGTTGCAACACTGAACTATAAACATAGTCCCGGAAACTGAATAAACAATGTTCAAACTGTAGAATATAAAATAATCAGCAGGGAGCGCCAAAACCCTAAAACCTTGGTGAAGCAAGAACACAATGGATTAAATTAATTATGGAAATATGCAATTAATTAAGTATGGATCCAGTAAAACATAATGCAATAATAATAATAGAGCCACGATTTGCTGACAAGCTATCAAATCATTATAATCGATACACCTACTGTTTAGAGATGAGTCCTGAAACTGAAGGCAGATGGTTTAGCTCCATCGCTAATCCAGTCTGACCTGACCTGTTAATTTTACATTAATCAACATACAGTCATGTTAAATCTAAAATTAAAACACTGACCAAACAGTTCGCTGTTTGAGAAAGAAAATATACATCACTCATCCTAGTTAGCTGTTTAGCTTGTTGCTAACAAAATACAAACATGGGGGCGCCACCAGTTTTTTCAAGGATTAGATTAGGGATTAAATACCAATTTTTATCTTTGTATTGAAAGTAATTCTTGATCCATTTATTCGTCAAAATAGTATTTGAAATGCTAAAGTTGAGCACATTCCAACCTCCATTACCAACCAAGTTAGTTAAAGTACTTTTTGTAATGGAATGAGACCTATTTCTCCAAATAAATTTGAAAAGATTTTTATCTACTTCTTTAACCCCTTTAGACCTGAATTATGTCCCAAGTTTGTGAAAAATATAAAAGTATATTTTCCCAGTTCATGCGGCTTCTACAAATGAGACCAAATAAAAACAATAAAAATTTTAACACTCTTTAATTGTAATTTTTTTTGTCCATTTCAATGGACAACAGGTCAAAACAGTTGTACTTCACAAACAATATACCAACATACCAATATGGTTGGGAGCCTGGATTCTCTGGCACAGGTAGGAGACAACAGGAGCTCCATGCCCTAAAACCTTTTTGCTTCGCTCAGAAAGATCTGTTGTGGCACCTTGATAGATGAGGAAATCATAAGCAAACCCACTTTTGCCACAGAGGAAAGACATCTTCACTCCTTATGGTGTAGGTTTCCCTTTGATATACTGGAGCACAGAGAGTTTTCCACTGAAAGGCACAATCTGCTCATCAATACAGAGATCTTCCTCCAATTGTAGCTCCAGACAGCGTTTCCTTATGGATTCATAGAGTAGTCTGAATTTGAAAAACACAGTGTCTCCAGGAGGCCTCTCATAGTTGTTCACAACATGCAGGTTGGAGCAGAGTTGAAAACTCTCAATGCAATCTCAAGACGTGGTTTCCCTGAAAATTCCAATATTGATACTGGAGGACCAGTACATTCTCACTCTTGGAAAACCAAGCACTCCCACTGCCATTGTAGGCTGATAAGGACATCAATCTCAGAAGCTGAGGCATGTTTATTCCCCTTGACTCCCTTTTGTTCTGCATATATTGGCCATTGTGCTCATCAGCTCAAACATATGACTTGGAACATTCTGCTTGAAGTTGCCATATGCTGTTAGTGGCTTTGGGGGGTGTCAGTGGTAGGACTTTCTCATGTTGTTTCTACTGGGGTAAAGGGGGTGTGACACCACTAAATATCACTCTTTTTTTGTGACATTTGCAAAAGGATCATCAACAAGTACGGGCTCTCCATCTGCCTCATGCTCAGTCTTCTCTGTCTTCTTGATCTTAACTTTCCTCTGCCTCAATCTCTATCTCTTCCCCTACTATTGATAACAATGGCTCATCTCAGTCCTCCCCTAAAATTATTAGCAACAATTGTCCCTTACAAATGACTTCATAAAAGTTTTATATTGTAATTTATATTTAGAGGCATCTAAATGTATGAAAAGTCTTAACTAACTAACCATCCCTAACTTTCATTCTACACTCACCAACTGTTTGAGATCTAGCATCATCTGCATTTACATCTTCCTCATCACGCCACATAAAGTCAACATCAGAGATATTTCCATCAGCTATATGTTCAAGCACTTCAAGAACTGTATATTATGCATATGAAATAGTTTCAACAATTTATTAGTACCCTGATATAAGAAAGGCCAATCAGCATTACTGGAGATTTGATTTCAGTAAAAGGCTTTTGAATCCACTGTACATTCTAATGGACTGACATATTTGAAAAAAATCCTGATTTAAAACTTGCAATTCTACAATCGATTGTTAACTTTAATAAGTTAAATCCTTCTATTTTACATACAACCTATGAAATACTGGTAAAATATCAATAAATGTGAATAAAACCATTGAAAATGTTGCTTACTTTTGTGTTTCGAGTGAAGTGCTGCCATGCTTCTCTTCAGTGTAGTGTTCTGGGGGTTTTTTTTCTCCCCAAATTACAACATGCAGAGCATTACTGCCATTTGATTGGATGACAAACGTCCAATCTCATGGACTGCAGGCTTTAAACTAGGTGAAGTGCTCCAGAAGCCAAAAAAAAAACAAAAAAAAAAACCATGGGCTGACATGTGATGCCCATTGTAATGGGCGCAGGCTCCGAAGGGGCTAATAATGTTATTATGGACTTCTAGGGAAAATCTGGATAGAGCAGACAAGATAAACATTCAGTTTTTGATAAGAGAATTCTACTGGTTGTAGGATCGAACCAGGCAGCAGAGATGATAACAAGAAAAGACAAGACATCCATTTAAACAGCCCTCGACCACTCAAACCACAATTCAAAGATGCTGTCGGGACGGGTGCCAACAATTCTGAGGTGGACGGACAAACACACCATTAGTAAACACAAGCGGTCTATATTAGAGTGGCCACCTGGCCGAATGTTGCAGCAAAACCATAACTCAACGCCCCAGAATGCCACAAGTGGGTTGAGAAATAAGCCCTTCTCTTGGACTCACCAAAACCAGATAGCTTACCCAACAGATAAAACCCAAGGTCCTTAACCCATAAAGTGATAACTGCAGTGATAACCCCCCATCCCTTGTTGAATCAACACATTCCACAATCAGGGTACTCCAAAGAAACAATGACTGTGAAAATTAATCTGTAAAACAACTGCTATCACCTATTTTTTGCCATGCTTCCTTTGGGTTTTATTGTGATTATAACCACTAAGTTACCACTAATTGTTTCATTTATTTAGCATGTATTAGTATAATAGTACTAGTATTATTATTGTTTTACTATTAATAGTGTACTTAACATATGCTGTGTGTGGTATGTGTGTGTTCACAGAATAATTTTCTGACAGATTAAAAGTAAGGAAATTCAGATAGATGTCATTATATGTACATGTTAGTATTTTGGACAATGTTTAATCCACACATCATGAACAATCGCTGAACCACCCATCTGCAGTGACAACGGACTGAGTAACATCATGGGTGGAGCATTTGGCTTACACCCGGCCTAAGACAATCTCTGGTTGACTGGAACCCTTAGAGGGCAGGACTAGCCAGAAATAGTTAAAATCCAACTCTCTGCTTTCTTCTGTCTATGCGGTCGGTTCTCTCTACTCTCTGAGCTCACTAAAATCAACTCATCTCACCTCATCGGCGGCAGCGGAAGTCTTCAATCAACATCTGCTCGGAGACCCAGCCTAGAGCTCCCCAGCTTTCAAAACTCCCGCCGCCAGCTCTCCAAGCATACCTCATACTAGATGCCATTCCATTCAGCATTCCAGTTGGTTTTCTGAGATGCCTCTCAAACTCCGACCAGACGAATAGAACAAATAACCATTGTGGGAATCCCCTCAAGACCACGACATAACAAGGAATCCCTCCTCAATAGGCTATCTAAGACTGGTGCATATAATATTAATTTTAAAGCCCTTCTAAAGAAGTGAAATCAGATTGATAACATTGGTGGTTGTTCAGGTCATGGTCTGTAAAATAACGTCCTTTGTTATAAACTCAGAGCTTCATTCACTCTGTTAAACCACTTTCACCTCTGCTTGTGTGTGTGTTAGATTAGTTTCTGTGTCGTAGAATAGTTCAATAAAGTCTCATCTGTTTTTAAACACACGTGTCTTGTTTGTTTTCAAGGGCCACTGCCTCGAATTGCCGATCCTGCTACATGCTCTTCAAATGATGTCTCACTGTATTTAGGATATTATTGCTGGAAGACATTGAGGTAATACCTAATACATAATTAATGAATACGCTAAATTCAATTTATCACTGGATGAATAGTTGATCAGAAGTACTCGATTAGCCAAATATCCCATTTCAAGCTGATCTGCTAGTCTATCCTGCATATTTGGTGGAGAATACAATAGTTCAATTTAAACAGCTAATTTTCGTTACATATAACGGTGGAGAATACAACGGTTTAAACCAAACAGCTAATTTTCCCTACATGGTCATTGACAAGTCTCTCATTAACCATAAATTAAATCTATATTAACTTTTTGAACTACAGGTTGAAAATTTAGCTGACCCCTTTCCTTTTCATCTTTGCAGATTTTGATTTCTAAGTATGCAACTATATTCTTTATAGGGATGCCATTAATATCAGAAAGTTTTCAGCGGAAACAACTCACATTTGTTCAAACTTAATGTTAACCCTGAAACCAAAGAAAACCTATTCAAAAAATCAATTACACTTTTAATCTCTAATGACTCTAACAAATATTGTTGTATCATCTGCTAATTGACAGCATTTTGTTTCTCTTTCTACAATCCTAATTCCTTGAAAATTATACTTGTTGATGTAAAGAGTCATTGTCTGTGTTACAACTAAAAACAAAAATGGAGATATTGGGCATCCCTGCCTCATGCCTCTTTCTAAAATAAATCTGGGGTAGTGGCATGTGTAAGTTTTACTGAGCTATTACACCCATTATATAGAGTACAAATGGCCCTTTAAAGGAATTACCAAAGCCAAAAAAAAAAAAAAATTCAAAGTCTCAAACATAAATTTGTGGTTAGCTGTGTCAAATGCTTTATATAAAATCTACAAAAAATAAAACTTTCACTATCAGCATATTCATCATAATCAATTCAATCTAGTACCAAATGAATATTATTATTTATATGTCTGCCTTTCATGAATCCTGATTGGCAATCATCAATTATTTGTTTTAAGCATTTTTTCAATCTTTCTGCAAAAATAATGACAAACACTTTAACATCATTGTTAAGCAATGTAATAGGCCTACAATTAGCAAGTAAAGTAGTATCCTTGTTAGCTTTTGGTATCAAACTGATCAATCCATGACATAATGATGGTGCTAACTCGCAGAGTAGCTTCCTTAAACACACAGCAAAAACTCAGATAATTGTTCTTGAAATTCCTTGTAGAATTCGCCAAAAAACCATTGTTACCAGGAGATTTATTGTCCTTTAATTTACTGATCCCAAATCTAACTTAATTTATGGAAATTTCTTTGTCACACAGTGTCATAAAATCTTGAGCTATACATTTAGCATCTGTTTTAATGGTATCTAGAAATAGTATTGTATCACAATCATCCTCTTTACTGAGCAACTTCCGATAAAATGTTGAAACATAATCTGAAATTTTAACAATATCTTCAGAAACCTCCCCATTTATATAAAATTTTTGTACAGAACACAATACAGCATTTCTTTTTTCCCCAAATTAAAAAAAAATACCTGGAGTTTTTCTCATCTTCCTCAAGATTTACATCCTCTGTGGTTGCCATCTTGTGCGGACCCCCATTTCCCACTTCATCTTTCGAATATGCCGAGGTCGAAAATGTGGATTACCGCTTAGAATGTAATGGAGCATTATATTTTACATAAAAGTGTCCATCTGAATTTTTAAAACTGTACCAGTTCCATATCTCTGAAGTGATGTTTGAATCTCTTGCTATGAGCTCAGTGCTAAACGAAGTGCTGCCTTTTTATGTTGGCGGGGTTTTTTTGTTATTTGTTTTTTTTGTTTTGTTTTTTTATGTAAGAGTGAAGTGTTTGGGAGTAGCACTGAGGCCTGTTTCACGAAGTGAGATGAACAAACTCAGAGTTGCAGAGTAAGTTTTCAGTTGACAAAACCAAACAAATCTAACTCTGGTTAATTAAGGTTAACTGGTTTCACGGCAGTGGTTATCAACTTCCTCAGTCAATCCAGGTTTTAACCCTAAAATCAAGGTTTACTCAGCGTGCGCATGCACATAAAAGCCAGACTTGGGCAGCAAACAGCCAGTAGTGTTCAACATGGAAGTAAGCAGGTGTGCAAAATATGCTGCCATCCAGAGCAGGACAACTCCCAACCAAATTCTGCCCAGATTATAAGCGCATGGTTGCATAAGCAGAGAGTTCAGGTGATAGCATGGCCTGTCTGCAGTCCTGACCTGTCTCCAATTGAGAATGTGTGGCACATTATGAAGTGCAAAATAAGGCAATGCAGGCCCCGTACAGTTGCATAGCTGAAGAAATGCATAATGGATTAATGGGGGAAAATTCCACCTGCTAAACTTAAACTGGTGTCTTTAGTGCCCAAACACTTAAATGTTATTAAAATAAAAGGTTGTGTTATCCAGTGATAAAGTTAGCTGTCCCAACTTTTTTGGAGTGTGTTGCAGTCATCAGATAATGTGTTAAATAATTTGTTAATAATTTGTTTTACACATACAGTACAGGGTGAATTGAATTTTCAAATGACTCTTTGTTTTCCGTACTGTCCCAACATTTTCGGAATTGGGGTTGTAATTAAAAAGTGTGTGTGTGTATGTACTCCTTGCATTTAGACTGAAAAAGATCCATATATGATCAATGCCTGGTTTGTATTGTCCAGCTCAGAAAATCTCACTTGATCGTGTTTGTTGGATAGCTTGCATTGCTGCTAAAAACATTTATTTAAGCTGCCATTACCCTGCAGTTTAGCTTGTCATCTCACCATCGAATTGCATTTATGTCGACCTACTCTAATAGTCTCCAAACTGAAGGGCAGAATCGCCACTGTTAAGAAAAGGAAAATGGACAGATTGTCCACTTATTTTCTATATTGGTCTCCCAGTTTGTACAGCATCATAATATTGCATTGACTCAAATAGAGGAAGAGTAAAACGATCAGTAAAAAATGTCATACCCCTCTACCCTCATAATGTTACACCACGAGAAATTACTGTATAACCTTAGCTAACTTTACATACTGGTAGCTAAGACATTACATTTTTACTTAACAAATAACGTTACATACCAGTATACAGTAATCTTGTAGTGTAATGCTTAATATGAAAATCATGTATTTCTCCTTGGATTAGTTGTTGTTTAGGCAGTACAGATTGCACATCACAGGTGCATTTACTCAAACAATTATCAACGTCTTGAAAGTTAATTTTTTTTAAAATGATCTGGTTCTGACAGAAACGTTACAGAAGACATACGCAGACTGTCATTGAACCTACCCCCGTCATTTCTTCTGACAAGTATATTTGTGGAATATGCCAACAGACTTATTTATAGGTCATCTCTTCGACCTCGGACATGAACTTAGCTTAAGAGGTCGTCTCTTCGACCTCGGACATGAACTTGACTTCATGCTGGAGCTCTGGAGATGAGACTACTCCATGGGTCTCTTGCTGGCGTTCGAGAGATGAGGTCGCCACATTGACCTCTGGTTGGAGCTCTGTAGATGAGACCACCTCATGGATCTCATGCTGGAGCTCTGGGGAGGAGGTCGCCACATTGACCTCCGACGGGGGTTCGGCAGGTGAGACCACCTCATGGGTCTCATACTGGAGCTCTGCAGGTTAGACCACCTTGTGGCTCTCAAGTTGGAGCTCTGGAGATGAGGTCACCACATTGACCTCCAGCTGGAGCTCAGCAGCTGAGACCACCTTATGGCTCTCAGGTTGGATCTCTAGAGATGAGGTCACCACGTTGACCTCCAGCTGGAGCTCTGCAGGTGCTCTCTTGTGGAGCCATTTGTGAGCACGCTAGCTGCTCTTGAAACATCCCTGAGAGCAGACATATGATCCATGGATCCCAAGTTTCCTGCATATGGGACATTGTAGTTGAGCTTCTTTACAGCAGCCCTCGGTCTTGCAGGTCTGCATCACCTCCACCACTGCCCTGTCGGCCAGGGGCTGAAGCTGAACTGTAGAGGCTGCCCCGTCGATCCACTCATAGTAGATGTGGAATGGCGGATCAGGCTTGCTCGTCACACTGACTCCCCTCAAAAATTGATCCTGGTTGTAACTCTGCCCTGGACACCCAAACTCCTTCATGAACAGTTCCTCAAACTGAGTTACATTGTTGCAGGCACTTGACCCTGTACTGGCCAGATGCTCCGCCCAATCACAAGCCAGGCCATAGTGCCGGGACACAATGAACCCAAGCCACTGCCTCTTGTCCAGCTTGGGGTTCGCCAGGACTTTGAAAAGTACATTTGGCAGTGGAACATGAACTGCCTCTGGTAGTCACACAATCCATAATTTGGATCCGGGAGGTCTATGACTGACATCTCCATGTACTCTGGCATGAAACTCTCCTTGCTCTCCTGCTGCTTCCAGGTTGAGGCGAAGTATTCTGTCACGTTTGAATAAATTGCCATACCTGCACTTGCTGACAGAAGCAATTTATGGCAATTTATTCAAACAATAAGAAGTCCAAAGGATCAGGCAGAAATCAAAGTAGAAGGCAGGCTAGGGTCAAACGATCAGGCAAACAGGCTAAACTAGGTAGGGCAGAGAATCGAGGTCAAGAGACTAAACAAAGTCAATAACCAGAACAGCAAACACGATATAAGGCTTGGAAATACAACAGAGACTAAGCTAGAGACTAAGCTAGAGACTAAGCTAGAGACTAAGCTAGAGACTAAGCTAGAGACTAAGCTAGAGACTAAGCTAGAGACTAAGCTAGAGACTAAACAGACACTAAAATATTTCACAAAGTCATTGTGTAGAACCAGTCTCTTTATACTGTGGTTGTGAGTGCTGTGAATTGGATGCAGGTGTGTGATTAGAATGAATGTGAGTGTTCTGGGAATTGCAGTCCATGGCGGCCATGTTTGTAGGCCGCAGTGCAGGATGGGAAATGTAGTCATTGGTTTGCTGTGCTATGACACAGAGAAAATAGCCATCACTAAATGGGAGCAATTTAAGTATGAACGAAGAAAATTCTTTTATTAAATTTAGAAAAAAGGGAATGCTGGAAAAAAAAATGAGGAATTTTTCAAATTTAATTAAAAAGATTAATGAGATCCTGAATAACACAATTCTTAGTGATGATGACAAGGAGTCTCTATATTTTGCAAAACAGGCTGGATGACATTTATCTAGAAAAAGCAAGGGATGCGTTTAACAGGTCAAGAGAGAAATAGCTTGAGTTTGGAGAGAACATTTTTGCTTATTTTTTTGACCTAGAAAAGAAACATGCAAACAATAAGAAAATTTTATCAGTTTACATTAATAATAATTTACATAATTAATAATTTACCTATTGACCCTTATTTGATATCCTCTCATGTTTCTGAGTTTTATCAAAAACTTTATTCCACTGTATTTAGCCCTCATGCTTCATCCACTTTTTTTAGTAGGATTCAATCTGTGATTCCCAAAATTAATGATAACAACAGTGAGCTCTGTGAGAAACCTTTTACTAAAGATGATCTTTATAATATAGTACAAGTTTAAAGTCTTCTGGGACTTTATTAAATACCTTCTCTACGATTCACTTAAAGAATGTGCTGTGAATGGCAAATTGGCAGAATCAAAGAAGCAGGGTCTCATATCACTCATACCCAAACCTAATAAAGAATCAAAACACCTAGATAATTGGTGCCCGATCACTCTTTTAAATTCAGATAATAAGTTATTAGCATCTATATATTCAGAAAAACTCAAACCTTGTTTGGCTGATATTATTTCTAGCACCCAATCTTTTTTTTTTTAAAAGGTAGGCACATATCCAACAACATTAGATTAATTTGAGATATTCTACATTATTCTGCATTAATTAGTAAAGAGACTATTATATTATTTATTGACTTTTACAAAGCCTTCAAAACTGTAGAGCCTTCTTTTTTATCTTTGAAGCAATGTCTAAATTTGGTTTTGGTAGTTCATTTACAAACATGATACGCACTGTTTATAATGGCATTAATAGTTTTTTCTCCCTTTCTTTTTTTCTGGCCACAAAACTTCTTAGCTTATACATAAAAAAAATTACCATTGAAGGTATAAACATAGGAGAAAACACTTTAATAATCAATCAATTAGCTGATGATGCATGCCTCTTTCTTGGAAATGAATCACAGGTTTCACAAGTAATTTTGATCTTTATTCTAAGGCTTCTGGGCTTCCTCCAGGAAGAGTATGTGCATGATTCAGACAAAACATCTGTTAGTGGAATTAAGGTGACATACAGTATACTCCACTAATATTAGCATCCTTAAATATCCATAAATATGAGCAAAGATGACTGTGAAAAATTAGTTTAACCTTTTGATATTTTGTTAAAAAAATTCACAAAATTCTCTGCTCTTATGGATATCAAACAATTGCAAACACAACACAGGTTAATAAAAAAAAATCTTTGTTAAATATAGGTGTGCAACAATTATAAACACCCATATGAATTCATATGTGAAACATATATTTGAAGTATATTCCCATTGATATTTTAGATTATTTTTAGTACACCTGGATAACTAGGATCAGGAAATTGTTCAACCATGACTTCCTGTTTCACAGGGGTATAAATATGAAGTAACACATAGGCCAAATTTCCTTAGTAATTCATAACAATGGGTAAGACCAAGGAATATAGCTGTGATGTGCGGCAAAAGTTTGATGAGCTTCACAAAATGGGAAGTGGCTAAGAAAATATTGAAAATGCCCATTTCCATCATCAGGGCAATAATTAAGAAGTTCCAGTCAACTGGAAATGTTATGAATCAACCTGGAAGAGAACGTGTGTCTATATTGTCTCAACGCACTGTGAAGAGGATGGTTCAAGTGGCCAAAAATCTCCAAGGATCACAGCTGGAGAATTGCAGAAGTTAGTTGCATCCTGGGGTCAGCAAGTCTCCAAAACTACAATCCTAATTCACCTACGGCACCACAAGTTGTTTGGAAGAGTTTCAAGAAAAAAACCTCTACTCTCATTCAAAAACAAACTTATTACTTCCAAGTTATACCCATAATTGTTTTTACAGCAGCGCCCCCAGAAAAAAGGTGGGCTGCATCCGAAATTGCGTACTGTGACAGTACATACTGCAATCAATGCATTACTTACTGCATGCACATTGAATCAGTATGTACTAATCAGTATATGTGTGTAGTATGAATACAATCCCGGACATACTACATCTTTATGTTGGCACTGTCATGTGACCTTTGATGTCATCATAAACACAAAAATCTTAAGGGGCCACCAGATTAAAGCAACCGCACTAACGGCAAGTTGCACATTGTGAAAGTTAACTGAATTAGTGCTTTAATGTAGTCACTGTTAACAGGCTGAGGTAAATTCGTTGCTGTTAGCTTGGCCGGCTAAGGCATGATGGAGATCACAAGAAAGGTTTCAAACACTGGCAATTGTTTTCTTGTTTAAACCTTCAACATTAACAATAAACAATTTATTCAGGTATTGTTAAAAAGTCCTGTTTAACCAAGGTTTAATACTTAAAAAGAACCGATTCTCTGTCTTCCGCGATTTTTTTTCTGAGTTCGTCTGCACCAGTCCCGTTGCATTATGGGATTTTTGAACGGCACGGGCATAGTGTCCATCAGTTGCATACTGCAAAATCGCGCCGGAAGCAGTACGCCATCTGAGTATTTCTCACCTACTGTTTCTCACCTACTGAGAATTTGGACATACTACCCCTGTGGCGTACTGCTTTTCACCTACTGTGTAGTGGGGTAGTACGCGATTTCGGACACAGCATTAGTTTTATTTAAACAATTAATGACTGTGGCTGTGTGGAATGACCAAACATTATAGGCTTTATGTGGCTTTATATTAGCCTCTATATTTTACTTCCCTGAACTGTGCAACTGTGAACTAATGTGTGAAACCTATCTAATTAGCTAGCTACCATCCAACATTGCTTAACCTAGGTAACTAGCTAATAAACTAGTCTGTTGTAGCTAGCTAGTGTCCAAATGTTAGACAAAGAAGTTAAGTGACAGCAACATTAATGTCCTTTTAGACGTTAAAGTTAAAGTGTTGAATAAGTACTTACCATTGAAGCTTAAGTGGACGATAAAAATGCACCTGCCATACACCTGCCATTTCGAGATGCAGTAGAAAGAAACGGTTAAGTGAGTTGAATTTCAAACAAACCGACTCAGCTGATGGAGTGCTCTTATGTAGATGAGAGATGATTGACAGGTCAGGGGCAAATCCGATTTCAGCTGGGGCCCCTCTGGTCCCATTCCTGGATCAGTCAGTGTCAAATGTCAATTCTCTAAATTGAACTAACAATAACCATTAGAGAATGTTCTTTATAGGTTCTCTTTAGGTTGTTGCAAATAAAACCTTGCAACATTCTGGGAAGATTAGTTTTTGGTTACAAAAAAAAAAAAGAACCTACAGAGAATCCATCCATCCTCTATACCGCTTATCCTTTCAGGGTCACAGGGAACCTGGAGCCTATCCCAGGGAGCATTGGGCACAAGGCGGGGTACACCCTGGATGGGGTGCCAAGCCATCGCAGAGCACAATCACATATACATTCACACACCCATTCATACACTACAGACACTTTGGACATGCCAATCAGCCTACCATGCATGTCTTTGGACTGGGGGAGGAAACCAGAGTACCCGGAGGAAACCCCTGCAACACAGGGAGAACATGCAAACTCCGCACACACACGATGGGAATCGAACTCCCGACCCTGGAGGTGTGACACGAACGTGCTAACCACTAAGCCACCGTGCACCCTTTGCAATACATTACATTTCCAAAACCAGCAGCAGTGTGAATGAATGAATTAAGGTAAGATGTCATTATTTAATTCATAGTTGGTTGGGAAATGCCAATACCATGCCCAATGTCTGTAAGAAATATGACTGTAGCTTAATAGAGATCAACTAAAATTGCACTGGGAACACAAAATAGACTGATGATCCACTCCTCACTCTCAGCATAGAGTTTCCAGCAGTGCTAAGAACACATTCCCTCCACAAAGCCAAATCTTCAAACAAGATGTAATCCCCATAGATCTTTAAATGTTCCTTTTATATGATTTTAATTTACATTCCTTCTATGTCATCTGTCTGCATCTTGTGAGCACCAAAATTAGTACTTACTCTCTCATGTATGCTGATATGAATGACAATAAGTGGAATGGAAGCTTCCTATAATCAGTTCACATGCTATTACACTCATCCATAACATTAAAACCATTTACAGATGAAGCGAATAACATTGATTAATGATAACGAGTCCTTATTGAGCACATATACACAGCACAGTGAAATTCTTTTCTTCACATACCCCAGCATGTCAGGAAACTGGGGTCACAACGCAGGGTCAGCCATGATACAGCACCCCTGGAGCACAGAGGGTTAAGGGCCTTGCTCAAGGGCCCAACAATGGCAGCTTGGCAGTGCTGGGGCTTGAACCCCAAACCTTCTGATCAGTAACTCAGAGCCTTAATCACCAAGCCACCACTGCCCTTGTTTAACTTGTTGCAATGGCACCTGTCAAGTGGTGGGACATATATGGCAACTGAACAGTCAGTTCTCAAAGTTGATGTGTTGGAAGCAGGAAAAATTTGCAAGCCTAAGGATCTGAATGACTTTGAGGGACAAAAATTGTAATGGCTAGACAACTGGGTCAGAGCATCTCCAAAAAGGCAGGTCTTGTGGGGTGTTCCCGGAATACAGTGGTTAGTACCTACCAAAAGTGGTCCAAGGAAGGACAACCAACCACTGAACCAGCAACAGGGTCATGGGTACCCAAGGCTCATTGATGCGTGTGGTGAACAAAGGCTAGCCCATCTGGTCTGATCCCAAAGAAGAGCTACTGTAGCATAAATTGATGAAAAAGTTAATGCTGGATAGAAAGGTGTCAGAACACACAGTGCATTGCAGCATGCTGCGTATGGGGCTGCATAGCCACAGATTGGTCAGAGTGCCCATGCTGACCCCTGTCCACCACCAAAAACACCTACAATGGGCATGTAAGCATCATAACTGGACCATGGAGCAATGGAAGAAAGTGGCATGGTCTGATGAATCACGTTTTCTTTTGCATCATGTGGATTGGCGGGTGCGTGTGCGTTGCTTATCTGTGGAAGAGATGGCACCAGGATGCACTATGGAAAGAAGGTAAGCCGGCAGAGACAGTGTGATGCTCTGGGCAATGTTCTTCTGGGAAACCTTGGGTCCTGGCATTAATGTGGATGTTACTTTGACAAGTACCACCTACCTAAACATTGTTGCTTACCAAGTACACTCCTTCATGGCAACAGTATTCCCTAATGGCAATGGTTTCTTTCACCAGGATAATGCTTCCTGCCACAATGCAAAAAATTTTCAGAAATCTTTTTGAGGAACATGACAAGGAGTTCAAGGTGTTGACTTGGCCTCCAAATTCCCCAGATCTCAATCTCATTGACCAAGTATCTGTGGAATGTGCTGGATAAACAAGTCTGTTACAGGCTTTGCATTCTCTGCTAAAATGAGGAAGCCATAGGCAGGTTTGAGACAACTCAAAAAGGCAGTTTATATTTCTTTCACTTTAAACTTTCACACACGTGCACACACATGGCTTTATGCTGATTGCTCTCTCTCTCGCCCACTCGCTCTCTCTTTCTCTCTCTCTCCGTGTCTCTCTCGCTCACATTCTCTCTGAGCTCGTCTCTCCCCCTTTTATCCTCACATCTTCTCACTGCAACACAGAACATTCATTAATAGAATTCCCCCTAGGTTTGCATTCTGCACCACTCTCCTTGTCCGGCCCTGCCCTCCATTCACAAACCAACACTTGGGCACACCCCCGCTTCCACAAAGTTTAACAAAGTATCTGTTGCTAACTTCTTTGTGCCATATACCACAACACATCTGCAGAGGTCTTGTGGAGTCCATGCCTAGGCAAGAGAGAGCTGTTTTGGTGGCACAAGGGGAACCTATATAATATTAGGCAGGTGGTTTTAATGTTATGGCTGATTTGTGTATATTATAAGGGTATTTGAGGCATACAAATTAGTAACAAGAAACACTTGAATTATTGCCAAGAGAGGCATTGTCATGTTTGTGAGATGAGACGGATGCAGTCACAGGTTAAACAGTGTTTATTAAATAATCCAAGCAGAAAAATCCAAAGGGAAAATCAGACTCGTAAACAATGAACAGGCCATGGTCAGGCGATGAACAATCAGGCTAAACTAGGCATTGCACAAAACAGTATCAAAGGGCAAAAGCAGGGGTCAAAACAGTGAAAGGCAAACATGATATATTCAGAGCTTGGTAACAACAGAACACAAGGTAATACTAAGTCAACTAAGTGTATACTTCATAAACTTCTGGTGAATTAATGTCTCTATATAAAGGGTGCATGTGAGAGTGTGTGTGTGTGTGTTTGGATGCAGCTGTGCACAATTAGAATGTGGCTGATTGTGAGCGGGGAAGTGTGAGAGTGTACTGGGTATTGGAGTTTGTGGGGGCCATATTTGTAGGCCACAGTGCTTGCTGGGAAGTTGAGACCGTGAGAGGTTGTGATCTGACAGGCATCACCGGGCTGAGGACATTGTTGGAAAATTACAAGGGTGGAAAATACTTGATTAACTGTACTTGGTTACTATACTTATTTATTATTTTGGGGTACTTATAATTTACTTGAGTGTTATTGAGATTGAATACTTCTCTCTTGGTCTACTTGGTCTCGCGACACAGTATTTAAGCGAGCTATTGGTTTTCTATGATCCGCCATGCCTACATAGATCAAAAGATGCAGGCTATTTGATGGTAGCTCAAATAACGAAGGCTACAGCAGGGGGAAGAGCTTTCTCTTATAGAGCCCCACAGTTATGGAATAGCCTTCCAATTAGTGTTTGGGACTCAGACACAGTCTCAGTGTTTAAGTCTAGGCTTTAAACGTATTTGTTTACTCAAGCCTACCATGAATAGACTTTCTGTTAAGCTAAGCACAGTCCTAACAATCTCTTATCTCCTGCTCTCCTTCTGTTGAGCCACACACGATTTTATGGAGATACTAGAGATCCTGATCCTTTCTGCTCTCCGGACCTGCCTGATCCGTTTCAGATGCCCTACCTCTGGTTGGAGCTCTTATCAACTCCAATTCCAGATTGCTGGGATTACAGTTGCTTCTAAGGCCAAACAGACTTATATAAAACCATAATGAACTTTTTTACACTATCTGTTATTACCCAGATGAGGATGGGTTCCCTTCTGAGTCTGGTTCCTCTCAAGGTTTCTTCCTCTTAACATCTTAGGGAGTTTTTCCTTGCCACCGTCACCACCGGCTTGCTCAACTGGGATAAATTAGCACATTTTAAATCTTTATACCATGCTTATATGTTTCTGTAAAGCTGCTTTGAGACAATGTCTATTGTAAAAAGCACTATACAAATAAAATTGAATTGAATGGAATACTTGGACTC
Source organism: Ictalurus furcatus (assembly GCF_023375685.1). Lineage (NCBI taxonomy): Eukaryota > Metazoa > Chordata > Actinopteri > Siluriformes > Ictaluridae > Ictalurus > Ictalurus furcatus. Next base: position 10,526,788 of record NC_071274.1, read on the forward strand.
GTGCTTTATTACATTAAAAACACTTAACTTCTTTTATATTTTTATTTAGAGCTTCAATGTACTTATTACAAATCTCTAAGGTCTCTTCTTCTCTCATCTAACCAATGACCACAAAATTCACAAAATTAAGGAAAAAAGTATTGAACACGTTAAGAAAAAGCAGTTCTCCAAGGCAAGGAAACAACTGAAATAAGTAAGTAATTATACCTCCTGTCATGTACATCACATAATGAAGGTTAGGATGATTGCAAGTGCAGATAAGAGTTTATTTAGAGAGAGACAGGCAGACAAATCCAAAACAGGAGACAATAGCAAGATCAAGAAACAGGCAATGGGTCAGGCAATTGGCAAACAGGCATAAACTGGGCAAGGCTAGAATCAAGGACGAGAAACGAGGTCAAGGAACATGAAACAAAATGAGGAACAAGGTATAATAGCTTGGTATGATGATAACACGCAATACTATGCAAAGTCATGGTGTTCAAAAAGTCTCTTTTATAGCATGGAGTGAGTGAGTGTGAGATTGGCAACAGGTGTGTGTGATTAGAATTCCAGAGAAGGTGAACGTGTGTGTGGGAAGTGTTCTCCATGGCGGCCACATTTGTAGGCCGCAGTGCAGGATGGGAAATATAGTCACTGGTTTGTTGTAACATGACAGATCCCTCCCCCGGCTGTCCTGGCCCTCTGGGCAAAATGTCTTCACAGCCCCTCAGGTTCAAATGCAGGTATTGTCCGACAAGTAGCAGGTTCCTCGAGGAGCAGACATGGAGCTTGGGCTGGTTCGCTGGGGTTATCAGTTTTGAGCATGAGCATAACTTGGTTGGTCATGACATCCGCTTTAGGTGTGAGCAGGACCTGGTTGGCCGTGTCAGCAGACTCGGGTGTGAGCAGAACTTGGTTGGCCGTTTCAGCAGACTTGGGCGTGAGCAGAACTTGGTTGGTTGTGACGTCGGCTAGAATCAAGAACCAGAAACGAGAAACAAGGTAAGGAACATGAAACAAAACAAGGAACAAGGTATAATAGCTTTGTATGATGATAACACGCAATACTATGCAAAGTCACGGTGTTCAAAAAGTCTCTTTTATAACATGGAGTGAGTGAGTGTGAGATTGGCAACAGGTGTGTGTGATTAGAATTCCAGAGAAGGTGAACGTGTGTATGTGTGTGTGCGAAGTGTAGTCCATGTTTGTAGGCCGAAGTGCAGGATATGGAATGTAGTCACTGGTTTGTTGTGACATGACACCTCCTCTCTGTGCAAATTAATATCAGCTGGGTTAGTAAACTGATGGTCTATAAAAAGGCTTTTTACCAAAGGTGTCACACAAGAAACATCTTATGATGGGTAAAAGCAAAAAGCGCTCCCAAGACCTTCGCAACTTTATTGTTGCAAAACATATTGATGGAATCGAATACAGACGTATTTCAAAACTTCAGAATCCTCCAGTAAGCACAGTTGGGGTCATCATCAACAAGTGGAAGCAACATCACTCCGTCATCAACCGGCCACACAGAGGAGCTCCTTGCAAGATTTCTGACCAGGGAGTCAGAAGAATAGTCAGAAGAGCAGCCCAAGAGCCAAGGACCACTCGGAAAAAGAGCTCCAGAAACACTTGGAGGCAGCAGGTGAGATCGTCACAGAGAAAACAATAGGCAATGCACTCCACTGCTCACGCTCACCCTGCAAGACTCCATTACTAAAGAAAAGGCATGCCAAAGCTCATTTAAAGTTTGCTACAACTCATTTGGACAAGCCTATGAAATACTGGGAGAGTGTAGTCTGGTCAGACGAGAGCAAAATGTAACTTTTTGGCTGTCATACTACACACCATGTTTGGAGAAGAAATGGCACTGCACATCACACTTAAAACACTATACCAACAGTGAAGTTTGGAGGTGGAAGCATCATGGTGTGGGGCTGTTTTTCATCACATGGTACTGGCAGACTTCATATAATTGAAGGATCGATGAATGGAGCCCTTTACTGTGAGGTTCTTGAGAAGAATCAAGGTGTTAGAATGGCCCAGTCAATCACCTGACTTGAATCCAGTTGAACAAGATTTAAAGACAATATGTTTAGAAGAATGGGCCAAAATTACAACTGAATACTGCGGCCGATTAATTTCTTAATGCAGGAAGCATCTTGAAGCTGTCATTAAAAACAAAGGCTTCTCCACTAAGTATTAAATACATTTCAGTTAGCGGGTTTAAATACTTTTTTTCTGTGTCATTGCACTTTATTACACATAACTTCATTTATGGACTTTAATGTTTAGATTTCTTTATATGTGTGGATTTCTTGAGTTAGTACCAAAGTCTGGTGAAAATTTCATGTGAATAACCTTATTGGAAATATATTTACTGAAAAAAATGTTGACACATTCAATACTTATTTCCCCGACTGTAATAGGCTGGGTTTAGGGAAATTGGACATATATTATGGAAGCTTTGACCCAAGCGTGGAGCCAGCCACAACGCTTTAGAACCAGCGGCCCCCTGTGCATACATAGAGAATTAGAGCACTCAAATCACCACTCTCACACATTACACTCATTCAACTCAAATCATTCATATCAAATCATTCAACTCCATAATAACTGCATATAGGCTACTTGGACAGGAGAAGTATTAAAGCATAAAAGCATTTTTGAGTTTATTTATTTATGTATTTGTTTATTTATTTATTTGTGTACACTGGTCAATTAGCCTGTGCACTGATATTTATTGCTCCAATTAACTATTTGCAGTCTACAGCTTGTTTAATCCCCTCTCCTAACAAAATAGTTAATTGTTAGGTATTGGTATTAATTGTGGGCAATTACAGGCCGCAAACAGCTGTGAAGTAATATCACAGACTCAGAGATCTATTGATAGGCTACATAATGATACAAATAGACTAGAGAATGAAGTATTGATTATGGCACAGTGCCATTTATGGTATGGTTGGAAGACAACACCAACTGAACAATGACGGCAAGAATGTGTTTTTAGACACTTACAAACAACCAAGCTTAATGACTAGCTAATGAGCAGATTTAAATTTCCAAGAACCATTATCTTGTAAATATGTGCTATGTTGGTCCCAGGTTTAGAGAGACCAGTGTGCAATACCTGTACACTTAAAGGTCTAAACAACCCTTATATAGATTGGGGATATCCCAGCCATATTTAAGCTCCATCATATCAGGCATATCGGTTGGCATAATTAAATTGACAAGTCGGTACACCAGAGTAATGCTGGCTCAAATTTAGCCTATTACCCAAAAACACTTAAAATTCAACATAGAAGCCAATACTCACATCTACCTCTGAGCCCAGTTGGAGATAGAAAAAAAGACACCAGCCATGAGTGAGAAGAAGCAAGGGTCCAGATTTATTGTTCCGTTCCACCACACGAGATCCACACCGATGAGAATTCTCAGAAGTGATCTGATACACTGAGCTTAAGCTCCAGTATTTATACTGTATTTACACAGTAAATAACCAATATGTTTCAAAAAGACTATGATATCAATACCAATAGGGTTAAAAAAGAGCTCATCTACCTTACTATTATGTTCTAAAAAAGGGCTATTCCACTTACCATTAGCTCAAAAAACAGGGCTTTTCAACTGACACATAGAATCAAAACCAGGGGTTTTCAAATTACACATAGAATCAAAACCAGGGCTTTTCAAATTACACATAGAATCAAAAGTGGAGAGACAAAACAATCTAGAGTGACCTTGGTCTTACTATTATCTCACGGGCGGGGGGCAGCTTGACTCAGCTACCCTTATAAATGGCTCCTCATGGTTTTCTCTTAAAATTAAGGCCTTCCTTGCAAGACAAGAATCTTCACCATCTGAATTATGAGTAAGTTACATTTTCCTGTATTTCTAGTTTATAATTTATTTTCATATTTGCTCTATATCTCTATTTTATATAAAAAAGGGCTATTCCACTTACCATTAGCTCAAAAAACAGGGCTTTTCAACTGACACATAGAATCAAAACCAGGGGTTTTCAAATTACACATAGAATCAAAACCAGGGCTTTTCAAATTACACATAGAATCAAAAGTGGAGAGACAAAACAATCTAGAGTGACCTTGGTCTTACTATTATCTCACGGGCGGGGGGCAGCTTGACTCAGCTACCCTTATAAATGGCTCCTCATGGTTTTCTCTTAAAATTAAGGCCTTCCTTGCAAGACAAGAATCTTCACCATCTGAATTATGAGTAAGTTACATTTTCCTGTATTTCTAGTTTATAATTTATTTTCATATTTGCTCTATATCTCTATTTTATATATAGTTATACTGCTTGAAAAACGGTTTACTGTACTTCCTACTTCATAATGTCCTACATATCCTACTATTCTGTATTTTATAAAGAGTTTTCTATTATTATAAGATATTACCCTTATAATATCTTAATACTCCTTTTTATTATTCTTATAAAGTTATAATGTTATGTGTGTGTGTGTTATGTCTACATGCCCACCCTTGACTGTGCGAGAGTGTGTGTGTGTGTGTTAGCGCTCCTCAGCTCTTATACCTCTTTTTGACTTTTCGACTAATAAACCATAGTGTCGCCCAGTCGCCTCGCACTGTATCTGAGCTCCCAACTTACACAGGGCATCACGTCCCAGTAGGTTAACAGGCGCTCCTGGCGAATATAACAGGGGTGCTTGTATTGTCACACCATCCAGAGTTAGTTCTTGAGGCTCGGTGAATCGTAAGGTCTGTATTTTTCCTGAGAAGCCCATAGTTTGAATTGCCTTACAGGTGAGGGGGAGCTGTGAACCTTCTTTCCCTATGCTTGAATATGTAGCTCCAGTGTCGATCATAAACGGTGCTTGCAAGGTGTTTCGGGGCCTATTGGTGTTTCCGATCGTCACTGTAACGGTTGGCTCTTGTTCTGGGTGCAGCGTGGTGACGGACTGCATGAGCTCCCCCCCGGGCTTCTCTAGGCCTCCTCAACTCTGGCTGGGTCCCGGCTCCCCATAGGGGCCATACATGGGGCCACCTGGGGGTACTGGGGGTAGCGGTTGACACTGAGGTGGCATTCCATAGCTCTCCGGCGCTCTCGGTCCAAGCACCTGACCTCTTCTTTTAGCCCTATCCACGCGGTCTCCCCAAGTTGGTCATGGGACACGTGGACAATTTCTCCTGAAGTGGCTAGGGTCGCCGCATCCCCAACACCCTTCAGTTGCCATATTTGGTCTTTGCAAAACTCGACCCCGTCCGTATCCTCGTCCCCTCCCACAGGCAGGCGGCGTCCCCGGGTGCATGGGGGCCCTCATATGATATATGTAATCCATCTGGGTGGGGTGCGGCATAGTAGTTATGTGTGGGACTTGCGGTTGTGGGTGGGCCTGGTATCCACTGGCCAGCAGCAAAGGGTCAGCCAGTGCTGGGGCTGCCGCTTGTGGATGGGGCACCATTACCGCTGCTTGTTTAATGTGTTCCTTCCTCCGTTCCTTCTCTTCCTGTTTAGTCCTGGTCAGTTCGCCGAGCTGTGCCTTACAGAGTTGGCTCATTAGGGTTTCGGTGGCAAACCCTAATGAGCTTCTTTTTTCAGCTTTCTGTGTTGCTCCACGTGATGGGTCACATGTGCCAGAAATGAAGCCCATTCCATTGCGTTGAGCCCCACCACTTCCTCTAACTTCTGCTGTACCTCCCCAGGGAGAGCCTTCTTCAACAGCAGTTTGAACAGTCCCACACTTGCCACCGAATCGTCCCATTTGGCACCCGTTTCATCCCTCCATTTGTCTTGAAACTCTTGTATGAAGGTTATCACGTTTTCTTCGTCTTTCAGTTTTATATTTTCGAGCTTCCCAGGGTCCATCTTAGCCGGAAACATACTCCTCACAGCGTCCCATATTTCTTGTCGGTACAGGCCAAACGGGATGGCGTCAGCCTTGGGGTCGTCTATCAAATCCCTGTGTTCTGCCCCATCGAAAATTTCTTCAGCCCGTCCCTTGCTCACTGTTTGGCAGAGAATGGCTTTGATATCGCCAATCGCCAGGTGCTGTCCTGATGTTTTTTCCTCAAACTGTGTAATCCATTTCTGCCCCCCTTCACACATGTTGGGTAGTCGTTGGATCAGGCCCGTTAGGTCCATGAAACTCCAGTGTGCATAATGTAGGGCTTTTCCTTTAACCATGAGGGGCATCATCTGACCTAGGGGTGACCACCCAACCTGATTAAGGCTGGGCTCCGACTGGGAGCGGGCATGCGCTAAGTACGCTGTGATACCAGGTTGGAATCTCACTGGGGGCTTCAGGCTTGCCCTGCTCCGTAGTGATCTAGCTTCTCTAGGTTCCGAGTCCTCCTCCTCACTGACGTCTTGTTCAACTTTTCCTTCGTTGTCTGTTTCAGTCCCCTCGCTCTCAGTCCCCCCTTGTTCGTCCAGATCCATGTCTGCACTCACTTGCTTCTTCTTCTGCTGGTGGTATATTAGGACCTTTGAGGCCTTACTCAGGCTCTTCACATATTTTCCTGCTGACTGGCTCAGTGCTCTTCTCGACCTCTGTGATTTTGATTCTCCCAAACGGGGCTTGTGCGCATATTTATTTTTCACAGCCGTCACCATTTTGAATGCTTGACCTGCGATATTTTTCAATTCATCCATTTTACCCACGCCGTATGATATCCCATCCTCCAATTCCTTATCCTCCTCATATGGGGAGAGCACCACAACCCCCTCTATATGGACCATCCGCCCCACATTGTCTCTCGGCTCCCCTTTTTCTCCTCCTCTGGTATGTGGAGCCCCTCGTGATCCGTTTTCAACCTTGTGCCCTCTCTCACTCCTACAACCTTCTTGATTGTCACTGGTATTATGCTCCTCCTGCTCCGGTATTTCCTCCAGTTTCTTGTCTCTTTGCTTGTGCACCATCGGCCTCGGGGTGCTAGTGCTGGTGGGACTCTCCCCGTGCTCCGGCCACCCCGGAGTGTGGGTCCAGTTTTTCATATACTCCTGTAGTTCCCTGTCCCTCTCTTTGTTGCCTACCTGTGGGAGGTCCAGCCGTGGGCTTTCGCCCTCGATCGGGGTTCTATCCTCGTATCCGGCAGCTCCTTCTTCCATTTTGGTAGGTTCTCCATCCTCCCGCATGCGATGCCTCATTCTTTGGTATCCGGTGAATGTTCCCCGTATGTCCACCTCGGTTTCCTTCCATTCATCTTCTCTGTCCTCCAGGTCTTGCATCATGTAGAGCCCGGCAGGTGGGGCACTTCCGACAGGTCTCACTGGAGGGCAGTACTGAGGGTTATATGAGGGCGGGGCCTCGGCCCATTCCTTCTGAATGGCCTCTTTTATCTTTTTTCCTAGGCTTGCTTCCCTTTCTTCTTTTTTCCGTACCACCGCCTCTGCTCGTTCTCTCTGCCGTCTATCCTTCTCCTTCTCCTCCTTCCCTGCCTTCACAAACCACTCCACTATCTTCTCTGTCTTCACACATTTCTCCCTCACTCTCAAGCCTTTTTTCTGTTCATTCCATACAGCTAATCTCTCTTTCATTATCTGGCATAGCTGTTCATCAAGAGTACCTTCCTCGGGCCATTTCCACTCACCGCTAGTCTTCTCACTCCATTTTTTACAATAATGCCTAATGTCCTTCTCATCTGTACAATGTTTGCTTATCACCCTCTCTATCGGGCTCATCTCTTTCTTACATTCAGCCATAACTCTGGTCGTGTCTCACACCTCTCAGCCCTTAGAGTCTTTTGTACATGCCCCCCCTAAATCCCCTAAGTTATCCCTCACAGCCAAATGTTTTCCTCCTACCTTGTCCTGCTGTTCCAGCCTGCTTAGCCTATCTCGTACCTATTTATGCCTGCTTTTCCCTTCCGTCCGTACTCGGTCCAGCCAGCCTCCCTAGGGACTCACATACACTCAGAGTACATACATTCAATTCAATTAAGATGATTAATTAATTAATTAATTAAGATGATTCAATTAATCTTATGAATCTTAAGTTTAACTTTAGGTAATTCACACAGCCTCACACAACGGCCAATCTGGCAATTCTTACATGTTTACAATGTTCTTAGACATAATATTTACTACTATTCAATATTACCCAATTTTGGGTAATTAAATAAAAATTAAATTATATTGTTATTATTTGTCATTTAACTGAACAACACCTTCATAATTTATGGAATATAAATGAAAGGTCCCAATGGACTGACACACTGATTTCTCAACAATTTTGTTATATATTACAGGTCTAGAAGTTCTTATTCACACAATGGGCAGTCTGACAGATGTCTAAAATATTTACAATGTTCGTGCATGCTCCCCAATTTTTAAAACACTCATACAGCAGTTATTGATACCAAATTAATTATACCACACACAGTCTCGCCCGACTCACAGAAAGTCTGTACCAGATTCAAAACATTAAAAAAATCTCACACTGTTCTGTGTTACCCAGCTCAATCTGAAGGGCGCACATACACACATTTTTTTCTTTTCCTTTTTTTTTTGTTTTTTTTTCCTTTCCACACAGACGGCAGGCCTGCTTGCGCAGATAAGAACAGATAGGAACACACACACACCACTCCTTTTCATAAACAACGCCCGCAAGCTCACACACACATATTATATCACACACTATTACACATATTTACTTATTACATACACACAATTGTGGTCTCAGAGTATAAAGCGCCTTCACACCAGCTCCGTATGTATGAAGCTTACAGTCATATAAATTAAATGCAACTTTCTCCAAAACTAATTTTTTTTTTTTTTTTTTTTTTTTAAAGCTTATCCAACACCCATATCTCTTTATGTATGGAGCTCATGTTCAGAGCACTAATAAATACATTTTTCCCTGTCTCGCTCTCACGCTCTCACACCGCACTCATATTATAAGCACATATATTATAAGCACATTTGTTATTACACATTCCATCCATACACCGGGCACGCTGTATTGCGCGACCCGGACCTGGGCCCAGGATTTATTCCCCTCTCTATCTCAGACCTGGAATCTTTTCCCAGCAGTATTAGGGGTCCCCACCAATGCAGCCACCACCTTTAGTAGCCGGTATCTGGGGTTTGAGGCCTCATATCCACCTGCTTCCTATCCAGCCCTGGAATCTTTCACCAGCGGTATTGCAGGACTTTCACTCACACAACACATATACAATTTCATTACACAGTCTTATGAACCCTATTCATAGCCCTTATACAATTACAAAATTACAATCTTCTACAATCTACACTTCTCTTACCTCTTCTCACTCACCCACGGTTCTTTTGGAGACCAACTTTAGTCCTTCTTCCCACCCCGGGGCTTCCCAATCGTAACAACAGACCACTAAAACAGAGCTTTGAAATAACAGGCGTCTGCAATGCCTTCTTTCTACACGGCCTATCTGTTGCTTAGAGAGCGAAGTCCCACGGGAGAGATTCCAGACATATAGATCTTAGCCCAGTCCCATCTGGGGTGCCAAATGCTGGCTCAAATTTAGCCTATTACCCAAAAACACTTAAAATTCAACATAGAAGCCAATACTCACATCTACCTCTGAGCCCAGTTGGAGATAGAAAAAAAGACACCAGCCGTGAGTGAGAAGAAGCAAGGGTCCAGATTTATTGTTCCGTTCCACCACACGAGATCCACACCGATGAGAATTCTCAGAAGTGATCTGATACACTGAGCTTAAGCTCCAGTATTTATACTGTATTTACACAGTAAATAACCAATATGTTTCAAAAAGACTATGATATCAATACCAATAGGGTTAAAAAAGAGCTCATCTACCTTACTATTATGTTCTAAAAAAGGGCTATTCCACTTACCATTAGCTCAAAAAACAGGGCTTTTCAACTTACACATAGAATCAAAACCAGGGGTTTTCAAATTACACATAGAATCAAAACCAGGGCTTTTCAAATTACACATAGAATCAAAAGTGGAGAGACAAAACAATCTAGAGTGACCTTGGTCTTACTATTATCTCGCGGGGGGGGGGGGGGGGGGGCAGCTTGACTCAGCTACCCTTATAAATGGCTCCTCATGGTTTTCTCTTAAAATTAAGGCCTTCCTTGCGAGACAAGAATCTTCACCATCTGAATTATGAGTAAGTTACATTTTCCTGTATTTCTAGTTTATAATTTTTCATATTTGCTCTATATCTCTATTTTATATATAGTTATACTGCTTGAAAAACGGTTTACTGTACTTCCTACTTCATAATGTCCTACATATCCTACTATTCTGTATTTTATAAAGAGTTTTCTATTATTATAAGATATTACCCTTATAATATCTTAATACTCCTTTTTATTATTCTTATAAAGTTATAATGTTATGTGTGTGTGTGTTATGTCTACATGCCCACCCTTGACTGTGCGAGAGTGTGTGTGTGTGTGTGTGTGTGTGTTAGCGCTCCTCAGCTCTTATACCTCTTTTTGACTTTTCGACTAATAAACCATAGTGTAGTACTCTTAAAGATCTTTAAAGTGTAAATCCAATTTGTCAATATCCGCCTAATACCGCTTCTGTGTGTCTAGGTGCCCGTCTTTTCTTCTTCTCCCCTTTACTGGATACTAGGTCTCCCTCATGTTTATTTTATGACATTTTTATCCACAACAGTTCCTTAAGGTACGTTCATGAATACAACGATTTTATCACTGCAAGTCACCAGTGGGTGTTCCTACTACTGGTTGCTATAGTAACATGGGTGACGCAACTAGCATTCCACTTTTGACAACAAGCCAGTTTTCTTGCCGCTAAAATTAAACATTCTGAAGGGAGAGCGATCTTGTATAAAATTCACCAATCTATATATGCATAATATCCTACGAGATGAAGGAAAAGCAGTGTGTGCTCTTTGCCATTGCGGCCATCTCACTGGGGCAAAAGCACAAGTGACTTAGCTTAGCTTATGGCCTTCGTGCTTTTAAAGCAAAATAATAAAAATGAAGTAGCTCCTATCTCAGTAAGTAAGCGTCACCATCAGGGCATCATTCTCTATATGTTCGATGGCGACCGGGAGCCTGACTGCAGCTCTTCAGTTGTGGCCTCTGTATTTTCTGGGTGAAGTGTCCGGCTTGGGGCTGCTCGTTCCTGGGTGCCTAAGCAGTGAAAAGACGGACACTTCACCCAAGATAGGAGCTAGACTGGGATTTTGCTCGATTACAACAAAAAGTGAGTGTGCTTCATTTTTATTTCTTTTATTATCATTATATATATATATTTTTTTTTGCTTTAAACCCACTAAGATCCTAAGCTAAGATAATTGGCTACTACCACAATGGCGCTGCTTCTGCTAGTGAGCACGGTTGGCTAAGGATCACGTGCGCTCTACTGTCTTCACACCCATTGGTAGTTGCTGCACCAAGTTGCTCCAAATTTGCATAAGTTTAAAATTTTCTCAACTTTCAAAGTCGCTGGACATGCCCACATCTAGTCACCAATGGTTGCTGTTGCTCATGTCCCTGGAAGTCACCAGCTTAAAAATAAATGGTCTCTGATCGCTTTGTCACTGCGAGTCGCTGTATGTGTGAATGCACCTTTACATAGTGAGTGAAGAGGTCAACATCGCTCAATTTGCTGCTGTCACGTATCAGGAAGCTCTGGACTCCACTTCCCATCAGCCACTGCACTGCACTACATGTCACATGACCACCTGCACCTGATTCACGTTTTGGTTAATGAGCACTCATGTGTATATATAGCCATTGTCTGCACTGATTCACTGTCTTTCGTTGTCTTAGACTCCCGTTGTTCATGTCTTGATGTTTGTTTCCTGCCACAGTGTGTTTCAAGGTTGTCATAGTGTATTTGTTTCTTAGTATGTTTCTTTAAATAAATGTCTTTATCTGCATCTGCATCTGCTTCTGGCTCAACCCACGGATTGTGACAGAACGAAAGACCTACAATCAGAAGCAGCAGATCGCCAAGATGGATAACTGGGGCGTCAGGATGCCACCAATGTTAGTGGAGTACTTTGCCATGTTGCGCCAACAGTCGGACAATTACCAAGCTGCGCTACGAAAGCAGCAGGACGCCAGGAATTACCTGGGCTTCAACTTACCGCCTATGTTCATGCAGGACTACGCCATGCCACGCCAACAGGAGGAGGAGTCCAGGTACAAGGGGGAGTTTGTGTTCAGTACAGAGACCCAGCCCGGGACCGACAGGGTGACCTCAGAGCTTGAACCTGAGCCCCACGAGGTGGGCTCACCTGCCGAGCTCCAGCAAAGGGTCAGCGGGGAGGCACTAGCACCAGGCTTTGATGTCCGAGTCCCAGTCAAGTCTCAAGTCCCTAAGGTCCCAGCCAAGCCTCGTGTCCCTGAGGTCCAAATCAAGTCTCGCATCCCTGAGTTCACGTTCAGGCCTACTGACCCAAATGACCAAATGCCGCTCACGCCACAGTCCGCCGACACGCACCGCCAAGCTCCGCTCACGCCACAGTCCGCCGACACGCACCGCCAAGCTCCGCTCACGCCACAGTCCGCCGACACGCACCGCCAAGCTCCGCTCACGCCACAGTCCGCCGACACGCACCGCCAAGCTCCGCTCACGCCACAGTCCGCCTTGCAACACAGCCAGCAGAGTAACCTGAGCATCTGAGGCTTTCCACTGCAGGGGAGGCACACCTTGCTGCGCAGTCCAGAGGTGAAGGCTGGCCCAGAAATTTTTTTGGGGGGGCAATGAGGACAGCAGGGCTCCAGCCTGAGGCCTACGGGGAGGTCTCAGCTGTGGAGCTCTCACCTGAGGTCAACATGGCGACCTCAGAGGGACAGGCTGAGGAGGCTGTCCCGCTGCCATGCACAGCCGAGGAGCTGTCCCGCTGCCCCGTTCGGCTGCGGACGTCGCTCAGCCTCCCCGTTCGGCTGCGGACGTCGCTCAGCCCGCCTGCTTCGAGGAGACCCACGCTCCTCTCCCTGGCCGCACGGGGGACTTCTCTCGGCCTTCCAGTTCAGCTGGGGACGTCGCGCCGCTTTCATGCTCTGCCGAGGAAATATCTCAGCCTCCCTGTGCCATTGTAGAAGCCGCCCGGCCTCCTGATTTTGCGGGGGACATTTTCTCCAGGGGGCCAGGACCACCAGATGGAGGACGTATAATTTTGGGCGCTCCGGGAGTAGCGCCCTTGGGGGAGGGTTCTGTCACGTATCAGGAAGCTCTGGACTCCACTTCCATCAGCCACTGCACTGCACTACATGTCACATGACCACCTGCACCTGATTCACGTTTTGGTTAATGAGCACTCATGTGTGTATATATAGTCATTGTCTGCACTGATTCACTGTCTTTCGTTGTCTTAGACTCCCGTTGTTCATGTCATGTTTGTTTCCTGCCACAGTGTGTTTCAAGGTTGTCATAGTGTATTTGTTTCTTAGTATGTTTCTTTAAATAAATGTCTTTATCTGCATCTGCTTCTGGCTCAACCCACGGATTGTGACAGCTGCAATGTCCAGTTTCCTAAATTACCAGGTTAGAGACTGCTATACAAACCAGAAACAGTGAGTAAGTATTTTAATCACATTTAAAACAATAATTGCCCGAGGTGCTGTATATACATAATAAAATTGAGACTAAAAATACTGACAATCTGTAAAATAAATGGTGAATTGGGAGGTCATGTGCTGTGCTACACAACACACCACAGCAGAATGGGCACCTGGTCCTCATCTCCCCTAAGCAATTCATATTGCTACCCACCACACAAGTGTAATCTTCACACTGTTAGACTGCCTGAGGACATCAAGTGTCCACTGCGAATAGCTGAAACCAGTGCACAGGTAGGCCTATATGTTTTTACAAAGCTTTTTCTTTTTTTTTTGATGTTACTGGTATGTCGGACATAATCCGTTTTATTTTTTTAGTTAAATATAACATTGGGGCACGTGATAGTGGTGGGTGGAAGTGGTAAAATGAGGATATACATTTTATTCCTTATTACACATGTAATAAAGAATAAAATTCCTTGTTGTAGGAAGAGAGCTATTTTTTTACGATGTATCCTATTAATATATACTTCAGTGTCCTCATCCCTTCTTTCCTCAATCTTGGAAACTCGTATAGGCAGAAGACATGGTACTGCTAATTTATAAATATTGAAAAAATGTATCACTTCAAAATAAGAAATATTACTACAATTAATAAGACTTCATACATATTATAACTGTGTCACCTGTAACACTATAGCTGTGATCAGCAGCAGTGTGCTCTATAATTATAGGTCCAGCAGTGCATTGTGGTGCAGGGGCCCCCTCTTTCTGACCACAGGACGATGCACAAGGTGTGAATAACATCTGGTCTTAGCCTAGTCTTGGCCTTTTTGGACCTGACAAACTGGTCTGCCTCAAAATGTGCTTGCAGCATGACTTGAATTTACTTCCCACACACCACTCCTTTTTGTCTATCCACATACTGTTCGTATCCCATAGTAGTTAAATGCACAATAATAGCGAACACTTTATACATAGTTAAAAGACAACTAAAAACATGTGACAACAGCCTGAAGACTCTCTGCAATGAGAGAGCACACTCACCATGAGTCTCAGCTCCCTGGCTTTCGCAAGACTTTTGCTGTTCCTTATTTTTAAATAAACCTAACATTAAACTTTCCCATGGTGTGTTCTTTGTGAGAAAATGCAAGTATATTTAAGTATGATTACCTCACAAATATTTTTGGTGTTGTAATGTTTTGTTATATTTAGATTGCCCCTGCTCCTTTGAGCCAACCATTTTTCCTCCTCTCCATGTTAGTGGGGAAGCCATGCATTCATACTCCTTTCTCTGAGCGATTGGACCATCCCCATGTAACACAGCAAACCATGCTGGCTACTATATAGGGGTAATATGCAGGAAAGGACAGACAAAGCTTGACATGCTTTTCAGTTTATTAGAAATGTATTTATAAATCCATTGCTGTAAATAAATGTATAGCAAAAGTCAAAATACATAAATATGATTGTGTATGAACATGTGTTTTAAAGTTTAATATATTATTTATTAATGTATATTTAAATAAGTGCAGGGGTGCATAAGAATTGTAAACATTACGGATTAATTTAATTTCACATATTTGCAATGGATTTTCTAAGACAACACACTTATGCTGCTGCTGCTAGTCCATTAACCCATTGAGCAGCGAGTTGACAATCACTGATAGTATCCTGTCTCTTGTCCTATCTGAAAATTATAAAGATGACATTAGTGATTGCCCTTGACTAACTTACAAGTTTATGAACATAAAAAAAAAAAATTAAAAACAACAGCAACACGGTCTTTAACCATAGTGTGTTAACAAGAGAGGTAACGCTAATTGACCACACTAATCCTCAAATATTAGTGGATTTTGTTAATTTTTAAACAGCATTTATGTAACTATATATACATACACATGTCGGTGTGTGTTATAAATATTCTAAATCAATGCATTTTTGGCTACTAATGCCCAAAAATCGCAGTTCTGTCTCTCTAACCATATGTATTCAAACAGCCCGCAAATAACTTCCTGGAACTATCTGAAGGCTACATGAGTCACGTGACGATTAAGCGTTTTGAACTTCTGTTGGCGCAACTCTCTCTCTCTCAGGGGCTGTTTTCTCTCAAATGAACGGGACATCCAATTTTTAATTATGTATGAGGTGATTTGCATAGGCTATTTATGGCTATTTGTAGGCGGTAACTGGGCGGGTGAAGAGACTTTTTCACATGCGCATATTTTCATGGTTCATAAAGCGTACGTAAGAATTTAATAGCTCAGATGTTTGTGTACGCACGCAATTTCCCGGGGTTTGTGCGTAAGCACACTTTCACTCCGCAAAGTTTTATAAATGAGGTCCCTGGACAATTGTACCAAAAGTACAAAAAGAGGAAGTTGGCTATTTCTCCCCCAGTCCAGCGGGTGGCTCTCTTCACTGTAGTACGCGCGACGTTTCACATGACGTCACTTTGGCGCCGAATTGCTCGCCCTCGAGCGCGAATTTCCTCCACTTCCGCGAATGACAATATTATACCGTGATATTTTTGCATAAAGATTCATATTCTGTAGGAATTTTTCTTTGTATTAAATATGCAGCGAAGTATATCGTAAGTAGATTACATATATTTTCTTATCTTAATTGCAAGCATGTATTTTCGTTTGAATGTTTGATATAACGTCACTAGTAGCACTATGTTTCGAGCCTTTGTCAAAAGCTCCGTTTCTTGTATAGCTGCTACGCAACGTTAATCATTTAATTACTTATATAGTTTATATTTGTCTACAAACCATTAAATGTTTTGAAAAGGCTTCATCATCTTGCTAGCTATTTAGGAAGCTAGTAAATCTGGTAAACAAGTCAGTTGATGCACGTTATCCCTGTTAAATAATCAAAACAAACCAAGTCGTTGACTTGAATAGGTTTGTTCAAAAAGTCAGTTTAACTACAGCAGCTTGGCTTACGAGGTTCACATTTGTTTCTCATTCTTATTCGAAGTCGTTGTTCCACCTTGTTATATGATAACAGATACAACATTTCAACTGTACAGGTCACTTAGACTCATTTTAATTCATTGTGGAGTGTGAAACTACATTTGAGTCGACCAATTAGATAACTTGCACAAATGTGTTTTACTTGCTTTTATATTGGTTGTAAGCACAAATTGGTTCACCAAAAATTGACAACAGTCTGCACGAACCAGGCTATCTAAAATAGTGGAATGTGCCTCCAGCCTCTCATAAAAATATTCTTCACTCTTCAAGTAACCTAATAGGTTGCATTTAAAGTTACATTTTCCTACATGAACCAATGTTCACACCACTGCTTTATTCAGCCTTAATCATTTAGCCAAATGAAAAGGTATCTGATATTACAAGATTAAAAGATGAAATTATTGGTGCTATTTGGGTATGCTTATTTGATGACCAGATTTGATTGTAACCAGGTTTAATTGAATAAAGGCCAGTGAGTGACAAATGATTGAATGTATGGAATGAAAACATCAGAATATTTAATGTTTTATGTAGTAAAATTGGGCATTTTGTAAGATTTTGGGATACTTTTGAGGATGAAGTAGACTTTCCTTGATCCCTTGTCAACACCTACCAACCAGGGTGAAGGCTAGCACATGCTTTTTCCAAGACCCATGAAGCCAGCCTACTTTATCTTGTCTGCTGCTCATGTTGCATCACAGGCCAGCATAACATCCTCAGATGAAAGTGCTATCTATTGTGTTCTCACAGACACCAACAATTGGGTAGTGTTACCTATGATTGATAGGGGAAGAGCAGCACCCTTCACCCAGAGAGAAATTCCCAATTTGTGCTAACAACAAAAATTTAAAACAGGTAAAACACATTTGTGTAATTGCTAGAATTGGCCACAGCACCTCAGTTTATAAAAAAAGAATGAGTGCCCTCTACAGGCACATCTTCTCTACAGTTATTTAAGTTGGAACAGTGATATTGAATAAGAATCTCCAAATGAGAAACCAACTTCAGCCTTGTGCTTGACTCACTTCATTGTATTACCAGTAAGGTACATGGTTGACTGGCCAGCTAACTGACTTGGTTATTACATGTTTTAATAATGCCCTCTGCATTTTAACCTGATTTTTTTTTTCACAGGTCCTTCTTTCAGCCAATGAAGTGTAAGGAGAAGGATGGCATGCCCAAGGATAAATCTGAGTGAGTGAATTCTTTTTCACATATTTAAGGCTAACGGTAATAACATACAACATGAGTGAACATTGTCAAATAACCCTATGGAAACCTGATAACACAGTTGGGCAATATGATTTTTTTTTTTCAAAATTCTCATCTTTTATGTAACATTCTGGTGGATATTCCTGCATTAAGTACTGTCCACACTTAATGGTTGTAATTGAACAGGCATGTAATTGAATGGAGAGTTATCATTCATTAGCGCTCCTTATTATATCTTCACTCCAGGTCAGTTAAAAGCCCCCTCAAGCCTCAGAACATTGATCAGGAATGTGATTCACCAATGAAAATGAGTAAGTGGAGCCGAGCAATCATAGACAGTGATGACGAAGAGCAGCAGATGGTAAAAGAAGAGGTTTCCAAACAAAATGGAAGGCAAACAGCCATACTAGGCAAAGAGAAGGTACAGAATGTCTTGTATGCCTCATTTCACACAGTGTGATCAACAGAATAGCAAAATACAATTTTAATTTTAAAGAAGATATAATTATAGTGCTCTCTCATAGGTTGGTCTTGTTAAGGATACAGTCAGTCCACTCTCACCAAAGCCCCTTGTTACCCAGACAACCTCTGCTGTTTCAGTAACTTCTGGCATCCCTGAAACACCTGTTACCCCAAGTTCCACTTCACCTTCCAGCATCCCAAAACGCAAGACTGGTTAGTATTTATCCAACCTGTAACTAGTAAAATGTCTATGTAGTGCATCAGTCATTTTGTTTATTCATGAAGTTTCAGTCATCTGCATATTCATCTTTCAACTGTACCTACCAACAGTTTATTTATTTGGCCTGTCTTTTCACTTTGTGATTTAAAAAAAAAAATAAAAATGTCCTTTTCATCTCCCTCTCAGCCCGTAAGCAGTTTCCCAAGAGGAAATTGGACAGCAGGAGTGATGGAGAGAGAGAAAAGGAGGTGGAAGGAAACGAGACAGAGGGAGGAAAGGAGCGTAAACGAGCAAAAATAGAAGGATCTTCTGAAAAGATGGGTGAGACTGGTCAAAACTGTTCTTTGTGGCTTTTTGTGTGTCAAACTCTAAACAGCAAGTGTTTACAGACAAAGATTTTGCAATTGAGGAAGTATTTGAGTGTCAGAGTTGGTGTATACTTAGGGACGCACAATTATGTCCAAAATGATAATCACGAATATTTTGATCAATATTGAGATCACGATTATTCATTGATTTTAGGGACAACATATTTTTATTGCACTTTCACATTTAAATAAACAGACCGCAGCTTTCACCTCCATGTTGTGCTACATTCCTGCTAATGTACAAATCTTTGCATCAAATTAGACTGATCGTTAAAGTGCATCATCTCGTAGAAGCAAAATATAAATAATATTGTACCCAAAATATAGGATAAGTAAAAATACCATCAACCAAATGAAAACATGCAATCAAATATGACCATATGTAACCAAATGAAAACAGTTCAGGCCTATGCAGAAAAGGCAATAATAGTGTTTACAGGAGGAGAGACGCAGCCAAATCACCCAATAGAGAGGTGCAGGGATGATGTCATTTTGTACTGTAACCTGGAAGTTTACATCACACTGGTTCCCTCGACAAAAACCCAATAGGATTTTCCCATAGGATTTTGGATTATAAGAATTTGCAAAAAAATAAGCATTGTGATCAACAAAAGTTTTCAATACTAACATGTTTTGTGCATCAAGATAATTTTCACAAATGAACACAACTTTTATGAAGTTTGAAGCCTAAATACAATCGCCAGAAATAAACAGCTAACTATGCTATAAACGAACTACACCACAGTCGCTCGACTGCAATATCACCATCACCAAGCTTCCGAGAACTTTTCCAAACTTGATTTAAAAACATTTTCCATAATACGGATTTACTCTGTGGATGAATCTTCATCCACGTTTTGTTTTTGGGAATTGTGCACAACATACCTGAAGCAGTTTCAGGCCTCTACGGTAACAATTTCTTTTTGGATGGTAACGTTAATGTGCCACAATATGAGACACAAGTAGGCATGCGAAAACTTGAGCTTGTCAATTATGACAGAATTTAGGAACATAGTGTGAGCCATGACATTAATTTACCTTCTGATAAACTAAATGTAATATTTTCAGTTAATTTTACAGGCTGTATGCAAAAAAAAAACAACAACCGTTAATCTCTTCCACCTTGTAAACAAATACAAAAAACCTCAATGTTCAGTGTTTGAAGTCTGCTCCTCTTAAATATATTTAAATCTACACTGTTAGACATTTCTCACTGTCATGGTTCTGGGCTGGAGCCAGTTCTCGAACTGCTCTGCGTATATTGTGTATATATATCTGAATAATCTCATAAAGGATGTGATTAGGTGAGTTCATTTACCTGTCAGATGCAAAGTGCTTTCGTTTAATGGTGTTCATTAGGGATGCACCGAGATCAGGATTTTAACAGAAGATACTGATCCAGATACCAATCTTTTTTTGTTTAAGCTTTAATCAGGAGGTCTGTCATAAACAGTTACATGTAAGCTCTCTGCTCATGGTCACTGTTAATTGAGTTAAAATAATAGCAATGAGAAATACTGTTGGTTAATTGATAAACAAGCATAAAATATTTAATTTTTAAATATCTTAAACAATAGAGACCTTATTAAAGTAGACTAACACAAAAATGATCAATATTAGGAAAAAGGCTAATAGCTTTCTAAGCTTAATGTCAAATTGATATTAAATGCAACCCATAGTAATTAAACATCATTTCTTTTCTCATTTTATTGACATTTTATGAAGTTATATCGATTTTTATATTAAATGATGTATTCATAACTAAGCACATTTTCTGTCTTTACATTTTAGTAGTTTTATTTTTGTTTATCAGTTGTTCCTTTCAGATTGGTCCCCCAGTACAGTGTTGCCATGTCTGCTGATGATATTTTGTTTTTTGGGGATTATATCAGAACATGTCAACTCCAGTTTCCTTTTCTAGTGATATCTGGCAACTGTGAGCTTAAATGAAGTGAATGCTAGGTCTATTAGAGTTGGTGAAGGGAGAGTGGCAGATGTTTACAGACTGAACAGTTGCTATTCTTGATTATGATTGGTGTGGAATAATTTAATAAAGAAATCTGAATTAAAACCCACCTTGTAGCATTAGCATTATTATTAATTTACTCCGCCTGATGCCGCTGTGTCTACACGAGCATGTCACGGTCGCAGGTTCAGATCATTTTGCAGGATCAATAAAAGATGGCGGTTTGTGAGATCGGCAAGTTGAGAGAAGCAGTTGATGTACAGTGTTACTCGTGTCAACATAATGGCTTCTTTGCCGTATTTACACACTTGTTCGGTTGACTGAGGTGATGACAAGCAGTGTGAAAGTAACTGTTGTGTGGTGTAGATGCATTTTGGACTTCCTGTAGTTTTTATTCCGATTGTATTATACAACTCCGAACAGGTCACTCGCACTGGTGCACCTAAATATTTATTCACAGTCGCACAAAGTACTTTTCAGATGTGAGTGAAATGGTCGCACTGTTGAGCCCTGAGTTTATCTGCAAAGTTTTTTCCTGTTCGTCGTGATTAGGTTTAATGTCCCCGACAACCTCTGTAGTTCCATTTAGCAACATGTTAGTGTCATGATTTCCCCTTACGCAAGGGAAGCTGGGCCGCTCGAGCGCTAAACTGCTAACTCGTTTCCGGGTTTTGGCATTACAAAATGACGTCATCCCTGCGCCACTCTATGGCGTCTGGCTGCAAGTTTAGGAAACGCTTGACTTGATCTGCAGAGGAGGTTTCTATGAGCGGAGGACGAATTTTAAACGTCAATATCTCAGTTGATCATTTTCATGTAATTGTGTGCAGTCAAAATCGTAATCGCGATCAATATGCGATTTATTGTGCAGCCCTACGTATACTTGTGCAAATATGCATTTAAGCAAAATTCTGTTGAGACATGGTTTCTGAATAAGCACAGCTCATTAAGGAGCCTATATGGCATTTCCAGCAGTATTTGAAGTTGTGACAAGACCCTAACAAAATGCGACACAAATAGAGTAGTTAATCCAATTAATGAACAGGCTGCAGAGGGGATGAATCTAACGATGTAAACCCCGTTTAGGATTATTCCAAGCATGGGTTTATATTTGAGGCCCCTACTGTTTATCTTTAGTTTCCCTCCTTTATTTTATTAAAAACAGAGAATGGTGAAGAGGCTATGGAGGTGGAGCAAAAGAACAGAAATACAGTGGAGAAAGAACTACTGAAAGCAAAGGATGAGGGAAACATGAATGTGACTAATGAGATGTATGAAGTGAATGGGAAGAATAAAGAAATGAAAAAAGTAACAAAGGAGGAAAAATGCAGTCCTGAAAGAGTTATGAAGAGAAAGAAGGAAGCAGAGGAGGAAAAGAGAGAGGGATCTGCTAAGAAAAAATCCATCAACCGTTTCTTTGGTGAGCTATTAAGATTTTCACTTATCTGTTTATTTACAACATTAACATCTCCATAATGAGCCAATGCCTTTATCATCTGTGAAGCACCCAGAAAAGCTGCAGTGAACCTTGAAAAATCAGAAGAGAAAAGTGATGTAGAGAAGAAGGATGGTGCGATTGCTGCAGCTGATACTGCTTCTGAGGAGAAAGAAAAGAAGGGGTATGATTACAGGAAGAATATAGAGCCAAAAATGAAAAATCACAATAACCTATAGTATGTAGAGCTGAACAAGAAATATAACAATAATGCAAATGCTGTGTGGTAAGGGCACTAAAAGTAACTTTGCCAAGATGTTAAATTGAATTCTTGTTTGTCATGGTATAGAACATTCTGTGCAGTGCTTTCTTGTGGTGAAGCCTTATTCTGTGTTATGAGATTATAAATTTTGTGTGAGACAGTAAGAAGGATCTGGAACCTTCAAACCAGAGCCAATATGATCCATCTAAAGCTCACTACCATCCCATTGATGATGCTTGCTGGAAGAAGAGGCAGAGGTAAAACACATCCATTATTTCATGTACAGTATTTTAGATTTTTGCATCTGCTGCACGCTGCACTTTACACTTTACTTTGCACTATCTATCTATCTAGGTATGTATGTATGTATGTATGTATGTGTGTGTGTGTGTGTGTGTGTGTGTGTGTGTGTGTGTGTGTGTATAAAGTATTCACATGCTTCACTTTTTCCACATTTTGTTATGTTACAGCCTTATTCCAGAATGGATTAATTTCATTATTTTCCTCAAAATTCCACAAACAATACCCGATAATGACAACGTGAAAGAAGTTTGTTTGAAAACTTTGCAAATTTATTAAAAATAAAAAAACAAAAAAAAGCACATGTACATAAGTATTCACAGCCTAGAGAGACTTCCTAGAGCTGGCCCCTGGCCAAACTGAGCGATCGGGTCGAGGGGCCTTAGTCAGGGTGGTGACCGAAACCCAATGGTCACTCTGACAGAGCTCCAGCGTGTCTCCGTGGAGAGAGGAGAACCTTACAGAAGAACAACCATCTCTGCAGTACTCCACCAATCAGGCGTGTATGATAGAGTGGCCAGGTGGAAACCACTCCTCAGTAAAAGGCACATGACAGAATGTCTG
The DNA here is from genome assembly GCF_023375685.1 of Ictalurus furcatus. Taxonomy (NCBI): domain Eukaryota; kingdom Metazoa; phylum Chordata; class Actinopteri; order Siluriformes; family Ictaluridae; genus Ictalurus; species Ictalurus furcatus. Next base: position 10,550,007 of record NC_071274.1, read on the forward strand.
GAGGACTCTCAGACCATGAGAAACAAAATTCTCTGGTCTGGTGAAACAAAGATTGAACTGTTTGGCCTGAATGGCAAGCGTCATGTCTGGAGGAAACCAGGCACCAGTCATCACCTGGCCAATACCATCCCTACAGTGAAGCATGGTGGTGGCAGCATCATGCTGCGGGGATGTTTTTCAGAAGCAGGAACTGGGAGACTAGTCAGGATCGAGGGAAAGATGAATGCAGCAATGTACAGAGACATCCTTGATGAAAACCTGCTCCAGAGCGCTCTGGACCTCAGACTGGGGCGAAGGTTCATCTTCCAACAGGACAATGACCCTAAGCACACAGCCAAGATAACAAAGGAGTGGCTACAGGACAACTCTGTGAATGTCCTTGAGTGGCCAAGCTAGAGCCCAGACTTGAACCCGATTGAACATCTCTGGAGAGATCTGAAAATGGCTGTGCACCGATGCTCCCCTGATGGAGCTTGAAAGGTCCTGCAAAGAAGATTGGGAGAAACTGCCCAAAAATAGGTGTGCCAAGCTTGTAGCATCATACTCAAAAAGACTTGAGGCTGTAATAGGTGCCAATGGTGTTTCAACAAAGTCTTGAGCAAAGGCTGTGAATACTTATGTACATGTGCTTTTTTTGTTTTTTATTTTCAATAAATTTGCAAGGATTTCAAACAAACTTCTTTCACAGTGTCATCATGGGGTATTGTTTGTAGAATTTTGAGGAAAATAATGAATTTAATCCATTTTGGAGTAAGGCTGTAACATAACAAAATGTGGAAAAAGTGAAGCGCTGTGAATACTTTCCGGATGCACCGTGTGTGTGTGTGTGTGTGTGTGTGTGTATGTATATATATGTGTGTGTGTGTGTATGTATATATGTATGTATATATATATATATATATATATATATATATATATATATATATATATATATATATATATATATATATATATATACACACACACACATAATATAAAATTTATTTCTCTCCGTCTCTCTGCAGAGTTCCATATCTGGCTGTTGCTCGGACATTTGAGAAGATTGAGGAAGATTCTGGCAGGTGCGATGTAAAAAAAATATATGTGTGTGTGTGTGTGTGTGTTTTTTATATATATATATATATATATATATATATATATATATATATATATATATATATATATATATATATATATATATAATAAAAATTCTTTTAATTTACTGCAAGACACATGCTTATATAAAGTGGCTTAGAAGTGAAGCAGTATATGACCCAATTACTGCATAACAGCTTTAAATTAAGCTGTAGGTTAAGGAGTTTTCTCAAGGGGGATATGCACTCAGTCCAGTCACTGGCCAAGGCCCTTTTCTGCTGAGAAATTCAGTGATGTAAACTTTTTTTTTTTTTTCCTTTAAAAAATAAAAGATCCAAGTTGTCCAAAACATGAGTGTTTGTTTTATATTAAGAAATAATTGAAGAAACAATCAAAGAATTAGAAAAAATATTCGACAGATTAATCGATTATCAAAAATAATCGTTAATTGCAGCCCTAGTATGCAGGTGTGGACATGTGTTTGGTGCCTGGATAGTGGGTGTGAATGGGCGTCTAATTAGTTACGAGAGTTTGTATGTTTCAGGCAGATAGTGGTATATTCTTGTTTTAGCATTTTGTTTGTGTCTTATTAGGTTGAGAAACATTGAGACTCTGTCCAACCTTCTGCGGTCTGTTATCCTACTCACTCCAGGTGTGTATTTACATGTAATTGTCTGGTTGCATGTGTCTGCACTTTATGTATATTTGAAACACTTTGTGTTTCACTTTTCCAATTTGACAGATGGGTAGTTTGATGAATATCATTGCACATAAAGAGATTGCTATTTTTTTTATTTTATGATTGATATAGGGAGACTAGAGTAGCTAGTGAAGGGATTTGGACATTCATCTTTTTCTTTCTGTCTGATTCAGTAAATAGAGGATGATGGTGCCATTTTAAGAGTTTTTTTTTGCTGTTTGCTGCTTCAACATACATATTTTGTCTAATGACTTACATAGATGCTTGGCTTTAATTTGACTGAGTAAATTCCCTGTTGTCTTTTAATGAGGTGGTACAAATAAGCTGTCACCAGATCAGGGTAAACATTAAAAATAATTAGATTTCTGTTGCTCAAGTAAGTTGATGTGAATAGGGAAATTCTGAAGTTAATTTTGAAGCTTTATACCCAGTCCATTTCACTGTAAGATGTAGGTTAATATTATGTTTTATTATTACTCTTATACGGAAGAGTCTAAAACAGGGGTGTCAAACTAATTTTGTGTTGAGGGCTGGATTGGAAAAAATGTCCCCTTGAATTACCTTTTGTTAAAACTTGGTGTACTTATAATTACGTTAATATTAAGCATACATTACAATTTACAAGAAAACTAGAAAAATACATTGCTCTTAAGTGGAAAAACTGCATATAATACCTTTTTAGTGCTCTGAAATTAAACGTTAACACAGTTATGCCTTATGAAAAAATTATGTCCAAATAACAGCAATGAAAACCATTTACTTTCCTTTGCATATGAAGATCAATTTTTTTTTTTTAACACTAGTAATGAGTACAGTCAGATCCCTAAGAAAAGCAAATTGATTGCAGTTGTAATGCGTTACCCAATATTCATAATGGAGTTTGATGTCATGAAACACAGGCATTTTGCTTTTAAATCCTGCTCACTGACATCTCTTTCAACCAGTTCATCAACATCAGCGACCAGTTTTTGGGTAGCTACTATTTTCATAATGTCATTTAGATGTCTGTGTGTGACTCAGGAGCGCAGGTTGGACTTGTTAATGTTCATTGTGAGAAAAGCCTGCTCACAGATATGCAGTCCCGAACATGCTAAGGATTTTGGAGGCAAAAGCTGTCATTTTGGGGAGCATCAGTTCTAGGTGTTGGTAGAATAAATCCACACTGACTGTTGAAAATGTATCTTTCAAAGGTGTGTTGCACTGCAGTTCGATTTGTTCCATTTGGAGTTCCTCTGGTACATCTGATGCACCCACAGTAAACAGTGAGTGGAAGAGTGAGAATTCCTTCTCAAGTTCATTGAAGACCTGGAAGCGATTCTGAAATTTATTATGCAGTCCTATAGGGATGTCACGATACCAAAAATCTAGTAGTCGGTACCGACACCACCAAAAGTACATGATACGCGATACCAAAGTCGATACCACGGTGTGGTATAAAATTAAAAAAATTAATTAAAAACTCTCCTGGAGGACATCCTACTCTGGCTGATACTGGCAAAAAGAGAGGGAGAGAGCGAGAGACAGGGATTTTAGTTATCAAACACTGTCTGACAATGAGTGGAGGCTGCAGTGGAGGCTGCAGTGGAGGTGCAGCACTCCTAAGTGCGTGCGTGCACACACACGCACAGACTCACAAAGACGCACGCGCGCACACAAACACACATACACTCCTTATACTCTGAATGCAAGCATTAGTTTAAATTCACTGATATGGTGGCAGGCCAAAAAGATTTATTAAAACCATTAACAGTTCAATAATTTAGTGACATTAGGCTACATTTTGCTGACATGACACGGACTGAATGGCGATGCATGGTGGCCCATTAGGAGGTAGTTTATAACACTGCAATGTGTTAGCGTCGTTAACAAATAACTGGCTATCGTAAACATTACATGGAGCATAACGTTACCTGGTTTCATGGCTACAATGCCAGCTACCTCAAACAAACATAATATAGGGACCGTCTTTCAGGTGTTTCCTTGCTTTGTTTGAAATGAACGATAGCATTGGTTGCACACCGGCTTCACAGCATCAATTATGTTTGTTGTCATCTGCCTCGAATGCGAAGTATTTCCATATTCCATACCACCTTTCCTCTCAGCGAGTCGCGGTGGAGCTAAACTTCTGTAGATTTTCCCGTGTGCTTGTAGTTGTTGTTCATCACTTGGACCGACTATAACACTTGCGCGTATTTGCTGTCCCCATCAGGTCCAGAAGAATTGCAACCCCGGTACCTCCGTTAGAACCGGTTCCAAAGCTACTCCAGAAAAACAAGTACCGTCACGTTTTAAGAATGTTGGTACTGAAGTATCGGTTCTCGTGACATCCCTACAGTCCTAGTATTTTTTCTTTGTATCTGTCCATGCTGTCTTTGTCATGAGCAGTGTGCACAGATTTTAAAGCGGGGGAAATGAGCTGGGTTACCTTGGGACAACTGTATCACCTACAGATCTAGTTTCATATAAAATGCGCGAATGCATTCGTAGTATTCAGTAATGACTTTGTTGTGGCCTTGAATTTTCAGCACGTTTATGCGTGTTTAAGTGCTCAGTTACGTCCACCATAAAAGCAAGATCACGAACCCACTCAGGGTCATCCAGCTCAACCACTGGTTTCTCTTTTTCTTTCATGTACTGATTGATTTCTGAGCGCAAATTAATGATGTATCTGAGCACGGCTCCTCTGCTCAACCAGTGAACTTCGGTGTGGTGGGGCAGACTGTGATCAATACTTTTTTCAGATTAAAATAAAAACATCAAATTACCAATGGTTGAGTCCCTTTTTATCACTACACTTGTGGTGATGTCCGTTTTCAGGCTTTTGCTACACAACACTTCTTGATGTAATATTCAGTGAAAATTCAACAATTTTTGCGTTGAAATCACTTTCTGAATTTTCTCTTAATTTCGTAACAACGCCTGCTTTTTTCCTGACCATGGAGGGCGCACCATCCATTACCATGCTAACAGCGCGACTCCAGTCAACCTCCAGTCTATTCAGGGCACCAATGAGGCTGAAGTAAATGATGTTGGAAGTAGTTGTGTCTATCATTGACCGTCACCGAAGAATTTGTTGAGCTGGTACCAAAGTTCCATCAACACCACGAATAAATACTCCTATTTGAGCTACATTGCTTACATCCATGCTCTCATCCAATGCTATAGAGAAAGCAATTAATGACTTCACTTTGTCTTTCAGTTGTTGGTTCAAATCTCATGCAAGTTCCCCAGTTCTCTCAGCCACAGTATTTCTTGACAAATTCTCCCTCTGAAAACGGCTGGTCTTTACGGCTCTTTTGTTAAACAGGGATTGCTGTTTTTTTTTTTTTTTGTTAAGCTGATGCTAGCTCGTTTACTTTTTCTGTCCTAAGTTGTACCGTGTACTTATCATGTTTATCCGTGTAGTTCTCATAGTGTCATTTAATATTGTACTCTTTCACCACAGCCATGGGTTGTGAGCAGATTAAACATACTGGTCGGCTGTTGACCTCACAAAAAAAACATTATTTTCCATTTCTCTTGAAATATCTGCCCTTCGTGGTCAATTTTTCCTTTTTTTTGGACATGTCCTTGATCACAAGTAACTTGCCACAAAAGCATCAGTTTCAAGCAGCTATTATCAATAATGTGCTGGAGATTTTGGTGCTGCTTTATAATGCACACGTGTTGGGTGTTCTGTGGTATAAAAGCAGCACAAATAAATGAGCAACGAGTTCCGCTTAAAATTTAAAAAAATGTTGTAATGAATATAATTGACTTGAATTTTTATTATTTTATATTATGCTTCAAATCATCCTGCGGTCCAGATTGGACACCCCTGAGCTAAAAGTAGTAACCCTTCATTTCATTAACAAAAACTAGATTTTTGTGATTAAGTAAATTTTTCATAATCAACAGTATTTTATTTAAAACTTGAAGGAGTTTAAGAACAAACCTGTTCCATGGCAAGCTAATGTTGAAGCTTAGCTTAGCTTGATCAGTTCAAGCTGCATAATATACTTTCACTGGGCTAAAAATAGCCACCTTCCAAGGTGTCCAGTAAATTGCTACCAACCTCGCACATCTTTTAGGACATTATGTATTTTTTTTTGCCTAAAAAGCTTTATTGGGGATATATATCATTTGTAACTAAAAAGAAACCCGCATACTACAGGTATATAAGCCATTTTTAAATACTTGAATATTAAGATTTAAAAGCCACTAGACTTAAAATGTAACTGTAAACAGGTGATCTAAATTGGCTAAACTGTAGGCTATAAAAAGTTTAGTTTAGCTTAGTGCTTTAAGGGTTCTGGGTCCAGGATCATTTCATGACCATACCATCCCTGCCATTTACAGCTTGTATCACAGGTATGTAATCTACTTTTGTTGTGCTAATTCCCCTAAGCGGTCAACATACTCCAGTTGTTATTGCAGTTATTTACAGTTACAGCAAGAAAAAGTCTATAAGTGAACCTTTTGAATTCAGTAACTCGTAGATCCTCCTTTAGCAGCAACAACCTCCACCAAACATTTCCTTTAGCTGCTTATAACACTGGCACAACAATGAAGAGCAATTTTGGGCCATTTCAACAAACCGTTTTCAACAACGGTGTTCGGCCAAAACACCGTTTAACACTGGTAACACAGACTATTGCAGCAAGCCTTCTGCAGGTTCTCTTTTGGTTGCTAAAATTTGAGTTGGTTTCTGTGATCTTTCTTTACATAAGTGTTCAAGTAGATTTGCATTCACCAATCTGAAATGTACAGTATATTTACTTTTAACATTGACCAATTTGTGTTTCACTCCACTCATGGTGCTTCTAAATCCATATCAGTGGAATTATTGAACACGTTATAGGTAATACCATCTTAACTTTGTTTAAAGACAAATACGGTGGTTATTAGAAGTCCACACACCTCTGAAAATTGCAGGTTTTTGTGATAAAAAAAGAAATGAAACCATGATAAATCATGTCAGATCTTTTTTCACAGTCAATGTGATATACTGTGCACTCCACTAATATTGGCACCCTTGGTAAATATGGGCAAAAGTGGCTGTGAAAAATAGTCTTTATTGTTTTAACCTTTCGATCTTTTGTTAAAAAAATTTGACAAAAATACTCTGCTCTCATGGATATCAAACAATTGCAAACACAACATAGGTTTTCTTTTTTGGATAAAGCTTTGTTAAATATAGGACTTGAATGTGGCAGCAATTTGTTAGTGAGTGCACTGAGCATGGAATCACCTGCCTGGCTACTTTAAGGGAGGCTGTTTCAATAAGGCTTGGATTTTATCATACTTTGTGGAATATCTGTGTTTCGTTTGTTTGCAGACGACCTCTTGTGCTGTGTGTACCTGTGTCTGAATCAGCTTGGCCCCTCCTACCAGGGGCTAGAGCTAGGCATAGGGGAAACAGTACTGATGAAGGCTGTTGCCCAGGCAACTGGTAAGCAGAAGGCACAGACGCACAAAGAAATCTTGGATAAAGGATAAAAAGCATTGTTATTTGACCAGCTAGTTTCACTTTTTTCAGCCATTTTTTGATGCCTCGATTGCTTAACTGCACCAACTGAATTTCATTCCAAATTTTGTTCATTGTTACCAGGGCGTCAGCTGGACAAAATCAAGACTGAGGCCCAGGAAAAAGGTGACCTGGGATTAGTAGCCGAGAGTTCCCGTAGTAACCAGAGAATGATGTTTGCACCAGCGAATCTGACTGCAATGGGTGTGTTCAGCAAACTCAAGGAGATTGGCAATATGAGTGGAAACTCAGTGAGTACAATCATGAATTAGAGCAGAGGTATTCCAACTGTCTGGTGAAGCTTCCTAGTAGGGCTGCAACTAAGAATTATTTTCATAATCGATTAGTTGGGCGATTCCCCCCCCCTTCTCTTCTCCGATTAATCTGATTGGGGTGGGGGGCAAAAAAAGTGCTTTTTTTTCGTTTATTTAAAATAAAATCCACAAACTGAGTGTTACAAATATAAACTTCAGACTAAACTTTACATAACTGCTTGTCCAATTATATAAGACTGAAAAGAACCCAATACACACAGCAGAATATATATTATTAAATTAGGACTGTAGTTTAATTCTGTGTTTTTGTGCTTCCATAAAAAAATAATGCATACTTACTTACATTAGTTTATTTTATATATATATATGTTTATATTATATAATAGTATTTATTCATTACTTTTTATAAAAGGTAATGTTGACATAAACAGTGAACTGAAGGTCATTTCGGTGTCTCTGGGTATCTGCTAAAGCTAGCGGCATCACATTACATGCATATGACGTCATGTGCTGTCGACTAGGAAGTGGCTTATACTTCTGGTTAGTAAAAAAACCGCTAGAGTTCATTTTGAGACAATACTACCTTTCTAAAATTCATACACTAGACAGTAGAGTGCATAGTGTAAGTGTATAGTATGTCATTTGGGACACAACTTTAGTATTTACTCTCTGATGCATGTTTTCGGAACAGAAGTAACGTTTTGAGTAAACACACCCTGTGCCACGCGCAGACCAACTAATCTATAATGAGATTCATTGACAACGATTTTCGTAATCGATTATTATTGATATCGATTAATTGCTGTAGCTCTTCTTTCTGGTGAGATGTGAAGGAATTGCAGTGGGGTGGGTGAGGATGAAAAGTACTATAAAAGTATATGTTTAATGATTAATCAGACCTGCCAACTTTGCATTTTGCATGGCAACTCTGCATTTTAACATTAGAGTACACCGGAATGAATTATCACAAAAAAAAAACAAACAAGCGTTGTATTTTGGGGGGGGATTGATTGATTGATTGATTGATTGATTTATTTATTTTTTTCCCTGTCGGCCTGACTGACTTTAATGCCCACACTTTTTTCAATTAGCATGAGGGGATCAATTGGAAAAAGTTTGGGAACCTCTGCTGTAACCCATAGGTCTTTTTCTGACCTTCCCTGCTCTTATTCATCTTCTACTTCCATTATCTTGTCCTCTTTCTGCAGGCAATGAGTAAGAAAATTGACATCATTAAGGGTCTGTTTGTGGCTTGTCGTTTCTCAGAGGCCAGATACATTGTACGGTCAGTGACACCTTTGAACTTTATACATGTAACGTCTTTATAATCATTACAATAAGTATGCATCTAGGCTTTGGCAGTCTAACTTGCTTACACTTGCACATTTATTAGATATTCAGATGCATGTCCTTATATTTACATTCCCCTCGTGGGGACCCATAGTAGAATACAGTGGGGGAAATAAACATTGAACGTGTCAACATTTTTGTTTCAGTAAATATATTTCCAATGAGGCTATTCACATGAAATATCACCAGACATCAGTATTAACTCATGAAATCCAAACATTAAAGTCCACAACTGAAGTTTTGTGTAATAAAATGGAATGATACAGGAAAAAAGTATTGAACACGCGGCTGCGGCTCAGGTGGTAGAGCGGGTTGTCCACTAATCGTAGGGTTGGCGGTTCGATTCCCGGCCAACTTGACTCCACGTGCTGAAGTGTCCTTGGGCAAGACACTGAACCACAAGTTGCTCCCGATGGCAAGTTAGCGCCTTGCATGGCCGCTCTGCTACCATTGGTGTGTGTGTGAATGGGTGAATTAGACACAGTGTAAAGTGCTTTGGATAAAAGAGCTATATAAGTGCGCCATTTACCATAACACGCCAACGGAAATTTATTTGATACTTTAGTGGAGAAGCTTTTGTTTGTAATGACAGCTTCAAGACGCTTCCTGTATGAAGAAATTAATCGGCCGCAACATTTAGGTGTAATTTTGGCCCATTCTTCTAAACATATTGTCTTTAATTCTTGTTCAGTTGGATTCAAGTCGGGTGATTGACTGGGCCATTCTAACACCTTCATTTTTTTTTCTCTGAAACCAATTGAGAGTTTCCATTGCTGTGCTTTGGATCATTGTCCTGCTGGAAGATACACCGACATCTCATCAGCCTGGTGGATGGTGGCAGATTCTTCTCAAGAATCTCCTGGTAAAGGGCTCCATTCATCGTTCCTTCAATTATATGAAGTCTGCCAGTACCATGCGATGAAAAACAGCCCCAGACCATGATGCTTCCGCCTCCAAACCACTGTTGGTATAGTGTTTTTATGGTGATGTGCAGTGCCATTTCTTCTCCAAACATGGTGTATAGTATGACAGCCAAAAAGTTCAATTTTGCTCTTGTCTGACCAGAATAATACTCTCCTAGTATTTCATAGGCTTGTCCAAATGAGTTGTAGCAAACTTTAAACGAGCTTCGATATGCCTTTTCTTTAATAATGGAGTCTTGGGGTGAGCAGTGGAGTGCATTGCCTATTGTTTCTCTGTAATGATGGCACCTGCTGCCTCCAAGAGTTTCTGGGGCTCTTTCCGAGTGGTCCTTGGCTCTTGGGCTACTCTTCTGACTCTTCCTCTGACTCCCTAGTCAGAAATCTTGCGAGGAGCTCCTGTGTGTGGCTGGTTGATGGAGTGATGTTGCTTCCGCTTGCGGATAATGGCCCCAATTGTGCTTACTGGATTTGAAATATTTCTGTATCCGATTCCATCAATATGTTTCACAACAATAAGGTTGCGAAGGTCTTGGGAGAGCTCTTTGCTTTTAACCATCATGATGTGTTTCTTGTGTGACACCTTTTGATAACGAAAAGCCATTTTATGGACTATCAATTTACTAACCCAGCTGATATTAATTTGCACAGATACGAGGTATAATTACTTATGGATTTCAGCTGGTTCCTTGTCTTACGTTGCCTTGGAGAACTGCTTTTTCTTAGCGTGTTCAATACTTTTTTCCTGTGTCATTCCACTTTATTAGACATAATTTTATTTATGGGCTTTAATGTTGTGAATTCTTTATATTTCTGGATTTCATGAGTTAATACCAAAGTCTGGTGAAAATTTCATGTGACTAGCCTTATTGGAAATATATTTACTGAAAAAAATGTTGACTCGTTCAGTATTTCTTTCCCCCTCTATATGTGTCTGTGTCTTTATAATTATTCATGAGCCTGAATGTTTTTATCCTATTATAAGATGCTGTCGCTTAATTATTCATGACAGCACGTGGTGCTTTCCTACAGATGTAAGAGATGAGAGAGGTGTTCAAATGGATCGCAAGTGTTTATTTCAGTGTTGTAAGAGTTTGAGTGTGTTTATTCTGGAGAGCTATGAGAATTGGAGAACGGTGGACTTCGGACTTGCTCATGAAAGCAGTTTGCGTCTACACAATGATGCGGTACTCAGTCACTAGGACTTTTCTATCTCTTAAAATGAGGTATGTGTCTGATTTTAACCATGACAGTTTAAAACCACTTAAATCTCCGCAGGCCGTCGCATGCAAAACTATACAACGAGAGTCCACGTTGTAGGGAAGAGCCTTCGCCTTTTATTCATGAAAAGCTCAAGCCTATTAGCTAACTACTATTCTGACATTTCTCTCATCCGTGCTGCCTCCGGTTTTATGTTTTCCTCCATAGTCACCCCAGGGGCTAATGATTCAAATAGACAGGGCTTAGGACCTGCACTGCTATCTTCTGTGTCTCCGTTTAGCCCTAGGGATTCAGGAGGAGAGGAGTCCTCTGCCTCATCCGCAAACTTTCTTTATCCATTTTTTTTTTTTTTTTTTTTTTTTTTTTTTTTTTTTTTTTTGGGCGTGTTCTGAAGGCTCGCCCCCTCTTCTTCCCCTGCCTTTCCCTGCCACGCCCCTACCTTCTTCACACAGCCATCCACGCCCAATTAAGCTGCATTTTTCAAAAACATTGAGAGGTAGACTTGAGCTGAAAGAGAGAGGTTTCATGACCCTTTAAAAAGCATCAAGTTTCATCAGATTCATTCACACAATAGAACGGAGCAACACAATCGATGGGGTGCAGTCTAGGGATGTCACGAGAACCGATACTTTAGTACCAAATCGGTACCAACATTCTTAAAACGTGACTGTACTTGTTTTTCTGCAGTAGTGTAGGTACCGTTGGTAATAAAGGTACTGTGGTTGCAGTTCTTCCGGAACTGATGGGGAAAGCAAATACCCGTAAGTGTTTTAGTCGGTCCACAAGTGGTAAAGAAGAAGAACGAAGCCTACAAGCACACAGGAAGAACTACAGAAGTTTAGCTCCGCCCCGACTCGTTGAGAGGAAAGATGGTAAGAGTCGAATATGGAAATACTTCGCATTCGAGGCAGATGATAACAAACATAATTGATGCTCTGAAGCCGGTGTGCAACCGATGCGATCGTTCATTCCCAACAAAGAGAGGAAACGCCTCGAATTTGGCGAAGCACCTGAAAGACGTGCCCTATATAATATTTGTTTGAGGCAGCTGGCATCGTGGCTGTGAAACCAGCTAACTTTATGCTCCATGTAATGTTTGCGATAGCCAGTTATTTATTAACGACGCTAACGCATTGCAGTGTTATAAATTACCTCCTAATGGGCCACCATGCATCACCATTCAGCCTGTGTCCTGTCAGCAAAATATAGCCTATTGTCACAAATAATTATTGAAATGTTAATGGTTTTAATAAATCTTTTTGGCCTGCTACTATATCAGGGAATTTAAGCTAATGCTTACATTGAGTATAAGGAGTGTGGGTGTATGTGCGCGTGTGTTTAGGAGTGCACCTTAGCACTTGTAGCCTCCACTGTTTTATTAGTTATTTTCAGACAGTGTTTGATAACTAAAATACCCCCCCCCCCACCTTTCTCTCTCTCTCTCTCTCTCTCTGCCACTATCAGCCAGAGGAGGATTCTCCAGGAGAGTTTTTAATTAAATTTTTTACATTTTATTTTTATATCACACCATGGTATCGAGTATCTTGTACTTTTGGTGAGACTTTTTTTGAGAATAAATTTTTGTGAGATGAACTTATCGACATCTCAATTTGGGGTATATACACTCACTAAAATAACTGGCATGTCTGTCTGCCAGTAATAATGACATACTGCCCATTAGGGTCATCTCTATGGATAAGAATGGCGGATCCTCTTGCTCATGCACTGAACTTTGAGTGACATAAATGGCCTTTTGGTAGTATCGGTACCGACTACTAGATTTTTGGTATTGTGACATCCCTAGTGCAGACCATACATCTCTTTTACATCTCTCTTACGTCTCTACAGAATGCTTGTACAATCCCAGATGGACTATGGAAGTGTAGTTTATGCTGCTGCCAGGAAATCCTACATCAAAACGTTAAACCTAGGTGGTATACTGAATCCGAGACTCTCCCTTTGAACTGGAAGTCCTTAACGCACCAAGTTTTTATGCCAAAGCAAGGGACCAGTCTCTTCAAAATAGGCACTTGAAACTGGCCCTTCACTATGCAGTCAAGTTAAAGGCAGACCAAAATAATCTAGCATATTAACCAGTTTTCATCCCTCAATATCTACAATTGTATGAACCCAGTCCAACGTACTTTGTTCTTTAGATGGGGTTTTATGCAGATCCCAAAAGAACTAGGGTTATTAACTTGGGCGTCCTAGTACAGGCAAATACAATTGTGTCCGCAACAGTAGCGTTTGGTCAACAACACCTAATTTTCACATTCCTGGATAAAGCTCAATTTTCACATTTGAGGCCCGTGCTTTGTCCTAGACCTAGAGCAGATAGAGAGTACGCAAAAATGGCACTTTTTTAATCTGCACAGACTCAGTCCTCCCTCCTAGCACTTGGAGAGTTCAATCTTTAAATATTCAGCAGTTAAATTTTTGTTGGATTTCAGATCATATTGGGCTGTCTGGAAACGAAAGGAAGCCCTCAAACTGAGAATTACAGATTGTCAAATCCCACCATCAGATCTCAAACCAATAATGAACTTGTACATCTCAAAAAAGTGGCAAATGGAATGGGACCAGTGCATTAAGAACAAACTACATGAAATCAGTCATGCTATAAATGAAAGAAACCCCTCTCATTTCCCTTTTGAATCCAGACAAGATCATCGCACATGCGTTCGTACTGAACGCGGAAGAACCACAAATACGTGATTTCTGTAAAACAAGAAGGACCCATAAGTTTGCTTATGGGACAATCTGCATAGCAGTGAAACTGTCACGCTAAATGTGTGTGCTTGGTATGATTAATGATCTCAGTAGTGTTGCTGGGGTCTATAAAACCATTTTAGACACCATATTAGACACCATTTGTGTTAAAGGTTAGATGACAATTTTCAGCATATCAGTGATATTAAATATGTACCGAGTTAACCCTGTGTGTACTGTGACTGAGTGCTTGGTTTTGGTTGACAGGTCATTGGCAGGCAAACTGAGGATTGGATTGGCTGAGCAGAGTGTTTTAGCAGCTCTTAGTCAAGCTGTATGTCTGAGTCCACCAGGCCAAGGTAAACAACACATACAATTGACAAATATCAATTGGCCATTGTAGAACAGTCCACTTCTTTGCCATAAGAAAGTCTTGGGTTGCCTTCAAAGTAGGGCTACAACTAACGATTATTTTCATAATTGATTAATTGGCCGATTATTTATTTTTTTTCCGATTAATCGGATGAGGTGGGGCAAACTTTCAGTGCCTTTTTTTGTTTGTTTGTTTATTTAAAATAAAATCCACAAACTGAGTGTTACAAATATAAATTCAGACTAAAACTTTACACAACTGTTTGAATACAACTGAATATATATTATTAATTTAGGACTGTAGTTTAATTCGGTGCTTTTTGCGAATCCAAAAAAAAATAATGCATAAGTACTTATATATAATATAAATATAAACTAACTAAATAAGATAGATAGATAGCATTATATTTAAGAATGCACAAAAAGCACTACAGTCCTAAATTAATAATAAAAATTCACTTTCACCTTGTGGTTTCTGTTACTTGTTGCCTTTAGACATATTATTTTACTTTTATCATAGTGTTTTAATTAGACATTACAGATCTTCCTCGTGCTACGCTCTGTATCACCATGTCTACACAGCACATGAGATTTGTTGACAACGATTTTCATAATCGATTATCGATTTTATCGATTAGTTGTTGCAGCTCTACTTCAAAGTATGTTTCAGATCATTGTCCATTTGCACTGTGAAGCACTGTCCAAAACGTTTAGAAGCATTTGTTTGAATCTGAGCAGATAACATGGCCTTATACACTTCAGAATACATCCTGCTTCTTTTGTCAGCAGTCACATTATCAGTATATACAAGGAATCCAGTTCCACCGGCAACCATACATGCCCACATCATACGCTGGTGGGTATACATTGAGCAGTTCCTTCCCTTCTTCACATTCTTCTCTTCTTGTCATTCTGGTACAAGTTGATCTTTCTGTCATCTGTCCATAGGATTTCTTCGAGAATTGTACAGGCTTTTAAAAAATGTTTTTGGCAAACTCTAATCTGGTCTTGTCTTTGAGGCTTACCTATGGTTTACATCTTGTGGTAAACCCTCTGTATTTACTCTGCTGAAGCCTTCTCTTGATTGTTGACTTTAACACAGATATGCATACCTCCTTTAGGGTGTTCTTGATATGGCCAATTGTGAAATTCTTCTGCCATCCATCACAGTTGCTTTTTTTTTTTTTCTGGTCTGCTAGGCCTTTTTGCTGTTCTTGCTCAACAGTGCATTCTTTCTTTTAAAGAATGTAGTGATCACTCTAATGGATTTGTTTATATGAAGGCTTGCAGTGACAGCTCTTTGGACTTCCTTTTGAGTTAACAGCAACATATTCCAAATGTAAATGCCATCCTTAAATCAACTCTAGCCCTTTCATCTGCTAATTTGTAAGTGAAATAATGAGGGAGTAACACACACCTGGCCATGGAACAGCTGAGCAGCCAATTGTCCCTTACAAAGGGCAGGACCTCATATAATAAGTGCTGTAATTATACCATTCATCAGATGTGGAAGCAAATACCTTTTATATTAACACTTAAAGTCTTCACTCTGAGTTCTTATTATATAATTTCAGTAACAATATACGGTTTAAAAGACAGCTTTAAAAATTAACTTTGTTAAACCTGAACAGTCTATGAACCTGACTCTTAATTTTTTGTGGTTCATTTTTCCACAAACCTCCACTTTATTAGGAACACCTGCACGTTCGTGCATTTATATCATCAGCTAATCATGTGGCAGCAGTACAATGCATAAACTCATGCAGATACAGGTCAACAGAATGTAGAAAAAGTCTGATCTCTGTGACTTTGATCTGGACATGGATGTTGGTATCAAAAGGGCTGGTTTGAGTATTTCAGGAACTACTGATGTCCTCGGATTTTCACACTCAACAGTCTCTAAGGTTTACTCAGAATGGGGTGACTGGCTCAAACTAGGGCTGCACGATTATGGCCAAAATGATAATCATGATTATTTTGAATAATATTGAGATCTCGATTATTTATCACGAATACTCATTGATATTAGGGACAACATATTTTATTGCACTTTCACATTTAAATAAACAGACCACTGCTTTCACCACATGTTGTGCTACATTTGTGCTAATGTACAAATTTTTGTCAAATTAGAGTGGTCCTTAAAGTGCATCATCTCATAGAAGCAAAGTATAAATAAAATTGTACCCAAAATATAGGATAAATAAAAATTCCATCAACCAAATGAAAATAGGAAATCAAATATAACAATATGCAACCAAATGAAAACAATTCAGGCCTATGCAGGAAAGGCAATAACAGTGTTTACAGGAGAAGAGACGCAGCCAAATCGCCCTATAGAGTGACACGTCATTTTGTACTGGAACCTGCAAGTTAGCATCACGCTGGTTCCCTCGACAAAAACTCAATAGGATTTTCACATAGGCTTTTGGATTATGCAAAAAATAAGCATTGTGATCAACAAAAGTTTACAATACTAACACGTTTTGTGCATCAAGATAATTTTCACAAATTAACACAACTTTTATGAAGTTTGAAGCCTAAATACAATTGCCAGAAATAAACAGCTAACCATATGCTATAAACGAACTACATCACGGTCACTCGACTGCAATGTCACCATCACCAAGCTTCCAAGAACTTTTACATACTTGATTTAAAAACATTTTCCATAATACGGATTTACTCTGTGGATGAATCTTCATCCACGTTTTGTTTTTGGGAAGTGTGCACAACATACCTGAACCAATTTATCTGCAAAGACTTTTCCTGTTCGGCGTAATGATGTTTAATGTCCCCAACAACATCTGTAGACCCATTTAGCAACATATTGGTGTCATGATTTCCCCTGGCGTAAGCGCTGGAGCTCGAAGCGAAGCTGGCAGCTCGAGCGCTAAAGTGCTAACCCGTTTCTGGGTTTCGGCATACAAAATGACTTTATCCCTACCCCACTCTATGGTGATTTTTTAAGTTTAGGAAGCGCTTGATTTGACATGCAGTGGAGTTTTCTATGAGCGGTGGGCGAACTTTAAAAGTCAGTATCGCAGTCGTTCATGTAATCGTAGGCAGTCAAAATTGTGATCGATGTTCGATTAATTTTGCAGCCCTAGCTCAAACTGGACTCAAAGTTTTGAAATATTCAAACTAGCCCTTTTGGTATCAACATCCATGTCCAGATCAAAGTCAAAGAGATCAGACTTTTTCTTCATTCTGATGTTTAATGTGAACATTACCTGAAGCTCTTGACCTGTATCTGCCTGATTTTTTCATTGCCCTGTTGTCACATGATTGGCTGATTAGTTAACTGCATGAATATGTGGGTGTATAGGTGTTCCTAATAAAGTAGATGGTGAGTGTATCTCTGTGTATACCTTTCCATCTGTGTGTATGTTCAGATTTCCCACCAGCTGTGATTGATGCAGGAAAGGGGATGAGTGCAGAGAGCAAGAGAGCATGGCTTGAGGAAAAAGGACTCATTCTTAAGCAGACTTACTGGTACGCATCCAAACATTCTCTCGCTGTCTCTAACACAAAAGCTGACATAGTGACTGACTTTTTTTTTTTTTCCTCTGCAAGATGCATTTAATTTTTTTTTTTTTTTTTTTTTTAAATGTTGAAGGTTTGACAAATAATTCTGTAACATTGCTTTTGATTGACTTAGAGTTTTGGCTGTTATCATATAATTGCGACTACACAAATTTAAAATGCTAACCTAGCATAGAGGCATTGTAATAAACAATTTGTCTAAAAACCCAGTTCATACCTTGCATGAAAGTTACCAGCTTTTGCTGTGTTCTATCTAGTGAAATGCCGAATTACGATGCCATAATCCCTGTCATGTTGAAGTTGGGCATAGATGAACTGCCTAATCACTGCAAACTTACTCCAGGTAATCAACCCCATCTAATGCTCCTCTGCCATTTAATAATTAGTGTCCTCTTTGTCTCTTATTTGTACGTGGCATGGGAAAACCCTTCTTGTGGTGAAATTTTGATCATTTCTGCTACATATAGTTCTGAATACTACAGACCCCCCTCTTTTTTTTTTTTGCATATATCTCACAAGTTAAATTTGATAATTTCACTGACTACATTTACAGGGACAGCAGTAATCTAATTATTGACCTTACTCTGAGTAAGACAATATTATGATTAAGGTGTTTACATGAGTCGCTTTTAGAATACTCCTCTCATGTACCCGTTTCACATGTTATAGAACATAGTTCGATTAACAGCACGCGTCATTATGTCACCGTGCCATGCCGTCCGACGTCCCTCCAGAATTTCACGTATCAACATACAGTTTGTCTTCGTTATGGTACCGTATACAGTTTTGGGTGTTTATTTATTTATTTATTTATTTATTTATTTATTTATTTATTTTTACGAACGCTTCAAGTGTGGTTAATTATTTGTCATGCTGTACGTGCAAATAGACAACTGCTTAGCCGTGGGCTGCGTCCCAAACCGTGTACTTACCGTCTAGATAGTAGCCGAGATACATGTATTTCTCCTACTACAGGCCTATAGTAGTCAAGTATGCGGTTTGGGACGCAGCTGTGCTCTCTTTTTTGCCGTAAAACGGTTGAGCACTGCCCTGTGTGATCGTGTCCTGTCGCAAAATGCGGTGAAAACTCTCTGACGACGTTAATAGTGTGATTAAGGTGTATACATGTCTGTAATGCTCGTCGATAATTCGACTAAAACAGGAGTACTCCACATGTCTTAATTCGATTTGTGTTTACGTCGAGTATGACCTTAATCGGATTACGGTAATTAAAAATTGCTGCTTACATGGTAGTTTTTTAATCAGAGTATTGTCTTAATCGGGTTAATGGTGGATTATTGTCGTCCATGTAAACTCACTGACTGGTTAACCCCAAAAGTGAAAAGGGAAGAAAATTGTATTTAAACATTCTAACTCCATCAAAAGTGCAGAATGTCTAAACGAAAATTTAATATGCATTTAATATGTAACAAAATAAGTTGACAAATGATAAATATGACAATGAAAACTATCTATCGATCTTTATAGCAGCCTTTATTTATTGCCTACAGACTGACAATCTGTTCAGGAGCCCTGCAAATACAGCCTTCATTATTTATTTGTTCATTCATCCATTCATCTTTGGCAAATGCTTTATCCTGGTCAGGGTTGCAGTGGATCTGGAGTTTATCCCAGGAACACCGGGCACGAGGCATCGACACACCCTGAATGGGATGCAAGTCTATTGCAGGGCGCCATGCGCGCACACCCATTCACACCTAGGGGCAGTTTAGCTTAGCCAGTCGACCTGCGTTCATGATTTGGTTGGTGGGAGGTAACTGGAGAACCGTGTCACTGTAATAGCATATTTTTTATATAAAAAGTTATTCCATGTGTAATATACCACAGTGGTGTTTTACTTAGTGTTGCTGTTAGACTTTTTTAATTAGGCTAGCATACTGGCTAGCTCACATTAATTTTGTACAGTCCAGTTAAAAGGTGCTTCTGCTGAAATCGGCATCTCTTCTTGAGTTTCATCTGACAAGCTTTCATATTTTAATTCAAAAGTTATATTCCTGAAAAGTTTTGTTTGCCATAACGGCTGCTGATCACTAACACTACTGTAGTAACCATTTAGAATTCGGAAGTGGAAATTTTTGTGGTGAACACAGATGAGTGGAGTGATACAGTGAAACATCCCAGTGCATTTATACTAAATATAAGCACTCCTAGAACACTGCTCGTCCAATCAAATTAATGGGCTGGAACTAACTGTTGTATAAATGGTTATAAAGCATGACGTTACTAATATAAAGTGACCTTTGGTGTAGATTATTTTCTTAGAGCAGCATGCCTCATCATGTTTTATTCCTTGCATAATATTGTTTATTTTATATAAAAAGGAAAAACAAGTTATCATATTTACAGCATGACTTTAAAAAAATACTTAAGACTCCATCTCTGAATTATTAGGAATTATTGTAACCTATTTCAGTGGTAGATAATGGCACTTGAGATAAATGAGTTTATCCGCCTGCCCCTCCTATCTCTAAAATTTTAAGCAAATTTACTTTGAGATTGGAACAATAAAATTAGCTACCCTTTATGAAAGATTGTAAGTTTATAATGTGGAAATGTATAATCATTTTGATCAGCATTATCCACAATACTAGTCTTATTACACTCGTGGCATTTTAAACAGGAACTTCATCACTCTTCTTGCAACTCTTCACTTTCTGCTCCTTGCATTTAGTGCTCAAATAATCATTTATTAATTCTGTTAGTTATTCTTCACGGGTTGGCTAAATTTTCCTTATTTTTATCAGGTAATTTAACCTGCTCTGTTCTGTACAGTGTATGTAAGTGCTTTTCTTTGTTTTGATGGTGATTTAATTGCACAGGTGCATCATGGAAATTTTGTCAGCTTATATCTGACTACAAATTGAACTGGTTGTGTGTGTGTTTTTGTTTCGCAATGGCCAAAAACTTTATCAAAGTGTGTGAGGAAAGCACACTTAATTAGCAAGGTTTTAGACATCATAGGCAGACTGAGTGTTTTTACTGCAGCATTTGTTAAACTGGCTCCTTACTCAAAATGATGCTTGCAGAAAGCCTAGAAATAAATAAATAAAAGCAGTACCACACCATTTTTGGTGAAATGCATGATTTTTCATATGTTTGCCAGAAATGAGCCACAGTGACAGCCAATTGATTTTCCCACACGTGTGTGTGTGTGTGTGTGTGTGTGTGTGTGTTTGTGTTTGTTTTTTCCAGGTGTGCCACTGCGCCCCATGCTGGCCCACCCAACTAAAGGAGTAGGGGAGGTGATGAAAAGGTTTGATGAAACTGCTTTCACCTGTGAATACAAGTATGATGGGGAGAGAGCACAGGTGTGTGTGCTTGTGGGTGTATATAGTGAGATTTGTCTCCATCTTACAGTTTGAATTTTTTTTTAATAAGCATTACTATAATCTTTTTTTCAGCTTAATTGCAGTCCATCACATTTGTAGCATATGAGCAATTACCACGTTGCAACTGAGAAAATAGAATTATTAATAAAAAAATTATTTATAATGCAGGTCTAAGGGCAGCTATGTTCTCTTAATAAGCATTTAAAATATGCACCTGGAATATAAAATGAAAATAGGTTGTTCTGTTTGGTTTCACATTTATGCTCATTGGGTTCTGTTGGATAGATTCACATTCTTTATAGTGGTGAGGTTCGTATCTTCAGCCGAAACCAAGAGGACAACACCAGCAAGTACCCTGACATCATTTCACGGATGCCACAGGTCTCACAACCACGTATGCATGCAGCTGTTAAAGTAATACATTTCTAGAGCCCACAAGTTCTAGTCTTCAACACAGACAAGACCTTGTGCTCTCTGTTCATCTCACACATAATAACAGTAACTCACACGGTCCTGCTTTTTCCTTATCAGCAAGCCTGTACACATTAAATTCTTTGTGTTGCATTCTAACTGATGCACTGTCTATCTCTATTTAGTTCCCTTGTTCTTTCTTCTTTCCTTTGTTTTTGTATTCTTGTGTTTTTCCACCTCCATCTCCCTCCCTCTCCTCTTCTTCACCCCGTCAGTCTGTCTCTCACATACACACTTGCATAGAAATACAGGATCAGCTTGTCTAGACCTTATCATTGAGTCTATACACATAAACTGAAGTTTATGTACTGAATTTTATTTTTACTTTTCAGGTAAAGAAGGAATCTGTGCGTAGCTTTGTGTTGGACTCAGAGGTGGTTGCATGGGACAGAGAGAAAAAGCAGATTCAGCCGTTTCAAGTTCTGACCACACGCAAAAGGAAGGTGAGACCGTGGTGATTCTTTAACTCTTAATGGTTTATAATATGATGTAGAGATTTATGTACATTTTAAAAGCCTGGCAGCTGTACAAAGGCCAGTTTGAACACCAATAAAGTTTCTATATTGATATTGCCTTATACATTTAGACTCCATCAATTCAAATGACTCATATTATCAAACCTAAATATTTGCGCATTTAAATGTGTTGGGGTCTTATGAGATCTTTTTGGGTATAATTCTAAAATATATGTTTGGTGCAAAAACAAGACAGCTAAAAATAGCATGTTACCCAAAGATCGCCATACCCACAGTGAAGCATGGTGGTGGCAGCATCATGCAATAGTCAGGATAGGGGGAATTATGTATACCTTCAAATTGATCTATTTTGGCACAAAACCTGCAGGCCTCTGTTAGACAGCCGAAGCTGAATGAAAATTTGTAATTCCAGCACATACAAATAAAAAAAGGAATAACTTTTTTCAACATTTGGGAATGGACCAGTCAGAGCCCAGTTCTAAATTCTGGGAAGCTGCTACTCATCTGTTACTCAACTGTGTACATTTTTAAAGTAAACTACTCTGGTTAATCAGCATCTGTTGAGTAACAGTGTGGCTAGTTTAGGTGACTAATTAGCTTACCTTATGTTAACGTGTTACCATATGTTAATATAAGTAGGCTAGTAATGCTTATTCATATCATTAGTTGCACATTTAATAAGTATGACAGATGTTAAATGCATAACTGTTATATTGTTGAACTGGTATAAACTATTCCTTGTCAAATCCTAATCCCAGTGTGGGTAAGATAGGTTAGACTAGCCACATGTAAAAATTACAGTGTGCGGCTAATACACAGTAGTAACATGCTCAAAGCCAAGAGTTAGGAGCCAGCTATTTCATACATTAGAGCAACCGGAAACATGGAAATGGTGTATTCAAGACACAGTACAATTCATTTTAAAACAGTAGTCAAAGAAAGTATCAGTTGAGAGAGTAACAGAGCAACCAAACTAACCCTGTTGAGGAAAATATATACAAGGAAGCAACCTTAAGAGACCACTTGGGCCAAAGTACCTTTTCAAACAACAAAATCTAAACAATTGTATCTAAACTGATAGCAAGCATGGATACTGTATTTAACAAAATGTTGAGTAAAGAATGTACATCACTTCTTCTATTGTCTTCGGTGTTTAAAAGTGCAATGGAAGGGTGGACAGCGGAGTGATTTATTTATTTATTTTTAAATATGGTTTTACATTTTTAGTTTAACATTTTAACACAAATGATTTATTTCATTTTCATGAATATTTATTGCACTTCTTGGCATTCTATCAACAGCTGAGCAATAGTGGTGTTAGAAAAAATATTTGCAATTGTGTATGTCCTGATGAAGATCAAACACTAATCTTTGAGTATTTTGATGGGTCTTTACAATCTTGATCAGGTAAAACATCACGCGGTGATGACTTTCCAGTGCTTATTTTTTTCCTCATACGAAATGCTTTTTCAAGTACATTTGTTTTTCACCACAGTTTCTGGTTGCAGTGCTATTCACGTGCGTTTTTATCACAATCTTTGGGGTGCTTTCCTCTAGGTTAAACAAATTTGTTCCTCCCTTTTGCATATTTTGCAAACAGGTGTTGTCTGAGCTTTGTTTATTATCTAAAATCCAGCAGGTCCATATAACTTTAAGGCACCAACTGCTACAGTGTTAAGAAATTAAGACAAACAAGTAGTATTTTATGGCCAATACACCAGTCAGCTTTGTAGTTCGCTCATCCACAATGGAAACAGTATCACAATAAGTAAACAGTATCATGTACCTCACTTTCTATCATAGATTTATTTGTTGTCTCATTTATGCTGGTATACTGTCCACCATTATCTTAATCCCACCCTGTTTGTTGTGTTAATGTGGGGAGTAGTGCAGAAACACCATTGTATAACTTTTTCCTCCACCTGCCACAATGGCTGGTAATTTATTTTTGTTTATTTATTTTTTAATCAGCCTCTCAGAATCTTGTTTTAAATTATATAATTGACTATAAAAAAATTATTCATTTTTTTTCTTTTTGAAGTAATCAAAGTCATTGTGGCAGCGGGGGCGTGGTCGTGCGTAGGCTGTGGAACCGGCAGAGCATAGGCAGGTCGAGCCGGCAGGTAACACGTGATGATTCTCACCTGCGTGTAATTAGTGAAATTTGATTTGTTTGCGTCTTTATTTCATCTGCTTCCCGTAGAAGGGAGAGAGAGAAAGCCAACCAGCACAGAGCGATGTGTCTGTGCGTGTAAAAATTAAAACTGCTGGAAAGCGAAAGTAAAAGATAAAGAATAAAGTGCCTTTTGAGTTGTTCCAAGCCTGCCTCCAGCTTCCTCATTCCCTACCCTGATCCTGGGAATTGTTACTCACCTACACTCAGGCATTCATTAAATTTAAATAAGTTTAAAACACTCATTCAATCATGCGTGAGAACACATCAATGCTTTCTCTTTACATGTTTTCACAAGCCGATAGGAGGGTGTTCATTTATGAATGCAAAAGACAATTAGCCGATTTCACACTTACAGGTTTTTCCTTTTTCTTTGCTTCCACTTTCAAAGTGATATTTAATGTTTGTACAGCCAGTGGTAATCACAAACATTGAGGGAGGACCAGGTACAACCAAATTACACAAATTTACATATCTATTTTTGTAAGCCATACTTGTGTGAGAAATGTACCCGCCAAAGTGTCGGATGACCAGACAATTTTACATGCCACTGCTGAAAATTCACCCATATTTGGCAAATGGCAGGTGCTAATTTCATACCCTGGCTGAAAGCATTCATCCTTATTAACTGTAAACTCATGTAATTGATGGAGAGCAAAAAGGTTGAGAGGTCAGTTATTAAACAAAGGTAAAAGTATAAATGAGAGAGGAATCAGGCAGATAGGTATGGAACAGGTGAGAAAAAAGAAGCGTCTTTCTCACCTCTTGGAAAATTTGACACATGGTGTGGGGGGAGAGAGGGAGTGGGAAGATGTCTATTTTAACATATGCATTTCTGTGTTTCAGGATGTGGATGCATCTGAGATTAAGGTGCAGGTTTGTGTGTATGCCTTTGACCTGCTGTACTTAAATGGAGAGGTGAGTGAGAAACATGCTTAGTGCATTATTAAATAGAATCTAGAAAAGTATATGTTAGTTTTCCAAGTATCTCAGGAAACTCAGATTATGTCTTCAGATCTCTGTCAGCCCTTTCAGCCTGTTTTACAATTACGTCTATTAACTTTACTCTTAGTTCTGTGCTGCTTTGAGCATGGAAGTGTGGTTTACTGAATAACGTTCAGGCCTGGGAGGGTCTAAAATGAACACACACTGACACATGCATGCTCACAGAGACATCCCAGTTTATTCATGCAAAACAAGAGTATTTATACACATAGATAAGAAGCAGTGCGTGGACGGTTTCTACTGTTGCAGGTGCCAGACAGGTAGACAAAACACACAGCACACTACGAAAATAAATCTTTTCAAGATATAAACAATACATGTGTCAGCTATAAGAAAGATGGCAGTTGATCAGCTTATGCAAAGAGGTAATTAAATAATACATTCATTCGTATTTGATAGCACAGAGACACACGAACAGAAACTATAACCCAGTATTCCTGTATCCAAGGTGTCTTAATACGGTTCATAATATGAGAGTACATGATATAAGAGAATTTCCTTTCAGTATAAGTAGACACATTGCTGTGAAATCAATGTGTGGTGTTCTGTACAAAAGGTTAATACTCTACACCAGGGTTATCTGCAAAGAGTAGGTGTGGTTACAGATTTTCATTCCAGTCATGAGTCACACCTGATTCCATCTGTTTAATCAGTTGATCTTGGCCTCTGATAGACCATCAGGTTCAACCCTTTATGGATGAGCTTTGGCACCTGGTATAGAAATACATAGACTTGTACTAGTACATTTTATGTCCATAATAATCGAACTATGTATTTTATAATGCTTATTGTATAATTGTTTATACCTCTTTTCTCCTTGTTTTTTTCTTCTTTCTTCAGTCTCTGGTACGGGAGCCTTTGAGTAAGCGTCGAGCTTTGTTGAGACAGAGTTTCACGGAGAAGGAGGGAGAATTTGTCTTTGCTCGTTCTCTTGACTCTGATAACACTGAAACTATAGCGGAGTTCCTGGAGCAGTCCATACGAGGTATGTGTGCGTGTGTGAGGGAGAGAGTGAGAGAGACACTGGATTCAAGCACAAAGGGTTAGGGTAAATAAAGAAAAACTTTTACTTGAAACTTATGTTGAGTCCAACAGTCACAAAAAAACCTAAAAGACAAATATCCATCCATCAGGTATGAAAACACATTAAATATATTTTTATAAAAAAAAAAATTCTAATTCATTCTTTTTTTGTATGCTATCCTTGTGAGAAATTAGTGGGTATGCTTCTCTGGCACCATTCGACATTGCTAGCACAGATACAGTGGATTTTAATAGAAGAATTTTCAACCTAGTTGTATCAGATTACTGTTGGCGAATAAAAAAAAAAGAACGAGCTACTTTTCTCACTCACCATTTTCTGTTGATGAGTCCTATTAATAAGAAATCATACTACATACATACAGCACCATATAATAGCTGTTTGATGGGGCAAGCAACTCTGCTAGTTAGTTCTTTGTAAGATGATAAGCACAATGGCATTAATCAAGTACTGTGGTTTTAGCATGAAAGTTTTGAAGCCAGAATATACAGAAAAAGTGAGAGAGCTGGTCAGACAAGTAACAGCTAATTCCCACTGGCCTTATCAGTGGGTAGTTTAAAAAAAAATGCCACCACAAAATTGGGATGAATATCAATGGTGGACTTTCAGACATTCTGCTGTTTTTTTTTTTCCACATACCAACCTAATCAGGATCACAGAGCCCAGTATTGACAATATGCATACAGTAGTGCTTGAAAGTTTGTGAACCCTTAAAATTTTCTATATATCTGCATAAATGGCCTAAAGCATCAT
Organism: Ictalurus furcatus; assembly: GCF_023375685.1. Lineage (NCBI taxonomy): Eukaryota > Metazoa > Chordata > Actinopteri > Siluriformes > Ictaluridae > Ictalurus > Ictalurus furcatus. The sequence continues at coordinate 10,576,950 of NC_071274.1, forward strand.
CAGATTTTCACACAAGTCAAAGAGAGTAAATTAAACAAATGAGACAGAATTATTATACTGGGCCCTTTATTTATTGAGGAAAATTATTCAGTATTACATATGAGTCTATGAACCTATCATTAGCAGTTAATTTGAAGGTGAAATCAGAGTCAGGTGTTTTCAGTTAATGGGATGACAGTCTGGTGTGAGTGAGCACCCTTTTTTATTTAAAGAACAGGGATCTGTCAAAGTCTGATCTTCACAACACATGGTTGTGGAAGTGTATCATGGCTCGAGCAAAGGAGATTTCTGAGGGCCTCAGAAAGAGAGTTGTTGATGCTCATCAGGCTGGAAATGTGTATAAAACCATCTCTAAAGAGTTTTGACTCTACCAATCCACAGTCAGACAGGTTGGTGGTCAACCACTCCTGGGGTGGGTAACAATGGTCCTGAATTTTCTAAATTTGTACACAAAGTTCATTCAAACAACAAGACATGTACTAGTACACTAGGTCACAAAGGAACCCAGGGTAACTTCTAAGCAACTAAAGGCCTCTTTCACATTGACTAATGTTAATGGTCATGAGTTTCCCATCAGGAGAACACTGATCAACAATGGTTTGCATGGCAGGGTAGAAAGGGGAAAGCCACTGCTCTCCAAAAAGAACATTGCATTCTGGCTTGTCCATGTGATCTTTAGCAAACTGCAGAAGGGCAGCAAATAGAATTTTTTTTTTTGTGGATGGATGAGAACAAAATTAAATTTTTTATTTAAATGAGAATTATGTTTGGAGAAAGGAAAACACAGCATTCCAGCATAAGAACCTTATCCAATCTGTGAAACGTGGTGGTGGTTGTATCATGGTTTGGGCCCATTTTGTTGCATCTGAGCCTGAATGGCTTGCCAGTGTTGATGGGACAATGAATTCTGAATTATACCAGTGTATTCTAAAGGAAAATGTCAGGACATCTGTCCATGAACTGAATCTCGAGAGAAAGTGAGTCATGCAGCAAGACAACGACCCTAAATTCACAAGTCGTTCTACGAAAGAATGGTTAAAGAAGAATAAAGCCCTTTAAAAAATGCTTTTTAAAGACCTGACTTTGCTTCAGTAGAAATGTGGAAAGACCTGTAAAGACAACATCCTTGTGTTGAAGCTGTTCTGAAGAATGGGCTAAAATTCCTCCAAGCCGATATGCAAGACTGATCAACAGTTACCAGAAACGTTTAGTTGCAGTTATTGTAGAAATGTAGAACATTCTAACAGGTTTACAAACTTTCAAGCACCACTCTGTATTGTCCTTATTTAAAAATGCCATGCTGAAAGTTTTATGCATTATGAAAGGAGTTTGCTCAAGAACCTACAGGCATTTATCACGCTAGACCTGACATTGATTTGACATTGAACTGACATGGATGTAAGTTCTAACATTGATTAATTTCATGCACAGACTCTTGCGAAGGCTTGATGGTGAAGACCTTGGAGAAAGATGCCACTTACGAAATTGCCAAACGCTCTCATAACTGGCTTAAGGTATTAATGATGCACACTTGCCCTTTTGACGTGTAGTGGTCAGGGAAGGCCAATCTAACTGGTGAAATTTTGACATTTACTACTAACTAGGGCCATAAGGATACAATGTATTGTTTCATTCAATAAGAGACGCTCAATTGGATTGAACGTTACATTCAGCAGACTGCCTAGTAAAGCAGGCTATTCATAAAAAAAGGTAGCACTTATATAATGTGATGTGTAATAAATGTTAATTTAATTTAACGTTATTTTGCTTATATTTCCTCATTTGTAAGTTGCTTTGGATAAAAGCTTCTGCTAAATGAATAAGTGTTAAACCCTCAATTCCTTCTTGTTAGCATACTAGTATATTAACTTGAGGAAAAACAGCAGTGACATTTAAAAGTGCTGTAATTCCTACACTGTTCACCCGATTTGAATGTAACTGCCCTTAAAAATGAAAGTCTGCACGTTAAAATAATACAATAAAAAAATCATATTATTCCTGGTAACCCAGTGCCTACTGTGAATAGAGCAGTTGGGGTCCAGGGAAGACTGGATGATGGCAGGAAAGACCACCAGGAGTGGTTGGCTGATAACCCAACCCACTAGTCTCTGAGAGACACCTAGTATTTACCACAAAGTTGATGAAGAGTAGACAACCCGTAGGCCCTCTGAGAGGCGGGGTGATAGATGGGCCTAATTGGACGGATCCTACAGAAACCACAGGAATTCATACGGATAACAAATGGGGCCTGCGGATATGTGGGAGCGGGTGGAGAAAGATGACCACGTTCAGTCCACTACAAATCCACCAACTTCTACAAGAACCCCTTCAAACACACCAGGCAGCTGTTGGAGGAAGCAAAGAGTGGGAAGCTGGAAATGACCAGGGAGGAGTTGGTAGAATATATCGGAAGGCAATATAGCGACTCAAGAAATGAGCCATTAGGCTCACCAGGGTATGTGCCTCATCCAGCCCTACCTGTATCCCAGTTTATCAGCCAATTCAGGAGCACTGGCTTTGCAACATTGAAGGAAAGATGTTCTAGTTGTTGGCATGCGAAATATCCAACTACCTCACCGAGAATAGCTATATTGACACCAGCTGCCAAAAAGTAGGGGTCCCAGGCTTCCCATGGTGTGTGGAGCATTCATCTGTGATTTGGGAGCAGATCTAACTGGCCAAGCTTGAAAAGAAAGATCTTCACATCCTTTGGCTTGACTTCGCGAACGCATATGGATAAGTGCCACATCAGCTTATCGACTATGCCACGGAGTTCTTCCACATGTCAGACAGCATCAGGAGCCTGGTCTCAAATTACTAGCACCTGCAAATGTGCTTTTGTTCTCCAGAATTTCACTACCGGGTGGCAGCAATTGGAGGTAGGAATCGCCATGAGATGCTCAATCTCCCCCATCTTGTTTATGGCCACCTTCGAGGTAATGCTCATCAGAGCAAGACAAATGGTGGGAGGACTCAGTTTGCCCTCTGGACAGAAACTGCCCCACCTGAGAAGCTGCATGGATGATGTTACAAGCCTCCTGCCGACAGCACCATGTACAGCTAGGCTGCTGAAAAGGGAGGATGAACTGATGTCCTGGGCAAGGATGAAGATCAAGCCTGCTAAGTCCTGAAGTCTCTCACTCAGGAATGGGGTGAGGAATGACAGCCCCGTCTTTGTCGTGGGTGGTTAGAAAATCACACTGCTGGTTGAGCAATCCATCAGAAGCCTTGGGGGACCATACATGGCTGAGTTCTCTGACATTCACATGGGGAAGAATGTGCTGAAAGAGCAGTGTTTAGAGAATTTACTTGTGGAGGTTGGCGATGCGTGTGACAGTGCAGGATCAGTAATAAACTAGTCAAATAAAAGCTTATGAATAAACTATTTATTGAAAAGTAACAAATACCCAAAATAAATACAGTGGGGAAAATAAGTATTGAACGTGTCAACAGTAAATATATCTCCAATCGGGTTATTCACATGAAATTTTCACCAGACATCAGTATTAACTCAAGAAATCTGCAAATATAAAGAATTCATGAAGTTGAAGTCCATAAATAAAGTTGTGTAATAAAGTGGAATGACACAAGAAAAAAAGTATTGAACACGCTAAGAAAATGCAGTTCTCCGAGGTAAGGCATGGAACCAGCTGAAATCCGTAAGTAATTATACCTCTTATCTGTGCAAATTAATATCAGCTGGGTTAGTAAATTGATGGTCTATAAAAAGGCTTTTCGTTACCAAGGTGTCACACAAGAAACATCCCATGATCGGAAAAAGCAAAGAGCTCTTCATAGTCAACTTTCCCATGGGAGGAGGGAGTAGAAGTTGCCTTTGAGAGGAAGAGGCTGAAATACTCTGATCTCATCACTGAGTGCAAGGAGGCTGGCTGGAGAACCACCATTTACCTGGTAGAAGTTTGATGCCGTGGCTCTGTTAGAGCATAAACTGTTTCCTCCTGAAATTTACTTGAGTAACTGGAGCAAACCAGCAGAAGGCTCTGAAAGAACTGGCTGAAGAAGCAGAGAAGAGCTTTTGGCTCTGGGTGAGGAGAAAGGAGAAGTGTTGGTAGTAACACCTAACCCGAGGTCTAGTCTGCAGGGGGTGGCAGTCCCTGCCACTGCTCCACGTATGCCCGGCTGACAACCCTGAAGCTGACCTATGCCATACAGAACCAGTGGCACTGAGCATGCATTAATGGTTCCGGTGGGGCTTGTCACAGCCTTAGTCACTGGGAAGGTCTGTATGGCTCTGGTTGGGTTAGGCAAACATGCCAGAGTGGTATTACATGTAACTGAAGGAAACTATATGGAACCAGTGGCACTGAGCATCCATTAACTGTGCTAGTGTGGCTCACTACAGCCTTAGTCACTGGGGAGGTCTGTATGGTTTTGGTTGCGTTAGGCATGTTGGCAAGGCTCAAGGACGAGCGGGATAATCCTGTGGGCACCGGAGGCCGTAATGCCATAGCAGGCCAACACCTACCTGTGCGATTAATATATACTTTTAATTTAAACTCCAATACATATAATGTGGTAGGTAGCTAAAATAATTAACTCTATCGATGTCCAAATAAAAATGGTCCTGACTGTATATCTTTATAGCAGTCTTTATTTATAGCCCACAGGCTATTCGGCCACTCTAAAGTCCACCTGGTAGGCATTCCTTGTTTAATAGCAATATTATTTATTTTTATTAACTTCAAACATCCTTTATACATTATTGGAAATCGTTATATTTACATTTTACACATTTTAAGAGTCTCTTTTAAGGGTTTTCCCAGGCTACTACAAATTAGTCAGCTAGTGTCTAAATTCTTTCATCTTTCTTGTTTTCTCCTTTGTTCTCTTTTCTCTGCTTCTCTGTACAGCTTAAGAAGGATTATCTGGAAGGTGTCGGGGACACAGTGGATCTGTGTGTGATTGGTGCATATCTAGGGAAGGGCAAGAGAGCCGGTAGCTATGGGGGTTTCCTGCTTGGCTGCTATGATGATGAGAATGAGGAGTTTCAGTCCGTCTGTAAGGTAGGCGAACTTGGTCAGCTAAACTACGAGATGATTAATTTATTGAACCAATTAATGCAAAGGCTCAAGCACTGATTTCCGGACTCTGATTTAGTACAGTGCTTCTCAAACATTTTTTCAGCTGTAGAACTCTAGCATATTCTGACTGGTCCTGATATTTAATGGGCCTAAAAATGTATTTACAGTATATTTTGAAATATTTAACAAAAATCACATTTTTACATAATGCATAAATATAATACATAAATGTATAATGCATAAGTATTTTTAGAAACAATCCCATAGACCCCTGGGTGAGAAACACTGATTTAGCTGATCTGGTTGCCATATGAACTAAACTAAATATTGCATGATTTACTTTGTTGTGCACAGGACAGAAAAAGCTCAACGTTCTGTTCCAGTCATTAATGGATCACTGATCATAATTTCAAAGTCTCAGTATATCTTCCTTTTCCAGTTAGCAATTAATGGCCTAACACAATTATCTCTTAATCTGGCTATACTAGTCAAGTTTTCGGGTGAATTTGTAACAAATTAGAACCAAATTAGTAAATCTGATTTGTCTTCATTCTGTTGAGCATAAACCTTAATGTCAGTGCTGGTAAATACAGTCCCATCCAAAAGTACTGGAACAGCAAGGTCAATTCTATTGTTTTTGCTATACATTGAAGACAATTGGGATTGATATCAAAAGATGAATGAGATAAGAATTTCTGCTTTCATTTCCTGATATTGTCATCTAGATGTGTTAACTTAAAACACGGCACCAATTTTTAGGTGAGCAAAATTATAAGAATAGATAGTCTTAAACTAAATAACATGTAGTATTTGGTTGCATATCCCTTACTTGCAAAAACTGCACCAAGCTGGTGATCCACTAATATCACCAAACTGTTGAATTGTTCTTTTTTGTTCTTTTTCTAGGATTGTACTGCAGCTTCTTTCACTTGTTTTGTTCTTTTTTTGGGGGGGGCGGTGGTGGTGTTCTTCCTTCAGTCTTCTCTTCAGTAGGTGAATTGAATGCTCAACTGGGTTAAAATCTGGAGATTGACTTGGTCAGTCTGAAATCTTCGTTTTTCCCCCTGATGAAGTCTTTGTTGTGCTGGCAGTGCTTTTTGGGTCACTGTCTTGCTGCATGGTGAAGTTCCTCCCAATTAGATTGGATGTGTTTCTCAGTAAATTGGACGGCAGATTGTTTCTGTAGACTCCTGAATTCATTCTGCTTCTACCATCATGAGTTACATCATCAGTAAAGATTGGTTAGCCCATTCCAGAAGCAGCCATGCAAACCCAAGCAATGACACTACCTCCACCATGTTTGATTGAGCTTCTATGTTTTGCGTCATGAGCAGATCCATTCTTTCTTCACACCATCACTGTGGTAGGGGTTGATCTTTTTGCGAATTCCAATCTGGCCTACTGATTCTTGCTGCTGATGTTTGCACTTGAAGTCGTCTTTGATTGGTGGATTGTGATACCTTCACCACCGCCCTGCGCAGGTTGTTGTTAATGTCTCTAACTGTTGTGCATCTGTGAAAAAAAACCCCAAAACAACAATGTTTGTCATTGACTACTGCTGTTTTCCATGGCCCACCTGTTCCATGTCTGGTTGGTAGTACCCCAGTAGTTTTTCTTTTTCAGGACATTCCAAATTGTTTTGGCTATGCCCAATGCTTGTGCAATGGCTCTGTTAGATCCCCCCCACACCCTCCTTTTGTCAACAAATAAAGTCTTCACAGCGAAACCTATGGCTCAAACCAAGAGTAGACATTCAGAACTATTAATTCTTTAAACAGTCAATTTAACAGGGCACACCTTGGCAGCAAGAAACTCCTATCAGTATTTTTGGTCACTTGAAAAAATGGGTGGGTTCAAACAAAAGGTGCCATGGTCTAAGTTTAACACATCAAGATGTAAATATGAGGAAATGAAAGCTGAAATTCTGATATATCGTCTCAGTCATCTTTTGATCTCAAACCCAAAGGTCTTCAATGTATAGTGAAAACAATAGAATTGGCCTTCCTGCTCCAATACTTTTAGAGGGGACTGTAGGGACTGTCAACTTAACCTAATTTTTAAGCTGTCACTCTAAGTATCCGAAAGGGGTGGGGGTGTGTGTGTGTGTGTGTGTGTGTGTGTGTGTGTGTATTTAAGGAGTCTTAAACAAACTTTGGTTTTGTAGATAGGTACAGGTTTCAAAGATGAAGATCTGGAGCAGCATTACAATTTCTTAAAGGTGCAGTAGTATTCACAGCAGTTTCTGTTTTACTAAACTTATTTTTGTACATAAATTAGAAATTTTTCTTCATAATAAAAGTAATAGAGAAGTTAATAGATATCTCAAATTTACATATTTGCTACTACCCTTCAGTTATTAATGCCACTTAGTTAATGTTCATTTGTAATAAAAGTGCAAACTTATAAAGTAATGTATTTCTCAGGAGCACGTCCTTCCTAAGCCTCGCCCCTACTACAGAGTGGACCAGTCAGCAGAGCCAGATGTTTGGCTGGATGCTGTGCAAGTGTGGGAAGTGAAATGTGCTGATTTGTCATTGTCTCCGGTTTACAAGGCAGCAATGGGATTGGTCAGTTTCACTTACGACTTGTGTTCTTACTCTGTACCTACTACTTATATATGTATATACTACTTATAAGGGCATTTTAGCCTCTAGTAGTATAGAATTTAAAGATTTAGCAAGGCTGCACAATACATTGTTTTATTATGCCCAATAGCTACAGTATGCAAATTTGCATTCTCATTTGCACAAAAAATTTGTGAGCATCCTACACAATATTAAATGTTCTACATGAATGTTTATTCAATATTATGCAAGTCAGACTTTTACCTTGTCATTTAAAGGGTTCACCCATGTGTTTTAAATAAACTCCTAGGTATATTGCAATGTGCTATTTTGTCCATATTTTGCTGTCCTAATTCTGAGAGTCTGTACTTTTGTCCAAGTCATCCTACTTAGCCAGAGGAGAACAGTGTGTCCAATTTCATCTTTGCAAAGCCGATTTTTGACAATGTAGCCTTTTCTTTATTGCAAGTATTAGTAAGAATTGACATGAATTTCTCATTTTGTCCACTAGGTGGACCCAGATAAAGGGATTTCCCTTCGCTTTCCTCGATTCCTTCGCATCAGAGATGACAAGAAACCAGAGGATGCTACTACAGGAGCGCAGGTAATAGAAAATGCACTGGAACACAATTTGGATTCCAGTCATTCCAGAAATATTTTGGTGTAATGAGCCCTTTGGGCAGCATAACATGGTTAAAAAACTGTCCCTAAAGCCATGTGAACACTGTGCTATTTTTAATAGTCCTTTGTGACTATTGCTTGTCAAACTGTACAAACATGATCCCCGCTGTACACCATGTCATACTGTAGGATCTCGGTTGTCATGAATGTCAGAGTGTACAACAGTCAAGACGCGAAAAACGGACGCAAACAAGAAGACTCGTACAGAGTAGGAGAAGCCACACTACAGGACTGTGCCTCAAATCTTCTGACACTGCCAGAATTTAATCAGAGGAAAAATTTGATCGCAGTGTCAAACGTTGAACGTCAAACTCGCAATCAAAGACCACAGATTTTGGCCTAGGATTATAGGAATCTTTTAGGATTCTCAAAATTTGTATAGATTCTCAAAAGACGATCAAATCGTGGCCAAAATCGAACAGTGTGAACTCCGCTTAAGACACTCCCAAAGTACAGATGCATTATGTTTTCAGGTTGAAAATACAATTTTATTCTATGAACTGTTGTTGAGCACTTTGACAGAACTGTTAGCATGTTTAGGGGAAGACATTTGAGTGCATCTGTGTCTGCTTCATGTCACACATTGGATGTTTTCTTATGGTTTGTCATCTTTTATTAGGGCTTGAGCACTGATGGTGCGAGGTCCTATTGGATCTGCTCCGTTTAATTTTTTTTATTGTTTTCCTAAGGATTATTATTATTCGGGCCCAAGCACCGTTGGTGTGAGGCCCTATTGGATCTGTTCCATTTCTTCTTCTATTCTGAAATGAATCACATTTTTGTGGGCCTAAGCATTCCTGAAAACTCAAAACTTTGCACACATCAGAACTGGTGAAAATTTTATCTGATAGGGCTTCCAGAATTGAGCATGGCAAAATGGCTGAATAGCGCCACCTACAAAATTTCAACGATATGTGCCTCGCTCTACGTTTCCCTGACATGTATGAAATTCGGTACACTTATAACATTCCAATACTTACTAAAAAAAAGTCTCTTGAACCCATGCCCAAAACTCAACATGAAGTCGGCTATTTAGATTTTTTCTTCAATTTTTGCTCTGTTTTTGCCATTTCCAGGTACTTTAACAAACTCCTAGAGATTTCTTCAGATTGACATCATATTTGGTCAGTCTAATCTAAAGGTCTTAGCGATGTTCAATTGCAAAGACGTTGAGTTTTCGCTCCACGGCTTGAGCGTGGCGGTCCCACAAATTTCAATGTTTCGCCATTAAACATACAATGTCCAATCTGCCCCTAACTTCACATGTTTGATAATAGTCCGGGCCTGAAGACATCTACATGCCAATATTCCGTTATAGTCATCATGACCCCTTCTGGCAACAGGAATTGACTTGTTTTATACTGTGATACACTACTATCCACATATTAAACATGTTATAGGAACATGTTACACCATGCTAACAACTGCTAATGCATGCTATTAATGCCACGAAACAGGAAGTTGTAACTCAAACTTACAATATTCAATCTGCACCAAACTTCACTTTTTTGATACGAATCCTGACCTGAGGACATATCATGGCTCTGCAGTGGGACCATTTCCCTAGCATTTGTGACTGAGAAGTACTTTGTGCAACTGTGAAAAAAATATTTTGGTGCACTGGTGCGAGTGACCTGTTCGGAGTTGTATAATACAATCGGAATTAAAACTACAGGAAGTCCAAAATGCACAAAAGTTACTTTCGCACTGCTTTTCATCACCTCAATCGACCAAACAAGTGTGCAAATACTGCACAGAAGCCATTATGATGAAGAGTAACACTGTACATCATCTGCTTCTCTCAACTTGCCGATCTCACAAAGCACCATCTTTTAGTGATCACCCAAAATGACCTGAACCTGCAACTGTGACATGCTTGTGTAACCACAGTGGTGTAGGGTGGAGTAAATTAATAATAATGCTAACGCTACAAGGTGGGTGTAATTCAAACTTCTTTATTAAATAATTCCTCACCAATCACAATCAAGAGCAGTAACTGTTCAGTCTGTAAACATACAGTACGCTGCCGCTCTCTCTTCACCAAGTCTATTAGACAGTGCATTCACTTCATTTAAGCTCACAGTTGCCAGATATCACAAGAAATGTAAACTCCAGTTTTCATGTTTTAAGTCTCCAAAAAACAATATTATCAGCAAACATGGAAACACTGTACTGGGGGAATTGATCAAAAAGGAACAACTAATAGATAAACCAACAAAAAAACAATAAAATGTAAAGAAATAAAATGTGCTTAGTTATCAATAAATCATTTAATATAAAAAATAGACATTGTAATAAATATAAATATCTGAATATCTTGGGCTATTTCTTAGAAGGCTTTTAGCCTTCTTTTTCCTAATATGGATAATTTTTACATTAGTCTACTTTTTATTAGGACTCTTTATTGTTTAAGATATTTAAAAATAAATATTTTATGCTTGTTTATCAATTAACCAACTGTAATTGTCATTGCTATAATTCTTATTTCTATTTTTTTAGTTCAATTAACAGTGACCATGAGCAGAGAGCTTACTTTTAGCTGTTTGACAGACCTCCTGATTAAAGCTTAAAGAAAAAAAAAGATTGGTATCTGGATCGGTATCGGTCAATCAAAATGACAAGAAATCGGTATCGGCTGTAAAAATCCTGATCGTAGCATCTCTAATGAACAGTATTAAACTAAAGTGATTTGGATCTGGCGGGTAAATTAACTCACCCAATCACATCCTATATGAGATTATTCAGATATATACGCAGCGCGGTTTGAGAATTGGCTTTGGAGAATTTGGAAAATGGCTAATTGTGTAGCTTTTAAATGTATTTAAGAGGAACAGACTTCAAAGACAGAACATTGAGGTTTTTTGTATCTGTTTACAACATGGAAAAGGTTAACGGTGGTTGTTTTTTGCATACAGCCTGTAAAATTAACTGAAAATAGTAAATGTAGTTTATCAGAAGGTAAATTGTTGTGTCTAGGCTCACATAATGTTCCTAAATTCTGTCATAATTGTCCAGCTCAAATTTTCTCATGCCTACTTGTGTTGTATTGTGGCATGTTAACATTACCATCTCCTTTAAAAACAAGTGCTCTTAAAAAAATTGTTACCCTTGAGCCTTTCATATACATGCCAATATTCAATTATAGTCATAGCAGCACTTACTGGCACCAGGAAAATATTTCAAAAGCAAATATATATAATATTATTTATATATAATTTAATATATATAATATATAATTGAATGGCTTTCCCCTGGCAGAGCAGCCCCTATGTGCACCAGGGTGCGAGGGCCCGCTCATCGCATTTAATTATTATTAGGGCCCAAGCACCGCCTGTGTGAGGCCCTATTGGTTGTTCTTGTTGTTGTTGTTCTTCTGCTTCTTCTTCTTTGTTCTTGTTGTTGTTCTTCTTTTTTGTTCTTGTTGTTCTTCTGCTTTGTTCTTTGTTTTTCTTCTGCTTTGTTCTTCTTCTGCTTTGTTCTTCTTCGTTATTTGAATCACATTTTAGAGGGCATAAACATACCCCAAAACTCATGAAACTTTGCACACGTGTCTGAGCCTTTTAAAATTTACATCTGATAGGGATTCCAGAATTGAGTGCGGCAAAATGGCTCAATAACGCCACCTACAAAATTCCAACGATGTGCACCTTGCGCAACTTCTCACCTACATGTACGAAATTCAGTACGCTTATGTAACACTCCTATCAACATATTAAAATATGCTAGCAACATGTTACACTATGCTAGCAACACTTAGCTAAGTGCTAAAGCATGCTATTAGTGCCAGGAAACAGGAAGTTGTTAACTCGCATATGCAGTGTTCAATCTGCACCAAACTTCACATATTTGATACGAATACATCCGCATGCCAATATTTGGTTATAGTCATAACGCCACCTGCTGCCAACACGAAGTGACATGTTTTACACTGATGTATTCTTAGCAACATACAAATGAGGAAGCAAATTCTAAACATGCTAGAAACATGGTAAAACATGATGGCAACACTTGGCTAAGTGCTGTTAAACAGGAAGTTGTTATAACTCAAGCATATAATGCCTAATCTTCCCAAAATTTCATGTTTGATCGAATCATAGCCTGAAGACATCTACATGCCAGAATTCAGTTATAGTCGTAGCGCCACCTGCTGTCAACAAGAAATTAATTTTTTTACATGGTGATACACTCCTAACAAACTTTACTTATTTGATAAGAATCCTGGCCTGAGGACATCTACATGCCAATGCTTAGTTATATTCATAGTAATATTCATATTCATCTGTGGCAAAAGAAAAATTTCAAAAAGAAGTCTAAAAAATGGAATGGCATTCCCCTGGCAGAGCAACCCCAACATGCACCCGGGTGCGAGGGCCCGTTTATTGCTGCTTGCAGCTTTAATTATTATTATTATTATTATTTTCTCAAATGAATCGCATTTATGAGAGCCTAAACATACCCAAAAACTCACAAAACTTTGCAGACGTGTCCGAACTGGTGAAAATTTACATCTGATAGAGATTCCAGAATTGACCGTGGCAAAATGGCTCAATAGCGCCACCTACAAAATTTCAATGATTTGCGCCTCACACTATGTTTCACAGACATGTACGAAGTTCGGTAAACGTGTAATCTGCCAGTATGTACAAAAATGTCTCTTGAACCCATGCCCTAAATTCAACAGGTAGTCAGCTGTTTTGATTTTTCTCTTAAATTTTTGTTCAGATTTTGCCATTTCCAGGCCTCGTACTTTGAAGAACTCCTCCTAGAGATTTCATTGGATTTACCTCATATTCTGTCAGTCTCATCTAAAGGCCTTGACGATTCGGCATTGCGAAGCTTTTGAGTTTTTGCTGCCGGGCGTGGCAGTCTCACAAAGTTGTTTTGCCATGAAACAGGAAGTTGTTATAAGTCAAACATACAATGTTCAATCTGCACCAAACTTCACATATTTTATACGAATGAAGACCTCTACATACCAATATTCATTTATCATTATAATACCACCTGTTGGCAACAGGAAGTGACATGTTTTACACTGATGTATTCCTAGCAACATATGTCAGCAAATGGTAAATATGCTAGCAATATGCTAGAAACATGTTACACCGTGCTAGCAACACTTAGCTAAGTGCTAAAGCATGCTATAAATGTCATGAAACAGGAAGTTTTTCTTACGCAAGCATACAATGTTCAGTCTGTACCAAACTTCACGTTTGATGCGAATCCTGAACTACATCCTGAAGTACATCTACATGCCAATGTTCAGTTATAGTCATAGTGCCACCTGCCGGCAACAGGAAATTACATGTTTTACGTCTTAATACACTCCTAACAACATATAAATGCTTAAAAAAATGGAATGGCGTTCCCCTGGCAGAGCAGCCCCAACGTGTACTCGGGTGCAAGGGCACGTTCATCACTGCTTGCATCTTTAATGTTTACATTGCAAATGCATTAAGACTCTAAATAAACAGCAGACTCTAAAAATATTTGCAGTTTCATAATTGATTCAAACTGAGATATATCAATTGTATTTTGTATCTAACAGTCAGTAGTACAAAACAAAATTTCCAGGTTTTTCTGGGTCACAGCAGTTGGCGGTTGTGTTTTCTCTCTCTCTCTCTCTCTCTCTCTCTCTCACACACACACAGATAGCTGATCTCTACAGAAAGCAGCAGCAGATTCAGAATCAAGGAGATAAGGCTGATCTAGAGGATTACTACTGATCCCTGACTTCTGATGGTCTCCTGCAGTCTCAGATTTGTGTAGCTGTTCAAAATGTAGACTATCATTTAATGATTCCTTTTTCTGTTTCTGTAATTATTTTAAATGAAAGTACAAATCAGAATTGTACATAGGGACATAATGTTTAAAATGAAGATCTGAAATAAAACTTTTATAAACTGCATTCCCTTATTCTGTGGTGTTTTTGAGCTGTGACATTATGCAGTTCTCTGCATAGCAAATGTTCTCTTACTAAAAAAAATAATAATAATAAAAATTGGTTTAATATGATTAAATAAGATAAATATTTTTGAAGATATGGAAATCTTTACATGACAAGTGAATAATAAAAAAGTAAAATTAAAAGTACAAGCAGAGTAAATGATTTATCATGCTTACGGTCTGGGTGCAAAATGAGTTTACGTAATTAAGGGCTTCGATAAGGCATCTACAGTCAGGACTGTAAATATTTGGACATTGACAAAGTTATGGTTATTTTTGCTGTCTACCACATTGTGTATTGGATTTGAAATAAAATAATTTGTGCTCAAAGTGCAGACTTTTTTAATTTGAGGGTATTTACATCCAAATCAAGTGAACAGTGTTGTAATTCATTGTGATTGTTGTAATTCCCTCTCCTGAAGGCTTACATTCCCCTCACACAGTCTGTGATCAATGACCGACGCTTAGTAGTGCTTTCTTGGTGTGGCTTAAGGTCCCTTAACAGAACCTTCACACTATCTGTCCCTCAGTGGTGGAATGAACTTCCAACCTTAACCTGGACCACAGAATCTGTCACCATCTACAAGAAACAGCTAAAGACCCACCTCTTCCGTGAACATGTAACCAACCCATAAAAAAAAAAAAAAACCCTTACTCTGGGACTTCTAGCACTCAATTACGAGATCTTGTATGGTAGCACTACTTGTATTGCTTGATATATCGCTTTGCTTTTAATCTCTCATTTGGATAAAAGCATCTGCTAAATGAATAAATGTAAATGTAAATTACACACTTTTTATGTTGCGTCCCCTTTTTAAGTGACCAAAGGTAAATGGACAATTGGCTGCTCAGCTGTTCCAAGCACCAGTGTGTAATTCCCTCATTATGTTCCTTACGGGTAAAAGTTCATTTCAAGTGTGGCATTTGAATTTGGAATCTGTTGCTGTTAACTCAACAATATAAAGTCCACAGAGCTGTAATTTACAGTGAAGCAAAGCATCATTAGGCTGAAAAATCAAAGCAAAACCCATCAGTTATGTAGCAAAAATTACAGGTGGCTGAATCCATTTGGTACATTCTTAAAAGCAATGCATTAGTGAGCTCAGTAACAAGGCCATGGAAAACTGGTAGAATTCCTTTCCTGGTGAAGAAAAACACCTTCACAACAGTTGGCAAGATCAAGGACACCGTCCAGGAAGTAGGTGTATCTGTGTCAGAGTCAACAATCAAGAGAAGGCTTCATGAGACTAAACAAAGGGGGATTGCCACAAGCCGTACAACATTAGTAAGCCTCAAAAACAATTATTAGGTTCATTTACAATAAGCACTTTAGATGTAAGAGATCTAATTAGATTAGATGTAAGAGATCTAATATTTAACAGTCTTAGCTTCAGATCAAAGGTGCTGCCTGTATATTCAATATAATCTGATTTCATGTTAATTTATGCATTGAAATGAAATAGAAATAGCAAGTGCAAATCATTCAACAAAATTCATAAAAGAAGACCTTGACAAGTGTTTCATCTGTTTCCCAATGACGAGCGTTTTATTCCTTTCCTGTGTGCCAAATTCTTCCAGGCTATAATTTTTTAAACCATGGATATTGTGTGTACATTTCTGGAACAACATCCTATGGACAGATGAAACAAAGCAGCTTGTTCTAGAGTGATGGGAAGGGGTGGTTGGGGTGGGGGTAGTTCAGCTTTGTTCAGGCAGGTGGTAGTATATCGATGATCAGATGATTGCACTCGTCTAACTGGCAGAGTCACATCACAGTTATTGATGATGATATTCTAAGCATCCCCCACAAAATCCCAGACATGAATTTGATGCATTTGAAGTTCTTTATTATAACAACATATGTATTCACAAACAATAAGGCTACCCATTTGTTTCCACTAATTAATTTTTTACATAATCCTAGAGCAGTATTCTGAGTTTCTTCAAGAATTTGCAGATTTCTAGATTTAGTAGGGATTAATCAGAACCTAATAGGACCCACTCATAATGGTGGACACGCTCTTGATTTCATACTAAATTTGGATTAAATCTAGAAAACACAGTCATACTACCCCAGTCTGAAATTTAAAATTTAGACATTTAAAATGTGTCTTGGTCATAATATATGCCATGCTACTGTGTCAAATACATACAGTGCTGTAAAAAAGTATTTGCTCCATCCTGATTTCTTATGTTTTTGTGTATATCATACTAAATTGTTACAGAAATTAAAATAAGATCTAAGATTAAAACAAATGGCAACCTGGGTACATTATGATGTTATTTATTGAGGCAAGAAATTTATCCAATACCATCTGGGCCTGTGTGAAAATGTATTTGCCCCTGTAGTTATTAATTCCCCCAAATCTATGAAATTGCATTCAAAATGGGGTTCAGCTGGACTAGATGCAACCAAGCCTGATTACTGCAAACCTGTTCAATGAAATCAACATTTATAGGTACAATTCTTCATAAACATGGTATTAGCACCCAATGTTATGCTGATTACACAAAGTTATATGTTTCAGCAAAGCCAGATGGGTCTCATTTATCAAAACATACATAAAACAAGTATTAAATTTGTGCATAAGACCCACCCATATGCACAAGAAAATTGGCAATTATCATGCGTGTGTACAATACACACAGCTGTATGTAGTGGTCATTGATAAATCACACACATTGATGTGCTTTTGCACAGCCACACTCATCAAGAATACCCTCAAATCGCCATATACGGTAAACAGCTTCCCTGTAAAAAGCACAGAAGCATGTTCACAGTGCTGCTTGTTACAGCTGACATGGAAAATGACGAAATGATTAACTTCCCTGACAGTGAAGTAAAGAAGATACTGTTGCATGAAGTAGAAGATAACAAAAACGGCACTTTCATGAGTAGTTTGCCTAATAATAAATTATATGTGTATATATATATATATATATATATATATATATATATATATATATATATATATACACACACACACACACACACACACATATATATAATATATATATATATATATATATATATATATATATATGTGTGTGTGTGTGTGTGTGTGTGTGTGTGGTTGTAGTCTGCATTGTGTTTTATTTAATCCAGAAAGAAACAGGCAGATGGCCACTGGGTCAACTTCTCATTTAATCTCTCCACTCTCTCTCTCCACTCTCTCCCATTCCTCTCTCTCTCCCATTCATCCATAATGCAAAAGGGTGGGGGGAGCACATGTTGAAACAAAACACAAAAAAATCACTCAAAAAAAAAAGGGTACAACAACAAAAATAATCACATAAATAAATAAAATAGCAATATACATACAAATTAAAATGAGTAAATAAGTATATAAATGATGATTTAAATAAAGATGAAATTAGATTAATCAGAGCTAAATAAAATCCTACCTCTCCCATTCATCCATAATGCAAAAGGGAAGAGGAGGAGCCAAAACAGGAAATTACACAAATCAATGACATCACGACAATTAAAAGGAAAAACACTCACACAGACAGTCACACCCTTTTTGGTACACATCCTTTTTGTTTAATTCTACACATCAAATTCAAGGAGTGTTTTCTATACCCGTTAATATTATATATATATATATATATATATGTGTGTGTGTGTGTGTGTGTGTGTGTGTGTGTGTGCGCGCATTCTATTTCCCCAATTACATTTAGAAACTCTTTAATTGAATGAATTTTTTTTAGTTTTGCTGTCTTTTCTGCTGCTGGTTTGGGAAATGTAATATATTACAGTGTTAGCAACATAAGTGAAGGTAAGACATCATTATTTGACTCGTAGTTTGTTGGGAAATAACAGTACAATCTCCTATCTCCAGTTTCTGTTTGAACTGTACCCATACCTAAAAGCCCTAGAACAGTGATCAACTAAAACTGCATTGGGCAAACAAAATTGACCGATCCACTCTCAGCATAGAGTTTCCAGTGGTCATCCGATATGGGGGTTTTAATGGCCGGTGCAGATACTGATATCTAGAATGCAGTGTTGCCAATTGGCCACTATGAGGCCGATATAATACAAATTTAATAACAGTAAATGAGACTTTCAGAAAATTGGTGAAACTAAATTAACACTTATTATACATAATATTTATGTAATACTCTCTGAAGAAATTTGTACACATAAAAACAAACAAGTGCAGCTTTAAAATTTAAAAAGTGCCGAATAAAAAAATTTTTAAAAAAAACATTTTAATTCAAAACTTATGTATAATTTGATATTCCGATCTTATAAATAATTAGTGCTGCTTTAATCCAGTAGCAGGTTATAGATAACATTTATATTTAATGATCAAATCTGACCAATGGTCATTAATTAAAGACAAAATAGTATGTGCAATTCCATGTTTTTTATGTATTGTATTTTATGGAACATTATTTGAATAATAAAGATTTATGTCTGTTGTGTTTTGCTTGTCTATCTCTTTGAAAAATAATACAAGCCCACATACAAGTTGTATATTTTTACCATATTATGGGCAATTCAATACAGTGCACATGGATTTAAAATCTATGAATTTAAACTTCTGTCCTTATACTGCATACAAGGTTCTGGTCTCATCCAGCTCACCCGAACCAGCTTTTCTTTGGGGTAAACAGGCTTTTGAGTCCGGAGGAAAACAGTGTCTTGTTTAAGGTTACCTATGATGATGCACGTGTCTGAAGAAGAACCAGTCACGGGATTTGTGACTGTGAGGTAAAATGTTTTTATTTTTGTTTGAATTTGTTTATTGCACGTCTGTGTCCCTGTGGGTCTCACCATGAGCTTGTTCACTACTGCTAGGCTGCGCATATGTCATCTTATGGTACTGTTTGTATAAGAATTTGTTGCATGTTTGTGTAAGTGTTGTTGTGTGTAACATCATGTAACATCACGTTAAAAAGTGAATGATGACTGGTCATTTTACTGTCTGTCAGACACTTGCTTCATGTCTGAGTGGATGTTTTTTAGCCAGATTAAAGAAGAATCTGCTTATGCGCTATATGGCGTCAAATGTTTGGCTTCTCACATATCAGCCGAAGCTGATCATTAAAAAATGCCAATTATTGGCCGATATATCGGTATTGGCAATATATTGGTTGACCATTACTAAAAACACATTCCCTCCACTAAACTGCATGAGCCAAATCTTCAAGCAAGGCATAATCCCAATAGATCATTAAATGTTCTTTTTATGCAGTTTTACTTTACATTAATCTGTCTGCATCTTGTGAGCACTGAAATAAGCAATTACTCTCTCAGTTTTGTTGACATGATACAGTGCATCCAGAAAGTATTCACAGCGCTTCACTTTTTCCACATTTTCTTATGTTACAGCCTTATTCCAAAATGGATTAAATTCATTATTTTCCTCAAAATTCTACAAACAATACCCAATAATAACAACATGAAAGAAGTTTGTTTGAAATCTTTGCAAATTTATTAAAAATAAAAAACCACAAAAGCACATTTACATAAGTATTCACAGCCTTTGCCATGACACTCAATATTGAGCTCAGGTGCATCCTGTTTCCACTGATCATCCTTGAGATGTTTCTACAACTTGATTGGAGTCTACCTGTGGTAAATTTAGTTGATTGGACATAATTTGGAAAGGCACACACCCTTCTATATAACTGGTCCCACAGTTAACAATGCATGTCAGAGCACAAACCAAGCCATGAAGTCCAAGGAATTGTCTGTAGACCTCCGAGACAGGATTGTATCAAGGCACAGATCTGGGGAAGGGTACAGAAACATTTCTGCAGCATTGAAGGTCCCAGTGAGCACATTGAATTCCATTATCCGTAAATGGAACAAGTTTGGAAACAGCAGGACTCTTCCTAGAGCTGGTCGCCCGGCCAAACTGAGCGATCGGGGGAGAAGGGCCTTAGTCAGGGAGGTGACCAAAAACCTGATGGTCACTCTGACAGAGCTCCAGCATGTCTCTGTGGAGAAAGGAGAACCTTCCAGAAGAACAACCATCTCTGCAGCACTCCACAATCAGGCCTGTAAGGTAGAGTGGCCAGACGGAAGCCACTCCTCAGTAAAAGGCACGTGACAGCCCGCCTGGAGTTTGCCAAAAGGCACCTGAAGGACTCTCAGACCAAAGATTGAACAAAGATTGAACTCTTTGGCCTGAATGGCAAGTGTCATGTCTGGCGGAAACCAGACACCAGTCATCACCTGGCCAATACCATCCCTACAGTGAAGCATGGTGGTGGAAGCATCATGCTGTGGGGATGTTTTTCAAAGGCATGAACTGGGAGACTAGTCAGGATCAAGGGAAAGATGAATGCAGCAATGTACAGAGACATCCTTGATGAAAACCTGCTCCAGAGCACTCTGGACCTCAGACCGGGGCGAAGGTTCATCTTCCAACAGGACAACAACCCTAAGCACACAGCCAAGATAACAAAGGAGTGGCTACAGGATAACTCTGTGAATGTCCTTGAGTGGCCCAGCCAGAGCCCAGACTTGAACCCGATTGAACATCTCTGGAGAGATCTGAAAATGGCTGTGCACCGACGCTCCCCATCCAACCTGATGGAGCTTGAGAGGTCCTGCAAAGAAGAATGGAAGAAACTGCCCAAAAATAAGTGTGCCAAGCTTGTAGTATGATTCTCAAAAAGACTTGAGGCTGTAAATGGTGCCAAAGGTGCTTCGTATTGAGCTGTGAATTCTTATGTAAATGTGCTTTTTTTGTTTTTTATTTTGAATAAATTTGCAAAGATTTCAAACAAACTTCTTTCACGTTGTCATTATGGGGTATTGTTTGTAGAATTTTGAGGAAAATAATGAATTTAATCCATTTTGGAATAAGGCTGTAACATAACAAAATATGGAAAAAGTGAAGCGCTGTGAATACTTTCCGGATGCACTGTAAGACAGTACAAGATATAAAAGCTCTGCATAGTCAGTTGCCTGCTATTACACTTTTCTACAACTAGGTTCTTGCATATGCATGTTCATGAGTATGTGGAAATATATGCACATCCTCATTCATAAGAAAAACTTGATCAATCCCATTCAATGCATAGGAACATGCACATGCACAGTTTATGCACAAAACTATGCATATGCATGCTTGATAAATGAAGCTCCAGCTTAATAAAGTTGAGCAATGTGTAAAGGACATTAGAAACTAGATGCTGAGTAACTTTCTAATTACATTGTAACTCTGGATGGCCTTTCAATGGCATCATGTGCATCAGGAAAAGACCTCGATGTGATTATTGACTCCAGTCGGTCATTTGAAGCTCATGTACATAATATTACTAGGATATCCTTCTTTCATCTCAGAAATATACCTAAGATAAGAAATATAATGTCACTACATGATGCAGAAAAACCAGTTCATGCTTTTGTTAGCTAGGTTATATTATTGTAATGCGTTGTTGTCTGGATGTTCCAGTAGGTGCATAAACAAGCTCCAGTTAGTCCAGAATGCAGCAGCCAGGGTTCTTATTAGAACCAGAAAATATGACCACATGACCCCCATATTATCCATATTGCACTGGTTCACAGTAAAAGTTTGCACTGATTATAAAATACTACTTTTGACTTATAAAGCACTGATGGAATTGTGCCACAGTACCTGAGTGTATATTTGGTCTTTTATGATCCGCCATGGGTTTACTGTGGATGTTAACCCTATTGAAAAAATAATATACTTAAGCACACTTTATTCTTGGGTTCTTCATTATACTTAAATATATTGGTGGCGCACTATAAACTGACATACTTAAAGAATGATAAATTGGAACAACTAATTTTGTACTTAATGCACTTTAGTTGTCCGAAAGCAGTGCTGTGGTTCAACCAAAGATGTGTTAGGTATACTTGTTTGTGCTAAAATGGAACTATTCCAAGCATACATAAGTACACTTGTATTAAATTTTTTGCATTGTACGTTTACTCAATGTGAACTTCAAATGTATTTTGGTGACATTACAATTGCAACTCAGTTACACTGTAAGAGTGTTGAACATACAGTAATGTTATACTATCCTTTTACTTATAGTAACATTAAAACACATTTTGGCTTTAACTGATTTAAATATCACTTTGAGTGAGTTAGAGCTGCACTAGGTATATAGAAATAGTATGCTGAAGTCATACTCCAAATTACTTGCAATGATACAGGAAGTAACTTGAACTCAAGCTTCTATTGTATTTTAGGTATCATTGAAATAAATGTCTTTCGTATTGCAATGGCATGCCAGTTACACTTGAAGTGTGCTAATTGCATCATTCTTGTCTGCTTATAGTAACAATAAAATATCCTTTATGAATATTGGCACTGCTTTAGAATTGCAAAGTCAGGGCATTAAAAATTCACTAATGATATAGTAATAATCTGCTTAGGTTGCAATTTAATTTAATTTCAAGTGACATTAAAATACACCTCATCCATGCTATGGCTGCCCTTTCAATACCTTGAGAGCATTGGAAATGTATTAATATTTATGTTATATTTCTGTCATATTTATAATCCACTTTCAGTGATCAACACACCAGAATTTAACATTTGCTTTCCACTGACATTTCATAGAAACCCCCTAGTATACCAGTGATTCACTTTTCTTGGGAACAACTGTGAGACATTATTTGTTGTGGATCCAAGAAACATGATTAACATCTGGATACAAATCTTGGTCAGTTATATACTCTCTTTGCTCACTGCACCACCATGCAGGTGCAGCATAAAGAAGATTGTGATTACTTTGTGGTCTTCCCATAATGAGAAGTGTGTATTAGGTGCACTGGAGTGTATTAGGAATACACTAAATAAAATAAAATATAAAACTTCTGTCAATGTGCCTAGTATTTAAATTTCTTTCATAATTTCTTTCACCATTTCAAAATGTGCTTAAATTACTGAAAAGGTAACAGTAATCATTATTTTAATAGTTTACTTTATGATTATGAATTCTAATAGTTTTTTGTATGACTCACATTCACCATAAAAAAACCCAAAACATTTATGGGCTCAACAAATATGCAGATGCATTAAATATGCAAGCAATACAGTCCTCCAATACATTTCTCTGTATTGTACATGTACAGTAATCACAACAGGTCAACAGAAGATTTTCAACAAAAAAATGTTACTGAAATAGTACTTAAATATTCCATAAATTAAATCTTTCTTTTATTTGCAAATTGCTCGTTGTTACATTTGTGCCATAGGCAATTATACTCATCAGCTGGAGTTGTGTCTAGAAGTTCCATCATGACGGCATCTGATAGCGATAACAAATGAGAGGTTTCAGTTCATACCACCCAGACAACATTTGCTTTGGTTTGCACAAACAAAAGAAAGTCACAACATCTATAATATTATTTCATCACATCCTTAAAATACTAACATTTAAGAGTACTTAATACTTAAGAAATCTTAGTCTGCTATGAAATGGAAGCACTTCAGCAGTATGTGCCTTGCTACACATATTATATATGTTCACTGTAACTATGTTGGTATTGCTGCAATGAAGACATGGAAAATACAAATAAGGTCACATCTTTACGTGTTAAGGCATGTACCTTTTCCTTATCCAGTTGCTTTTTTGGTGGGTCATCTGGCCAAACTTTCCTTTGAGAGTGGATTCTTTCAGAGTTTCCTTTGAGAAGGCTAAAACAACAAGCTCCTGAGCAAAGGTAATCATTCTTGCTCTGTTTAAACTCTGGTAGGTGTCTATTGGGGCGAAGATATTTCTGTCAGCTAGGGGAACCTAAATAAAGGAACAATAAATTAGTAAAGGAACAAACAAAAGACTATATCAGCAAACAAGTTAGGTGGTACAGAAAACAACATACATTGGTGCTTGAAAGTTTCTGAACCCTTTAGAATTTTCTGTACATCTTCATAAATATGACCTAAAACATCATCAGAAGTCCTAAAAGTAGACAAACAGAACCCATTTAAATAAATGAGACAAAAATATTATACTTTCATTTGCTTATTAAGGAAAATGATCGAATATTACATATCTGTGTTACGTTCTCCAGTGTATTTCTGTTTGCTCTATGTGCCATTCGTGTGTCTATGTCGGTGGTGGGATGGGTGTCTTTTGTCTCCTCCCCGTTCTTTAGGCCTGCATGTGTCACGTTCCGGCTTGCCACTGGATGATCACATCTTGTCCACGCCTGCTCCTGCCTTGTGCAATAGGATAGGTTGGCTGCACGTTTCGGGTGGTGTACTTAAGGCTCCATCCTGTGGCAGATCATTGCCGTTGCTTTGTGTAGTTAGGAGTGCTTTACATATGTTGATTTCGCCTGTGTATGACCTTCTGCCTGTTATTGACTTTGTTTATGCTCTGCCCCTTTAAGAAACGAGTGGTACACTTGTGTGTGTGTGTGTGTATATATATATATATATATATATATATATAGGTAAATGTATAAATTATTTTTGTTAACTTGCACACACAAATATTCACCTTTGTAAATAGTGCATAGTGATTAGTAGAAAGTCTGCGCCACTTATGTTGGTTCGTTTTTCTCCTGGTTTTGGGCCTGTTTCTTTCTGGATTAAATAAAACACAATGCCGACTACAACCATATATATATATATATAATATATATATATATATATATATATATATATATATATATATATATATATATATATATATATATATATAGGTGAGACAGGCGAGAATAGGTGAGAATAAAAAAAACAAAGCAAATGCAATCCTGGTCTCGCCAACCCATTATTTTATTGTATGCTGCGGACCGACCTAGACCGGGTCGTAACGAGTGGCAAAAGTATGTGAACCTTTGCATTCAGTATCTGGCGTGACACCCTTGTGCAGCAGTAACAGCATCTAAACGTTTGTGGTAACTGCTGATCAGTCCTGCACATCGGCTTTGAGGAATTTTAGCCCATTCCTACAAAACAGAACAGCTTCAACTTTGGAATTTTTTTGGGTTTCCTCACATGAACTGCTTGCTTCAGGTCCTTCCACAACATTTCTATCGGATTAAGGTCAGGAGTTTTATTTGGCCATTCCAAAACATTAACTTAATTTTTCTTTAACCATTCTTTGGAAACTTTTTTTAATGCACTTTCATTTACATTTATTCATTTAGCAGACACTTTTATCCAAAGCGACTTACAAATGAGGAAGTACAAGCAAAGCGATATATCAAGTGGAGAACAATGAAAGTAGTGCTACCATACAAAATCTTTTAATTGAGTCCTAGAAAAGCAAAGTGTGCAGAGTTGAGGTGAAAGTGCCAGAGTATGTGGTTATTTTTTTAAAAAAATGTATTTATTTTTATTTTTTAAGGATAATGTGGGGTTGGTTTTAGGTTTTAAGGATAATTTTAGGGGTTAGTTAAGTGCTCATAGA
This sequence comes from Ictalurus furcatus, assembly GCF_023375685.1. Lineage (NCBI taxonomy): Eukaryota > Metazoa > Chordata > Actinopteri > Siluriformes > Ictaluridae > Ictalurus > Ictalurus furcatus. The sequence continues at coordinate 10,602,544 of NC_071274.1, forward strand.
AGAGGTGGGTCTTTAGCTGTTTTTTGAAGATAGTGACAGATTCTGCTATCCGGATTGAGGTTGGAAGTTCATTCCACCACTGAGGGACAGTTAGTGTGAAGGTCCGGGTAAGGGACCTTGAGCCATGCTGAGTAGGCACTACTAAGTGTCAGTCATTAATTGATCACAGATTGCGTGGGGGACCGTAAGCCTTCAAGAGAGTGTTGAGGTAGGGCGGTGCTGTTCCTGACAAGGTCTTGTACGTGAGCAACAAGGCCTTGAATTTGATATGGGCAGCTATAGGAAGCCAGTGGAAGGAGATGAAGAGGTGTGTGACATGGGTCATTTTGGGCTGGTTGAAGACGAGACGTTCTGCTGCATTGTGAATCATCTGAAGGGGTTTGATCGAGCTGGCTGGGAGGCCTGAGAGTAGTGTGTTTAGTAGTCCAGTTTTGAGATGACAAGAGCCTGGACTAGTAGTTGTGCTCGGTGAGATAGGGTCTGACTTTCACTTTGTCGATAACAGAAATGTGCAAAAAAGTGGATGAAAACTTGGCTACTGTCAAAGACATTCAACTGATGTAATTCTGTTGAAGAATCTAAAATCTATACAACATAATATGCTTAGTAGTAATATCAGGGTTGCCAACTTTGGCTTTCTGTCCGGAGTGAGATTTATGAATCAAATTACTGTACCTTTTGGCTGTGCGGAAATGAGATTTATGGGGGTAAAGTGTGCGTAATGTCATACATCATTTTTTTTCAGTTTGAGTGTTTCTATTTCTTCCTCACCATGCCCTTGCTCTCCATTGCGGTCACTACCACCCATTAAATCAAAATTAAGTTTTGTAGCTGTTAGTATAAATATATTAGCCTTAAGGTTATCTATAAGCTAGTGCACTCCAAAGCAATGAGAAAATTAGCATTTAGAAGATATATGCATTCAGAATGTACAGTCTCTCCCCACCACCAATACGGATCAACAATTTTGATGACAACATTCTGCACTTCAGCTTCTCATCAAATTTTCTGAACAATAAAATGCTCTCTAGAATCTGAAGTGTCTCACCCCCAACATTATAAAAATCCATGTATTACTGTCAAATATGGCTTAGCCTGGCTAATTATCACAAACAAGCATTACTGTACTGGTCACTTTTATACAAGCACAATTTCTCTTCCAATAGATTTTTTATCTAGAACAATGGTAATATTACTTACAACAAGGGGTGGATTTTACCAATAGGCAATGGTCGGCAATTGCCTTGGGTTCCGAGCTTTCAAGGGCCCCCAAAACGCTGCACAAACTTATGGTTAAGAAAGTTTAAAAAAAAAAAAAAAAAAAAAAAGCCTTTTGCTAATTTAATCATGCTAAAATGCTTAATTCATAAGTGTCTCAAGACCCCCCCTCAGTACCCACTACATTAGACTATTCCACAATTTTACTGCACATCTGCGGAAATCCATCCATCTTCTATACCGCTTATCCTTTTTCAGGGACATGGGGAAACCTGGAGCCTATCCAAAGGAGCATCAGGCACAAGGGTGTACAAGGGTACACCCTGGACCCTGGTGTCAATCCATCGCAGGGTCCACATGCCAATCTACCATGCTTGTCTTTGGACTGGGGGAGAAAACCGGAGTACCCGGAGGAAACCCCCACAGCACGGGGAGAACATGCAAACTCCGCACACACAGGGCCATGGTGGGAATCGAACCCCCAACCCTGGAGGTGTGAGGTGAACAGGCTAACCACTAAGCCACCATGATCTGCGGAAATGATTCAGGAAAAAAGTAGCCAACTCATGCAAACATCAATGATGTCACGTGTAGTGTACAGATAGAGTAAAAATGAAGCGAAGCTACCCCAGCAGTTCTGAAAAAAGGAAAAAGCAGGAAGAAAGCAAAATGTTTTTTACCAGAGCTTGTGAAGTGTTTTAAATTAACAGATTTTGCCTTTGGCGTGAAGGCAAGTTGCAGTTCTGCAGGTGCTGATGGCTCTAGCATTACAGATTATTCTAGCATTACAGTCAAAGAACAGCGAGGCTGGGACAGGCAGCAGATTTCTCTGTCTCTGACTCTCTCTCTCATACACATAGACAAGTTCTTTCAAATATCAATTTTTCTCATCCACACACACACACACACACACACATACTCACATATGTATACACCCCTCTTCTCCTCCTCATTCCCTCCTAAAGCCTTGCTGACCTGCTCCCAAATGAAGCAGTAGGTGTGTTTAATGTCACATGATGATAGTGTGTCATTCAGATGTGGATTCATGCTCAGTGCTACTTCAAATATATGTTTAAATATTACCACAATTTAGAAAAAGGCATATTTTAATAAGCTGCTGTCCTACTGTACCATACAGCAACTTATTGTTTGCTCTTGGTTAGTGGTCGTAGTGAAGTAGACTTGTTTAATTAATATAGGCCTAATATCAAGATTCATTTCATATTAATATTTGTAAATAAAATACATTATTATATAATATGTATTTAATATGTAATATGTAGTGTATTTTTATAGTAGCAGTACTACTACTAGTAGTAGTGGTCTATTTTTGGGGGGGTAAAATTATTAGATGTGGATTCATCTTAGTGTAATAAAGTTTCAGTCCTGATTCAGGAGTTGTACAGCTGAGTGGTGCAGCTCTCCTACACTGCACCCAGATGATGCCCCCTGACTAGCTAACATGCTCTCTTGAGTGTTTTATATGCTTTGTCACACCGTTCTTATGTTTCTGCTTGCCTGTTTTACAAATATGACTTGATATCTGCTCAGTGCTAGTTCAATAAATATGTTTAAATAGCATTTATGTTGTATTTTTATGCTAGTAAGTGGTTTTAAAATGTGGTTTAACCATTAATGAGCCAGTATGTTATGATGTGGCATGTTGTGGGCTGGGTGTGGTGGTCCGCTCTGGGCCAGAATGTCCAAGGCCACTTTTTTGTCCCAGTCCACCACTGATTATTGCTATTAATGCTGAATAATGTATGCGGAAAATTTAAATGTCGTTAACACACTGAGATGAGGGCCCCATCTCAGTGTGTTAAAACACTGAAATGAGGGCCCCATTCCTTTATTTTGCCTAGGGCCCCCAAATCATTAAATCCACCCCTGCTTATAACAAGTCACTGTACATGGAGAATTGATTCCAGCATAAGATTAATTGTAAACCAACGTATTGACAAGAATGGACAATTATAACTTTAACCAAATCTTCAGTTGTATATATTAATGATTCAACCGTACAAAGTCCCCAACTTTTAGTAAATGGTCTTTATATTTTTGATAAACATTTTAATAATAGTTTTATGAGAAACTCCATTATTTTTGGATCCAATCCTCCATGTTAATCAAGATAAAAGATTAAACCTCACCTTTTATCATCTGGAAATTGCCTTATAAATATAAATTTGTTATCTCTACCTCATTTTGGGTTGACTTTGAAATGGACATGGCAACAAAATTTAACAAATCCTTAAAATTATAACCATTAAAACCACATTCCCGATATCTCCTTGCTATCTCAGCTACACTTAGACTCATTCCTGGAAAAAGACAATTCAAAATGTTCCCTTACAAACTGCTGTTTCCCCCCTTTAATCGGTGGTCCAGCTAAACTAGGCTTGCCTAGTCTTTTTCATTTACATCTGCACAGCTCTATTTTTCCAAATAGGCAATGAAATCTATTATAATACTTTGTATTGATCATGATCTTCATGTTCTGCGACATGGATTTGGGACAACTCATCAGCTTTGGTATTCCTTAAGCCTGGACGATATGACAGGGTGAAATGAAAAATATGCAAAAAACAGGGACCAGCATGCTTGCCGTGGATTCAGATCCTTGACAAAATGATGTTCAAGATTTTTATGGTTGGTGTAGATGATAAATGGGTGTCCGGGCCCCTCGAGCCACTACCGCCATTCCTCTAATGCCAGCTTAACGGCCACCTGTTCTCACTTTCCAACAACGTAATTCCATTCTGCTGAGGACATTTTTTGGGAAAAAAAAGGAACAGGGTGGAACTTGGGCTTATCCCTGAACCATTCCGAGAGAATTGTGCCTACCCCTGCCTCAGAGGCATCTACCTCCAACCTAAAGGGTTTGGATGGGTCTGGTTGCTTGAGAAATTGGGCAGAGATGAAAGTAGTCTTAAGCTGGGTCAGAGCCTGTACTGCTGCAGGATTCCACACCAGCTGTTTGGGGCCTCCATGTAACAGCGACATTAGGGGGTGAGCAATGGTCTGAAGCCCCGAATGAGGCATCAATAAAAGTTGGCAAAGCCCAGAAAGCACTGCAGATCTTTGATCGTTCGAGGCATGGGCCAGTCCACTACAGTAGCGGGCTTCGACTGGTCCATGGACACTCCACTGGGGCCAAGGATGTAACCCAAAAATGATATGGTGCATTGGTGCAACTCGCAATTCTCCCCCTTCCTGTATAGCTGATTTTGTAGGAGGCACTAGAGGACCTGGCAGACATGGATAACATATCTCAGTGGATGGGGAGTATATGTCAATGATATGCTGGGGAAATGTGTAATCATCTATACCTCTCAGGACATCATTTATCAGACACTGGAATTCCAAGGCAGTACTAGAGAGCCCATATGGCATGATGATACTCATAGTGGCCAGAGGTGCTGCTAAAGGTAGTTTTCCATTCGTCCCCCTCACAAATACACACCAAATTATATGCACTTCGGAGATCCAGTTTAGTAAAAAAAAAACTGCGTGAAGCAGAGCTGTAATCTGTTGTTTTTACTACATTTTGTATATTACAGTTTGTAAAATATCAACTTATCATCATCAAAATGCCTGCTGATCCCGTTATAACCAAAAAAGTTCACTCCTACTATGTATACCATCTACTGTTATAATATGTGTGTAATAACTGTTGATATACAGTACTGTGAAATAGTCTTGCAAACATGCAAACAAATGCTGTAAAGATGCCTTCAAACATAATGAAATTAAATTTCTACATTAAAAATAATACTGTAAAGGGCAGTAAACAGAAATAAATTAAAAAAGTTGATATTTGGTGTGTCAACCATTTGCTTTAAATTTTTTTTATTAGTATTCTCAGGTAGAATTTGTGCAGTTATAAGGAAATTAGCTGGTAAGTTTTACTGAGCATCGTGCAGAACCAGCCACAGTTCTTCTGGAGACTTTGACTTTCACACTTGCTTTTTATTTTTGCAGCAAAACCCAGCAGCCTTCATTATGTTTTTTGTCTGAAAAGTGTCTCTTACATAATATGCTGCTTTCTTTACTGACTGTCATGTGTTCCCCGTAATGAAGGTTAGGATGGATGCAAATGCAGATAAGAGTTTATTAGAGAGAGGCAGGCAGATAAATCCAAATCATGAGACAATAGCGTGGTTGAAATAACAGGCAATGTGTCAGGCGATCAACAAACAGGCATAAACGAGGCAAGGCAAGAATCGAGAACGCGTAACAAGAAACTAGATCAAAAACCATGGATCAATTTGAGGAACAAGGTACAACCGCTTGGTATGGTGATAACACTCAATACTACGAAAAATCAGTTTGAGATTGGCAACAGGTGTGTGTGATTAGAATTCCGGAGAAGGGGTGTGTGAGTGTGTGTGTGTGTGTGTGTGTGTGTGTGTGTGTGTGTGTGTGTGTGTGTGTGTGCGTGCGTTTGCGCGCACGTGTATGTGTGTAGTGTAGTCCAGTGATTTTCAAAGTGGGGGCCGCCCGGGGGGCCTCAACAGTTTGGTGTGAAAAATAAATAAATACATGATTCTCACTCTCAGACAACCACACACACACACACACACACACACACACACACACACACACAATCAATTCCTAATGTAATGTAAAAATGAAAGAGGTAATTATTAATAATAATAAAAATAAAGGGGGATATATTCAGAAGTCTGTATTTTTAATGTGTTTTAAAGACATCTTGCAAAAGGGGGGCCTCGGTCAAATGTTAATGCCATTTGGGGGGCCTTGCCCTGGAAAAGTTTGGGAACCCCTGGTGTAGTCCATGTTTGTAGGCTGCAGTGCAAGATGGGAAATGTAGTCACTGGTTTGCTGTGATATGACACTGACATACAAACATTTTTCTGTAACATTTAATTTTGTGCTGGAAAACTAATGTTTGGAAATCTAATGTTTTTTGTACTGACTCAATAATGTAGAAGTCATAAAATAAAAATCTATAACAAAGTCTGTACTAAAACAAATAGGGTGCCTAAGACTTTTGTACAGTATGTGAACACGGAAAACATTATCAGAATGTGGCAAAAACTATGCACATGTCCTCTCAGTCATGAACCATGTCTACCCTGTCATGGAAGGCTTGGTGACAGCAAAGTGATTCATTGTTAAAGATGACTATGTATAGGTGCATCCCAAAAAAATAGAATATTATGGAAAAATTATTTTTTTTCTGTAATTTAATTCAAATGTGGAACTTTCAAATATTCTAGTTTCATTACACATAAAGTGAAATATTTCAAGCCTTTTTGTGTTAATCTTGATAATGTTACGACATGGCGAAATCAGCGCGGCAGCTCACAAAGTGTAGTGCCGCCCAGGGACATGGCGGAGGAGGACTACACTTTCCAGTCATACCTGTGCTCGAGTTCGCCGGAGTTCTAATTACGAACACCTGCAAACACCTAAGGTTATATAAGGGCCTCCCTAGCATGAGCCGCTTGCGAAGTAACCGCTCAGAAGCCTCGTCTCTGTTTGTTTACCAAGCCGATATCATTAGAAGTGTTTTCCCTAGTACTCGACTTCACGCTCGTCTCTCACTACGCTTCTGCCTACGTCCCTGATACACAGCTTACCTGTCCTGTCCCAACTCAATTCTCGTTCTGGATTCTTCCTCACGTCATCCCTCCGCTCGCCCGCGCTTGTCTCCGTCTACGCTTCGTAACAGATTAGTTTGCCCTACTATGGAGGCAGCGGGCACCTCGGATTGGGAACGTGTCATCCTGGAACAAGACCGCGCGCTAGCGGTGTGCCGGGATGAGATATCCACGTTGCGTGCCGAAGTCTCGCGACTGAGCGTTTCCGCATCCACCCACGCCACGCCCCCGGCTCTCGCGTCACCACCGCCGGCCACCCCAGCGCATGTTCAGCTGACACCAGCTGCGCACATTCCAGCGCTGGCTGTTCACACTCCTGCGCCGCCAGCGCACAACCCGCCTCTGCCCACACCAGAGAGATATGCTGGGGAGCCGGAGCGATGCAAGGGCTTCATGTTACAATGTGCGCTGTTCTTCGAGAGTCACCCAGAGATGCCTGAGGTCCGTAAGTTAACCCATTTTATGGAATTACTCTCCGGAACAGCCTTGGTGTGGGCCACGGCTGTGGGAGCGAGGAGGTTGTGTCAGACCCTCATTAGATGACTTCCTTGCCCGGTTCCAGCGTGCCTTTGACCATTCTCCTGATGGCTGGGAGACTGGTGAGGAGCTCATGCAACTCAAACAGGGCTCTCGTACTGCAAGAGAGTACGCGCTAGAGTTTCACACTATCGCTGCCCGAAGTGGCTGGAACGAACCAGCCCTTAAGACTGCGTTTCGCCGTGGCCTCGATCCGGAGTTACTGCAAGAGCTGGCCTGTCGGGGTGAACAGCTAACGTTTGATGACCTCGTGGATCTGACCATAAGGCTGGATCGTCTGTGCCGTACCAACCGTCCCATACCGCACGGTTTACTGCCAACTGAGCCGGGCGCAGCAAGTGAACCCATGCAGCTCGGAAGGGCACGGACCCGCGAGGAGGAGAGGGAGAGAAGACGCAATGAGTTCCGGTGCTTCTACTGCGGTGAGGACACCCACGCCGTCCGCCAATGCCCGCACAGGAGGCGCCGAGGGAACGGGAGGTGCACTGACAACCCACCTCGTCATGCCTGGGTGAGTCCCAACCAGTCTTGTACGTCTCACATATTTTCTGTACCTGTCGTGATAAACATTAGGCCGTTCTTTTGTTCTTTCGGCACTCATCGACTCCGGAGCAGCGGAGAACTTCATAGATGAGAAGACGGCGCAGGAGCTCAGCCTTTCCATATGTCCCCTCCTCCGTCCTCGTGAGCTCCAATCCATTGATGGGTTGCTTATAGGGGGAGGCGTAATATCTCACAGCACACACCCTGTCTGCCTTCAAGTTAGCGCCCTTCACCATGAAACTCTGGTCCTTTACCTCACGGTCTCCACCAGACACCCCGTTATACTCGGACTCCCCTGGCTGGAACTGCACAACCCCCAAATTTCCTGGACTGACAAGCAACTCACCCAGTGGTCCCCGTATTGCTTGCAGAATTGTTTGAGGGGCCCCTTTGGCCACCACGACGGTGGAGAGTCCCCTGTCGCTTGCCCCAGTTAAAATTCCCCCCGAGTACCGCGACCTACATGAGGTGTTCAGCAAGGAGAGGGCCAGTTGTCTCCCACCTCATAGACCCTACGACTGTGCCATTGACCTCCTCCCCGGGGCCAGCCTACCTCGGGGCCGCGTTTACCTGCTCTCCCAAGCGGAGCAGCAGGCCATGGAGGAGTACATTCAGGAGGCTCTCTGGCAGGGGTACATCCAACCGTCCACATCCCCTGCGCCTGCCGGGTTCTTCTTTGTGGAGAAGAAAGGAGGGGGCCTCCGACCATGCATTGATTATCGGGCCCTCAACCAAGTGACCGTTGAGTACCAATATCCGCTGCCTCGCGTCCCCTCAGCCTTGGAACACTTACGGTCCGCCACCCTCTTCACTAAGCTGGACCTCCGCAGCGCTTATAACTTAATTCGTATTAGGGAGGGGGACGAGTGGAAAACGGCCTTCAGCACCACCTCTGGACATTATGAGTACCTGGTCATGCCGTATGGGCTCGCTAACACCCCCTCCGTGTTCCAGAACCTGATCAAAGACGCTCTGAGGGACATGCTAGGAAGGTACGTCATCGCCTACATTGACGACATCCTGATTTATTCGACCTCCCTGGAGGAACATGTCCAGCATGTCCGGCACATACTGCAATGCCTCCTGCAGTACCAGCTGTACGTAAAGGCCGAGAAGTGCGAATTCCACCAGCACACAATCTCTTTCCTGGGGTATATCATTAGCCCAAGGGGAGTTGCCATGGACCAGCGTAAGATTCGGGCGGTCGTGGAGTGGCCCACTCTGCGAACCGTCAGGGAGTTGCAGCGTTTCCTTGGCTTTGCAAATTTTTACTGAAGATTCATTAGAGACTTCAGTAAAGTAGCGCAACCCCTGACGTCGCTCCTGAGAGGTAAGCCCAGGCGACAGCTGTGGACCCCAGTTGCCCAGGAGGCTCTGGAGAGACTTAAGCGGGCTTTCACCACAGCTCCCATTCTCAGACACCCGGATCCCTCCAGGCCGTTTGTCGTGGAGGTCGACACGTCGGTGGTGGGAGTGGGAGCAATTCTATCGCAAAGGTTTGGCGAGAGTCCCAAGTTACACCCCGTGGCCTTTTTTTCCCGGAAGTTGTCGCCAGCAGAGCGCAACTATGATGTGGGGAACCGTGAACTTCTGGCCATCAAGCTGGCCCTAGAAGAGTGGAGACACTGGTTGGAGGGGGCAGTACACCCATTTGTTATCTTCACGGACAATAAGAATTTGGAATATCTACGAACCGCCAAACGGCTCACTCCTCGCCAAGCCCGCTGGTCCTTATTCTTCTCCAGGTTCCAGTTCACCCTGTCTTACCGACCTGGTTCAAAGAATACAAAGGCCGACGCCCTGTCTCGCATTTATGCCCCAGAGCGGCCGACGGAGCTAGAGAGTTACATTATGCCTCCCTCCTGAATAGTGGGCGCCCTGGAGTGGCCCCTAGCACAGAACTTAGCCCGTATTCCCAGCGCAAGAATCCCAGCAGCCTGTCGTCCCGACAAACAGTTCGTGCCTAAGCGGTACCGTCTCGAACTCATCACCTAGGCCCACACGACTTTGGCCACGGGCCACCCGGGGGCCCGCCGCACTTACCAACTGCTGGCCGAGAAGTACTGGTGGCCCAACATGCCCAGAGAGGTTCAGCGCATCGTATCCTCGTGTTCCTCTTGCGCTCAGTCCAAAGGCCCACGTGCGCTCCCGGCTGGGAAGTTGGTGCCCTTACCCATACCTGAACGTCCGTGGTCCCATCTGGCCCTCGATTTCATAACCGACTTGCCAAAGTCACAGGGGAACTCCGCGATACTGGTGGTCGTAGATCGGTTCTCGAAGTCCCTGCGCTTAATTCCATTACCAGCCATCCCATCTGCCTTCACCACAGCGGAACTCCTGTTTCAACACGTCTTTCGCTACTTTGGCATCCCCGAGGAGATTGTGACTGATAGGAGGCCACAGTTCACATCGCGGGTTTGGGCCAGCTTTATGAGGAAGATGGGGGTCGCCATTAATCTCACGTCCGGTTACCACCCCCAGGCCAACGGACAGGCAGAACGGGCCAACCAGGAAGTCATACGGTTCCTTCGGACTTACTGCTCTGCCAACCCAGGGGACTGGAGTCAGTACCTTCCATGGGCGGAATACGCCCAGAACTTGCTACGGCATTCCGCCACCCAGCTCACCCCGTTCCAGTGTGTCTTGGGTTACCAACCGCCATTATTCCCCTGGAACGCGTCTCACACGGACTCGCCAGCAGTGGATGAGCGGTTCCGCCGAAGTGAACAGGTCTGGGAGCGTGCCCATCAACAGCTGGTGCAGGCGTCCCACATCGCTAAACGAAAGGCCGACCGGTGCCGGAGGGCTCACCCTAATTATCGACCCGGGGACTGGGTGTGGCTCTCCACAAGAGATCTGAGACCCCTCACGGGCACAAAACTTCAACTGAAGTATATCGGGCCCTTCCGAATTCTGAGGCAAATTAATGAAGTCACGTATCGTCTGGACCTTCCGAGACACAGTCGCATCGCCCCGTCTTTCCACGTCTCACTTCTCAAACCTGTGATCTCAGGCCCCTTGGCCACAGCGGTGCCGGAGGATTCCCCACCGGAACCGTTGGAGATAGAAGGCCACCCAGCCTACCGCGTCCGCGACATTTTAGACTCCAGATGGAGGAGAGGGGGACTTCAGTATCTGGTAGACTGGGAGGGGTATGGACCAGAGGTACAGTGCTGGGTCCCAGCCCGAGACATTCTGGACGCAGGCCTGCGTAAGGACTTCCACGCAGCTCATCCAGACAAACTGGCCCCCTGGGGGGGGGGGGGGGGGGGAGGCCTCGGAGAACTTCTGCTCCCGGAGTGAGCCCTTTGGGGGGGGCTCTGTTACGACACGGCGAAATCGGCGCGGCAACTCACAAAGTGTAGTGCCACCCAGGGACGTGGCGGAGGAGGACTACACTTCCCAGTCATACCCGCGCTCGAGTTCGCCGGAGTTCTAATTACGAACACCTGCAAACACCTAAGGTTATATAAGGGCCTCCCTAGCATGAGCCGCCTGCAAAGTAACCGCTCAGCAGCCTCGTCTCTGTTTGTTTACCAAGCCGATATCATTAGAAGTGTTTTCCCTAGTACTCGACTTCACGCTCGTCTTTCACTACGCTTCTGCCTACGCCCCTGATATACAGCTTATTTGTCCTGTCCCGACTCGATTCTCGTTCTGGATTCTTCCTCACGTCATCCCTCTGCTCGCCCACGCTTGTCTCCGTCTACGCTTCGTAACAGATAATTAGAGCTTACAGTTCATGGAAATCAAAAATCCCATATCTCAAAATATTAGAATAAAGAATTTATAATATAGAAATGTTGACATGAGAAGAGCTCTAATCAGCTAATTAACTCAAAACACCTGCAAAGGTTTCCTGAGCCTTTAATCTCTCAGTCTGGTTCAGTACACACAACCACAATCAATTTTCAGATGAAAGTAAATTTTGCATTTCATTTGGACATCAAGGTCCCAGAGTCTGGAAGAAGAGTGGAGAGGCACAGAATCCAAGTTGCTTGAAGTCCAGCATGACGTTTCCACAGTCAATGATGATTTGGGATGCCATGTCATCTGCTCGTGTTGGTCCACTGTGTTTTCTCAAGTCAAGAGTCAATGCAGCCATCTACCAGGAGATTTTAGAGCACTTAATGTTTCCATCTGCTGGCAAGCTTTATGGAGATGCCGATTTCCTTTTCCAGCAGGACTTGGCACCTGCTCACTGTGCCAAACCTACTAGTGACTGGTTTGCTGACCATGGTATTACTGTGCTTGAAAAGAGAATCTATGGGGTATTGTCAAGAGGAAAATGAGAGACAGCAGACCCAACAATACAGACGAGCTGAAGGCTGCTATCAAAGCAACCTGGGTTTCAATAACACTTCAGCAGTGCCACAGGCTGATTGTCTCCATGCCACGCCGCATCGATGCAGTAATTCATGCAAAAGGAGGAAGTATTGAGTGCATTAACATACTTTTCATAAGGGTTACATTTCTGTATAATAAATTCTTTATTCTAATATTTTGAGATACTGGATTTTTTATTTCCATCAACTGTAAGCCGTAATCATCAAGATTAAAACAAAAAAGGCTTGAAATATTTCACTTTATGTATGTAGATATATGAAAGTTCCACTTTTTGAATTAAATTATGAAAAAAAAAAATACTTTTCCATGATAGGAAAATTTTTTGAGATACACTTGTATATTTTGAATTTCTGAAATGTTTTTAGTTTTTATATTAATTAACATTTCACTATGACAGGGTAGAAATCCAACTACAAAATTTCAACACAATATAATGAAAATTAGGAAATATAAGTGTAAATACTTACTGTACTTGCAGCAGATGTTTTAATCTCCATGGAAGAAAGACAGAATTGGGGTGGGGATGTCACTGATTACATCAGCCGGTTTCTTAAAGGAGCAGTTACCCCACAATGACAGGTTGGACAGCAATTTCGGCACGTGAGATCACAAAGGACCCTACAGGCAAGCTTCTTAGAATTTAAATTTATTTGTTGTGCGTCACACAATAACCACCAGGTGGCGCATGGACCAACATACTGTAGCTGAACACAAAGTACACAAAAAAATAGAATGTGTGATTGGTTAGATTTTAGAAAAAATATTTTGTATGATTCATATAAAAATATTACATTTCTCATCAAAACTAATGCTACACCTAATTTAAACAACTTTCTAATCACAAAATTCATCCAATCAAAGAAAATGGTATAAAATGAGAAAAACACATTTGAAGAAGAAGAAGCCTTTATTTGTCACATATACATTACTGCACAGTGATTTTTTTTCTCCACATAACCCATCTTGTTAGGAAGTTGGGGTCAGAGTGCAGGGTCAGCCATGATACGGTGCCTCTGGAGCAGGTAGGGTTAAGGGCCTTCCTCAAGGGCCTAACAGTGGCAACTTGGTGGTGCTGGGGCTTGAACCCCCAACCGTCTGATCAGTAACCCAGAATCTTAACTGTTGAGCACATTTCAAGAGACTTATCATTGTACTTATATGTGTGTAAATGTTTGGCCATTTATAATAAAACTTCAGAATTGTATTATTTTGCATTATGTTCATGATGACTCAGTGATTCTGATGAGGACAGCAAAGGTACTTTATGGTGATTTTGACTCAAGAAGTGGAATACAACAGAAGCAGGAAAAAATGCTGCAAAGGAAGAGGTAGATAAGATGAGGTCATAAGTTTACATACGCCTTGCAGAATCTGCTAAATGTTAATAATATATATTTTTTACAATACGTTGGGGTTAATAAAAACTGCATTTTGTTTCATTAAGTACTTCCCTGATAAAAAGCTATTTCACATAACAGATGTTTACATATAGTGCAGAAGACACAATAATAAATTAATTTGCAAAAAGGAACCAGATCAAAAGTTTACATACGCTTTATTCTTAATAATGTGCGTTACCTGAACGATGATAAATGACTGTTTTTATGTTTTTTGATAGATTGTTCAGGAGTCCATTGTTTGTCCTGAGCAATTAAACTGCCCACTGTTCCTCAGAAAAATCCTCCAGGGCAACTGAATCGCACATACAGAAATATTAAAAAAGGTGCAAACATTCACTGATGAACAATAATGTCATGTAATGGATGGCAAAAGCAGATGCAAATGCAGAATTTTATTGTGAATAGCACAAAATAAATGTTTAACAAGGTGATTAAACACAAAACAATAAAACATAAAAACTATGGTAGGCAAAGCAAGGCGCTGACAACATGAACAGCAACAGGAGCTTGATAATCAGGTGCTCAAACACTAGAACATAAATAGAGGTGCTAATGAGGGTGAGACAAGGCACAGGTGAGCATGATTAGGGCATGTGACCAGGTCATGTGACATGTAATGACTGATGGGTACTGTAGTTCTGTGCCTCTATGGTGCTAACCTCACAAGAAGACAACACACTACATTAAGAGTCGGGGGGTGTAAACCTTTGAACTGGATGATTGCTGTAAATTGTTTCCCAGAAGACAAAATTATAATAACAATTTATGCTGGAAAAGCAAAGCATTTGCAGGAACTGTATGATTTTTTATGAAGAACAGTAGGCAGTTTAGCTGCTCAGGACAAACAAGGGGCTGATGAAAATCTATCAGAAAACATAAAAACAGTCTTTGGTCATCCAGGTAACAACACAAAGTATTTAGAATTGAGCATATGTAAACTTTTGAACCAGTTTATTTGTCTAGATTAAGTTATTATTGTGTTTTATGCACTATATGTGTACATCTATTATGTGAAATAGTTTATTCAGGGCAGTATTAAATAAAACACAAAATGCAATTTTTATGACCTCTCTCATTTAAATTTTTTTTTATAACATTTTGCAGATTCTGCAAGGCATATATAAACTTATGAACTCAACTGTAGATAGCTACCTCTTCCTTTGCACCAATTTTGCCTGCTTCTGATGCATTCTACTTCTTCACACAATGAGGGAAAAAAACATAAATACAATAGGTTTTGATTATTACATATAGTGTCCATTAAACAGTGCTACAATTTTAAGGTGCACAATACTTTCCACAATTACAAACATTTAAATGGACAGCTAATATGTAAGGGAAAATGTACATCCAGCCAGATTTTCTCAGAAAAATAAACCCCAATTTGGGAATCAAATGAGTTTATTTTGCAATAACCAGCTGAATGTATATTATGTTGCTTATTACATGGCTACTTGACACATAAGTAAATAATTGGACAAGAAATATTGATTTGAGAATAGATTTGAAATATTTTATTACAGTTAATTTTTATTAGACAGAGGCATGATACATGAATCATCTAAGTAGCACCGGTACAGTAGCCCAGATGACTGCTGTGATATCAATGAATCCCCAGATGTGCAGTTGTTATTGAGAATTATCAAACTGATAAGTGATTTGAGTTTTCCAGAGAGCCATTAATAAGAAGTAATAACATCCTGTAAAGAAATAATGTTAAGTTCTCATCCAAGAACATTCTCAAACATTAAAATGTAGTCCTTATGAAAAATGTCATCATGTTTTGTCCAACTGCTGACATCTGTATAGCCACTACAATTGCACAGATGACATGGTAAGTTATAATAAAATTTTTATTAATACAATATATTATATAATTATGACAGTACATGGCTTCATCAAAGGCCAAGGAAGGCTAGATAGCATCTACAGATATATAAAGGGAAACTGGCTGTGTAATTCAAATTGAATTTAATGATCCATTTATCTTTCACAACATATGAGTAACTCCTACCTGGTTTTTATTTAGTGTAAAAATACACTAGGTAGATCATAGAGTTCCACCTTATATAGGTCACTAATTCATTGTGAATTGACCTAGCAAGATTTAATGGTAGAATATTACAACTAAGCATAAGTTAAATTACATTACATAATTACATAAGTTAAATTTCTATGAGAATTTCATTTAGTCACATTCCATCATCTAATATGGTCAATGACTTTTTTTGTCAATAAGGGCGTACCAAACGACCTAAAAATAAAAAAAAAATACAAAGACACGCATTTTAGTGCACGTTACCATTAGTGCACTTTCTGGTTTAAATAAGACATTAATTTTGTTATTGAATATTTACCCTTTTCTTTCTCAGTGCTATCTGTGCAAAGAAGAATTTTTTTTTTATCATTAAATAATGTAAATAATGTCATTATTAGGTTTTATCCACTGATCATATTCAAATGACAGAAAAGTCAAACTTAATAGTCACTTTTTTCTATCTATCTATCTATCTATTTATCTATCTATCTATGACAGTCATAAATTATTGCTTGTCTTATATTAGATATGCTATAAGGTTATCTAATAGGCCTACACATAACTGTTTAGTTATTGTGAATGAAAATTAGTGACTAGGTCAACATAAAGAAATGATGTCCTTGGGTCAACACAAGAATATGATGTCCTTGGGTTAACAAAACATATTTTATTATTATTATTATTATTATTATTATCATCATTATTGTTGTTGTTGTTGTTGTTATTGTTATTGAGGGACGGCAAAACGGACTGATATACTGCAAGCCCATGAATGAATAAATGAAAACTGATATAAATATGAGATATGAGAAGTGATATAAATGAAAGGGTGAAAATATCCTGTCATGCAATCATGGGGGAACCATCTCCCTGGCTCTGAAGGTGAAATGTTTAAGGGTGCCCCGCTTCCCTGATAGGAAATGGAGGGGATAGTCTGTCACCATAAGTCAGCAATGTTAGCTTTAGTAATTATTTCATTGTCAAATCTATCACAGTCTTAAATTACTGCTTGTCTTATATTAGATACAGAGCATCCGGAAAATATTCACAGCACTTCACTTTTTCCACATTTTGTTATTCAATTCAATTCAATTCAATTTTATTTGTATAGCGCTTTTTACAATAGACATTGTCTCAAAGCAGCTTTACAGAAATATCAACATGGTATACAGATATTAAAGGTGTGAATTTATCCCAACTGAGCAAGCCACTGAGTGGTGACGGTGGCAAGGAAAAACTCCCTAAGATGTTTTAAGAGGAAGAAACCTTGAGAGGAACCCGACTCAGAAGGGAACCCATCCTCATCTGGGTAACAACAGTTAGTGTGAAAAAGTTCATTATGGATTTATATGAAGTCTGTATGGCCTTAGGAGCAGCCGTAGTCCCAGCAGTCTGGAATTAGAGAAGATTTGAGCTCCATCCAGAGGCAGAAAGGATCTGGATCTCTAGTATCTCCATAAATTCGTGTGGGGCTCGGCGAAAGGAGAGAGGGAGAAAAAAGATTATGACGACTGCGAAGTAGTAGAACAGAATCTAGTCAGGGTAGGCTTGAGTAAACAAATACGTTTTAAGCCTAGACTTAAACACTGAGACTGTGTCTGAGTCCCGAACACTAATAGGAAGACTGTTCCATAACTGTGGGGCTCTATAAGAGAAAGCTCTTCCCCCTGCTGTAGCCTTCACTATTCGAGGTACCGTCAAATAGCCTGCATCTTTTGATCTAAGTAGGCGTGGCGGATCATATAAAACCAAAAGGTCGCTTAGATATTGTGGCGCGAGACCGTTTAGTGCTTTATAGGTTAATAAAAGTATTTTATAGTTAATGCGAGATTTTACTGGGAGCCAATGCAGTATTGATAATATCAGTGTGATATGGTCGTATCTTCTAGTTCTAGTTAGGACTCTAGCAGCTGCATTCTGGACTAACTGGAGCTTATTTATATTCCTACTGGAACATCCAGACAGTAAGGCATTACAGTAATCTAATCTAGAGGTGACGAATGCATGAACTAGTATTTCCACATCATGTAGTGACAATATGTTTCTTATTTTAGAAATATTTCTGAGATGAAAGAAAGCTATCCTAGTAATATTATCTACATGAGCATCAAATGATAGGCTGGAGTCAATAATCACTCCAAGGTCTTTAACTGCTGTACATGATGAAACAGAAAGACCATCCAGAGTAACCATGTGATCAGAAAGATTACTTCTAGCTACACGTGGGCCTAATAAAAGTATTTCTGTTTTATCAGAATTAAGTAGAAGGAAGTTAGTTAACATCCAACGTCTAATGTCCTTTACACAATCCTCAACTTTACTAAGCTTCTGTCTGTCCTCTGGCTTCGCTGAAACATACAACTGTGTATCATCAGCATAACAGTGGAAGAATTTCAAAAGAATTAAATTTATGTTTAGGTTTTTGTGTGACGACTAGATTTTTACTATGGATGAGACCAACACCTCCTCCTCTACCAGTTGAACGAGGCTGATGTACATAACTGTATCCAGGAGGACTGGCTTCATTTAATGCTATGTACTCGTTTGGTTTAATCCAAGTTTCTGTTAAACACATTAAATTACATTCCTGATCAGTAATGATGTCGTTAACAATAAGAGCCTTAGACGCAAGAGATCTAATGTTTAATAGTCCTAGCCTCAGATCAAAAGTGCTGGCTGTGCATTCAATATGATTTAATTTTATGTTAATTAGGTTACGAAGATAGACTTTCCGAGATTTTCTATATATTTGTATAGCTCGGGGAACAGACACAGTCTCTATAGTATGTATTACCGGTGCCGGATTTTTAATTGAACATTGATTATACTGAATGTTGTTATTATTGGAAGATGTACTTACGGTAGGCAGTCACTTGGAGTGTAGCGCCTTGGAGATGTTGTCTGACAGCAGTTCCGCTCCAAGGCTGCTGGGGTGCAGGCCATCAGGACGAAACAACCTAGGACGCTCCCAGAACAGATTCCAGTTATTGACAAACACCAGATTCTGCTCATTACACCAAGACACTAACCAATCATTTAATGCTAGAAGTCTACTGAACTTTTCTGCTCCACGTCTGTATGTGGGAAGAGGTCCAGAGATGATGATCTTCGTGGTGGGTGATCTGCCTCGTACCGTCTCGATCAGGCTGGAGAAGTCCCTCTTCAGAACCTCCGTCTGCCGCAGCCTGGTGTCGTTCGTCCCCACGTGCAGCACAACCGCTCCAATGCGCTCGTCCTTCTTCAGGATCCTGGATACCTGCGCAGCGACATCAAGGACACAAGCACCAGAAAAACAGTGTGTGCGCATCTTACCTTTAGATGAGGCTACAGGGACGTTCCGCACAATGGAGTCCCCGACGATCACAGCGTTGGGTCTGGTCTGACGGAGAGGGGCGAAGCGGTTCCTGGTTGGAATATTGAACACCGGAGGTGGAGAGGGTCCAGCCCGCGCCTTCCGCCGCTGGTTCACCCAAGGCCCGAGGTGTGTTGGCACCGGCGTGACGGAGACCACGGCTGGGAAAGTCCTAGGTGCACGGTCCCTGCACAGAGAAACACACGGCGTAGAGGGGCTGGGAGTGGAAATACCACGCTGTGTCCTTACCTTGGATATGTGGGCAGAGGCACAAGATGTTTCCAGCACAGTTTGTCGCTCCAGCAGCTGGGCCTGCTTATCGAGAAGGCCGCCGATCTGCTTCTCCACGTCCTCCATGTCCAGCCGCACCATGTGAAGCTCGAGCGAGTCCTCATCTGCACTCAAGACCGGAGAGACAGCAGACATATTTGTTTTTTAAACAAAACAGCGGTAAATGAGAAATAAGGAACGTAAACAAGGCTAGCGGTAGGTGATGCTAGCGGGCTACGGGCTACAAGCTAGTCGCAAGCTAGTCGCAAGCTAGTCGCGGATGTTTGTAAAAAAACAGATCAAATTTAGCGACAGCGCAACGTTACGATTGTTTTATCTAAAGTAGTGTCAGTCATATTTGTATAACGTAAGGTAAATAATTTTAAAGTATGGAGATTAGAAGAAATTAATGTAATAGCATTAGCTCGAAGGGTGCTGCTTCCTCAGTGACACTTCAGGTTGCCAGATACTCAACCTGATACTCATCACAATTGCCACAATTGTTATGTTACAGCCTTATTCCAAAATGGATTAAATTCATTCTTTTCCTCAAAATTCTACAAACAATACCCTATAATGACAACGTGAAAGAAGTTTGTTTGAAATCTTTGCAATTTTATTAAAAATAAAAAAACAAAAAAGCACATGTACATAAGTATTCACAACCTTTGCTCAATACTTTGTTGAAGCACCTTCGGCACCAAATACAGCCTCAAGTCTTTTTGAGTATGATGCTACAAGCTTGGCACACCTATTTTTGGGCAGTTTCTCCCATTCTTCTTTGCAGGACCTCTCAAGCTCCATCAGGTTGGATGGGGAGGCCATGTGGTGGCCGGGAATAGATAGACAGATCGAGGATCTCACTAAATCCTGTTTGGGATGTCATAACATTCAAAATGTACCTTCTCAGGCACGCTTACATCCGTGGGAGTGGCCGTCTGCACCATGGCAAAGGGTGCATATTGACTTTGCTGGGCCATTCATGAATTCCATGTTTCTAATTGCTGTGGACGCTCATTCAAATTGGCCCGAGGTCATACCAATGAAATGTACCACCTCAGAAAAGACTATTTCTGTTTTGAGGAGAGCAAATTGTGAGTGACAACGGACCACAGTATACTTCAGACCAATTCAGACTTTTCATGAAGAGAAATGGCATTAAACACTTCAAGTCAGCACCACACCACCCGGCTACAAATAGGTTAGCTGAACGGTTTGTTCAAACATTCAAAAAGTCCATTAAAGCCATGGAGAAAAAGGACATTCCTCTGCAACATAAGGTGGACAACTTCCTTTTTGTATACCGGAACTCTGTGCATGCAACAACAAACCAGACGCCTGCACTGCTGTTCATGAACAGACAACTGAGATCTCGCTTTAACCTTCTAAAACCTAACTTACTGCAGGAAGTGCAGAATAAACAGTACAGCAAGTTGACAAGTAAAGCAGCAAGGAGTTTTGAAGTTGGACAGCAAGTTTTAGCTCGTGATTATCGAGAGAACAAGTGGACACCTGGGAGGATAGCCACAAGAGCTGGATCACTGATGTACAAAGTGGACGTTGGAGAGCATACGTGGAGATGTCACGTTGATCAAATACTGGATGCTCAGCAAAAGAACACCCCTGAACAGTCTGCATTCAATAAAACAGACACAGTGTGTCCACCAGACTTATCACTTGATTCTGATTGTGACACTAACAAAAGCGCGACACCTGCAACAGAAATAGTCTCCCTTGAAAAGAACCCTCATGTTACTCCACAGGTACTGAGGCGCTACTCTGAAAGGAACAGGGCGCCAACCAAAAGACTGGATCTGTAAAGAACTGACTTAGTTTTATAGTTATAACCAAAGTAGTTATATTTTGTATCATAGACTGTTATAGTTATAGTCATAGACTGTTTAAAAACAAGATCTGCAGAGAGCAAGTTATAATGTTTTATTTTCTATTCATATATGTTGCATACATCTAAAAGGGGAGGAGTATAGGGTATAGACTGGATCTATTTCTTTAAGTGGAATCACTCCCCTTAGCATTGATTTCTGATTGGTAATTAGCCATGCGCATTGATATGTTTCACTCTCTTGCTCTGGTTAATACACGAGTTAACTTTACCTCCAAGTGTCTACTTTATTTTTCTGAAGTTGCAGTCTAACACAAAGACACAACAAATATATTCATATGAAAATTTCACCAGACATTAACTCAAGAAATACGGAAATATAAAGAATTCATAACATTAAAATCCATAAATAAAGTTGTGTAAGAAAGTGGAATGACACAGGAAAAAACTATTGAACATGCTAAGCAAAAGCAGTTCTCCAAGGCAAGGAACCAGCTGAACTCCGTAAGTAGTTATTAGGGCTGCACGATTATGGCCAAAATGATAATCCCGATTATTTTTATCAATATTGCGATCACGATTATTTATCACGATTATGAACTGATTTTAGTGACAACACATTTTTATTGCACATTCACATTTAAACAGACCATTGCTTTCACCTCCATGTTGTGCTACATTCCTGCTAATGTACAAATCTTTGCATCAAATTAGACTGGTCCTTAAAGTGCATAATCTCATAGAAGTAAATTATAAATAAAATTGTACCCAAATTATAGGATAAGTAAAAATAAAAATGCCATACACCAAATGAAAATATGCAATCCAATATAACAATATGCAACCAAATGAAAACAATTCAGGCCTATGCTGAAAAGGCAATAACAGTCTTTACAGGAGGAGAGACGCAGCCAAATCACCCAATAGAGTGGCGCAGGGATGATGTCATTTTGTACCGGAACCAGGAAGTTAGCATCACACTGGTTCCCTCGACAAAAACCCAATAGGATTTTCCCATAGATTTTTGAATTATTGCAAAAAATAAGCTCTGTGATCAGCAAAAGTTTACAATACTAACACGTTTTGTGCATCAAGATAATTTTCACAAATGAACACAACTTTTATGAAGTTTGAAGCCTAAATAAAATCTCCAGAAATAAACAGCTAACCATATGCTATAAACGAACTACACCACTGTTGCTTGATTGCAACATCATCATCACCAAGCTTCCGACAACTTTTCCAAACTTAATTTAAAACATTTTCCATAATACGGATTTACTCTGTGGATGAATCTTCATCCACCTTTTTTGGGGCTAATTGTGAGAACCAGGTTTTAGGACTGTACGGTAACAATTTCTTTTAGGAACACTTGTGCTCCTAATTACAAAAATTTAGGAGCACAGTCACAAATTTTGGAACACAGTTGAAGCTTAGGTTTTTTTTGAGTTTTTTTTTTTTATATTTACATTTTTATTCATTTTGCAGATGCTTTTATCCAAAGCGACACAGAATTGAGAAAACACAAGCAAAACAAATGAGAAAATACAAGATAATACAAGCATGTCACGTTTCGTGACGTAACGGAGATAAGGTACGACGTAATCGCAGTATGAACAGGTTTATTTAAGAGAGAGACAGGCAGACAAATCCAAAACGTGATCCACAAACGTAATCCAGTAACATGCAAAGTTCAGGCGATCGGCAAACAGGCATAAAGGGGCGAGGCAGGAATCAAGGTCGCGGTCACGGAAATACAGGGTCGAGGAACAAAACAAGAAACATGAACAATAGCGCGGGACTGGTATCGGAGAAACCAGCGTGAACGAACCATGACATGAACCATGACATGAACCATGACATGAACCATGACTATGGTTATTTATCGTAAGGCCGCTAAACTAAGTGACTATAATTCATTCAATATTCCGCGCCGTTTGCTGGGAGGCGCGCGGTATTTATACAAACATACTCAGCGTCGTAATAGCTGACGTCTGAGGGCAATTCAGACACACGTGAAACAATAGCCAATGACAGAACGGGGAGGAGACATAACAGAAACATAAACAAATGCACGTGTCGAAATGTCACGATTGTCCACAAGGGAAAAGCAGGTGCTCGCGCACCTGCTCGTGCACGCGCGCTCACATGCTCCACAGCGCGCTGCTTAAAGGGGAACTCATGACAAAGCAGAGATGTCTACTTTAGAAATGGTAACTTTAGAGATGTCTACTTTAGAGATGGTAACATTAATGTGCCACAATATAACACACAAGTAGGCATGAGAAAACTTGTCTGGTCATGAGAAAACTAAGCTGGTCAATTATGACAGAATTTAGGAAAATAGTGTGAGCCATGACACATTAATTTACCTTCTGATAAACTACATTTAATATTTTCTGTTAATTTTCAGGCTGCATGCAAAAAACAACCGTTAACCTGTTCCACCTTATAAACAAATACACTAAACCTCAATGTTCAGTGTTTGAAGTCTGCTCCCCTTAAATATATTTAAAGCTACACTATTAGCCATTTTCCACTGTCATGGTTCTGGGTTGGAGCCAGGTCTTGAACTGCTCTGAGTATATTTTGTATAAGTAGTTATATTATACACTTTCTGTCAAACTGTCAATCAAAGTAGTGTGCTGATTTATGACCCTTTGTGTTCCCCTGACCGACAGTTCTGTAGGTACACCGCTTCCAGGGGTGGGGGGTAACCCTATCGACTGTATCAGTGGGTCATTTTGGCACCTGTATGTCTGGGTTGTGTCCTTCCTTTCCTGGGGGTGTGTGTTTTGTATATTGTGGGGGAACTCCCCAAACAAATGTATTTATGTTAATGAGACTGTTGTGAAACGTGTTTCTCCCTGAATTAATCACACACAAATGTATACCTTTTTGTGGTATAAGAGAATGTTTGTTTTCTGAAATTACTTTTTGTGTTATTGTTTTATTCTGAAGCTTAAGGATGGTTTAGGTGAAATATGTGTGATGTAAGAAAAAGAATATCAAATGGTTAATATTGGGTATATGTTTTGTTTTATGTTAGAAAAAGCATGATGGTTGAATGTGAATATATATGAGCAGAACGTTTGCTTGTGAAAATAAATGAAAACAACTGTCGATTACGTTTTTGGGAGAACGGTGTGACTTTGAATAAACATTTACTGAAATAAAACCCCTGAAACAGATAAACCATCGATATGGCCAAAGAAATTTAAAAAATGTTTTTACATACCTTCTAAACATAACCCTTTAGGAAGTAAAACGTTTAAAAGTGCTGTTTAAAAGAATCGTGCGTTTTGTTTCAACTATAAACAAGTTTTTGGAAAATGGTTCGTCAACGAGGATACTTACACAGAACTGTCGCCAAATACACAAGCTTTTGTTTATGCTTTGATATCCCGTGTCCCCACTGGCTGACAGTCAAGTCATGTACATTTATAGACAAATTATACATAGCAGACAAATTATACATATAGACAGTTTTTATTTTGTAAATGCATACCAACTTAATCTTCATCTATCATAATTCCCTGTTAACCAAATCTGTCACCACCTAATAAAACAGTTTAAGTCACTAACCGAAGTAAATATATGATATGATAAAAGAACAAAAACAATGAACCTTTCTTAAAGAAATTCCTAAATCCTCTGACAAAGTATATGGCTGTGGATCCGTCTATTAAATAAAAGCCAGTGCTTCAGGCTGAAAAATAAGGATCAAAATATTCTGCCAGTAGTTTGGCACTGTGACTTAAAAAGTTGTTTTTCATCTGATATCTGAAAGCTAACTACTGTCCCAAGTGCTGTACAATACTGATATTGTTCTTACACTTAAGAGGGCTGAATGGCAGACCTTGTTAAATAATATTATTATATTTTTTCCTTATAATGTCTTATATTTTATAAAACATATTCTTATATATCTTATATTACTTTTTGCCTTTTATTATACGTTGACATAAGAAAAGACGTGCAATGGGCAATGCTGGTATGAAGGTCAGCCTGCACAAGGACATGTCTTTGTAACTGTAAGTGACCAGTCAACTTAATCCTTCACATGGTATTCATAAGGTGCCATAAGTTTCTGCTACTCTATGGATCATGCTGAAGTTTGAACAAAATGGTTTGACTTAATATCCGCAGCAGTAGTGTACAAGTTATTTCTTCCTAATTTGTTTATTAACTTTTATTGTATGCCTAAATGGAATAAAAGTTATTTGCCAGATTCAGATGCTCCTAAACAAATTGTTATAAAGTATGAGTTTGTAACTTATCAACAAAGACTGTACTTTTCTAATATAATGCATTTAATATGGAAAAATATTTTCACTGAAATATTTCAGAGAATTTTTTTTACACTAGTTTACAATAAACGTCTAATATTCTGTTCTGTTGGAAATATGCCTTAACTGTTCAATTAATTTGGAACCTTTAAAAATAATTTGCCTGCTTCTATATCTTTGGCTTGTAGTGTATATGACTGCTCACTGTCATAAACCCATACGAGGAAATATAAAGTAATAATTTTGACTACAGATCAGGAGTGGGTAAGACATACTGGTGATCTGATCTATATTATATATACGTAACTTAGATAATGCCTCTCTGAGGGCCATGTTGGAAAGTTCCCAAGTTGAAGTAATGTAGAACTCCTAAGCATTAGATCACCCCAATTACTCCTGTATACTCTTTCCATGCCATCATGCTCTTTGCCTGACAAAGCCATTCACAAAACATATTTGACAGTTGGGGCCTCATTCTAAAATCACCAGATACCAAATGTACAACAATTTTGTCCTGCTGCCACCACAAAATAATTTTTTTTTAAACCTTAAGTAATGTAGTCATGGAGGGTATGTACATTTTTCACACTACATTAATGGTGGGGATCCTTATAGACTGTGGAACAGAAATGTACTCAGTGTGTCTCCACCGATTTATTTCACATTGGAGTACAACCATTTTTCTTTTTTACCATTATGGACGAAACACCCGTTTCTTTTAAAACATCATCTTTAAATATTTTTCTACCACCTAAAGAACCCTCGGACTTAAGAGACAATCCTCAGAGTTGTTGACGCCCTGCTCAGGGTTAAACAACGTCTTTACAATATCTTCATGGATAAATTGTCAAACTAACATCTTGGTTTTTTTTTTCTTGGCGCAGAAGTCAGGTCCTCTCTCATTTCAACAGGTCCTCTTGTTGGTGAATACACAGCGTTCTTCTAAGGGTATTAAGATTTCTCGGAGCAGACACTGTAACAGATAGTTACAGAGTTTCTTCAAAACCCCCATAAATCACATGTCTCTGTCTCACACAGACAGACAACTGCCAGGAAATATCACACATTCAGATCAAACAGTGTTACATAGGTCATAAATGTACACAACTTGACTGTCAGCCAGTGGGGACATGGGATGTCAAAGCATAGACAAAAGCTTATGTATTTAGTGACGGTTCTGTGTAAATATCCTTGTTGGCAAACCATTTTCCAAAAACTTGTTTACAGTTGAAACAAAATGCACGATTCTTTTAAACAGCACTTTTAAACGTTTTACCTCCTAAAGGTTTATGTATAGAAGGTATGTAAAAACATTAAATTTCTTTGGTCATATCGATGGTTTATCTGTTTCAGGGGTTTTATTTCAGTAAATGTTTATTCAACGTCACACCGTAGGTAGGGCCGCTGTCTTACCACTACACCTGGAGGGGTTATAATCTCGTGGTGGACAGCACAACCCTTGGTCCACCAGCTCTGTGAGCTCCTGTTTTTGTGCGGGGGTAAGATCCTCCCCCAATCGACCAAGGTACCCTTGCCGTGATCTGTGTCTAGGGCCACATACGCCGACACTACCAGTGCCGGTTCTACCCACTTCCTCAGCAGGTTCACATGGAAGAGTTCTCTTCTACTCGCTTACTGGGCTGCTGCAAGCGGTAGTTGACGAGGCCTCTGCGCTTGAGGCGGGTCCTTCAGGTGTCATGACGGTGTTGGTGGTCAGACCGGGGGCCTATGCCCCTGAGGGGCATGATGTGGGTCCACCGTTCATCTTAGCCGAGCTCCAGGGTGGCCATTGTACGCTCCAGGGCAGATAGGAACTCCTGGGGCGTCGCCGGCGCATGCACCCCTATGGCCTGGTGTTCTGTGCGTGGTAACGCCCTCAAGAAGCGGTCCATGGCCACCTTTTCCGCCACCTCCGTGGCGGTATGCACGTCTGGCTGGAGCCACCTTTTGGTTATAGGGATTATGGTGTTCAGCTGTCCGCGTGGTCAGGCCCCCGGCCGATAGGCCCAGAGATGGAATTCCGTCACAGCCTGGTGGGGGGTTCGCCCACACCACGCCAGGACTCCCTCCTTCATCGCCCCATAGTCAGCAGCTTCCTCCGGCGCGAGGGCATAGTAGGTGGTGCGCGCCTCTCCCGTGAGCAGTGGGCCGAGGGCACGGGGCCAGTCTTCCTGGTCCCATCCTTCTTGGCTGGCGATACTCTCGAAGGTCTCAAAGTAAGCCTTGAGATCTTCCTCGGGAGAGAGAGGGGGAAGCAGGCGGCGGATCTCGCATCCTGGATCAGGGAGGGGCGTGGAGGCGGCGGGAGTCTCGGTCCTCAGGGCAACCAGCTCTCGGGTTGCGGCTTGGAGGCTTTCGGCGACCTGCTGTGTAACCGTTTGTTGTTGGATGCTGACCTCCAGCAGGCATTTTAGCGCAGGATCCATGTCTCTCTCTCTTTTTAAAAAATAAATAAATAAATAAAGAAAGAAAGAAATAATTCTTTTTTTGTACTATTATTATTATATTTTTATTTATTTATTTTAAGTGGGCGGGTCTGTGCTCATGCCTGCATCCTCCACCAGTGTAGGGAAATAGCCCGTGAGGGGCGGAGCACAGACACACAGGAGACGCTGGGTACAGGGACCAAGTGATTAACTTTATTTTCTCTTACGCGGGTGCTGCCAGAAGTGAGGAGGTGCACGGGGGTGTGAGTGTGTGAGTATTTGTGTGGGGCTGGCATTGCAGTGCTCTCCAGGGCGTGTCGGGATTCCCCTGAAGCGTGAGGGCTTCCTCGTGCCGTCGTGAAGCGTCGCGTGCGAGCTCACCAGGCCGCATCCTCATCTGCACCAGAGCCTTCTGGAAAGAGAGACACCAAGAGAGAGAGCGATTAGAAAAGAATGCCGCCGTGTGGAGGCCGGAATCATTCAAGAAGAGGTGATGTGCACATGTCATGCGAGCAACTACTCAAAATCGCACGGGCGGAAGAGCGTCCTCTTATACCCCTCCCCGTCTGCTGAGTGGTGGAATTCTCCCGACCGACTCCCCAATTGCCAGCCGGGATTGTGTCGGTGGCTCCGCCCCATCGTGACGGGCCTTCCGGCTGTCGTCGGGCTTGACGCGAAGCTGTCCGTTTCGTGCCTGCGCGGCCGTCGGGGAAGGAACGACTTTCTCACCATGCGCGCCGGCTGTCGGTCTGTCGCGACAGTATGTAAAAACATCTTTTTTTTCTTTGGCCATTTCGATTGTTTATCTGTGTTAGGGGTTTGATTTCAGTAAATTTTCATTCAAAGTCATGCCGTTCTCCCAAAAATCTTAATCAACAATTGTTTTCAATTATTTCACAAACAAATATTCTGCTCATATATGTACACATTCAACCATCATGCTTTTTCTAACAATGTAGTTACACAAAACGAAATCCCCAACATAGTAACACACATACAGTGCATCCGGAAAGTATTCACAACGCTTCACTTTTTCCACATTTTCTTATGTTACAGCTTTATTCCAAAATGGATTGAATTCATTATTTTCCTCAAAATTCTACAAACAATACCCCATAATGACAACGTGAAAGAATTGTGTTTGAAATCCTTGCAAATAATTTAAAAATAAAAAACAAAAAAAGCACATGTACTTAAGTATTCACAGCCTTTACTCAATACTTTGTTGAAGCACCTTTGGCATCAATTATAACCTCAAGTCTTTTTGAATATGATGCTACAAGCTTGGCACACCTATTTTTGGGCAGTTTCTCCCATTCTTCTTTGAAGGACCTCTCAAGATCCATCAGGTTGGATGGGGAGCGTCGGTGCACAGCCATTTTCAGATCTCTCCAGAGATGTTAAATCGGGTTCAAGTCTGGGCTCTGACTGGGCCACTCAAGGACATTCACAGAGTTGTTCTGTAGCCACTCCTTTGTTATCTTGGTTGTGTGCTTAGGCTCCTTGTCCTGTTGGAAGATGATCATTCGCCCCGGTCTGAGGTCCAGAGCGCTCTGGAGCAGGTTTTCATCAAGGATGTCTCTGTACATTGCTGCATTCATCTTTCCCTTGATCCTGACTAGTCTCCCAGTTCCTGCCGCTGAAAAACATCCTCACAGCATGATGGTGTCACCACCATGCTTCACTGTAGGGATGGTATTGGCCAGTTGATGAGTGGTGCCTGGTTTCCACCAGACGCTTGCCATTCAGGCCAAAGAGTTTAATCTTTGTTTCATCAGAGAGTCCTCCAGGCAGACTGTCATGTGCCTTTTACTGAGGAGTGGCTTCTCTCTGGCCACTCTACCATACAGGCCTGATTGGTGGAGTGCTGCAGAGATGGTTGTTCTTCTGGAAGGTTCTCCTCTTTCCATAGAGACACGCCGGAGCTCTGTCAGAGTGACCATCAGGTTTTTGGTCACCTCCCTGACTAAGGCCCTTCTCCCCCGATCGCTCAGTTTGGCCGGGCGACCAGCTATAGGAAGAGTCCTGCTGGTTCCAAACTTCTTCCATTTACGGATGATGGAGGCCATTGTGCTCAATGGTACCTTCAATGCTGCAGAAATGTTTCTGTACCCTTCCCCAGATCTGTGCCTCGATACAATCCTGTCTCGGAGGTCTACAGACAATTCCTTGGACTTCATGGCTTGGTTTGTGCTCTGACATGCATTGTTAACTGTGGGACCTTATATAGAAGGGTGTGTGCCTTTCCAAATCATGTCCAATCAACTGAATTTACCACAGGTGGACTCCAATCAAGTTGTAGAAACATCTCAAAGATGATCAGTGGAAACAGGATGCACCTGAGCTCAATTTTGAGTGTCATGGCAAAGGCTGTGAATACTTATGGACATGTCCTTTTTTTTGTTTTTTATTTTTAATAAATTTGCAAATATTTCAAACAAACTTCTTTCACATTGTCATTATGGGGTACTATTTGTAGAATGTTGAGGAATATAATGAATTTAATCCATTTTGGAATAAGGCTGTAACATAACAAAATGTGAAAAAAGTGAAGCGTTTCTGGATGCACCGTATACCCAATGTATACAAAAATGTATACATTTGTGTGTGATTAATTCAGGGAGAAACATGTTTCACAACAGTCTCATTAACATAAACACATTTGTTGGGGAGATCCCCCACAATACACAAAACACACACCCCCAGGAAAGGAAGGACACAACCCAGACATACAGGTGCCAAAATGACCCACTGATACAGTCGATAGGGTTACCCCCCACCCCTGGTCATAAATTAGGTGTACCTACAGAACTGTCGGTCAGGGGAACACAAAGGGTCATAAATCAACAGACTGATTGACAGTTTGACAGAAAGTGTATGATATACTTGTATATATCTGAATAATCTCATACAGGATGTGATTGGGTGAGTTCATTTACCCATCAGATGCACAGCGCTTTAGTTTATGGTTCTCATTAGGGATGCACCGATCAAGATTTTTATGACCGATACCGATCCAGATACCAATCTTTTTTTGTTTAAGCTTTAATCAGGAGGTCTATCATAAACAGTTAAATGTAAACTCTCTGCCCATGGTCACTGTTAATTGTGTTAAAATAATAGCAATGAGAAATACTGTTGGTTTAATTGATAAATAAACTGCATAAAATATTTATTTTTAAATATTTTAAACAATAAAGAGTCCTAATTAAAAGTAGACTAACACAAAAATGACCCATATTAGAGAAAAGTATAATAGCCTTCTAAGGAAATAGCTTACTAAGCTTCATGTTAAACTGATATTAAATGCAACCCATAGTAATTAAACATTATTTCATTTCTCATTTTATTTATATTTTATGAAGTTATTATAATATCTATTTTTTATGTTAAATGATTTATTTATAACTAAGCACATTTTCTGTCTTTACATTTTAGTACTTTTATTTTTGTTTGTTTATTAGTTGTTCCTTTTAGATGGGTTCCCCCAGTACAGTGTTGCCATGTTTGCTGATAATATTGTGTTTTTTTTGGGGGGGGATTAAATCAAAACATGGTAACTGGAGTTGACTTTTCTAATTTGATTAATTGTGCAGCCCTAGTAGTTATATCTCCTATCTGTGCAAATTAATATCAGCTGGGTTAATAAATTGATGGTCTATAAAAAGGCTTTTAGTTACCAAGGTGTCACACAAGAAACATCACATGATGGGTAAAAGCAAAGAGCTCTCCCAAGACCTTTGCAACCTTATTGTTGCAAAGCATATTGATGGAATCAGATACAGATGCATAAAAAAACTTCTGAATCCTCCAGTAAGCACCAATGGGGCCATTATCTGCAAGTGGAAGCAACATCAGTCCATCATCAACCGACCATTCACAGGAGCATCTCGCACGATTTCTGACCAAGGAGTCAGAAGAATAGTCAGAACAGAATCCCAAGAGCCAAGGACCACTCAGAAAGAGCTCCAGAAACACTTGGAGGCAGTAGGTCCCATTGTCACAGAGAAAACAATAGGCAATGCACTCCACTGCTCATGCTCACCCTGCAAGACTCCATTACTAAAGAAAAGGCATGTCGAAGCTCATTTAAAGTTTGCTACTACTCATTTGGACAAGGATATGAAATACTGGGAGAGTGTAGTCTGGTCAGACAAGAGCAAAAATTTTACTTTTTGACTGTTATACTACACACCATGTTTGGAGAAGAAATGGCACTGCACATAACGATAAAAACACTATACCAACAGTGAAGTTTGGAAGTGGAAGCATCATGGTGTGGGGCTGTTTTTCATCACATGGCAGACTTCATATAATTGAAGGAATGATGAATGGAGTCCTTTACTGGAAGATTCATGAGAAGAATCTGCTGCCATCCACCAGGATGATGAAGATGAGACGTGGGTGGACCTTCCAGCAGGACAACGATCCAAAGCATACAGCAAAGGAAACTCTCAATTGGTTTCAGAGAAAAAAAATCAAGGCATTAGAATGGCCCATCAATCACCTGACTTGAATCCAATTGAAAGGATTGGGGCCAAAATCACACCTGAATACTGTGGCCGATTAATTTCTTCATACAGGAAGTGTCTTGAAGCTGTCATTACAAACAAAGGCTTCTCCACTAAGCATTAAATAAATTTCAGTTAGTGTGTTCAATACTTTTTTCCTGTGTCATTCCACTTCATTGCACATAACTTCATTTATGGACTTTAATGTTTGTATTTTTTTTTGTATTTTATTTGGATTTCTTGAGTTAGTAGCAAAATCTGGTGAAAATTTCAAGTGAATAGCCTCATTGCAAATATATTTACTGAAAAAAATGTTGACGCGTTGAATACTTATTTCCCCCACTGTACCTGAAATCTTCACCCTGACAGACCTGCTCAAGTTCATTTAGAAAAGCTATCTAGTGTTCATTGTTTTATCATCCATGAACTGGTCTATGGCCAACTACACCATCTTAACATATAGCCGCACACATTGAGATCTTTCCCCCACGTTGTACAGGCACTTGGATGGTTGCCCGTTGGCCTATACGGTTATGTCCACAGCGTCTGTTTTTTGCCAGATTAAAGCCTGCCTCATCAGCAAAAATATACTTGTGATGACTCCCAGCAGCATCCAGCTCCATCACCCTCTAAAAAAATATAATTTGGTTAGCTCTTTTACAAAGAATAGTTGAAATTGTTAGTCTGTAGTACAGTACTGAGAGTATCACATACGTGCTGTACCTGAACATATTCTGCTTGTAGTCATTTCAACTGGGCATTGTTTCTCTTAAAAGGCACCAACTAAATTTGTTTCATAGAAACTTGGTGCTTCTTCAAAAGGCAGGCAGTAGAAGCCTGATTGATGCCACATTGGCAAAGGTGTCATTGCTCTCCTCAATAACCTGCTTTATTACTTAACAATAATGGCCCCGACTTCATTTGAAATGACAGAACCTTCCCTTCTGCTTACCTTCCTCTGATGCCCACCTCTTTGTCTAACCCCATGCCCACCTTATTGACTACGCTCATGCCCACCTCTTTGACTAGGCCCATGCCCACCTCTTTGTTGAGGCCCATGACCACCTCTTTGGTGGGGTCCATGTCCACCTCTGTGATCCCTCTGCAGGTTTCCTCTCTCTTCCACTCTTTCTTGCTCCATGTTTGCCAATTGCAAAAGCTCACAAACAGTTCTTCATTTGTGATCACCAGGTGAAAGAAATGAGTAATAATTGGGATTTATTATGATTGGTCTATCCTGATTGAAAGCTCTTAAAGCAATTTGTAGTTTATACCTTACCAACACACCAACACACAATGATCAGATCAGTTGTGTGTTGTGTATAGAACATCTATAGACATTAATGATTAACTGATTACCATTAAGTTCAGTTGGATTAAATGATAGGCAAATGTATTATCTTTAATTTATTCATTTTCATATGATTCATTTACATGTGATTCATTTGCATGTGATTCATTTACATGTGATTCATTTTCATGTGATTCATATTCAAGTGATACATTTTCATATGATTCATTTACGTATGATTCATTTACATGTGATTCATTTACTAATTTGCTTCTCTTTAAATCCAGTTTTAGACTGTGATATTACAAAGGTCTTTCCAGATTATTACTTGCTACACTGTATGAGATAACCCCAGTAAAATTGCCTGAATTCTATAATATAATTTGTTCACCATGTTAGGTTTAAATCCTCTAAAAACAGATTCGCAATTAAATAACATTACATCCTTCAAAGCACTGGCATGTTCTGCTTACTCTCACAATCCACCAAACACCCACACCCAAAGTCTCCATAAACAAATGAGACAGCAGTTTATCCTACAAAAAACGAACGTTGTCCACAATGTGAAAACAACTCGGAGAGTAAGCTGAACTAACCAACAAAATTACCAAGACTGATAAACAGTCTGCACACAATAATAAATATAATGTCCTTACCTTTTAAAGACTTGTAACAATTAATATAACAGTGTAGCATGTAAAGCCGAGGAGATAACACTAATAAAATTAAATAAACAGAAACTCTAACCCAGTCAGAGCATCAAAACAGATAACCACATTAATACAGAAGTAAATTTAAGAGGAGTGAGTCCACAAAATCTAGGCAAAGTAATGCAACGATGATATCTTCAATCAAAATCCTAATACTGTAAAGCTGGAAGACCGAGTGCAAGAAAATAAAAATAATAGAAGAGCGAAAAAGACTCCGCTGTGTAGATGATGCAGTTCACCCTGATATCAAGAGTTTAACATAGTCTCCTGCTTCCTCCGCTGAAATAAAGTCCACCTGAACACCGTTATATGTAATGTGGAGCCGAGCTGGGTGAAGTATTCCATAGCGAGCGCCTTCAATATCACGAAGTTGACGCCGAACTTCGTTAAATGCAGCCCGGGCCCGGGCTATCTTGGCTATGTAGTCAGGGAAAACGGAGATGGTCAAATCCCTCGCAAAGCTCTCTCGCACGGCGTAAAATGTCAACACAGTCACTGTGATAGTGGAATCTGCACACAATAGCTCGTGGTCGTTCACCAGGCTTGGGCTTCGGCTGAAGGGTCCGGTGGGACCGGTCCAAAACCGGCTCCTTCTCCAGACCAAACGCCTCCTTTAACAAGGCCGCTACAGCAGCAGTTTTACAGGTGTCAGTGCCCTCTGGAACTTCCACTATCCTAACGTTATTGCGCCGTGACCTCAACTCCAAATCCTCACATTTATTCTCTAATTGAGTCACGGTCACAGTGAGAGACTCGATAGTAGTCTTCATATGACTTATGTCATCGGTGCAACCAGAGAGAGCATGCTCCATTTCCCCAACAGTACCTTTCAGTGTTGATATGGTAGCCTCGGTAACAACTTTATCACTAGCCAGCTGTGTTTTCACGGCCTGCAGGTCAAGCTGGATAGTAGACAGAGCACCCCTGAGTCTTCTGGAGTTCCTTTTTAAAAATATCGGCGATATCCTTCCTCAGTGAAGCCAGCAGCTCAAGCCTGATTGCGGCGAAGTCAGGGTCACTGCTCGGCAATGCGGATTCAGGGGGAGAAGGGGGCTCGCTCACAGCGGGCACACTAGGCCTCAGTCGTGTCTGAATGCTACCACGTGTTTTCGTGTTCTTTCCAGACATTTTAACGTACCACAAAGTTAAAAGTGCAAACAAGGAAACGGAGTAGAATAAGTCAAAATATATTGTATGACCGAAAAGCGCTAATTAATTACAATTTTAATCGAAATCAGCAGGAGCCTCCAACTTCGCGTCCTTCTCCATTGAATTCCGAATTCCGAATCCATAGGCAAATGTATTAAACTGAATGAGAAGAGATGCAAATGAAAAGTTTGGTAGTATGTGAATGAAACTTGAAAGTTACTGTGAATGAAATGTTTATATAGAGGAAATGTCTGGGTTATGACCCTGTTCCCTGAGAACGGAACGAGACATTGCGTGAGCTTTACGCTGTGGGAAGTGCCCTTGCACGTGACCGGTATCTGAAGCTTGTGTAACATCATGCCTATTTATAGGCCTGCTGAGATAAGGTGATGTGGCAATTAAGCATGATGCGTGATATAAAAATGGCACCTGTGGACCACGCCATCAGCCTCTATTATCTGAAGCAAAGACGAAATTCACAAGCATGCCATAATGACAAAGATATGCAATGTCTTATTCCCTTCTCAGGGAACAGGGTTACATGCATAACCCAGATGTTCCTTTTCAAAGGGAACTCAACATTGTGTGAGCTTACATTGTGGGAACGAGAATACCCACTCCATCATACTGAGTGCATGGCCTGTTCAAAAGGTCCGAGCCCGAGGGTCACTGCAAGACACTTGAGCCTGGATTGGAACAAATATCCAGGTTGTAATATCGAATGAATGCGTGCGGCATAGACCACCCTGCCGCAGCACATACATACTGTAAGGGTACCCCTTTGGACAAAGCCTTGGAGTAGATGACCCCCCTAGTGGAATGAGCCCTTATGCCCAGAGACGTAGCGAGACCGTGTGCCTCATAAGCGATAGAGATTGTTTCCACTCTCCAATTAGAGATGCGCTGCTTCAACACAGCATCACCCCTACTGTCACCACCAAAGCAGACCAACAGCTGATCTGACTTACGCCACTGGCCGGAGCAGTGGACAAAAGTACAGAGACCCCTTACTGGACAAAGTAGGTGCAATTTCTCTTGTTCCGGTGTGAGGAATGAAGGAGGGCAGACAGCCTCTGCAACACTTCTGGCTGGGCAGCAGATGAAGGCACTTTAGGAATATAATCCAGCCTAGGATATAGGAAGGCCTTGGCTAATCCAGGGGCAAAGTCAAGGCAAGAAGGGGCAACAGAGAAAGGTTGTAGATCTGCTATTTGCTTGAGACATTTCAGGGCCAGCAGAACAGCTCAGAAGCTTCTCAGAGGCTGACTCTAAGGACTCAAATGGGGCACCTGACAGATCTTCCAGGATCACAGAAAGGTCCCAGGATGGTATGCATGGTCTGCAGATCAGCCTCAGCCTCCTATACCACACATAAACCTCGAAGTTAGAGGATGTTGCACCACAGAGGCTCCATTAATATGGGCATGGCTGGCCAAAATGGCCACATAGACCCTGATTGTAGGAGGAGCCAATGATGCTGAGAAACGTCCTTGTAAGAACTCCAGAACTGTAGCTATTGCGCAGTTCACTGGTCTACCTGATGTTCTTCACACCACAAAACAAAAAGTCGCCATTTGAGCACATACAATTTCCTTGTGGATGGTGCTCTAGCGTTCAACATGGTCTCTACAACCTCAGTTGTCAGACCAGAATCTATAAGCTGGTGCCCCTCAAGGGGCCAGACTCACAGTTTCCATAGTTCTAGCCATGGGTGATAAATCAGCCCTGCGGCTTGAGACAGTAGATACCTGCAGAGAAATTTCCAAAGGAGTGCTGTCTAGCAGGGATATTATCTCTGAGAACCATATTCGAGCTTTCCCATAAGGTGCTACTAGCAGCAGACATGGACGGTCTTGGTGAACTCTTGCTAGAAAAGTGTACAGATGTGACCTTGGCCACATGTGCACCATGGTGTCTAGCCCCAGTGGTGCAGGAGGAGTGGGGGCTAACCACAGCGGGCAGTGGGTTGTCTTCTCGGAAGCGAACACATCCACTTCCGCTTGGCCGAACCTCTGCCATACGGACTCCACCACTTGCAAATGGAGCCTCCAACCCCCAGGCCTCAGCCCCTGCCTTGACAGGATGTCTTCCCCCACATTCTGGTTGCCCGGAATGTACATTGCACTCCCTTACAAGAACTTTCCCTAAGCCTAGAGAATAATTAGTTGTGCCTACCTGAAAAGGGGACGTGAACATAACCCTCCCTGGTGGTTGATATATGAGACCACCGCTGTGTTGTCTGTCACAGCTAACACATGGTGACCTCTTAATTGAGGAAGACAGAATTTCAGTGCTAGAAATACGGCTCACATTCCTAGGCAATTTATATACCACTCCAGATGATGGCCACTCCACAGACCACGAGCTGGACAGCCATCTAAGACCACGCTCCAGCCTGTGAGGGAGACGTCTGTCATTACCGTCTTACAATAAGGAGATGCCCCTCAGGTGTTAGAAACCGGGTACACCTCCAAATTCTCAGAGCACGTAGGCATCGCCGCATGACACTGATTACTCTCAGATCTTTCGTCCTCGGACAAAACCCCTGACTTTTCAGCCACCACTGAAATGGTCTCATTGTGCAATAGTCCCAATGGTATGACACTGACTGCTGCTGCCATAAGCCGCAACAGTCTCTCATAGAGACTGGAGGAGATGCCCAGATCCAGCTTTATCTTGTTCAGTGTTGGTAGGATTGACCCTACGAATGTTGTGGATAGAAACGCCCTTATTGTAGTAGAATTCCATATAACCCCTAGAAAAGTTGTCCTCTCCACTGGACAAAGCTTACTTTTCTTGAGGTTCAACCTGAGCCCCAAGCTCTTCAGGTGGGCGAAAACAACATCTCAATGTTCAATCACCAGTTCCCTGGATCATGCTAGATTTAACCAGTCATCCAGGTAGTTTAGTATACAGATGCCCTGGAGTCGCAAGAGAACCAGAATGGCATCACACACTTTGTGAAGATGAGAGGGGATAAAGCTAGCCTGATGAGAAGAACGCAATATTGGTATGTGTTGCCTCCAAACATGAACCTCAGGAACTTCCTGTGACAGGGAGACATTTCAATGTGGAAATATGCATCTTTTAGATCTACTGTCACATCCCAGTCCTTGAACTGAGTCTGTGGAATGATAAGTTTGAGTGTCAGCATCTTGAACCTGTATGTACAAAGAGTATGGTTCAGAGAATGCATATCTAAAATTGGACGCATTGTCCGATCTTTTTTTGCAGACGAGGAAATAACGGCTTTAAAAAACCTCCCTACCCCAGGGAAAGGGGTACATGTTCTATGGCCCCTTTGTCCAAGACAGATCCTACTCCCTGTGCTACCATTGGGCTCTGGGCTCAACCATTGGGGGTTGAGCTCTGAACTGGTCTCTGTAACAGTAGAGAGAACCCATGGAGACACATTTGGCAGTAGTTCCCACGCTGCCAGATCGTCTTTTAGTGACGTTAACTTTTCCACATTCTATTGGAGGGAAAGTATCAGATTTTCATTGCCCTGTGACAGCTCACAGACCAGATCACTGAAAACTTGGGACAGTCTTGACTAGGTGAGGCCCTACAGTACACTAACTGTCCTTACAACCTCATGTCCATGCACGACCCCTAAGGACCATTCCTCCTTTATCTGCTTGGCCTTTATGACCATTCTCAGACCAGGCTTATTAGAAGGCTGTGACTGTGGCCGACCAGTTCCCGTTGGGCTGAATGCCGCTGCATGTTGAGCTCATTCAGAAGGTCTGCTTGGTATGCCTGCAACACTACCATTGTCTGCAGTGACCCACAAGCAAGACCCAGTGCTGCATAGGCCTTGCCCACCAACGCTGAAGTGGCCTTACATGGCTTGGATGGCAAGGCCGGCCCCCCTAAATTACCTGCTGGCAATGGGGAGAAGCGCCTCACAAGTGCCTCCTCCACCTTTGTCATGGCAAAACAGCCATGCTTCATTCCCAATGATGGCCAAATAATCCGACATCACAGAATTATAAATATGGCCTAGCTATGGTTTTCCCCAGAAGCAAAAAGAGGAGTTTTCTGTGGTGTGAGGGAACTTTATTTTCACTAGGGAGTTAAAGGCTTGTCCAGCCTTAGTAATCACTTCAAGCAGCTCTTTATATGCTTGAGAGCTGCTCTCTGTTTTTGGCACACCCTTCTGGCTCCTCGGAGTCAGAGAGGAAATTTTTTTTTTGGCTTTCCATAGCAGAAGGAGGAGTCACGACACGAGCTCCAAAATCCGGTGGAGAGCCGGACCCAGAAGACAGAGCAAGAGATATAGCAGCGCTCATCTCCGGCTCCTCTTCCAGATCCATACGAGATCCCCAGGACCTGAGCCAGCTGGCTGCCTCGGCACTGGCTGGCCCAGATCCGCAAAGCTCTGAAAACCAACTCCCTTCGGCTGAGAAGAGAGCGAGCTGCAAGCGGAGCTGCGTAATTGTAAGGCGTTCACAACTCTTGAGGACTGCCCTGACATGCTCCATCCCTAGACACTTCACACAGAAAGTGCAGAGCTCCCTTCAGAGGCTGACAGCAGGTCCATTTCTGGCTATTTTGGTGCCCTAGGCAAGATTCCTGTTGTTTCCCCCCACCCCCAATCACCAAATCATGATTGTTTGTGACATAAATATAAAACTCTACAGCATAAATGAGCAGATTCTCGTCCACACAACACACCCATATCACAAAGCCTGTCTGTCTGTAACTGCAATTAGTTATACATTTACAACATAATAAAATTATTGAAATTATTAATGTACAATGACGTTTATACTTTTTTTCTGTTCAGACTGCAGTTGTTTGGCAGGTATACACTGGATGTCATAGGAACAACACTATCTTCAATATACACTAAACATAAATTTCTGATCACTGTCTTTCTGATAGCATTTTTTTTAAAAATCCATCTTTATTATGCTAATATTCAGCTGCTTAAATGTGTTTTAACATATGAGGAATTCTTGCTAGGACAGCATGTCGTTTGTGAACGTGTTTTGCTTGTCATGATGTAGTGTTAATAGACGCTAATAGGTGGCAAAACAAGTGTTTAGCATCCATATACTACTAATCACATACATTTCTCTTTCTTTTTCTCAACCTATTTTTCTTTTTGCAATACTGAGCCCCTGATGGCTTTGAATTTTCATGATGAAAGACCAGTCAAGCATGGATGCTTGCTGCCCTTTACATCTCTATCTCTCTTCCTAACAGCACGCACACTATCACCAGGGATACCAGATAAATAATCACATGCAATCATAAAGTATAATAATAATAATAATAATAATAATAATAATAATAATAGTCATGTACTCTCTTTCTTGTGGGTGCGTGAGATGCCGGCGGCATGGCCTCCTACTACCATCTCAAGCCTTGTTCCCACCTATCCAGCTTGTCCCAGCCCTGCCACCTGACCTCCAGCAAACCTGCCTCAGCCTTGCCCCAGACCCTGGCAAGCCTGTCACCAACTCACCGCCTGTTTTCTGCCAAGATGCCCCTTGTTTTCTTCCTAGCTCCGCTTGATGAAGCCCACAAGAGAGACAATGCCTGCCTCGGGACCTTGGGTTTTGTGTGGACATTTTGCCCAGAGGGGCAGGACTGCCAAAGAATGTTTGAAGGCACTGTGAGAGCAGTGCCCTCGGTTAGGGAGATTTGGGTAGGTCACATCTGTCAGGGAGCAATTTGCATATAATTAAAATTTTCACAGATGACATGCTTCCATTTATTTTAGATATTACATATGAGCATCAATGTTTGCCACATATGCCATTTGGCATATGTTTTTGAAAGAACACACTATTAAAAAAAAGATATAAATTTTTTGTTTTGTTTGTATGTGTAAGTATTCATACATAGTATTTAAAGATGTTTTGTTAATGCACAGTTAGTGAGTTTTTGGAAAATTTTAACATTTGTATCAGATTCATTTTTCCATTTTATACCACCCTTTATGCAAAGATTTATGAAGTGTGGCAATTCAATTCAATTCAGTTTTATTTTTATAGCACTTTTAACAATGGACATTGTCCCAAAGCAGCTTTACAGAAATATATAAATTCAGGATATAGAATGTAACCGTATGAATTTATCCCTAATGAGTAAGAGATGATGAGATAATGAGAGGAACCAGACTCAAAAGGGAACCCCTCCTCATCTGGGTGACAATGGATAGTTACCTTCTATAAATGTGCTAATACTACATGGTCAAATAGTGCAGTTGTGTAACCAGGAAAAAATAATTACAGTTTTTACATGAAATCTGTTTTGTTGAACTTTACTGGTCACTGATAGAGACTTGAACACAAAACTGTTTGTGGTAATTGCAGTGCTAAGGCTATAATAGCAATTGTAGTCCTAGCCATCACAGCATAACTGTTCATATGAATTGAGCCATCTTATGGTTTTTAAATGGTACCATCCTCAGCAATCTCAATGATCTTTAGGCTGCACCATGTGGGGCCATCCTCAGCAGCAGCATGTAATTTCCAATTGATGAGAACTCCAACCAGAAGTAGGGCAACAGTATGGATCAGGCAGGGCCAGAGAATAGAAGGTGTCAGGATGGCTGGTATCTCAGGAGCATCATGTGTAGCTCGACAGAAAGAGAGAGGGAGAGAGAGGGAGAGAGAGGGAGCGAAAGGAAGAGATTGTTAGATATGCCTATTGTCCTGTAATGGTTAAGGACAATGTACTTTGCGTGAGTGCAAGCAGGGATTCTGGCAAGACTAACCATGACAGTATAACAAATAGGGAGAGCCAGAAGGTAACACAGACATAAGGGCTCCCTGGGACATAAGGCAGCCAGCCACTACACCATAAACCAACCTGGGTGAACGTGTGAAAGTGTGTGTGTGTCTGGGGGTAGGACAGCATCCAAACATCCCAGTTCACCACAACACTATAGAGCAGGGGTCTCAAACTCAAATTGCCCTGGGGCCACTTTTGGTACTGTCATCTCATAGGTGGGCCGCAAGAGCATTAAAGTACACCAAGAAAGTTCAATATTCTCAAAATGTACTTTTTTTTAAATTACCATTAACAACATATTTTATTAAACAAATTTAGAAGTAGTAAATATAACCATAACAATAACTTGGTACCAATTTCAACATAAACATAATAGTTCACACACACACACACACACACACACACACACATACACCTAAATTTTTGTTTTGTTTTAATTCTTGCCAGACACCTGACAGTGCTTCTTCTCACACAATTGAGGTACATTTGCCCTGATGGAGGT
Organism: Ictalurus furcatus; assembly: GCF_023375685.1. Taxonomy (NCBI): domain Eukaryota; kingdom Metazoa; phylum Chordata; class Actinopteri; order Siluriformes; family Ictaluridae; genus Ictalurus; species Ictalurus furcatus. The sequence goes on from NC_071274.1 coordinate 10,645,344, forward strand.
TGTAGTCAAAACCCTAAGTACAGCTTCAAGATGGGCATCAGTAATCCTGGACCTGTACTTGCATTTATTAAAGTTCATTGTTGAGAAAAGTTTTTCACACAGATATGTGCTTCCAGAAAGGCACATTAACCGACTGAACATTTTTAACAGTTCTGGGAAGGATGGAGGTAAGTCTCTCAGAAATTGTCCAATGAGATCTGCTTTTCCCTGTGCCTCCCTGAATTTAGTTTTTAGTTCACTGTTACACTGCAAGTAAATAAGTTCCATTTGCAACACACTTGGGACACTCTCCACATCAACTGAAAAGGGGTCTGCAAACAGCTGGAAAGTGTCACGGTGTGCCTTGAAATCAGCAAAGCACTCATCAAATTCCTGCAGTAGGTTGTCAATAGCAGATGTATATTTATCACCACTGAATGAAGTGCCCTCCTACACAAGAGATCTGCATGATGGGAAATGGCTAAGTTTTTTTTGCAGAAAGCTGACATTTCCACAATCTCAGTTTTATGGAGAAGCCTTTCACGTTTTCATAAGCTGCTGTGATGAGCTGATAAGGGCCCTGGAGCTTCAGGTTAAGGATGTTTAGCTCATGTGTTATGTCCACTAGGAAGGCAAGATCCCTCACCCATTTTGGATCATCAAATTAATGAACATCCATTCTGCCATCTTCCATGAATCTCTTCACCTCTGTTCTTAACTCAAAGAATCTCTTCAGGACATTTCCCCTGCTGAGCCAGCACACCTCAGTAAAGTAAAGTACATCACCATATGCTGACTCAGTTTCTTACAAAAAGGCCCTGAACTGGTGGTGCTGCAAACCCCTGGATCTGATATAATTAATACATTTCAGGACAACAGACATGACGTTCATATTTCAGGCACTTGCTGCACAGTACCTGTTGGTGTATAATGCAGTGCAGAACGGCTGCTGGACCTGCCTTTTCCTCTTCTAATTTTCTTTGTACCAGCACAACCAGTCTGTTTTTTTCTGCCTGTCATAGATGGGGCTCTGTCAGTTGTAATACCTACCAGTCAGCTACATGGTAAACGAGCACACTCAAACGCTTCACACAGCTCCTGAAAAATATCTTTGGATGTGGTGCGGCCGTGCATTGGACACAAACTTAGAAACTCTTCTGTCACTTCGAACTTCTCATTAATACCCCTTATGAAAATTGCTGAGCATTGTCAGTTTTGTCTGTGCTTTCATCAAGCACCACAGAGTATGCAGTGAAAGCTTTAACTTTATCACGTAACTGATCATAAATGTCACTTGATAACTCGCTGATCCATGCCGCCACCATGTTAGCCGATAGCGCTATATTGTTGAACAAGCTCTTTTTTTCTGGACATAAAATATCCGCAACTTTCATCATGCAGTCCTTCAGAAACGGGCCTTCAGTGAATGGCTTTCTGGCTTTGGTGATTAATTCACTCACCACATAACTTGCCTCAATTGCAGTATCAGCATCCTTTTTGGCTTTATGAAAAATACTTTGCTGAGATATAAATTCTCTCTGTAGCTGCGTGGCTCGTGTTGCCCTCTCATCTCCCTCATACTTCTCGTACTGCTCTCTGCGTTTAGTCCAATAATGACGCTTGATATTATATTCCTTTAATTATATTATTATATTATATTCCTTTTTCGTAGCATATCAGGCAGGTAGCACTTCTATTAAACGCCACAAAAAAATACTGGGTAGTCCATCTTTCTTGAAACAGTCTGTGTTCATCATCCACCTTATGTTTTGATTTTGACAGCAACATCTTTGTGCTTCAGCACCTTGCGCGCATTTTGGACAAGTTTGACCTTTACCATAACAAACGAAATGCATTTTTAAAAAACAGAATTGTGTTTTTATTTTAATTATTTCAAAAGGGTAGGTTGAATTGGCATGAAACCGCTATAAAATATCATTAGATTTGGCAGGCCAGATTATATCATTTTTTTTACATCCCGTCACGGGCCGGACTGAGGGGGAAGGCGGACCTGAAGTGGCCCCCAGGCCTGGAGTTTGAGACACCTGCTATAGAGTGTTAGAGTGCATAGGCCTGTGAGCCCTCTAGATCAGTGGTTTTCAAAGTGGGGGCCACCAGGGGGTGCCCGGGAGGACCTCAACAATTTGGTGTGAAAAATAAATAAATGTATGTTTTCTCTTTCTCACTCACACACACACACACACACACACACACACACACACACACACACAATCAATTCCTAATGTAATGTAAAGATGTAAGATGTAATTATTGATAAAAAAAGGGGGATGTATTCAGAAGTCTGTATTTTTAATGTGTTTTAAAGACATCTTGCAAAAGGGGGGGCCTCGGTCAAATGTTAATGCCTTTTGGGAGGCCTTGCCCTGGAAAAGTTTGGGAACCACTGCTCTAGATCCATTACCTACGAAAAAAAAACTATATCCAAAATACTTGACTAAAAAATATGTTTTCAGCCTGGACTTAAACACTGAGACTGTGTCTGAGTCTTGAACACTAATTTGAAGGCTGTTCCATAACTGTGAAGAGAAAGCTCTTCCCTCTGCTGTAGCCTTCACTATTCGAGGTACCAACAAATAGCCTGCATATTTTGATCGTGGCAGGTGTGGCGGATCATAAAAGACCAAAAGTTCACTCAAGTACTGTGGTGGCAGACCATTCAGTGCTTTATAGGTCAATAGTAGTATTTCATAATCAGTGCGAAATTTTACTGGGAGCCAATGCAGTGTGGATAAGATAGGGGTGATGTGGTCATATCTTCTGTTTCTAGTAAGGATTCTTGCAGCTGTATTCTGAACTAACTGGAGCTTGTTTATGCACCTACTGGAACATCCAGACAGTAAGGCACTACGATAATCCAACCTACTGGTAACAAAGCATTAACTAATTTTTCTGCATCATGTAATGACATTATTCAAGGATTCAAGGAATTATATTGTCACTCCAACACATGTACATGAGCTGGAACGAAATTAAGTACCAAAGGTCGAGTTAAAACCACTCATAAGTAATAACACCTAACTCATAAATAAATAAACACAAATACCCAATCATACACACATAAATACGCACTAAAACCTGATAAATTAGCAGCATAGCAAAAGACATGAAAAAAACGTTCAGTTTATCAGTTCGGGTGAGTTTTCTCTGAGGGAAGAAGGACAAATAGTCTGTTGGCAGTGTGGGAAGTGTCCTTCATAATGCTGGAGGCCCTACTCCTGCATCTGCTGATGTATCTGTCACTGATTACCGGGAGACTGCATCCAATAATCTTCTCTGCCAACTTAGTCACACTCCACAAGGCCTTCCTATATATTTATATTTCTTATCTTATTTACATGAGAGTCAATTGAAAGACTGGGGTCAATAACCACACCAAGGTAAATGGTAAATGGCGCACTTATATAGCGCTTTTATCCAAAGCGCTTTACACTGTGTCTCATTCACCTATTCACACGCACACACCAATGGTAGCAGAGCTGCCATGCAAGGCGCTAGCTTGCCATTGAGAGCAACTTTGGGGTTCAGTGTCTTGCCCAAGGACACTTCGGTATGTGGAGGCACATGGGCCAGGAATCGAAACGCCAACCCTATGATTAGTGGACAACCTGCTCTACCACCTGAGCCACAGACGCCCCGGTCTTTTACTGCTGTGTGAAAGACGAAGGTCTTTTACTGCTGCACATGATGAAACAGAAAGGCCATCCAGAGTTACTATATAATCAAAAAGTTTATTTCTAGCTGCATATGGTCTTAGTCGAAGTACTTCTGTCTTGTCAGAATTAAGTAAGAGGATGTTAATAAGCATCTAGTGTCTAATGTCCTTTACACATTATTCAACTTTATGCTGCTGTCTGTCATCTGGCTTTGCTGAAACATACAACTGTATGTCAAATAAGACCTGAGCCAGGAGAGGGCCATACCCTTAATGCCAAAAATGTTTTCTAGTCTACCAAGGAGAATAGTGTGATCAATGGTATTAAAAGCTGCAGTAAAGTCAAGCAACACAAGCAAGGAGACACACCCTGATCAGAAGCTAGTAGTAGGTCATTTACCACTTTAACCAGCTCTGTCTCTGTGCTTTGATGATCCTGAGTGGTACATCCTGAGTGGTACATTTCATGAATGTTATTCCTATGTAGGTACAAGCATAACTGCTGTGTTGAAACCTTTTCTTAGATCTTGGAGATAAAGGGCAGATTTGATATTGGCCTATAGTTGGACAATTGACAGGGGTCGATGTCTGGTTTTTTAATCAGGGGTTTAATAACTGCTAGTTTAAATGATTTAGGTACATAGCCAGTGCTAAGGGGAGAATTGATTATTTTTAGAAGGGTTTTGGTTACTTCAGGAATAATCTGTTTGAAGAAGCATGTAGGTAAGAGATCTAGTATACAAGTTGATGATTTTGATGAAGAAATTTATCAAAATTAGTTTGGTCTATCTAAGGGGAGTAAACATTCTAATCGTTGATCTGATATTGTTATATTATTATCCACAGGGTTATTTATAAGACTGCCTGGTTTTAAATTAATAGCCTGAATAATTTGTCTAAAATTTAAAATTTTGCCAGTGAAAAAAAATTCATGAAATCATCGCTGCTATATAATGATTGTGTGCATGTTTCTGTGGTGGTTTTATTCATAGTTAATTTGCTATTATATAAAATAAAAATCTAGTTATTTTTGTTATCTTCAATTAGGGTGGTGAGATAGACTGATCTAGCAGCACTAAGAGATTTTCTAGAATTCAGGAGGCTCTCCTTCCAAGCTATTTGAAATACTACCAATTTGGTGTGATGCCATTTATGTTCTAATTGTCGAGTGGTCTGTTTTAAGTTGCGTGTGTGATCATTATACCAGGGTGTAGCTGTCGCTGAAAGCAACATGGGTCTTTTCTTTCTTTAAGCCTTTAAAGTATTTATTTGTTATGTTATTATTACAATAATGCAATGTAAATATTAATAGTAATTTGCCTATGTGAGTTTTGTTTTACAAGGGTTGCAGAAATAGTGACACCTACAGGTTAAACTAGTGAGCTGCATTTAATTTAAGTTACTGTGGTCATGTGATTAGCCTAACTAATAGCAGTGCAAAAATGTGCATGCAGTTTTTTGGTGCTACGCTGTACACGGAGTTAGATGCTAAAGAAGAGAATAATTAAACAGTAAAGCGTTACAGCAACTCCTAGATTTCTGGTTGGAAGGCGCACATGGTATGTTGGTTTGTGATGTTGTGCATTTCATGTTTGTATTGCAATGTAATAGCGCAATGTTTCCTAGGGCCATTAATGCTAGTTTAATATGTGAGCAAGATGAATGAATACTCATGGACTCTTAAGAACATGCTTATGTACAATATGCTCATGTGAGAATGTGTTATGCACTTTATTTCAGTTTTTCACGGTGTTTGATGGTGTTTGATGGTGTTTGACGGTGTTTGACGGTGATTGAATGCGCTTAAGTTGTGAAGGAATGCAATTAAAGAAACGACAAACATCAGTTGAAGCGTACGTTTTAATCTGACCAGAAGAATAAGTTTGGGAGCAGCTACAGTGAAAAACATGGCCTACTGCCTTTGGTAAGGCAGTGAAGAAGAATGTAGGCCTATTCTGGAAAAGCAGTGAAAAACGTGGCCTGCTGCCACGAGCCACAGTGAAGAACATACTGCTTCGTGAACTGCAGTGAAAAAGTATTGTTTGGTGTGGTGTAAAACATCGCCATCCATGGACATGTACAACGTAGCCATTGGAGAGTGAGCAACGATCGCCAGCATCCCAGGGAATATTGTACGGGCCCGCCCCTTGTGAAGTCTCCGTCCCGCACTCAACGTAAACGACCTGCCTACCCATCCTGGCATTCATCCAACGTGACCTCGCGAGCTTCAGTTCAGCGTGAAGGTGGAACCCAGAAGAAGACGGTGCTGCAGCTGCCAAGAATGGCCACAGGGAAGCAACAACGCGACATCTTTGGACAATTGAGTTTGTGAACATTCATTACATCTGGATTCCAGGTCAGACTGTGCATTTACATTTCTCAGTTTTGTTTAAATTGTTATTTATTGCAATTCCAATTTATTATTTGAAACAAAGGAAAAATGAGAACTGCATCTGAATAGTTTTGTAAGTTGAATAGCAGTGTGTATATAACGTACTTGTTTGATCATTTGAAAGTGTGTATTTTCCTGGTCATTCTAGTTTACCTTTCATCATTTAATATTTCAGTAGTGTTGTTTCAAAATAGTTTACTAAAATGGATCAAAGCACACCAGATGTTTGTGTACTAGAAGGAGTACTACAGGCTCTAGAAAACGAGAAAACAGAATTAGAGAAGGAATTAGAAACTGAACTTGAAACCTCAGAGAAACAAAGAATTGAAGAACGGTTAGCTGAAATTAATAAAGACCTCCAAATACATAGGATAGGGCTCCAGGAGCCAACACCTGGCGCTGAACAAGCAGTGAGGCGGTCAGAAAGAGAAAAACACCCAACAGAAAAGATGCTTGAGCTCATTAAACAGGAGAGCATAAAAAAGGAAAGAAAGTTCATGTTAACATATGTAACCTTCAAAGCTGAGGTTCAGTATATTAGAACTAAACTAAAGGAAGAATGTTGTAAATCAGACTTAGGCGAAATGATGAGAACCTTGGAAAAGTATGAGTCAGAACTAAAGCAGGAATATAAGAGCTTACGTGCACTGACCACACCAGCCCAAGATATACGAAGGAGAATGGATATCTGCACATCAGTGACTTCTGAAATAACTACACTTCTGAAAGTGCGTTACGCAGAAGCTGATAAAGAGTTTAATGCAGAAGCTGTTAAGGAAACTCTTTCAAAATTACTCCAGAGAGAAGATGCAAGGTCAGTTTATGGGTCAACTGTGTCAAGAGCTGGAGTGGGTAGTGTGCAAGATAGTCAAGTGTCAGTAAAGAAAGCAGAGGCGGCGGCACGCTTGGCATCGAAACGTGCTGAACTTAACAGGGAAAGGGAAATATCTGCACAAAGAAAAGAGGTGCTAGCTCAGCAAGAGAAGTTAAAACTGATGGAAGAACAAAGGAATCTTGAAGCTATGGAAGCTGAATACAATGTATATGCTGAAGAGGAATTAAAATTGAATGCTGAAATAGGAGAAACTAGAGAAATCTTCACTTTGTCTCCAAGTCAGCTTCCAGTGCAGCATAACAGCACTCCATGCACCCAGAATCCCAAAGACCTTTCAATCCCTTTTTGTTCTGAAAGCAAAATAGAACCAAAATCAAATGAAGCCTCGCTAGTTCAAGCATTAAAAGAATCCCTGGCAATGACTAGACTTCCAGCACCAGAGCCGTTCATGTTTACAGGAGATCCACTTAAATTCACTGAATGGCGTACCTGCTTCAAGGCCTTAATCGAAACAAGTTGCACAAACCCAGCTCATAGGCTATATTACTTGAAAAAATACATCAGTGGAGAAGCACTTTCTGTGTTAGAAGGAACATTTTATAGAAGTGATGAGGAAGCCTACACACAGGCTTGGGATGCCCTTAACAAACGTTATGGTCACCCCTTCATAGTTCAAAGAGCATTCAGGGGGAAGCTGAGTAGCTGGCCCAAGATTGGACCAAAGGAATCACTGAAATTAAGGGAATTTAGTGATTTCCTCATCTCCTGCAAGAATGCAATGCCTTACGTTCATGGTCTAAAGGTTTTAGATGATTGTCAAGAAAACCAAAAGCTGTTACAAAAACTTCCTGACTGGGCAACAACCCGCTGGAACCGGTACGTCACTAAAGCACTAGATGAAGGGAAGCCATATCCTGCCTTTAAGGAGTTCTCAGACTTTGTAGCCAAAGAGGCACGTGTTGCTTGCAATCCAGTTTCTTCTCTTTTTGCATTAAAACAAGCAGATAAGAAAAATGGAAAGGAACAGAAGCGTCTCAAAGCCAGTACTCTAGCAACGTCAACAAAGGTGTTTCAAAGATCAAGCTTCACTTCAAAGGACTCAAGTGCATCAGGAAGTTCTACAACCAACTCTCCTGCCACTCAAACCAAAAGACAAATACATTGTGTGTGCTGTCAACAAAATCACTTTATTTATAAATGTGAAAAGTTTGCAGTGATGCCTCTAGAGGAAAAGAAAAAATTTGTCATTAGTAACAATATGTGCTTCGGGTGCCTCAGAGTCGGACATGTTGCAAAAAATTGCAGAAAGAGGGCTACTTGCAATATTTGTAGACGAAGTCATCCATCTCCACTTCATGAAGAACGCCCTGTAGGAGAAAAGCTAGAAGCATTACCACAAAAGGACAATTCTTCCATTGCCTTATGCACCGTGAGAATGGACAATGGTGATCGCACTTCCATGATTGTTCCAGTGTGGCTCTCTAGTGCGGCCAAGAATAGTCCAGAGACTTTAGTGTATGCATTACTGGACACACAGAGTACCAGTACCTTCATTGACCATGATGTCTGTGGAAAAATTCAAGCACACACAGAACCTGTCAAACTGAAGTTGTCAACAATGACTGACAAGAGTTCAATACTGAATTGTCACAGAGTTGTTGGACTGAAGGTGAGAGGGTACAATTTACAAGAGTACATTGAGCTACCTCCAGCATACACTCAAGAATACATCCCACTAGAGAAGAATAGCATTCCCACTCGTGAAACAGCAGCAGGGTGGACTCACCTTCTGAGCATAGCCGAAGAGATGCCAGATCTGTTGAACTGTCCTGCAGGACTTCTGATTAGCTATGACTGTGCACGGGCTCTGAAACCAAAAGCAGTGATATCAGGGGAAGAGTATGAACCTTATGCAGTCAAGACAGATTTAGGCTGGAGTATAGTTGGAGCCAAAATGCCTTGCACTGACATAAGGGATGGCGAAGGGTTCTGCCATCGTATCTCTGTGAAAGAACTTCCACCTATCACACCTGCCTCTGTGATCAAAGCATTAGAGAGAGATTTTATTGGCACAAATCCAAGAGAAAAGACAATATCCCAAGATGACATTCAATTTCTGCATCTCTTGAATGGGAAAATTCAACATAACGAAGAGGGACATCTGGAGATGCCTCTACCATTTAGAAAGCGTCCTCAGCTTCCAAACAACAAGCAGCTGGCTACAGTCAGATTGAAACATTTAAAAGGAAAAATGGAAAAGAGTCCAATGTACAAGGAAGATTATATCAAATTCATGGACAATGTCTTTAGAGATGGTGATGCAGAAGAAACAAATGCCACCCCAAAGGAAGGCAACACATGGTACATTCCGCACCATGGGGTGTATCATCCTAGGAAGCCTGAGAAGATTAGGGTCGTATTTGACTGCTCTGCCAAATGTGAAGGCACCTCTCTGAATGACCACCTCCTCACAGGACCTGATCTAACAAATACTCTGACTGGAGTGCTGTGTAGATTTCGCCAGCATCAGATCGCGATTAATTGCGATGTTGAGAAAATGTTTCACCGCTTCCACGTAACCCCAGAAGATCGGGATTTCTTGAGGTTCCTGTGGTGGGAAAATGGGAACACCGCAAGAGAGCCCAAAGAATACCGGATGCGAGTTCACATATTTGGAGCAGCATCATCGCCTGGATGTGCTAACTATGGCATGAAATACCTCGCCAGCAAATATGAGAATGATTACCCATTGGCTGCAGTCTTCATCTGGAAAAATTTCTATGTGGATGATGGGCTTATCAGTGTCAATTCAGTTCAAAGAGCCAACCAGCTTGTGAATGAAGCACGGGAAGTCTTTAGTAAAGGACAGCTGCGCTTACACAAATTTGTCTCTAACAACAGAAAGGTTTTGGATGCAATTCCAGAGAGTGAACGGGCAAGTGCAGTGAAGGATGTGGACCTGAACTACAGCGAGCTTCCAATGCAGAGTGTGCTGGGAGTGAAGTGGAGCATAGAGACGGATGCGTTCTCATTCAATGTCGTCCTCAATGAAAAGGCAGCCACCCGGCGAGGAATCCTATCAACGGTAGCTAGTGTATACGACCCATTAGGATTTCTCTCTCCCTACATCTTGACTGGGAAAAGAGTGCTGCAAGAGATGTGCAAACGAGGTGTAGGATGGGATGAACATGTTCCCCTTGAACTGAAGCCAAAGTGGGAAACATGGCTCCATGACCTGGAAAATCTTGAGAAAATTCAAATACCAAGATGCTTCATTCCTGATCACCTCAGCACAATACGAAAAATTGAGCTGCATCATTTTTCAGATGCCAGCAACAATGGCTATGGGCAATGTTCTTATATCAGGATTGTTGCTGATGAACAAGTACATTGTGCATTAGTCATGGGTAAGGCCAGAGTGGCACCCACAAGGGTGGTCAGCATTCCACGCCTTGAGCTCACTGCAGCTACAGTCTCTGCTGCTGTGAGTAGTGTCCTTAGAGAAGAGCTGGAGCTGAAAATAGACCAGGAGTTTTTCTGGACTGATTCACAGGTGGTGCTCGGGTACATCAAGAATGACGCCCGACGCTTTCATGTTTTTGTAGCAAATCGCGTCCAGAAAATAAGAGACACTACTGATCCTAGTCAGTGGTTCTACGTCGAAACAAGCCAGAATCCAGCCGACCACGCATCTAGGGGTCTCAAGGTGGCAGACCTAATAGAATCAAATTGGCTCAGAGGACCAAAGTTCTTATGGGAACAAGAAATTGTTTTTAGCCAAAGATCCCCAGAGCTTCTTGTAGGTGACCCAGAGGTCAAAGTCCTGAAAACAGATGCTGTTGAAAGAGAAAGCTTCCTCCATAGGCTGTCAAGACTCTCAGATTGGAATACAACCCTCAACATTATTGCTCGGATTCAGAGACTGGCACACAAAGACAGGTCTGGACCCATTAGTGTAGAGGAACGAAGAGAAGCCGCTCTTGTGCTCATCAGAGCAGCACAAAGAGAAGCCTTTGAAAAGGAGTTGAAATTGTTTAGTCAGGAATCCACAAAGCTACCAAAAACTCACAAGATGTATCAACTTGACCCTATCTTTCAGAATGGATTGCTCAGGGTTGGTGGCAGGTTGAGAATGTCTTCCGCATCAGTTGAGTTGAAACATCCAGTGATCCTTCCTAAGGAAGGCATTGTCACACAGCTTATACTTGACCACTGTCACAAAAGGACTCAGCACCAAGGCCGAGGTCAAACCTTGAATGAGCTCAGAGCCAGCGGATATTGGATAATAGGTGCAAGCAAGGTAGTGGCCAAGCACATCAAGAGTTGTGTCACTTGCAGAAAGGTGCGTGGACGGACTGAAGAACAGCGAATGGCAGACTTACCTGTTGACCGAGTAGATCCATCTCCTCCATTCTTGTACACCGGAATTGACTGTTTCGGGCCATTCAACACGAAACAAGGTCGAAAGGAATTCAAGCGGTATGGTCTGTTGTTCACATGTCTAAGCTGCAGGGCCATCCACTTAGAAATGTTGGAGGATCTCACAACAGACGCATTTTTGAATGCTTTGAGATGCTTCATAGCAATTAGAGGAGCGGTAAGACAAATCCGATCTGACCAAGGTACTAATTTCCTTGGAGCAAAGAATGAGTTGGAGAGAGGTCTAATGGAACTTGACAAGAAAAGGATTTCAACTTACCTTGCAAGAAAGCAATGTGACTTCCTGATGAATGTGCCTGAAGCAAGCCACATGGGAGGCATTTGGGAACGCCAAATACGGACGGTTAGGAGCGTGATGAGTTCTGTTCTGGCACAGGCTAAAGGGAGACTGGATGACACCTCTTTGAGGACATTCTTCTATGAAGCCATGTCAATTGTTAACAGTCGTCCACTCACAACAAACACAATCAATGATCCTAAAGGTGTTGAACCTTTGACACCTAACCATTTGCTCACAATGAAGTCCATTGTGCCCCTCGTGCCTCCAGGCAAATTTGTCCGGGAAGATTTGTATGCCAAGAAGAGGTGGCGTAGAGTGCAATACCTCTCGGAACAATTCTGGAGCAGGTGGCGCAAGGAATACCTGGCCAGCATAAGCCTCAGACAACAGTGGCATGTGCCCAGAAGAAATGTGCAAGTTGGGGATGTCGTTATTGTCAAGGATGACAATATTCCCAGAAATGAGTGGAAGCTAGCCAGAGTTGTTGAGGCAAGGGCAGATGGTGATGGTCTTGTGCGAAAGGTCAAAATTCAAATAGGACAAAGTAATTTAGGAAAGAAAGGTGAGCGCATAACGCAACTTTCTTCACTTGAGCGTCCAGTTCAAAAATTAGTGGTGCTAGTGGAGCAGAATTCATAGACTAGTATCCTAAAACATTAAACAGGAAATATTAAACTTTCAGACTAAGCTGTTCAAAACCAAGTGTCAAAAATTAGTTGCTAAATGTATAGGAAAATTACACGATTTATTCAGTTTATTCAGAATATGGTTAACATAAATCTTTGTAATTTTGGTGGCAGTATAGCTGTCGCTGAAAGCAACATGGGTCTTTTCTTTCTTTAAGCCTTTAAAGTATTTATTTGTTATGTTATTATTACAATAATGCAATGTAAATATTAATAGTAATTTGCCTATGTGAGTTTTGTTTTACAAGGGTTGCAGAAATAGTGACACCTACAGGTTAAACTAGTGAGCTGCATTTAATTTAAGTTACTGTGGTCATGTGATTAGCCTAACTAATAGCAGTGCAAAAATGTGCATGCAGTTTTTTGGTGCTACGCTGTACACGGAGTTAGATGCTAAAGAAGAGAATAATTAAACAGTAAAGCGTTACAGCAACTCCTAGATTTCTGGTTGGAAGGCGCACATGGTATGTTGGTTTGTGATGTTGTGCATTTCATGTTTGTATTGCAATGTAATAGCGCAATGTTTCCTAGGGCCATTAATGCTAGTTTAATATGTGAGCAAGATGAATGAATACTCATGGACTCTTAAGAACATGCTTATGTACAATATGCTCATGTGAGAATGTGTTATGCACTTTATTTCAGTTTTTCACGGTGTTTGATGGTGTTTGACGGTGTTTGACGGTGTTTGACGGTGATTGAATGTGCTTAAGTTGTGAAGGAATGCAATTAAAGAAACGACAAACATCAGTTGAAGCATACGTTTTAATCTGACCAGAAGAATAAGTTTGGGAGCAGCTACACAGGGTGCTAGCTTTTTCTCTCTAATTATTTTCTTTTAAATGGAGAAACCTTATCTAGTATATAGCGGAATGTTGACTCTAAACATTTAGTCATCTGATCAAATTCTTTGGGATCAAACGGTGATCCAATCCTAGCTGATATCTCTGGGAGGTTATTGACAAAACTTTGTGCAGTAGCTGACATGAATGTACGTTTGACGCGGTAGCGTGGCAAGGTGCAAATATTATGATCGATACACAATTTAAACGAGATGAGATATTAGTCTGAGATAGCTTCAGACTGTGCTGTGTTACTATATTTTCTATATTTAATCCATATGTTAGTATCAGGTCAAGAGTGTGACCAACACTATGAGTGTGTTACGCTCCCGCCGGCAGATGGCACTGCGGCGTCGACATGCACGAATGGCTTTAGAGAGCGCGTGTGCGTGCATGAGACTCTTGTATATGGACACCTTTGTTTGTTTTGGTTCTCCTCCGTTTAAGCATTGGTTGATGTTCGAGGGTGTGTCTTGATTTACTCCATGTGTCTGTGTTTTAGTTTGATCGTGTTTGTTATTTAAACCCCTCATGTTGCTGTGCACTTCGCGCAGTATTGAATGAGTATTTGAACCTGAATGTAATGGTGAATACACTACGCATGCTAAGCAGTCTTGTTTGTGTGTCCTGTTCTCGTTCCATGCCTTGACTTCAGTTCTATGTTTAATCTGTTAATCTTGTCCAGTATAGACCGCATTTCCTGTGTTTTGTCTGCTGTGTAAAAATAAAGACGCTGATCTGCACCTGCTCCCGCCTCCAGTCCCCTACCGTAACAGAGTGGGTCCTATTACATTCTGCTTGACCCCTACTGAATCAAGAATAGACACAACCGCTGTTCTCAGAGGGTCCTCCAGGTTATCAAAATGAATATTAAAGTCACCAACAATTAAAGCTTTGTCTAAAGAAACAGCCAGGTTTGAGATAAAATCTGCAAATTCACTACGGAATTCAGAATATGGCCCTGGGGGTCTGTAAATAATAATTAGCGGAATCGACTATTTTTTGTGGCTACGTATGTTACACTAGTATAAAGAAGTTAAAAAGAGTTGGATTTATGACTAGGTTTTTGTGTGAAGCCTAGATTATTATTGTGTGACACCTCCTCCTCTGCCAATCAGACAGGGCTGATGTATATAACTGTATCTAGGAGGACTAGCTTCATTTAGTCCTATGTACTCATTTGGTTTAATCCATATTTCTGTTAAACACATTATATTAAACTCCTGATCAGTAATTGATCAGTAATTAACGCTAAGTGCTTTAGACGTAAGAGATCTAATGTTTAACAGACCTAGCTTCAGATCAAAGGTGCTGGCTGCCATTCAGTATGATCTAATTTTATGTTAATTAGGTTACTAAAACAAACTTTCTGAGTGTTTCTACATTTTTGTTTAGCTCGGGGAACAGACACAGTCTTGATATTGTGGAACCTAGGTGACAACTCTGCAGCTAGCAGACGGTTTAGCCTGCTTGTCTGCTCCTTGGCCTTGGCTCTGGATCATCACCGATTAACTAGGCCTGTTCTGAGACTATGTGTTATGCTGCAAGAAATGAGAGGAGCACCTTCCTAAGTGCGATGGATACAATCCTGCCCTAACAGGCCAGCCCTGCCCTCAAAACTACTCCAATTATCTATAAAGCCCACATTGTTTTCGGAGCACCACCTGGACATCCAGCAGTTCAGCGACCATAACCTGCTGTAAGCTACATAGCCACATTGCATTGGGATGAGGCCAGAGCAAACTACTGCATCGGACATTGCCTTCGCTAATTTACACACCTCTACAATGTTACTAAGTAACCTCTGACTGACAAAGGCATTTATCATTAGCTCCTACATGAATAACTACCTCTGAAAACCTGTGCTTGCCTAAGAACCTAAGATTACCTGTTATGTCTGGTGCCCTGGCTCCCGGTATACACCTAACTAAAGTTGCTGGAACCCCTAAAGGCCTAGCTAATTTCACATGCCTTAAAATAGAGTCTCCTATAACCAGAGCTCTTTCAGGTTTCTCAGCAGGTGCTTCACTGAGGAGAGCAACCTGTTGGACTCCTGTTGACAATAATTCTGGAAGGTACTGTACATGTAGAAGAGATGCAGAAAGTAAATCAGTTTGGTGAAGTTATATGAAATCACAGCAGGAATGGTTCAAAACCCCTACATAACTGTCAGTCATTCCAGATTCACATGTCGATTGGCTCATCGGCTGTGTTTACTATATAAAAAAAAAAAAGCGATGTGTATATGCATGTGTATATACATCCTTTATTTTAGGGTATGAATCTCTCTTACCTGTGTTTATTATGTGCAGGTATTTAGTTTATATCACAATGATTATCACATATGATATTTACAATTTTTACACTTTTATGATATTATAATGATATTTTGGAGCACCAGTTCATGGTCCATTGAACAGGACTACCGATCAATAATTTTATTATTATTTTTTTTTTTATTTGTAAAAGTCTAAGATTTTATATACAGCCAAAATAAGTCACTCTAGAGCCATGGTTCTAAAAATGGGGTCCATGAATGATAGCCAGAGTGTCTGTGATTCTGTTACAATGGTGAAAATGACATGCCACCATTATCAAAGTTATTATGCATATACATACTGTCAAACTGAATCAAATGACTATTTAATTAAAATGTTTTGGGAGTGGAAAGTTCAGAAAAAAACCCCAAAACCTGCAATGGATCCAATAACTAGCAAAAATATTATTGTACACATTCAATTTATGAGTCTTTGAACAGTTTTTATGGATTATGTTTATAAAAATAATATCTGTACCAAGGGGCCTGAATTTATTTATTTATTTATTTATTTATTTATTTATTCATTTATTTATTTACAGTTAAAGGGGCGTGCACGGTGTCTTAGTGGTTAGCACGTTCGCCTTACACCGTCAGGGTTGGGGGCTCAAGTCCCGCTACTGCCTGTGTGTGGAGATTGCATGTTCTCCCCATGCTGTGGGGGTTTCCTCCAGGTACTCCAGTTTCCTCCGCCACTCCAAAGACATGCATGGTAGGCTGATTGGCATGTCCAAAGTGTCTGTAGTGTATAAATGGGTTTGTGAATGTGTATGTGATTGTGCAGTGTGCTCCCTGGGATAGGTTCCAGGTTCCCCGTGACCCTGAAAAGGAGTAAGCGGTTGAAGATGGATGGATGGATGGATGGATGGAACAGTTAAAGGGGCCTTTGACCTCAAATGTTTGAGAAACCCTGCCCTAGAGGACAGTTATCCTGTAAAATAAGACTCCACCCCAAAAATGCTGACTATCTATGCAGCCAAATGTCACAATGTACAGTAGAATGTTGATCTTGTATAATTGAATATCATATGCCTAATATATGTCAACATGATCTTAATTATGTGTTAGTTCAGACAATTCTCCATATCGTTTATGAAAAAATAAGTGTTATGTGTTTCTTTCTTACATAGGTGTGTGTGGGTACCCGACAGAATATTTGTATTCTTGAAAAAACCCTTGGCTGGTTCAAGGGCGAAGTGGGTGTTTTTGTCTGAGATGATATTTCCACAAAATATTGATCTAGTACTCACACTCTCAGGAGAGAAAATGCTACACTATTTATCTCACACAGAAATTGTGTGAGGAAGCATAAGGAAAAAATGAGGGAAACAAAAATGATTTACACATTCCTTCTGTAGTGTGTTTGTTGCCTGTCTCTATCTGTGTCTGTGTCTCGCTCTTCTTTTCCTCGCTCCTATCACTCCTACGCCACTGCAGGGCTTTCTGAAAACAATAAGCTGCCTTTCAAACAAGAACAATAGCTTTTCTCCTCTTTTGCCTTCTCTCCCCATCCCTTCTTCTCGCTCCCTCTCTCCATCCCTCATTCCGTGCTCCCTGTGACATCCCTGCCATGAGAGGGATGAGGAGAGAGAAAGACAGATCTCCCCTTTGTCCTGAAATGACCCTGTTAAATGTCAACGCTTTTCACACACACTACAGGCATTTGACTTTTTGCAGTTTGATGATGTCAGCCATTCTCAAATACACTAATAACTCTCATGGAAGAATCTGATGCTGTGGTGTGTATGGTGAGATGGTGTGAGTGTGTACTGTGTGTTTATAAAACCTGTAAATACTTATTTTAAAATATATTTACAATGAAATATTCATACAATATATTCTTTTATTGCAGCTTAAACAATGATGCATTTATTTAAGTAAAATATACACACAAATGCATGCTCACATTATGAAAATATACATACATACAATGTAAACTCACATAATAAAATGTGTTTGTGTGTTTTAGCATTTACTGTATGTATTAGTATGTATAAGTATGTATTAGTGTATATATAATCTATTTACTGTATGAAAGTTGTGATGAAGTGAGCATGTACTGTGCATGTATGTAAAGATAATATTGTCATATTCTGTGTCTTTGGATGTGTATTTATGTATTTTAAAAATCTTGCAGTGCTGGTATGTGTTTTTTGTGATGTGTGCCCACTCTTTTGAGTCATGTTTGGGGTTGATTCTAATTGGTCAGCAGTGCTTCCAAAAATGTAGTGTTTCACTGAAAAGTCATGAAAGTGTGTGTGTGTGTGTGTGTGTGTGTGTGTGTGTGTGTGTGTGTGTGAGAGAGAGAGAGAGAAAGAGAGAGAGAGAGAGAGAGAGAGAGAGAGAGAGAGAGAGAGAAAATGTATATCTCTATGATTATTTACTGATGGTGTGCAATTCAGTTGTCTTGTACTTCAGAATGCATACATTGATTTCAATTGACTCAGTTATTCACACTGATGGTTGTGTTAGATGCTGTATTGCTCAAAGCTACTAAAAATCCACTTTTAAAAATAGATAGAGGCACTATGCACTACTAAGCTTTCATAGATTATTTTATATTTTTGAGGATTTGTATTTTATTTTTTCTTTGCATAATGTGTTTCTTTTTTAGATAAATGATGTGAATTCATTGACTGTCTAACCAATGCTATGTAAGGAATCCTTTTGCTTGTTTATTTTGATATTTTCTTCTTTCTGTCTAGTAAAACATGATAAAATGAGTAAGGAGTTTTAACAGGTGTGCTCTAAATAAGGAAGTCCTGAATAATTTATTGGGGCAGGGCCCAAAAGCCCCCCCATCCATGTCTTAATGCAGAGACTGGTGGGTTTTTTTTTTTAGGTTGAACTGTTTTAATATCATTATCGTCATTTTGCCTTGGCTGAACAACAAATGTAATAGAACTAGAATACAACCTGAACTGCAGATACAACAGAACAAGAGCCAGTAACAACAGTAATCATAATAAACAGCAATAATATCATTAAAAACAAGTTAGAAATGATTAAAAGTAGCAGTCATAGCTCTCCTTACAAACTAATTCGTATGAAATTCAATTAAAATGTCCTTTTACAATTACTGTGGATTTTGTGTAATTGGGATTTTTACTGTGATGCTTGTGAAGAAGGTTATGTTTACACACAGTGTGAAAAAGCACTTTTTGCCCCATCCTGATTTCTTCTGTTTTTGTGTATAGCTAATTATAAATAGTTTTAGATTTTCAAATGAAATACAACATAAAACAAAGGTAACCGAGTAAACAAACAATACAGTTTTTATTTTTTATTTTTTAATTGAAGCAAAAAAAAGTTTTCAAACACCTATCAGCAATGTGAAAAACTAATTGCCTCCTTAAACTTAAAATCTGGATGTGAAACCTTCAGCAGCAATAACTGCAACCAAACGCAGTTATTTTGTCATTTTTCAGAGCACTGTACAGTGCTTTTAATAATAGACATTGTCACAAAATAGCTTTACAGAAATCCAGTGTAGATGTAGAGCCCTAATGAGCGAGCCAGAGGGAAAACTTGAAGGGAACCAGACTTGAAAAGGAATCCATTCTCTTCTGGGTGACAAAGGATGGTGGGTATAAATCATTATAGTCTAGAGTTGTCCATACTATAGTGATTCACTTCTACTTATTGTAATTAATATTGACCATAATGAATATAAATTATTATGGTCTATAGTTGCACTTATGAGTATAAACAATTAAATGCATGCATGCCTAAGGCCAAGCCCACACTAACATAGGACATTTTGAAAACACTGTTCACAAAGAACCATGAAAATAATGGCATGATGGATGTGTGGATTGAGTATGCAACCACTGATCATTACATAGACATGTTCAGTTGTTTTAACCAGCTTTGCTTATACACTATACATAGCAGTCCAAGATGGAATTAAAATGCTTATAATAGTTATGAGCATTTAAACCATTATGCATTTTAGTAAGTTCCACCATTTTAAAATTCTGGAGATCACATGCTAATCACTTTTAAAAGTCTATTTTTTCTTTCCACACTCCCACACAAAACCCCCCTAGCATTTAAAGACATTTATTAATTTGCAGGACCACACCCTAGTACCTCTCCCACAAACAAACAAACAAACAGCACTTTTTGTCCTAAGGCATGATACATTTAAAGTAAATAGCTTCTAGCACAGAAGTTTTCTGACTCAGCAAGATTATGATGAGAGGGTTCAGGAGTAAAATTGGTCTGGTTTAAAAGGTCCTGAAATATGTTAAGGTCACTGTTGTTACACTTTCTGTTTAATGCTTTTTGTCAATCCAGTGTCTTTGTGTCCTTATCTCAACCCATCTATTTCTAGTTGCTCTCTCTGTCCTTTTGTTTTGTATATTACTGGAAGAGGAGGAGTGAAATAGTGACCAGAGGAGAAAAGAATGCAAAGCTTTGTTTGGAGAGACAGAATGGGCAGTAGGACACTTTCTCTAACTCAATGCATTGTTTTGACTGGCGGATGTCAGCAGAGGAGAGGAATCTAGAGAGAGAAGAAGAAATGGAGGGAGGAAAGAGAAGGCTTTGTCTAATATTATTTGTGTTTGTGTCCTTGTGAAAGAGCACCTCTCTCTCTCTCTCTCTCTCTCTCTCTCTCTCTCTCTCTCTCTCTCTCTGTTTTTCTGACTCTGTGACACATTTTCTGTCTCTGTGAATCACATCAGAATTCATCTTATTTTATTATTATTATTTTTTTTATTTGTAAAAGTCTAAGATTTTATATACAGTATATACCTGTGGTTGTATGTATTAGATTTGTCATACACCATAAAGAACCTAATATCTTTCATCTGTGAATCCCTTGTGATTGCCTTATTTAAAAGGCTTTGGTGTATAATAGCATCTGCAGCATGAAGTGACATGGATTAAAGATGAGTCGTGGTCTGCTGGTGATGACATCAAGAGAAGAGATATAATGATGGTGTGTCAATTACATAATCTCTCTCTCTCTCTCTCTCTCTCTCTCTCTCTCTCACACACACACACACACACACACACACACACACAGCTCTTAAATTATCTCATTAAATCTTTAAAGTTGCCTTTTATAGATTCAGCTTTGAACCAGCCTTGCCCTCTTTCAAAATTATTTTATTAAAAATTTAAAATGAAGTGAGCAAAGAGTTTTAGTTCTTCTCTGCAAAATTACTGGGATATAATTTTGAGTAAATGGAGAGCAGGAGAGAGAGAGAGAGAGCGAGAGAGAAAGAGAGAGAGAGAGAGAGAGTAAAGATCACAGATTTAGTGTTACTAGGTAGGGCCTGGCTTAGGGGTGGAGAAAGAGGGAGCAAGTGATGAATAGGATAGGCAGAACTGTAGAAAAAAAGAAGGCAGTCTTAGGGTAGGACCTGACCTAGGGGTGTGGTTGGGTATAAACTCTGAGTCTGCACACACTTGCCTGGGTGCCCCTCAACCCTACTCCCTCCATCCCTACATTTTTCCTCCATTTTCCTCATCTTTGATCCTCTAATTTCTAATCTTCCACAAGCTGTCCAGCAGAAACATCAGACAGAAAGCATGCTAACTCTACTGGTGTTCACATCTGTGGTGCTGCTCAGTGCAGGTAAACAAAACTTTAAAACTTTACATTGCCATACAGATAGGATTTCTAAGTAGCAAGTTTCCATTATTACTTTGCAATGCCTTTGCAACTTTTTTTTTTGCAATGTCACTGCCAATGTAATGATTTTGCAATGGGTTTTTAATAAAATTATATTTATGCCAATGTTATATTTTTCATGTAACTACATGAAAAACATCTACAAATTTTATTTACAAATTCACCTGACTGGTTTTTGCTTGAGCTGTTTTAGTTAATCCTGCTTGGCAACCTTGTAGTTACTGGTTGGTAAATAAAGGCCAGAACTAACTACTTCATTAAATTGTCTTTTTATGTAACTTAATTTTATTTGTCTATATTTTGCATTTATAAATGGAATATTCTGCTATTTTGAAAAGAGATAGCTTTTATTGCTAATACAAAATAAATTATTTATGTTATATTGCATGAGGTATTATTGTACATCATTTTAAAAATTCTTTCTATCTGGTTAATATTAATTCCATCTCCCTTGTCTCTACACTTAGTGGTCCTTTCATCAGGTCCACCTAACACATCAGTCACTTTGTAGGTATATACTGGTAATAACTGTGGCCCATTTATTTCTCAGTCTCCTCTACTCAGTAAAAAGGCGACCACTGTGCTTGGGCAGAGACGTGTTAATGGGGTTTTAAATGTTGTGTACACTTACTAGCCACTTTCTAAGACACACCAACTTTGCTGGGCCACCTTGTAGATTTTACAAGTTGCAAACCATATGTCATCAGGTTCAGTTTTTGTTAATTGTCCTCTAGCCCTTTGTCAGTGGTCAGATTTTGACCAGAGCACTGATACTGGCTGGATACATTTAGTTAGTGAACTGTTTTTTAACCCAACATTGACATTATTTACTAAATCATTTCTGGTTAGTGGTCCTTTGGAAGAGGGAGTCGAGGGGCTAGTTGTGCAGTTGCATAAAGTAATCCAAGCCTGTGTGGTAGGTGCCTATATTATGTATATCTATAAATCAGGAGGGCACTTTTGGTGGGGATGTTTTTGATCAGGTGGGGATGTTTATGAACATGGAGTTAAAGTGATCAATTACCTGTAAATTTCTGACATAAAGGTATGTATGCATTTGAGATGAAGAAATGATAATGTGATTTTTTGAATGAATGCTGCACTGATATGTGAGATCTGCAATTTAATTTGTGACCTCAAGTATTTAAAGTATAATTTTTTTTATTTTTTAAAAATGTATTTTAAAGAATGACAGAAACAATTAAATAACTGTGTTGTATTAGAAAACTTTTAGTGCATAAGAGCACAAAGGAGCTACTTTAACTTTGGGTCTATATTGATAGTTCACGTCCTCTCACTGTGTGATTTCTACTCTGTGCTTTTTCAGACGTTAGCTGTTACCTAACCCTAACCCTGTTTAATCTTTATCTCATTTCATCAAAATGAGAAAAATATGTTTTTATAAATTTACATTTAATTATTTATTTGGCAGAGGCGTCTATCCAAAGTGACAGAGGCAGAATGTTCATAGAACTGTCAATTAATAGAGCTGTTAAAGAAACTGGTAGAAACTGTGTAGTGCTGCAAGTTTCCACAAATTGACCATACAACAGCACAAGGTAGGAGGAACAGAGAGCAAAAATTAAACAGACGGGGTTGGCCAAGTTATATTGTATAGGAGTGTTATTTACACACGCTCACATTCACACAGAATCACATAAAGAGCCACTAAACATGTAGGCTGGAGTAAGTCCTAATGCTCAGGGGTGTTACACACATTAATCGTAATGCATTCTATTAAACTATAAACAACCTTAAAGTCATTAGAGAAGAAGAAGAATTAATTTGTATACATTGGAATACACAATAGAGGACATAATAGAGAATATATCTAGATAGAGTTATACACACCTGAGTCTGTGCACATGTGATTGACTTTAATAATTAGCTGGTTTCTTTAAAATATATTTAGACTCTGTTGTCCATACAAAACATTTTCAAGCATCAATATGAAATTTGTTCTATAGAGGTGATTAAGTTGATACTCTGTCTCTCTCTCTGTGTGTGTGTGTGTGTTAGCTCCCCAGTCAGAGGCTATAGTGGTGTATACTGGCTGGGAGAGACATGCTCTGGTAGGCTCAGATATCCGGCTTTCCTGCTCTTTCTTCTCATGGCGATGGACTTCTGATGATGTCACCTTCTCTTGGAGCTACAGGCCAGATGGGGCGAAAGACAGCATCGCTGTACATACACACTTACACACATGTGCTCGTCTCACTTTCTCCATGATTTATTCATGGAAGTGCTTTGTAAACCAGAAGACAATCTCTATATTAAGTATTTTAAAGTTACACTCAAGTACATTTGCTGAATTTTAAAAAGACATTTAAATTATTTGGAAGATAAAATGGCTTTTTTGCTTAGTAACATTGTTAGAAATGTTAGAAAATGTTTAATTGGACATTTTAAAAAGCTTATAACTCCAACTGATTTAACATCAGCTGACTGTTTAGGGAAAGAGTCAATATGTGGCTGAGATACTAGTTTGCACTTCACAGTTTCCTTTAACAAAAGAATGATTTCAGCTGGAATGCTGTCAAGCAATTTCCCAGTATCTTCTAACATTTCCAGTGCTTCTAGCATTTTAGTAATAGCAGGGTTTTTTATTTTTTTATTTTTTATTTGCTCACTCTGTAAGTTGTTAGATCAGTTACTTGTGAATTTCTCCTTGGTTGTGCTCAATAATTAAGTATAATGTTGATGTTTTGTTTATGTCTCAATTATGTCTGGTCTTGTGATTGGTCAGATTTTCCACTACACAAACGGAGTTCCCTATATGGACAACAAAGGACCATTCCGGGACCGCCTGGAGTTTGTGGGTAACCCAGCTCGTCGCGATGGCTCTATCCTGATCCGAAATCTGGACTTTGCTGATAATGGAACCTTCACCTGTGATGCCAAGAACCCTCCAGATATAGTGGGTCGACCCTCCAGTGTACGACTTCTGGTATTTGAGAAAAGTATGAAATCACTATGATTGTCCTTTCTGTAATTCTTTAAATCAGTTTAATTTAGCCAAACATTTAAAATTCAAATTCAAATTTTATTGGTCACAAACTCCACATTTTATTGGTCACAACTCCACATATAGTACAACAAACAGAATTTAGATTAACCAGAATTTACTTGCATACAAGTACAAAAATAAAAATATAAAAATATACTATAAAGGCTAGAAATAGGACAGATGACAGATGACATTTGACATTATAAATGTTGTCCCATCTTCTCCTCTATCTCTTCCTCACATCATTCTCACATTTCCCCTCATTCTGTTCAGTCCCAATTCAGGCCGGCGTGATCACAGGTGCGATTATTGGGGTGGTTTTAGGTTTGCTGATCCTGGTGGTGGCCATCTACTATCTGATGCGCTTCCTGGTGGCCCGGCGCGTCTTCAGCTTGAGTGTGAGGTCAGTCTGGGAGTGCATGCTGCCTCAAGCATGTCCTGAACCTCTGCCTGGCTTTGACAAACATACACACATACACACACGTATCCTCACTAAGATCATGCCCAAGTCCCCACAGGTTTCAAAAAGCCCGTACATTCAGACACATACCTTCAACAAGGCTGAAGCCCATACTTTCCCTAGTCATGGCACATACACACACATCTTTGCCAAGGCCTGAACCCCTGCCCCGTTTTCTAGTGTGGTTAAAATGAAGAGCTTAACATATGGTTAAATCCTCACACTATGTTTACGTTTTCTTCTCAGCAAACATGGCAAGAAAGGCAAAGGGAAAGAGGGAGCCCAGCAAAAACAGGCAAGTGTTCACCTACTGCTACTTGCACCACACACATGCATGCATGCACGAATACACACACACACACACAAACACACATATGCATGCACGCGCACACACACACACACACACACACACACACACACACACACACACACGCGACACATGTGAAGACACCTGAAAAGACTGGCCCACACATACCAGTTCTGATACCAATAACCTTGGCTGCTTTGGCTCCTGTAAAGAACTCCTCTTCTGGTCTTCTCCTCACTTGCTCCACCTGTGACTGGAAAGTTCACACTTAAATATAAGCCTAAATTCTTAAGTACACACTCGAAATAAATATATATTACAATAGTCAGGTGATAACTTGAAAATTAAGATGAACTCATCATCTACTAGGTTAGATAAATTGTCTGTACTGTTATTGAATAGGGACTGCCCGTTTTTTATCAATTATGTTCAGCAACACAAAATGTGAGCTCTACATAGTAGCTCATGAGTTTGCTAGATTTATAGCTATTTTCTGATTGTAATTTTTTGTCATTCAGATTTTTGAGATTTGATTGGCATCAGCATACTAATAGCATGTATCTTAATTATAACAGCTATAGGATCTATAGGGGAGTCTTTCACTAAGATGCATGCTTCTTGCAAGCTTGAAACAGTAGAAAGTAGGCACATTTCTATTGCTACCTATATCAAATTCAGATCTCTTCCTGCTACCCAAGGCTGACCAGCAGGCAGAGGACAAGGTCAAAGTTCAATGTCTACCTCTATGTTTGTTCTCCTCTATGTATGCCAGCTATAGACTAACCACCATGACCAAAACACATCTTTATTTATAGCCGTGATCCAATGTTTGTTTGTTTTTTAAACTAGTTCCCTGTTACTAGTTAAGACTGTGAGCTTTAATTCATTATAATGTTTGTCAATTTTAAATGCAAACTCTAGCACCTTAAGCATTTGTGTAATTATCACAGACAAGTATTTCAACATTTTTGTGTACAAAAAAAAGAACAAACTTGAGTTGCTTACTTGAAACTCACTACTAATTATCTGTAGGTCTAAAAGTTGTTGTTGGACTCAGTCAATAATTCTTTTAACCACCTGACTAGACATATAATACAAATTCTAAATTACACCATTACATACCTGAGAGAATATCTTACCAATGTTGTGTATATTGATTATATTCAGTAGATTGATACATCAAAAAATTGTCTGTCTACATTAGTAACAAATAAACAAAAATATTTTTATCTGATAATGTAGTTTCAATTTCAGTTCCAAAACACTGGAGTATTCCTTTAGTGTCACCTTATTACAAGGCTCTGATTTACATGCAACTTAGTTAATTTAACTATTAAAACATGTATGCCAAACATAAATATTTGTAGACAGAGCAGCTAAACAGCTGATCTTGTCTAGCATAATTTTCCAGTTCTTACCAATTTCCACTTACTTTATACTGTCTTAAGCTGGCATTCAATTGGAGTCCAACATGCCATGATGTTCACACACACACACACACACACACACACACACCCCTCCTGACTATCGTTCTAATTTCTGCTTCTCCATGTTTTCATTCCACACATTCTTTCATCCCTTTATTTACTCTTTAGGGTGAATTTTTCACTTTCATCCCACTTTCCTCTTTCTGCCCTCTTGTAATTCTCCTCTCTGCAGGATTAAGATGCACATGATTGCCTTTCTTGAGGAATCATGTACAGACAACATGCTGCCTCTCATATGAAGTAGTTGTAGGACAACCAAAGTAAACAGACTGAAAGAAAAGTCCAGATCTTTACAATCTATCTATCTATCTATCTATCTATCTATCTATTGTCATCATTCACCTCATATATTTGGGTGTTGCGTCCTATCAGCTTCAATCTTTGTTTCTTTCTTGTCCCCTTCTTTCTTTCTCTCTCTCCCTCTGTCTGCTGAAGTCCAATATCCATCCTCTCTTCAAGTTCAATTGCAAAGTCAGGTGACTGAGTAGTAGAACCTGACAGATTTCTGTTCTGCAGACTAGAAATTATATTTTTGTTTAAGAGTTAAAATCTTTAAAGCACTTACTGCAATAACTAATGAAAACCAAAGAAGCAACTTACCAGTTTTGCACTAATCTCAGAGACTGAATGGGAGAGACTTGGGAGAATGGGTGAAAATTACAGAAATAAAGGATAATAACTAATGTCTGCATTGAAACAGAATGGCCCTTAAATACCTTCAGAATAATAGTCACAATACATTTTCATCTATGAATCAGGTGCATGACTATGAACAGACATCATGAAATCCTTAGAAGTTCATATTAGTCAAAAATGCAGTTATGGACATATTATGAAATTAGTCTCATTTACAAAGGGCCATAATCAGTTTTGTTATTAAACAGCACAGTGTTAAATGCTACTATCAATGTAATAAATGCTAATATCAATGTAATATCAATTCTTTATTACATAAATTGAGCCTTGTTATTCATTCATAAGGGTCAGGCTCAGGTGTGTGTGTGTGTGTAGGTGCTGTGATGTCATGCTGCCACTCTCTGTCGGACTGACTGACGGCTTCCTGTTTTGTCCTCCCTTCCAGAAACCAAAGGTTCCCCCTGTTTACCTCTCCTTCTAATTGCTCGTTCTCGGTTTCTCCCTTTCCCATCTCTTTCTTCTTCTCTACCTCTATGCCACTTTCTTCTTCTCTTTTTCCACTTCTGTTAATCTTCACACCATGCATCATATAACAACACACCTCTTCTTTTCTCTCTCTCGCTATGGCTCTCTCTCTTGCTCTTTCCTTTTTCTCGCTCTCTTTATCCCTCACTCCTGCCATAGTGACTCTATCCTCCCCTCCCCACACTCCCTCTCTCTCCCCAGGCTTCTGTTGTGGTGGATCCTGGCAAGCAGAAGGTGCCAGCATCTGAGAAGAAGAAGCAAGAGATGCGCAGAGAAAAGAAATAGGGCTTCGCAAGCAGAGAGCTAGAACTCCAGGGTCAAAGACCTGGAGAAGGCAGGACAGACAGGAAGGACAGGGTTCTTATGACCATTGAGCTTGAGCTCATCAAACAAGAGCAGACGGGGGGAGGAGAAGAGAAGCCCAAACATAGCTCTGCTGCTCTTCTCTCCACCCTGTCCAAGCTCTCACACAAAATCACTCTTGGTTGAGCGAGTGAAGGATGCAAGAAGCGTGTGGAGGAGAGAAGGCCTTAAAGAGGAGGAATTGGGAGGATGAGTAGTCCCACATCTGTAAATTCAGTTTTAAGTTCAGATCTGTGGTGTAGTTTCACAGTGTATCTTAGGACTCACAGGAGCCATTGAACGCACCCTGTGCCACTGATTTTTTTTATGACCCAATGAATAAACCCATTCGCATCAAAAATTAAAAACCCATAAACATTACAGGGTGCTGCTTTAAATATTTAGGGCAAGAGCTAAATGCTCTCACAACACTTTCTTTCTATCACACACACACACACACACACACACACACACACACACACACAGTTCTGGGATGGAAGAACAGTGACAACATTATTCTGCTATCTCTCTATCTAACACTGCCATACTATCTCTGTGGATAATGTGCAGTGTGATGACCATCTCACACCACACTGCATGCATGCAGATATACACTAAAAATCAGAATTTTTTGTCAGATTTTTTTCTGCTGATCCTGGAAAAGTCCCCTCCCCCCTGTTTTATTCCTTTTCCACTCATACTGTGCTGATGTCAGAGCTGTTATAAAAAATAGCAAAACGTATTAGGTAATGGGCCACTTTAGCACTGGAGTCAAGCCATTACGTAATCTGATGTGGAAGTTTCCTAGTAAATGGTGTAAAAGTAATTATGATTAGGAGGGTTTTACAATTTGTACATTTGGCTTTGAGAATGCCTTTACCAAGTCACATCCTCATTTACATAGCACAAAGATATTATAATAGACAACAAAATAGGAGACAGATATTTTTTAAATGATTTTAGCTATTTATAGCTATTAGCTTAGCTATACTAAGTGTGTACTTGTTAAGTGGGAACTTTTTAAGATCAAGTTAAATTTTTAAAGTTGACAGTAAAATAGTGCTTCCTCCTTAGATTGAGTGATTCATGGTTGAGGTATTTGATTTTGCTAGTCATTTACCAGTAATCTTTTAAACCTTGTGCACCATTCATGTCTTTTTTTTTTTTTAAACCAGTTGCTCATTAAGAAATGGTGCTGGAATCAAATCTGTTTTACTGGTGGGGAAGCAGCAATTTTGCACTAAATCACATGAAATTATTCATAGCAGCAGCACTTTGTTGAGGGAAAAGGTCTGTTTTTGTCCTTTATTGACTGCCTGGAATCTCTGCTTTAACTATTCCTTCTTTTTTTCTCTTCTCCCCTCCCTCTCTCTTTTTATGCTCTTTTTGTCCTCTTCATCTCTTTCACTTTCCTTCATTTTAAACCCTTTTTTATTTCTGATTTCTCTCATCTATTGCATAATATCATAATCATTTGATGCACTGGTGCTATGGTATCATATCCTGTTTTACTGTAGGCTGGTCCTTCAAAGTAGCCATGCCTACCTTTTTTTATATTCATTGCTTAAGGGCTAAATAAAAAAAACATAGGCCAAACCCACACACAAAATGCACACATAGATACATGATTCAATTCTAGAAATCAAAATCAGAGAAAAAAGTACTGTCATCAAAGACTTACGCATAACCATCAAGTTTTTTTTAGAACACTTTACAATCCAGAGCACTGTTCCTCACCATGCAGGCTTGAGGCTATTAGCGGGCCCTGGAGGGCAACCTCAGTGAAATCCCCAACATAGACTCTAAAATATCATAAAAATGTGTTTTGATACACATGTTGTGTTTTATACAACTTCACTAATTGGTGGAAATACTATGTTTCAGTAACATGCTCATAAAATGCATAAAGTGAAACTGCATCAAGATTACTTCTACCTATCCTCCTTTTAAACTGAATTATTGCCCCCTGACTCCTATTTTGGGTTGGTTTGTCCCTTTAGTTTAATTTAGTGAAGAACACTGCTCTAGTACAACATCCATCTGCCGACAAACTTTAAATCCATGCAGCATACAGCTGCTACACACATTACTTAGGAAGGAGTGTGTGCTTGCATGTGTGTGTTGCTCTGACTGTAGTGATTGAAACCCTCAGAATGAAGTTGATACTGCTAGCAGAGTTTGTGCATACAAATAAATATGCACACACACACACACACACACACACACACACACATACACACACACACACACGAGAGTGGGGATTGCAACAGAGTCATTGTATAAAAAACACAAAAGACAAAAGTCAAACAGAATCAGTCTAATTATTTGCCTCCCCACTCGCTCTCTCTCTCTCTCTCTCTCTCTCTCTCTCTCTTTCTCTCTCCCCTCTATTTCATATTCATACTATTTTTCACTGACTCAGTCTTCTTTGACCTGAGGTGAGTGTTTCTTTTTTCCCCCTACCCCTCTACACAAAGCACACCATTTCAAGCTACCATGTTGTATTTTCATTGATCTTCCTTCCATAAAACCTCCATTCTTCCACTCCTTAACTGTCCTTCATCCATCTCTCGCTCCTGTTGGTTTGAACAATATTCTGTTCGTTCCTGCCACCTCCTGCCCACACAAGGAATTTCTTTTTTGGCCTTCTGATGACACCAAAGCCAGAATGCTAATGTAGTTACCTAGCTCTCTGCTGACTGCGAAAGATGAATTTCTTTTCCCATGTTTGTGTGCGTATTTTTAGTGCAACAACATGTGTATAACCTGTCAAGATGTTAAGAGAACAAAACATTGAAGCAAAAATGGATTATGTCTTACGTACCTAATGCTAGTTATGACATGCTGTGCAATAGTTTACTGGACCTGTGTGGGAAACAGAAATGTAATTTGTATTTAATTATATTTATATATGCATTTTTGACTGACATGGTAGGATTCATTTAGCTTTTTTTTTCACAGTCTTGGTATCCTAGGCTATAGGAAGTAATGCTGTGGAAACCAGCAAGACAGGAAGTCATTAAGTTAGTGATTGCATGAAATGTTATAACCTGCATAAAATATTTATAATCTGGAACAAACACTTGGGGGGAATTCACATTGGAGTGAAATGTCAAGCCAAAGTCCACTGAACATCACAATCACACAAGATATGATTCTCTTACCAAGTCTTCATCCCTCAAATGCACTATGAGCTATAGATGGGCTTGGATTTGAAACATTGTGGGGATTAAGCATGTAAGACACCTGTAAGGTGCATCTAGTAAGTGTAGGGTTACTTACACTCACACTTGATTGAAAGTCCGATGCTTTTTATGCATTTCTGAATAAATATGGAACAGGTACCTGCTTCCCTGCATTAAACCTGCATTAAAATATGGAATCATTTCCATGTTTTATGTATCATGTAATTGTATATGTAGTAGTGAGGACTTCTGATAACATTCCCTTTCCTCAAATACATTTTACAGTTTCTAATCCTTTATATGTTTAATTTAGTGCTAACCTCACTAGGCTATTGGAGTTTTTTGTTATGTAAAATGTATTGTAAAAAGGAAATAAAGCTTGATTTAAAATCAGTCGTTTAAGAAACAAATAAATTTGGAGGTAATATCTGACTCTGTGTGTGTGTATGTGTGTGTGTGTGTGTGTGTGTGTGTGTGTGTGTGTGTGTGTGTGTGTGTGAAGGAAGAGAAAGAGAGACAGGGGAGATTGAGTGTATAGCTACAAAAACATGTAGCTGCATATGATTTAAGGGAAAATTCACCCTGAACATCTTTCATATTAATATTTATAATTAAGACAAAGATTTATTTTATAAAGAAATTGTAAGTTGTAAGTTGTTTTTGGTTTAAATGTCCTTCTTTGACACATTGGTATATTTTAACATTAGTTAATCGTTGCCTGTGGTAAATCTTTCCTGACATCTTCAATCAAAGCCATTGTGCTTGATAGCTCAAAGATCACTAACTGAGCTGAGGTGGCTGCTGTAACTCAGTGCACAGTGATATGTGACATGACATATAGCTGCATTGCATTCTGGAATTTTGGGAGTTTGCTGTCTCCACTACTTCTACATTGGGTTTCTCTTTAATATGACATTAAATGTCCCTGGAAAATGTTGAGTGAGAAGAGAAGCTTTTGCTCTTTTGTTTTTAGGAGTGACCAATAAAACCTGACCTATTAAATGTCTTAATATTTAATGTGATTCAGGGTGAACTTTTCCATTAACTTCTCTGTGTATGCAAGAGCCTGGAGCTTGGTTTGATACCTTGGGAAAGAAGTCATAATGGAAAGTTCAACTTTGAATCATTTCAAATCGCACAATTTAGTGCAATTTAATCAGAAAAGTTAAACTCTTTTACTGTAATGAGAATTTCTACAATCTCAAACTACATGTGATTCAAATGGATTTTTGCTTCACTGAAAACACCCCATGGAACTTTCTACCTTCAGGATGTTATCTGCACTGACTAGACAGGATTAAACTTTTAAATTATCTACAGCCTCTCTGTGATTGAATTATCTTTGCTACACTGCATTGTTTTCTTCATGATCTCTGAAAGGTAATCATGTTACTGACATGTTTCTCACAAGTCTGATAATACAGGTGCATCTCAAAAATTAGAATATCATGGAAAAGTTCATTTTTTTTCCATAATCTAATTTAATTCAATTGTGGAACTTTCATATATTCTAGATTCATTACACATGAAGTGAAATATTTCAAGCCTTTTTTTGTTTTAATCTTGATGATTGCAGCTTACAGCTCATGGAACTCAAAAATGCAGTATCTCAAAATATTAGAATAAAGAATTTATAATTTCTAAATTTATGACATGAGAAGAGCTCTAATCAGCTAATTAACTCAAAACACCTGCAAAGGTTTCCTGATCCTTTAATCTCTCAGTCTGGCTCATTACACACAACCAAAATTATGAAGAACATGAAAGTAAATTTTGCATTTCATTTGGAAATCAAGGTCCCAGAGTCTGGCGGAAGAGTGGAGAGGCACAGAAAGAAAGTAGCTTGAAGGCCAGTGTGAAGTTTCCACAGTCAGTGATGATTTTGTTACGGCCCAGTCTAGGTTAGGCCGCACAGAGTAACCAGCTCGGGATTCAATTGGATTGATCTTTAAATAAGGGAAGCCAGGAATAACAACACAAACAAGGTTGTGTGAAAAAGGTTGTGGTATATTGTAACAGACAATTACATACATATAACGGTACAAATTAACCAAACCAGGCGTAACTTCAGGGTGGGCCAAGGCCAAAATAATAAACAGAAGAATTCTATTATTAGGTAGCTAGCTTACCTAAAAGGAAAAGAAAGAAAATGCAAGGATACTTCCCTAACTACCTAAGCAAGAAAAACAGAGACAAAAGGACCCTCTCCCAAAAGAAATGGCAGCCACACCCCTACTGCCGGTGAACCAAATGAACATATATACAATAGTGAAGAGAATGCACAATAACAGATACAGGGACAACCAAACTCAAAGTCAAAAACCAGGCAAGAGTCAAAACCCAGAACAGCCGTTAGAAAATAGCATACAAGCAGCACAACCAAACACAACCTCTAAACACCAACACATGTAACCACCTCCAACATCCCACCCCATTCTCACTCCGTCTTCCTCTTTAAATATGGCTGCCATTCAGTGAGGCCATCCTGGGAGGCTGGAGCAGGGCAGGCTAGGGCAGGCTGGAAACTCTGGGAGGGAGTTCGGACCTGCACACAAAATATGTCACAGCACACAAAAACTTCCCATCTCAAGATAGCGGGTTGTAACAATTTGGAGTGCCATGTCATCGGCTGGTGTTGGTGTGTTTCCTCAATTCGAGAGTCAAAGCAGCTGTCTACCAGGAGATTTTAGAGCACTTCATGCTTCCATCTGCTAACAAACTTTATGGATATGCTGTTTTCCTTTTCCAGCAGGACTCGGCACCTGCCCACAGTGCCAAAACTACTAGTAACTGGTTTGCTGACCATGGTATTACTGTGCTTGATTGGCCAGCCAACTCGTCTGACCTGAAGCCCATAGAGAATCTATGAGAGACACTATGGAAATGAGGCATGGCATAGAGGCAATCAGCCTGTGCCACTGCTGAGGTGTTATGGAAGTTATGGGTGTTGGGTCCAACAATGTAGAAGAGCTGATGACCGCTATCAAAGCAACCTGGTAATATCCACTATACAAGCTAGCATAAAAAAGCTACTGTACCATCCAGAAGTATTGGAATGGCAAGACCAATTCTTTTGCATTTGCTATACAAAATACATTTAGGGGTGAGATCAAAAGATGAGTCTGAGACATACGAGATCAGAATTTTAGCTTCCATTTCCTGATATTTATATCTAGATGTAATCTAGATGATTGTGGCATCTTTTCTTTGAACCCACCGAATTTTCAAGTGATTAAAAATATTTGAACATGTGACTGACAGGTGTTTCTTGTTGCCCAGGTGTGCCCTGTTAGATTGATTGTTTAAACAGTTAATAACTCTGAATGTCTGTTCTAGGTCTGAGCCCTGGGTTTCACCTGTGAAGACTGCATTTGTTGTTAAAAAGGATAAAGCAACATGAAGACCAGAGAACTGTCTATTGGAGAAAAGCAAGCCCAGAAGAAAAATCCAAAAATAAAACTTAAAACCAACAGTCAATGACCAACAAAATCCACACTACAGGGATGAAGGTATAACAATCCACTGTTCAAAGAAGACTTCAAAAGCAGAAATATAGAGGCCATGTCAGATGAAAACTACTCATCAGCTGTAAGAATGGAAAGGCCAGATTAGTATTTGCAAAGAAATACAGAGATGAGCCACAAAGTTCAGGAACCAAGATTAACCCTACTAAAGTGATGGAAAGGCCAAAGTGTGGAGGAAGAAAGGATCTATTCATGAGCCAAAACATACGAGCTTATCGGTCAAGCGCAGTGTCATGGCTTGGGTTTGCATGGCTGATTTTAGAACAGGCTCACTAATCTTTATTGATGATGTAATGCATAATGGTAGCAGCAGAATGAATTCAGAATTGTACAGAAAAATTCTGCCTGCCAATTTACAGAGAAATGCATTCCGATATTATTGGGAGGAACATCATGCATCAAGACAATGACACAAAACAAACTTCCAACACAAAAGGACTTCATCAGGGGGAAAAGCGGAAGGTTTTAGAATGCCTAACTTAGTCCCCAGATCTTAACCCAATTGAGCATGCATTTCAGCTACTGAAGAGGAGACAAAGGGAGAAAATTGAAGGAAACTGCAGTACAAGCATGGAAATTGCAACAGTTTGGCGATGTAGGTGGCTTGTCAGCTTGATGAAGTCTTATTTACTTTAATTTACTTTAAGACTATTGGTTCCCATGCTTTTGCTCAACTAAAAATTGATTGGACTGCCACCAACGTGTCATGTTTTAAATTGGTGAATACATCTAGATGTAAATATCAGGAAATGAAAGCTGAAATTTTTATCAATCTTCAGTGTATTCAGCAAAAACAAAAGAATTGACCTTGCTATTCCAAAACATTTGGAGGGGACTGTATTTCTGTCCCTCATGCTGCACAACAGCTACTAAACTGGGAGAATGTGTGCACATGCTTTCTTGGGACACATGAATCTAAAACATTATTTTGAACTGTCTGTCATGCAACATTGTGGGGTAGATGAATGCTCTTGGAGGAGAACATTAATGGACATATTCCTCATATATGAGTTTACAGATGCACCTTATTTTCTTATTTTGGAGGGGACATTGCCATCACCAATCCTTAAGAATGGTTCTGACCAACACTGATACTTTTCACATGGAAGTGAATTTTTGCATTCCTCAAATGTCTAAGCCACAAATACTGTCAGATGCACCAGCCCAGCAAAAAATAGACAATAAAATGTTCAGTTGCAAAACATCTGGTAACTCTGTTTCCTGAGAAGGGAACGAGACGTTGCATGAGCTCAACGCTGTGGGAAGCGCCCTCGCACGTGACCGGCATCTGAAGCTTGTGTAACACCATGCATATTTATAGGCCTGCTGAGATCAGGGGTCGTGTCAGTTAAGCAAATCGCGTGATATATAAACGGCACCTGTGAACCGTGTCATCAGCCCTATTATCTGAAGTGAAGACACAATTTACAGGCCTGCCCCAGTATGACAAAGCTACGCAACGTCTTGTTCCCTCCTCAGGGAACAGGGTTATATGCGTAACCCAGACATTCGCTTTCAAAGGGAACTCCACGTTGCGTGAGCATTCAACACTGTGGGAATGAGAATACCCACTCCGTCATACTGTTAAAAAAGATCCGAGCCCAAGGGTCACTGCAAGACACTCGAGCCCAGGGCAGAAGGTATATCCAGGCTGTAATATCGAATGAATGTTTCTGGTGCAGACCAACCTTCCGCAGCACACACATCCTGTAGGAGCAGATGTAGACTCTAGCTAGAACTTGTGGGAGCAGAGCGATTGGGGGAAAAGCACATAGATGTGACCTCGGCCACATATGCACCCTGGCATCCAGCCCTAATGGTGCGGGAGGAGTTAGGGCGAACCACAGTGGGCAGTGTGTCTCTTCAGAAGCATACACATCCACTTCCGCTTGGCCGAACCTCTACCATATAGACTCCACCACTTGTGGATGGAGCCACAAATCCTTCAGCCTCTGCCTCAACAGGATGTCTACCCCCACATTCCAGTTGCCCAGAATGTAGGATGAACTCACTGACAAAAACTTTCCCTCTGACCAGAGAAGAATTAGTTGCGCCTGCCTGAACGGGGGCACGAACATAATCCTCCCTGGTGGTCGATATATGAGACCGCTGTGTTGTCTGTCACAACTAACACATGGTGACCTCTCAATTGAGAAAGAAAGAATTTCAATGCTAGAAATATGGCCCGCATTTCAGATGAGGGCCACTCCAGAGACTGTGAGCTGGACAGCCGTCTGAGACCACACCCCAGCCCGTGAAGGAGGTGTCTGTCATTACAGTCTTGCAATAAGGAGACACCCCTAGAGTGTGACCCAAGGCTAAAAAGTGAGGACACCTCCAGATTCTCAGAGCACGTAGGCATTGCCGCGTGAAACTGATTACTGTCAGAGGTTTTGCCCTCGGACGAAACCCCCAACTTTTCAGTCACCACTGAAACAGTCTCCTGTGCAATAGGCCCAATGGTATGATGTTGGCTGCTGCTGCCATAAGCCCCAACAGTCTCTCGTAGAGACTGGAGGGGATGGCGAGATCCAGCTTTATCTTGTTCCATGTTGATAGGATTGACTCTACACATGTTGGGGATAGAAACGCCCTCTGTAAAAACATCCCTCCCACTGGGATTGGGTTACATGGTCTGTAGCCCCTTTGTCCAAGAGTGATCTTACTTCCTGCGCTAACATCGGGCTCTGCTCTATGCTGACTACTGTGGTGAGCAAACCTCTGAACCGGGGGTGGTCGAGCTCTGAACTGGACTATAATCCTTTTCTACAATAGACAGAACCCATGGAGACATATTTGACAGTAGTGTCCACGCTGCCAGATGGTCTTTTAGTGATGTTAACTTTTCCACATTCTATTGGAGGGAAAGCATCACATTCTCATTGCCCTGTGACAGCTCGCTGACCAGAGAACACTGAAAACTTGGGACAGCCTTGGCTAGGGGAGGCCCTACAATAGTACTGGGGCTAACTGCCCTAACAACTTCATGTCCCCTGATACGTCCCTCCATAGCCCCTCAGGACCGCTCCTCCATTGTGTCCTTGGCTTTATGACCTTTCTCAGATCAGGCCTAGTAGCAGGCTGCGACTGAGGCCACCTGACTGTGACCTCCCACCTCTCAGGGGGAGACGGGCCACCACACTCGCCTTTTGTGCCTCCCTTGCATTAGTGCTGGCCAGGGCTCCACTCGTGGATGCCCGGATGAACTCGACACAACAGGGAAGGAACTGGCTGAATGCTGCCATATGTCGAGCTCACTCAGCCACTGTCTGCAGTGACCCACAAGCAAGTGTTGTGGATAAAAATGACATGAAATAAACATGAGGGAGACCTAGTATGAGTAATATGTAATTTTATTGATAATTCACAGGACTGGTGGGTGCGTAATCTTGAGGAGAGCAGTAGGGGGAAGAAAATGGGGTGTGTCCTGGGGACATGGGATAGTCAGCAAAGGTGAAATAAGAAGACCACTGAGAGTAGGGCGGACTGACAGGTGAGAAGAGGGAAGAATGGTCAGAGCCCAGATCAGAGAAGGTGACACCATCCTCAGACTGAAAGCTGGAGGGAGGTTCTGTCTGTGTAGAGGCGTCAATACACACATTCACGGGGTGGATTCTGTATTGGAGGGGGGGGGACCCCGCATTTCCATTTCCAGAGGGGATGCTGCGAAGAACGTTAAGTAGCACCATGATGTCAGCAGTGAGATGCGCGAGCTGATAGTGAGTGTCCAGATCCAGATCCAGTAAAGGAGAGAAGAAGAAATGACGACGGGCACCTAGACACACAGAAACGGTATTAGGCGGATATTGACGAATTGGATTCACACTTTAAGATCTTTTAAGAGTAACACACTATGGTTTATTAGTCAAAAAGTCAAAAAGAAGTATAAGAGCTGAGGAGTGCAAACATGCACACACACTCTCGTACAGTCAAGGGCGGGCATGTAGACATAACACACACACACTCTCTCTCTGTCTCTCTCTCTCACACACACATAACATTATAACTTTATAAGAATAATAAAAAGGAGTATTAAGATATTATAAGGGTAATATCTTATAATAATAAAATAAATACTCTTTATAAAATACTCTTTATAAAAATAAAGAGTAGTAGGATATGTAGGATAGTAGAAGGGTAATATAATGATATTATGAAGTAGGAAGTACAGTAAACCATTTTGCAAGCAGTATAACTATATATAAAATAGAGATATAGAGCAAATATGAAAATAAATTATAAACCAGAAATACAGAAAAATGTAACTTACTCATAATTCAGATGGTGAAGATTCTTGTCTCGCAAGGAAGGCTTTAATTTTAAGAGAAAACCACGAGGAGCCATTTATAAGGGTAGCTGAGTCAAGCTGCCCCCGCGAGATAAAAGTGAGACCAAGGTCTCTCTAAATTGTTTTGTCTCTCTCGACTTTCGAACCTAATGGTATTTGGAAGGTCCTCTTTCAAAAACATAATGGTAAATTGGAAAGTCCACTTTCAAAACATAATGGTAATGAAGATGAGCTCTTTAACCCTATTGGCTTTTTAACCCTATTGGTATTGATATCATAGTCTTTCTGAAATATATTGGTTATCTACTGTGTAAATACAGTATAAATACTGGAGCTTGAGCTCCGGGTGTCAGATCACTTCTAAGAATTCTCATCGGTGTGGATCTCGTGTGGTGGAACGGAACCAATAAATCTGGACCCTTGCTTCTTCTCACTCACGGCTGGTGTCTTTTTTCCTATCTCCAACTGGGTTCGGAGATGTGAGTATTTGCTTCTATGTTGAATTTTAAGTGTTTTTGGGTAATAGGCTAAATTTGAGCCAGCACAAGACCCACTAACGCATAGGCCTTGCCCACCAATGCCGTGGTGGACTTACATGGCTTGGATGGCATAGCCGGCCCCCCTAAATTACCTGCCATTGATGGAGAGGCATAGATAAATAGCTGTGCCGTTCATTCCCCACGATGGCCGAATAATAAGTTATAAAGTTATAAATACAGCTTATCTATGGTTTTCCCCCAGAAGCGTGATATGTTGTCATACAATTCTGGAGAAAAGGGGAGTTTTCTGCAGTGTGAGAGATTTATTTTCACTGGGAAGAAAAAAGCTCATCCAGCCTTAGAAATCACTTCAAACAGCTCTTTATATGCCTTAGAGCTGCTCTCAGATTTTAGCACACCCTTCTGGCTCCTCGGAGTCAGAAGGAGGAGTTACTATGCTAGCTCAAAAATCCAGTGGAGAGCTGGACCCGGAAGATGGAGCAAGAGATACAGCAATGCTCGTCTCCGGCTCCTCTTCCAGATCCATACGAGATCCCCAGATCTGCAAGGCTCTGAAACCCAACTCCCTTCGGCCGAGAAGAGAGCGAGTCACGAGCGGAGCTGACTGATTGTAAGGTGTTCACAATGTGCAGTTAGACCTCTCGAGGACTGCCCTGGCATGCTCCAACCCTAGACACTTCACGCAGAAAGTGTGTCCACCCCCGTGATGAAATGGGAGCAAGGTGTAACACACTTCCTGAATTCTGTCTCACTCACACTTTTCTCCTTTTTTTTAAAGGGACAGAAAAGTAAAGAGATTTTTCTTTCTTTTTTTTTGAAAAGGTAGAGAGGAAATGAAGAGCGTGACACAAACGACCAACATGCAGTCTCACTGAAGACAATAAGGCTGTTCATAGGTGCCGTTTATATGTCACACTACATGCTTAATCATAACAGTCACCTGATGAAGGCAGGCCTATCATGGCAGGCCTATAAATAGGCATGATGTTTCTCAAGCTTCAGTTGCTGGTTGCGCGTCCCTTTGAAAGGGAACACCAAATATTACATGAAGTACAATATAAAACATTGAAAACAATATGCTATGCACTTACGTCAACACAATCAGTGCACACAAACATTAAACCTTTTACCATGTGTGGTTGAAAAGTGTGTGTGCAGAGACGCTTTAGGTTACCCTGTGGCAGAAAGGGGACAGTGTGTGTGTGTGTGTGTGTGTGTGTGTGTGTGTGTGTGTGCGTGTTGAAAGAGAGGGGTCAGAAGGTGAAAGTAGGAGGTGACAATACGAAAAAAGATCCCCCCTGCTTTAAACACGTTGAGAGAGAACGACATCTGTCTTTCATACTTTCAGAACATGGGGAAAGGGGTGAGTTTTCCTCTCTGATTTATCTATAATTATTTTTATATTACATATCAGAATAAGACATAGCATGCTTGCTTTTAACATTGTATACTATTTGATTACTATATGGTATTAATACATTTATACCATAATTATTATTAATGTAAATGATTATATATATATATATATATATATATATATATATATATATATATATATATATATATATATATATATATATATATCAGTAGTATAATATACTATTAATATACTGATATATATTAGTCTGTGTTACAGTCATAGAATATATGAGATTATTTAGCAGTGGTGGTATTGTTGTCATATATGTTAAAAGCAAAATCGGATAACAAGTATGAATTATAGCATAGCAAGGATAGCTTGTTACATTTATCATTGAATTGGCTTATGGAAAGCCTAGTTTTAAGGGTAACATATATGTGGTTAATTGCAAATTAGAAATATCCTGCGGATAATGGCATAAATATTCATTTTATGATTTTTTCGCTACTGTGCAAACCTTTTCCACAACATGATCTCTCTCTCTCTCTCTCTCTCTCTCTCTCTCTCTCACACACACACACACACACACACACACACACACACACACACCCACACACACTCTGAGCAGAGGAAGAGTGACAGGAGCAAATGATGTCCATCAGTCCCTTCCTCAGCATATGCTGTGCAGTTTCAGTGCACAAGTATATACTTTCTCTCTGGCTCCCATATATAATCCCCCCCTCTCTATCTGATGCAGTCATCTCCAAAACTAGTGGAATGGCAAGCCCAATTCATTATGCTATACACCATGTATATATCGTTTATGCTATACACCAAGGACATTTGGGTTTGAGATCAAAAGATGGATATGAGATAAGAGTTTAGGATTTCAGGATTTTTATTTCCTGCTATTTACATCTAGATGTGTTAAACAACATATCCCCCCCCCCCCCGCCCCCCGCCCCCCGCCCCCTTCTCCATACTGAGGCAATAACTTTATGGTAAAGAAGGGAAACAAGAAGTGTCATATTTTCTGCATGCAATTAGTGATTTAGATTCAACTTGAGCTGTCTTTTTGTTCACGGGGCTGAGCACATGGAAAGCGCTACCAACAGGCAGCAGGAAGTGTTTCACCTGAAACAGGCTTTCAAATATTCTTCTTATATTTACTCGAATCACTTCAAACTTTGTCAGAGACACAGATGATGTAAAATTGCAAAAGTCTTAAATAATGTCAAACTGTAATACTCTTTTCTTTGCATATTTGGGTGTTTTACTCTGCAGCACTCACTTCACTATGCATGGATTTCATATGGCGTCATTGCTGCTTGCAGCTATATTTAGGGCCCAAGCACTGAAAGTGTGCAGGGCCCTATTGTTTTCCTAAGGATCATTATTATTATTATTTATTATTAGGGCCCGAGCACCGATGGTACGAGGACCCTATTGTATCTGCCCCATTTATTATTCTTCCATGTTCTTTTCCAAAATGAATAGCATTTTTGAGGGCCTGAACATACTCGCACAACGATGTGCGCCTCGCACTACGTTTCACCTACATATAAAAATCCAGGACACATGTAAGATGCCAATCTGTACAAAAATGTATCTTGAACCCATGCCTTAAACACAACAGGAAGTCAGCCATTTTGATTTTTCTCTTAAATTCTTGCTCAGATTTAGCAATCTACTCCTAGAGATTTCATCAGATCAACATCAAATTTGGTCAGTCTCATCTAAAGGCCTTGACAATGCGAAATTGCGAAGTTTTTGAGTCTTCATTGCACGGCATGGCCGTGGCGTTCTCACAAATTTTGATGGTTCGCCATGAAACAGGAGGTTGTTATAAGTCAAGCATGCAATGTGCATTCTGCTCCAAACTTCACAAGTTTGATAAAAGTCCCAGCCCAAAGACATCTACATGCGAATAGTTCAGTTCAGTTATAGTCATAGCGCTACCTACTGGCAACAGGAAGTGACATGTTTTACATTGATCTATTCCTAGCAACATATAAAAATATGCCAGCAAATTCTAAACATGCTAGCAACATGGTAGACATGTTAAAACATGCTAGCAAAACTTAGATAAGTGCTAAGCAATGCTATTACTGTTATTAAACAGGATGTTCTTATAACTCAAGCATAAAATGCCAAATCTTCCCAAAACTTCATCATGTTTGATATGAATCCTGGCCTGAAGACATCTACATGCCAATATGCAGTTATAGTCATAGTGCCACCTGCTGGCAACAGGAAGTGCCATGTTTTACACTGTGATGCACTCCTATGAACATAATAAATATGCCAGCAAGTGGACACAGTGATCTACAAATGACAGAGTGAGGTTGTGAATTACATAAATATTTGTATATCTCCTTTTATTTGTGGATCTCATTTTATATTTGTGAATGACTAATTGTATATTTGTGGATCCTGTTATAGTTTTATTAAATTTGTGTTATTTATTTGTAATTTATGCAAATTACAATGTTGTTAGGCCCATCTCTCATTTTTCTCTCACTTTACTCTGTTTGTGTAAAGCTCCTATTCAAAATGCATAA
Organism: Ictalurus furcatus; assembly: GCF_023375685.1. Taxonomy (NCBI): domain Eukaryota; kingdom Metazoa; phylum Chordata; class Actinopteri; order Siluriformes; family Ictaluridae; genus Ictalurus; species Ictalurus furcatus. The sequence goes on from NC_071274.1 coordinate 10,688,614, forward strand.
TGGCTAGAGAGGTATGGTAATACATAATAAGCGATAAATATCACTGGATATGGTGGCAAGGTAATATAATTTAGGGGCAATAAAATTGTTATATCGCACAAGCCTAGATGATACATTTGAGCAGAATGATTACAGTTCTAGGAATTTTTTTTTAAAGCTGTTCATGTGCCTGGTTCTAGCTTTGATAGATCAGAGTCTTTGGAAAGTGGGAAGGGTTGAAAAAGGTGAGACAGAGGGGCTGATTATAATCTTACCAGCACACTTCCTGACCTTGGTATCATAAATATAGTTGGCAGATTACACCTGAAGTGGTTCACACAGTGGAATGACCTTAAAAGCAGGTTGTTATTATTACCAGTGTTACCTGACACTAAACCTTTTTGCTCCCAGAATTGCTGTCACACATAACCTCTTTGTATTTTTTCTATGAGACTGCTATTAATAGCACCCTAAAATCCCCAAGTAAAATATCTGGTCATACACAGAATTTTTTCTATGTAGGGCCAGATAAAGAAAAGCTTGATTTATGAATTCTTACTGGGCAAATCTGCTACTACATTATGTTGAATTAGGTCTTGAGAAGTTTAATTTCATGATTTTCAGTATGTAATTCTGAAAGAGACATGATCCCATTCAAACATTTTTAACAGAAAGATTTTTCTGTGCATGCTCTCCCATCATATCTCTCTCAGTATGGACGTGATATCAGTCTTGAGGCTTCTCAGAACAATGGAAAGAAGAAAAAGAAAGATAAAGATTTGGAGGAGCTGAAGAAAGAGACAGCTTTGGTGAGTTTTTTAAATTTTATCCATCAATTTCCATATATGGCCTGTATGTTAAGTGCTGTGTATAGAAGGTACAACAAATACCTTTGTTTGTGTGTGTTGCTGCAGGATGATCATAAGCTCTCTCTGGAAGAGTTGTCAGCTCGCTATGAGGTGGACCTGTTTAAAGTAAGATCAATCATATCTCTAATCAGCAGTATTCATTTCATTAATATATATATTTTTTTCTGAAGCAATAGTTAGAGTCTAAGACCCATCTATCATGACTGCTTTGACTAATCAGAGATTCATTATGTTGTGTCTGGTGTGTTAGAACAGCAAAATGCAAAAATGTCTAGTGTCTGGGCTTAATGGACCTCGAATTAAAAACCACAGTTGTGAAGCAAGTGCCCACCCTAGTTATTGACTCTGTGTTTTTTTAAGCTCCTAAATCTGGTGGTCACCTGTCTAGCATGTGTTGAAGGTGGCACAGAAAATGTGAACTAGCTCCAGCACTACACACTAGGGAACAGTTTGTGGCTAATTCCAAGTATAGTGTATTGAAGGAATTAGTAACAATAAGGCATACGTTAGAGGGCCTAACTAACTGAATAAATACCAAGACTAATTAACATAGTTTCAGGTCGACCACGACCCTGGCCAGGATAAAGTAATTACTGAAGAAGCTGTAAATGAAAAAGAACAGTTCATGATGGTGGACTCAAACTTTTGGCCTATATTACAAAACACACAGACAAAACAAAACAATTTTTACTATGCTGCCAAAAATGTTTTTATTCCTCTGTCCTTCAAATCAAAAATTTTCAATGTTACTCAAAGGAGGTATATCAATGGAGGAATATCAAAGTATCAAAGGAGGAATATCAATGTCAATATCACTCTTCAAGCTTCTGAAGTTGTCTTACTCTTCACATTTTAACTGTTTTTTTTTTAGAAGTAAAAATGGTGGTAACTTCACATTGACTTTTTAACAATGTTACCAAACAGGAAACCAAGATGGTTTCTACTAATGAGGTTTGGTTCAAATATGTCACCTCATACGTCAGTTTTGCCTTTGATAGCCATTTGCTTCTCTTCCTCAGGGCCTGACCCATAAAAGAGCATTAGAGATCCTGGCACGGGATGGGCCTAATGTTCTGACTCCGCCTCCAACAATACCAGAGTGGGTAAAATTCTGCAAACAGTTGTTTGGAGGGTTTTCTATCCTCCTGTGGATAGGTGCTGTCCTGTGTTTCCTTGCTTATGGTATCCAGTTTGCAACTGAGGACGAGCCAGCCAATGACAATGTGAGTGCAGGTCTAAACTAGTCAATAAGATCATACAGTACATGCCATACTGATTTAATCAGTATGAATATTGGTTATTTAACCAATACTTGATGTCATGTAAAGGAGGCAATGTCTGATGCAAGTGCAGATTAGTTTTAATGAAAAAAATTAACGACACAAAAATGGAAACTTAGACACAGAAAAACATGAAATGGGATTTCAAGGCAATAAACATACATGCAGTAAAGAACATAACAAAATGTCTGGGTTATGAATGTAACCCTGTTCCCTGAGAAGGGAACGAGACATTGCATTAGCTGAATGCTGTGGGAAGCGCCCTTGCGCGTGACCATTATCTGAAACTTGTGTAACACCATACCTATTTATAGGCCTGCTGAGATCAGGTGACATGGCAATTAAGTGCGTTGCATGATATATAAATGACACCTGTGAACTGTGCCGTCAGCCTCTATTATCTGAAGTGAAGACGCAATTCACAGGCATGCCCCAGTATGACAAAGCTACGCAACGTATTGTTCCCTTCTCAGGGAACAGGGTTACATGCGTAACCTAGACGTTCCCTTTCAAAGGGAACTCCACGTTGCGTTAGCTGAACGCTGTGAGAACGAGAATACCCACTCTGTCATACTGAGGGTACGGCCTGTTCAAAAAGACCTGAGCCTGTGGGTCACTGCAAGACACTCATACCCAGGCTGGAATGTATATCCAGGCTATAAAATTGAATGAATGTGTGCAGCGTAGACCACCCCACCACAGCACACACATACTATAAAGCTACCCCTTTGGACAAAGCCTTCGAGGAGACAATCCCCCTAGTGGAATGATCCCTAATACCCAGAGGCATAGCGAGACCGCACGCCTCATAAGTGATAGAGATTGCTTCCACATCTCCAATTAGAGATGTGCTGCTTCGACACAGCATCACCTCTACTGTCACTGTCAAAGCAGACCAGCAGCTGCGCTGACCTACTCTACTGGCCGGACCAGTGGACGTAAGTACAGAGAGCCCTTGCTGGACACAGTCGGTGCAATTTCTCTTGTTCTGGTGTAAAGAGGAGGGCAAAAAGCCTGCAACACTACTGGCTGGGCAGCAGATGTAGGCACTTTAGGAATATAATCCAGCCTAGGATAAAGGAAGGCCTTGGCTAATCCAGGGGCAAAGTCAAGGCAGGAAGGGGCAACAGAGAGCTTGTAGATCTCCTACTCTGACACCCTGACACCATGCATAAACCTCGAAGTTAGAGGATGTTGCCCCATAGAGGCTCCATCAATAGGGGCATGGCTCTCTGAAATGGTGGCCTCATAGACCCTGATTGTAGGAGGAGCCAACACCACTGAGAAACGTCCTTGTAAGAACTTCAGGACTGTAGCCTTTGCTCAGTTTGCTGGGTCTAACTGATGTTCCTCACACCACGAAACAAAAAGTTGCCACTTGAGCGGATACAATTTCGTCGTGGATGGCGTTCTAGCATTCTACATGGTCTCTACAACCTCAGTTGTGAGACCAGAGTCTATAAGTTGGTGCCCCTCAGGGGCCAGACCCACAGTTTCCATAGTTTTGGCTGAGGGAAATAAATCAGCCCTCCGACTTGAGACGGTAGATACTAGAGGATGGGAACCTCCGAAGGAGTGCCGTCTAGCAGGGATATCGTCTCTGAGACCCATATTTGAGCTGGCCAATAAGGTGCTACTAGCAGCAGATGTAAACAGTCTTGGCGAACTCTCGCTAGAACTTGTGGGAGCAGAGCAATCAGGGTAAAAGCATATACATGTGACCTTGGCCACATGTGCACCATGGGTGCACCACAGCAGGCAGTGTGTTGTCTTCTCGGAGGCGAACACATCCACTTCCGCTTGGCCGAACCTCTGCCATATGAACTCCACCACTTGTGGATGGAGCCACCAATCCCTGGGCCTTCGCCCCTGCCATGACAGGATGTCTGCCCCCACATTCCAGTTGCCCAGAATGTACATTGCACTCACTGACAAAAACTTTCCCTCTGCCCTGAGAAGAATTAGTTGCGCCTGCCTGAACAGAGGGTGTGAACATAATCTTCCCAGGTGGTCGATATATGAGACCACCACTGTGTTGTCTGTCAACACATGGTGGCCTCTCAATTGAGGAAGAAATCATTTCAGTGCTAGAAACATAGCCCGCATTTGTAGGCAATTTATATGCCACTCCAGATGATGGCCTCTCCAGAGACCATGAGCTGGACAGCCATCTAAGACCGTGCCCCAGCCCATGAGGGAGGTGTCTCTCATTACAGTCTTGCAATAAGGAGACAACCCTAGAGTGTGACCCAAGGCTAGAAACCGGGGACACTTCCAAATTCTCAGAGCACATAGGCATTGCAGCGTGACACTGATTACTCTCAGAGGTTTTGTCCTTTTCAGCAACCACTGACACGGTCTCCTGTTCAATAGGCCCAATGGTATGATGTTGGCTGCTGCTACCATAAGCTCCAACAGTCTCTCCTAGAGACTGGAGGGAATGCCAAGATCCAGCTTTATCTTGCCCAATGTTGATAGGATTGACCCTACACATATTGGTGATAGAAATGCCCTCATCATAGTAGAATCCTTATAAACCCTAGAAAAGTTGTCCACTGCACTGGAGAAAGCATACTTTTCTGAGGTTCAACCTGAGCCCCAAGCTCTTCATGTGGGTGAAAACATCTCAATGTTGAACCGCCGGTTCCCTGGATCATGCTAGAATTAACCAGTCCTCCAGGTAGTTTAGTACACAGATTCCCTGGAGTCACAATGGAGCCAGAATGACATTCATGCACTTTGTGAAGGTGCGAGGGAATAAAGCTAGAATGAAGGGAAGCACCCTGTAATGGTATGCGTTGCCTCCAAACGCAAACCTCGGGAACTTCCTGTGACTGGGCAATATTTCTATGTGGTAATATGCACCTTTAATATTTATCGTCACAAACCAGTCCTCAAACTGAATCTCTGGAACGATAAGTTTGGGCATCAGCATCTTGAACCTGTATGTCCGAAGAGTACAGTTCAAATGACACAGATCTAAAATTGGCCGCATACTCCTCTATTTTTTGCGGACCAGGAAATAACGGCTGTAACAACCTCCCTCCCTCAGCGAACGGGATACATGTTCTATGGCCCCTTTGTCCGAGAGGTATCTTACTTCCTGCGCTAACACTGGGCTCTGGTCTGTGCTGACTATTATGGTGAGCACACCTCTGAACTGGGGGGGTCGAGCTCTGAACTGGACCCGGTAACCCTTTTCTATGGTAGACAGAACCCATGGAGACACATTTGGCAGTAGTTTCCATGCTGCCTGACGGTCTTTTAGTGACATTAACTTTCCCACATTCTATTGGAGGGAAAGCATCAGATTTTCGTTGCCCTGTAACAGCTTGCTGACCAGAGAACACTGAAAACTTGGGACAGCCTTGGCTATGGGAGGCCCTACAGTAGTACTGGGGGCTAACTGCCCTACCAACCTCATGTCCCCTGATACATCCCTCCATGCCCCCTCAGAACCGCTCCTCCTTTGTCTGCTTGGCCTTTATGACCTTTCTCAGATCAGGCCTAGTAACAGGCTGTGGTGGCCTGGTTCCCCTGGCTGTTTGTGGGGGGAGGCGGACTGCCATCCTCACCTTCTGTGCCTCCCTCGCACTAGCGAGGTAACTCAACACAAAGGGAAGGAACTGGCTGAATGCCGCCATATGTTGAGCTCACTCAGCAGGTCTGCTTGGTAGGCCTGCAACACTTCCATTGTCTGCAGTGACCCACAAGCAAGATCCACTACTGCATAGGCCTTGCCCACCAATGCCACGGTGGCCTTACATGGCTTGGATGGCAAAGCCATCCCCCATAAATTACCTGCCATCGATGGAGAGAGGTAGCTTGCAAGCACCTCCTCCACCTTCAGCATAGCTAAATAGCCATGCCGTTCATTCCCCTTGATGGCTGAATTATCCGACATCACGGGACTATAAATACGGGGAATAAAGGGGAGTTTTCTGCAGAGCATGGAATTTATTTTCACTGGGAAGAAAAAAGCTCATCCAACCTTAATAATCACTTCAAGCAGTTCTTTATATTCTGCTATCAGTTTTTAGCGCACCATTCTGGCTCCTCAGAGTCAGAGAGGAATTATTATTATAATTTTTTTGTGTGTGTGTATTTTTTTTTTTTTTTTGCGGGGGGGGGGGGGGGGGGGGGGCTTTCCATAGCAGAGAGAGGAGTCGTGACACGAGTGCCAAAATCTGGCTGAGAGCTGGACCCGGAAGACAGAGCAAGAGATACAGCAGCAGCTCGTCTTCCACATCCATATGAGATCCCCAGTATGAAATACATGAGGCTCTGAAACCCGGCTCGCTTTGGCCAAGAAGAGAACAAGTCGTGAGCAGAGCATTCACAATGTGCACAGTCAGATCTCTCGAGGGCTTCCCTGGCCTGCTCCATCCCTAGACACTTCACACAGAAAGTGTGTCCGTCCTCCCTGTGATGAAACGGGAGCAAGGCGTAACACACTTCCTGAATTCTCTCACTTATACTTTTCTCCTTTTTTTTTTAAAGGGACAGAAAAGAAAAGAGATTTTTCTTTTTTTTTTGGAAAAGATAGAGAGGAAATGAAGAGTCTTTCTGCGAGCGTACACAAATGACCGACATGCAGTCTCGCTGAAGATAATAAGGCTGACGGCGCAGTTCACAGGTGTCATTTATATATCACGCGATACGTCACCTGATTACGGCAGGCCTATAAATAGAAACGATGTTACACAAGTTTCAGATAACGGTCACAAGTGAGGGTGCTTCCCACAGCATTCAGCTAACCAAACATGGAGTTCCCTTTGAAAGGGAACTTCTTAACAGCAAAGGAAGACAAAAACTAGACAATAAGTCAGGTGCATACTAGTGCTCATTAACAAAAATGTGACACAGGTGCAGGCGGTCATGTGAAGTGATCTACTGGGGTGCAGTGGCTAATGGGAAATGTAGGTAAGTGTCGATTCCACCATAACCATTATGGAACCCCCCTTTTAATGCGCAGCTCCCCGACATTCAAATAGGTTTGAGAGGGGGTCCTGGACAATCAGAGGAAATGTTTTTGTTTAGCTAATGTTTTGTTTAGATCAAGGTCTTTAGGGGTGCTCCAGCAGTGCAGATTAGAATTTTAATGAAAAAGCAAACAACACAAACATTGGAAACTTAGACACAGAAAAACATGAACTGGGATCTCAAGACAGAAAAACATACATGGACTAAAAAACATAATGAAACTACTTAACAGCAGTGGAAGACAAAAGCTAGACAATAAGTGAGGTTCAAGATGTGACTTAAATACTAGTGCTTATTAACAAAATGTGACACAACTGGTCATGTGACGTGATCCAGTGGGGTGCAGTGGCTAATGGGAGAATTAATTGGAGATGGGAGAATTAACATGACATGTTTGATTTCAAAAATAGCACACTACTGGAAAATATAGTTAATTAAACTAAGCTAATAGCTTCACTCTATGTTCATAGGTATCAATGCTAAACACTGAAGTCAACTCCCCCCTGCCCCCTTATTTTCTATTTTCATGAATTAACACAGAGTAAGACATTTAACATTTTATGTCACATAGAACCTATTTCACTACACATAAAACACCAGCCATTGGCAGTTTGGATGTAATGACCAATGACCAAGCAGTCTGGCTACAACATCCACCAAGTGTGGTTTCATTAACCGTATAAGGTTCTGCTTGTGATGTTTTCATCAATTTTTGAGTGTGTTTAAACTTAAAATAGTAACAACATGAATGGGTAGCGGAAAGGGAGGGACTTGTTATTGTTTTTATTGCAATTGTTATAAAAAAAAAATTGACGCTGCTACTTTAAAGAAGTGTTCAGTGGTAATGTTTCTGCAATTTTGAACAAGCCAGTGATATGTTTATCTGGACACCATCAAAATAAAAACACAACTTGATTACATTGATATACCAATGAATCACTCTTTTCTCCCTCCCTTTATGTGATAGTTATATTTGGGAGTAGTCCTGGCTGCTGTTGTCATAGTCACTGGTTGCTTCTCCTATTATCAAGAGGCAAAGAGTTCACGCATCATGGACTCCTTCAAGAACATGGTGCCACAGGTCAGTTTGCTGGGCTTAGAGGCTTCTCATTAAAATATTTCTGCATCCAGGTTCATTCCACATTGAATTTAACCATGTACTGACAAAATGCACACAATTTATTTAATTTACAGGAGTTTTATCTCTGTTTATGTATTTTGTCATGTCCAACAGAATAACAATCATATCCCAGACTAAATATTTTTAAATGATATTCCTAGAGCCTTACCCTTCTACTTTAACAGAGCAAACGTGTTTTTCCTCACAGCATTGAACAGCATGGGTTCACTGTTAGTGCCTGGCTAGTGTGATAAAGCCAGATAAACTACATAGATAGTTACAGAGCATATGCACCCTGAAGACTCCCGGCACAGGTTGGGATCAAGGATGTCTTGTGCGGGTATCCAGCAATATTCCTCAGGGCCGTACCCCTCCCATTTGATGAGGTATTCTAGTTTGCCATTTCTGCACTGGGAGTTGAGTATAGCCTTTACTAGGTATACAGGCTGACCTTCAATGTCAACTGGAGGTGGAGGAGTGACAGGTGGAATGTCAGTGGCTAGCGGTCCAGGTATGATGGGTTTCATGTGGGACACATGGAAGGAGGGGGCGATGCAACAATGGCATGGCAGGTCCAGTTTGTAGGTCACTTCATTGATTTGTCTTAGAATCATAAAAAAGCCAATGTACTTGTGGCTTAGTGTCTTACATACTTGTATTTATCAGAGGTCTTACGTGGTGAGCCAGACTCCTGATTGATAGTGTGGGTTCTCTCCCCAGTTTTGGTCAGCACTCCCCTTGTTGGACCTGGTCACTTATTCAAACTGTTGGTGGGTGCTTTCCCATACCTGTTCACTTCTCCGGAACCAGTTATCCACTGCTGGTGAGTCTGTTGTGTTCATGTCCCAAGGGAGCAGAGGATGCTGGTAACCAAACATGCACTGAAAGGGGGTTAAGTGGGTGGCTGAGTGCCACAGTGAGTTTTGGACATACTCGGCCCATGGCAAAAACAGGGAACTAGCAAAGTGAAAAACCAGGATAGCAAACATGGAATAATGTTTATTCCAAACATGGGAAACATACAATGATGTTTATTCCAAACATAGAATAAATAAGGCTTGGTAATCATCAGGAGCAGAATGCACAAACTGAGCATTTACTTCTCAACGTCAATGTGAATTAAAGTCTTCTTTTAAAGTGTGAGTGTATGTGTGTTTGGAAGCAGATGTTTGTGCTCAATAGCCAGGGGTAGTGGATTCTGGGTAGCTTAGTCAGAGGCGGCCATATCTGTACGCTGTAGTGTATTCTGGTAGAGTTCACAGACAGAGTTGATGTGACACCACATTTTCATGACCCCAAATTCTCATGACTCAATATACATTTTTGTAAATATTTGATTATATCTTTTCATGTGACAACACTGAAGAAATGACACTATGCTACAATGTGCAGCTTGTATAACAGTGTAAATTTGCTTCCCCTCAAAATAACTCAACACACAGCCATTAATGTCTAAACCGCTGGCAACAAAAGTGAGTACACCCCTAAGTGAAAATGTCCAAATTGGGCCCAAAGTGTCAATATTTTGTGTGGCTACCATTATTTTCCAGCACTGCCTTAACCCTCTTGGGCATTGAGTTCACCAGAGCTTTACCGGTTGCCACTGGAGTCCTCTTCCACTCCTCCATGACGACATCATGGAGCAGGTGGATGTTAGAGACCTTGTGGTCCTGCACGTTCCATTTGAGGATGCCCCACAGATGCTCAATAGGGTTTAGGTCTGGAGACATGCTTGGCCAGTCCATCACCTTCACCCTCAGCTTCTTTAGCAAGGTAGTGGTCGTCTTGGAAGTGTGTTTGGGGTCGTTATCATGCTGGAATACTGCATACTGATCATGCTCTGCTTCAGTATGTCACAGTACATGGCATTCATGGTTCCCTCAATGAACTGTAGCTCCCCAGTGCCAGCAGCACTCATGCAGCCCCAGACCATGGTACTCCCACCACCATGCTTGACTATAGGCAAGACACACTTGTCTTTGTACTCCTCACCTGGTTGCCGCCACACACGCTTGACACCATCTGAACCAAATAAGTTTATCTTGGTCTCATCAGACCACAGGACATGGTTCCAGTAATCCATGTCCTTAGTCTGCTTGTCTTCAGCAAACTGTTTGCGGGCTTTCTTGTGCATCATCTTTAGAAGAGGCTTCCTTCTGGGACAACAGCCATGCAGACCAATTTGATGCAGTGTGCGGCGTATGGTCTGAGCACTGTCAGGCTGACCCCCCACCCCTTCAACCTCTGCAGCAATGCTGGCAGCACTCATACGTCTATTTCCCAAATACAACCTCTGGATATGACACTAAGCATGTGCACTCAACTTCTTTGGTTGACCATGGCGAGGCCTGTTCTTTGCCATGAGGTGCCATGTTGAACTTCCAGTGACCAGTATGAGGGAGTGTGAGAGCGATGACACCAAATTTAACACACCTGCTCCTCATTCACACCTGAGACCTTGTAACACTAGCAAGTCACATGACACTGGGGAGGAAAAATGGCTAATTGGGCCCAATTTGGACATTTTCACTTAGGGGTGTACTCACTTTTGTTGTCAGCGGTTTAGACATTAATGGCTGTGTGTTGAGTTATTTTGAGGGGACAGCAAATTTACACTGTTACACAAGCTGTACACTCACTACTTTACATTGTAGCAAAGTGCCATTTCTTCAGTGTTGTCACATGAATAGATATAATCAAATATTTACAAAAATGTGAGGGGTGTACTCACTTTTGTGAGATACTATATATATATATATATATATATATATATATATATATATATATATATATATATATATATATATATATATATATATATATTACTAGGTGTATATATAGATATATGTATTATATATAATACAAAAATTACTAGTGTAATTATATAATTGCAAGTTGGACTGGATAAGGACATCTGCCAAAAGCCATAAATGTGTAAAAGGTGATTTTGATTAACATGACAACATGTTGAATGCAACATTGCTGAGGTCTGGTGTAAAATTAGAGAAGTTTCAAATGAATTAAGGCTAATCAAGTGTTTAATAATAATCTAACAGTTTAATTTACTGTTTTAAAATTGTTCATAACCCTAGTTCATGTGCATCAATCTACATTAGAAATAATGTTTGTTAAAAAAAAAAGTCCAGCAAACCCATCCACATCTCAGGTGACCCCACTGTTGAGAACATTAAAAGGTGTGTTAAAATTGTAAATTGCTGTATGCCACATGTTACATAAAGGGCATTCTATTAAGCCTCTTTAAATTGCCAGCACTTGTTGAAAAAGATGGCTGCTTTGTCACATTATATCACTGAAAACTGTGAACAGGAAGCATAAAGATCAACACATTGTCTTTAAAATGGAAAGTAGGAAGAGTGACACCACTGGTATAATTTTTGGTGTTGGCTTGTCCATAGTGGCAGGCAGGGCAGAGCCAATGAACAAATGTTACGAGTGATCAACAATTTTAAATATGTTGCTATTTAACAGATATAAACCAATCTTCAGTTGATTTGCTTGCCTGTGCAAGTCCTGAAACTAATCCAAAAAAAAAAAAAATCAGGCATTGGAGATGGGGGACAGGTTTTTTCTTTTTCTCTGTCTTTGACTGGGAAACGAGGTCACCATGGTGCACATGCATTTCTGGTGTATAGACATTATCCACTCTGTAATATCTCTTTGCTTCTGCCAGTCTTTGCAATATAATCTTACAACCCCAATTCTGAAAAAGTTGGGACAGTATGGAAAATGCAATAAAAAACAAAAACAAAAAGAGTCATTTGAAAATTGGATTCAGTGTTGATGTATGGCTTCTGCTTTGCATATTAAAGCCTTATCTTGCATCTGTGGATGCAGCGGTGAATGGTGTTGATTGACAAAGGTTTACCAAAGTATTGCCACGCCCATGTCAGGATATCCATTACAGACTCATGACAGTTTTTAAGACAATGACCTCTGAGGGAATTTTAGATCACGCACATTCAGAAATGGTTTTCGGCCTTGCTCTTAACACACCAAGAATGGACCGGATTCCTTGAAACTTTTAATTAATTAATTATATTGTGCTCTGTAAAAGGTGAAATGCCCAAAATCCTACCAATTTGTCTTTGGGGAATGTTGTTCTCAATTTCAATTTCAATTTTATTTTATTTGTATAGCGCTTTTTACAATAGACATTGTCTCAAAGCAGCTTTACAGAAATATCAACATGGTATACAGATATTAAAGGTGCGAATTTATCCCAACTGAGCAAGCCACTGAGTGGCGACGGTGGCAAGGAAAAACTCCCTAAGATGTTTTAAGAGGAAGAAACCTTGAGAGGAACCCGACTCAGAAGGGAACCCATCCTCATCTGGGTAAATCCTCATCTGGGTTCTCAAAGTGTTGGATTATTTGCTGATGCATCTGTTGGCAGATTGGTGAGCCTCGACCCATCCTTGCTCTTGATGGACTAGGTCTTTTTTTGGAGGCTCCTTATATACTATGATTAGACGATTGCCTCACCTGATTAGTCCTAAATTGCCCTGGTCCCAACTTTTTTGGAATGTGTTGCATGCATCAATATCAAAATAAACATTTATCTTTAAAAAAATGATGCAGTTAATTAGGTAAAATTTCAAATACTTGTTGTTGTACGTTTTTTTGTTTAAATACAAGTCAAAGAACATTTGCAAATCACTACTCTTTGTTTTTATTAGCATTTACCATACTGTCCCAACCTTTTTGGAATTGGGGTTGTACAATACAAATGGTTCTGTACATCAAAGACACACTGACTGGACTTTTGTTTTTGTTTTTTGCAAAAATGTATTATATTTTATTCTGAGAATTTGCTATAAAACAAGATATTGGTGACATAGACCATTTGAAACTTTTAAATCACATTTTAAAAATCGTGATCCTGACAACCCTGTAATTAATTATCTGTCCATTGCTCCTACCCTGAACCTTCTTTCCTCAATGGGCCTTTAATATCTCTTGTTGCAATTGCAATTTTTGAACACTAGGCATAATAATGGCTCTGGAGTTAAATGGGCTTGCTGCCCCACAATTGCACAATATCCGAATACTAGATTTTTGAATTCCATGAGCTGTAAGCCATAATCATCAAGATTAAAACAAACAAACAAAAAAAGGCCTGAAATATTTCACTTTATGGGTAATGAATGTAGAATATATGAAAGTTCCACTTTTTAAATTAAATTATATATATATATATATATATATATATATATATATATATATATATATATATAAAATTCAAATTATATTTGGGTAATGCAAATGCAATAGATTAATATTTGAGTTAATTTTAATATATTAATATTAGTATTTGAGGTGACATGTCCTTTATCTGTGTGTTCATAACCAATACTGGTGAGTTAACCATGGTTTAGTGATTTAGGTAGACAAATAAATAATAATACTTTATTTGGTATACTTACCATCACTGAAATGATAACATGTTTGAAAGGTGTGGTCATTACTGGCTTTATGAGGTTAAAAAAATGAAAAGTAAAAATAAACACCTTGGTAATGTTTGATTAAATGTGCTATCCATCAATAACACATTTGATTTATCATCTCCTTCTCTTATATTCTCTCTCTCTCTCTCTTTCTCTCTCACTGATTTATAGCAAGCTTTAGTGATCCGTGAGGGTGAGAAGAAACAGATTAATGCAGAGGAGGTGGTTCTGGGAGATCTGGTGGAAATAAAGGGGGGTGATCGCATTCCGGCTGACCTACGGTTTATCTCTTCCAGTGGCTGCAAGGTATGAGAGAATGAGAGAGGCTGAGTAGATTCAAAGACAGAGAAAGAAAAAAAAATGTCTTCACTGCCATCAAACTACAAACTACAAAATGTATTTGTGCCTTTTAATTGCTTAGTATTACAGAAGTGTTATGAGAATAAAATAACTTTATTAGCTAAAGTTTGAAATAGAGATATAAAAAACTCACCAACACCTACCATTAGCCACCTAACATCACTTCTCTAGGTGAACAACTTCTGTTCTGGAAACAAACTCCATACTGAGAATAAAACATTATTATTATTATCATTATTATTATTAATATTAATATTATTATTATTATTATTAATTTATGCTTGATGCTTCTTCTCATTCAGGTAGACAATTCCTCTCTGACAGGAGAGTCTGAGCCTCAAACCCGTTCTCCAGACTGCACTCATGAAAACCCTCTTGAGTCCAGAAACATTGGCTTCTTCTCTACTAACTGTGTGGAGGGTGAGAGATTCAATCAGCTGTTTGTACATGTATCTGTTCATTTGCTAACTAGAAGTAACTTCAACTGGAATAGTCACTGTAACACTCGCTATTGGTGCGGCAGAAATGACGAAGGCGGACAGGCTTGGGATAACTCAAAAGGCACTATATGGGTGGCTGTGGCTCAGGTGGTAGAGAGGGTTGTCCACTAATCGTAGGGTTGGCGGATGAATTCCCGGCAAACATGACTCCACATACCGAAGTGTCCTTGGGCAAGACACTGAACCCCAAGTTGCTTCCAATGGCAAGTTAGTGCCTTGCATAGCAGCTCTGCTACCATTGGTGTTTGAATGTGTGTGTGAATGAGACACAGGGTAAAGCGCTTTGGATAAAAGCGCTATATAAGTGCAGACCATTTGACCATTTACTATGTTTTCTCTTTGACTTTTCAGCTTATTTTATTCACACACATGGCTTCGTGCTGGTCTGTCTGTCTGTCTGTCTGTCTGTCTCTCTCATCTGGCACTCGTCTTTTATGTTGATTTTAAAAACCTTATGCTCACATATAAGGCACTGCATGGTCTGGCCCCTCAGTATCTGTCTGCGCTTTTAACTTTATATACACCCAAGCGTCATTTGCGCTCCTCTCAAGCTGGTTTAGTGGCTGTCCCACAGACACGGTTGCGATCTGTAGGGGACAGGGCTTGCATACAACTTTATCTCAAGGTTCCACAATTTTGCCTTCTACTGACCAAAATCCGAAGTATTTCCAAACGGGGCTTTTTAGATTGCTTTTTAAATCACTCTCTCTGCAGCTCTCTGCGACTGATTTAGGCTATGAACTCTCTGCCATCATTACCACACAGTTGTTGTTGTATTATTCACTCATTTTAGCTTGACCTACATGAAAGTGATGTTGTGTGACTCCTGTCCGTCATGCAGTGCATTCAGTGCAGTAGTCTAGGCCCAACTTGCAAGAAAGACAGCTGCGGTAGTGTTGCTTTTTTCACCCCCTGCTTTTTCTCCCCAATTTTCAATTGTGAAAATTGAATATTAATTTTCACAATTTAATGCCTGTTTATTTTTTACAATAAATATAATGTTACTTTTTATTACATTTTATTACTTTTTTTTTATTATTATTATTTTTTTTAGAATATTCACAGACAGCCCTAGATTAGGATTAGAAATCTAAAAACTTACCTGCACTGATAACTTGAATTAGTCTTCTACACAGAATGGGTGGCAGAATTCCATCGACATCCTCAGTCTTGACAAAGCTCCGGTCATCTACACAGTTCACTCCAATCACCTCCAGTCTACCCATGAGTGAGTCCATCAGATCATTACTGAGTGATGGCACAGCTTTCCAAACTAATTCCAAGTAATTCCAACAAGCTCAGGCACCCAGCTGTTTTTTTTTTCCTCAGCAAAAGTAGGACAGTTGTTTCCCTTTTGATAACAATGCTTGCTATTTTCCCTAACTGTAGCCATCTTTTGGTATATCTCAGTAAGACAAGCATACCATTTGAATATGAAGTGACTCTAACTTGGATTTAAAAAAATAAATAAATAAATAAAATAATTTGACCTGATACATCTTTTGAAATAGCTATGCTTACTTTCAAAGCACATGGTCCAAGTATATATGAGCAGACCAAACCGTAAACTTAAGTCAGCATAGTGAAGCAGATAGTGGTGTTTTGGTCTAAGATTTACATGTGGGAATAACACTTGCCTCATTTCCACATACTCCTTATCAGTACCTTCATGTAAGCAATCTGAGAAACAGAAAGTCTAGGTGCACAGACAAATTCAACTAACTTCCTCAGAAGAAGTACCAGCTGCCATATAGCACTGTCAGTTTCTTCAATTCTGTCATGCACTGAAATAGCCTCAATAACAAGAACTCCCTTGTTGGGAATAGCATTTGGCTTGTGGCTGCTTTCACCAGGAAATGATTTGAGTCGGTCATTTAGTGACTTGTAACTGAACCACTTTTTCATTTTAATTAGGATCTGTAAACACATTGCTATGTCACAATTAACAAACCCCTCAAACAGGTTATGTGCAAGACAGGGTGGCAGTCCAGGCTGACACAAGTCGAAATTAAACAGTTTGTTGAAAACACTGTTGCCTTTAATGCCCTGACACATGGCCACTTCAGGGTGATGCTCCAAATACTACACAGAGTCATTATAACCAGCAGGATCTCTATGAGGAACAAATGTGAGACGGTTGGACAAAAATAAATTACACAGAAATTACACATTTCTACAGAAATGCTCACCACAGCTGAAATTTTCTGTAAAGTCGCCAATCATGTGGAGCCCAGGTTATCTCCCATTGTGCATGCGACAATACCTGTATATATTTTACCCTCAAAAGAAATGCCCTTTACCTCCAGCTCATACAATTCTGACACAAGCTTACTGAAACCTTTATCCATTCCAAAATATTTACACTCTTTCTCTAGACAGAGCAGTACCAACTGTATTTGATCAACATTTGATTGGTTGTGTGAATAGAAATTTCCCAGAGTGAAGTAGACAGTTAAAACTTTGTGCTTTTCTTGGCAGATCCAAGAGGATTAGCCACCTCAAAAGCATCTTGAAAACGTATCACCTTTAAAGAATCTGGGTCTAACGCAAACATAGCATTAAATCTAATGACATGCCCATCAGTGAAATCACAGAATGTACCATCTTCAACAAGGAGACGTTTAAAACTCTGTTGAGCTGCACTACCCACTTTTAGCATTGCTCTGAGGCTTTCCAGTACTGGAATGTAATGATAGTGCCTCTTCTGCCCTCTATCATTGTACCCACATGTGATTTCAACAGGCTGAACATAGTTATAGTGCGTCTTGTAATATTGCAGCCTTTGATGGTGCGTAGTTAAAGTCCCATTTGCATGTAAGGCCTTGTGCATAGGGCTCTGCACTTTTCCCAAGATATCTTAATGTCTCTGTTGGAACACCATACTGTTCAAGTTCTTGAGATAGCACATTCATTGTATACTCCTGTTGAATATCCTGAAGTTTTAATTTCATTTGATATCTCTCTAATTGTGGAGGCTGGGACTAAATACTTTCCCTGCAATCCCAAGTAAAACAGAGCTAGATTCTCTGTGTAGGTATTTTGCACTTTATCACTCCCACCATCTTTACTTTGGTCTGCAACAATCACATCAATTTCTTCAGGTACATTCTCTGCAACATGTGCTCCCTCACCTCAGACTGTTCTGCAACTTTGCATAGATGAACAGGTGCTATCTGGGTGACATTCCACCCTCTATGCTATCTTGAAATATGAGATGAAAAGGATGTCTTTAGGTAAAAAGTCTTAGAACACCATCAAAAGTTTGTTACAATAAGATCACTTGTATATGGCTATTCAAGTGAGACACAAGCCCTTTAACATCTGCATATTCTCTGCTGCAAAAATTCAATGAACACTTTAACTGTACAGACACACACTGGTTCAAAGTTTGTCTGGTCCTTGTGCCTGGGTGTGTTTGTGACATATGAACAGCAAAGCAATTGAATGAGGAAAACCTTCTTCCACAATCTTTATGGCCACATAAGAAAAACACATTGTTTACATGTCTGTGTGACCAAGCAAAGTTGACTCAGATGCTTCTGGACAAAGATCAGGTTGTGAGGGGATGAAGGAGGGATGATTGCTATGCCTTGACAAACTCTCATATGCAACTCAGATTGAATTTATGGCTTCGATACAAGTGTAACATGCTGAGAAACAGATGCTGAAAATTAATATATTTTATTCAGAAAGAAAATGTAAACTTTAGTGTTAATAGATTAGCATGGCTCTGGATCCATCTCCCTCTCAAATCAGAGCCAGCTAGGCTAGCATCTGAGCTAGGTCAGCAACAGCCTCAACCGCAGCCTCACCTGACTGAGCCGTTTCAGGTCAAGATCATCACATGAATACTAAGATGTAATATGACAGCACCACCACTGTTGAAGGCGTTAAACTGACATACACATTGCATTGCATTTCATATATTTTATCACAGCTACTCAACAATGTCACCACAGTAATATGACACATGCTTAAAACGATCCACTCAGCATTACATAAACCCCCATTGCCAACAATCAAAAGTTAATCAAAGTGAGGACACATACTGTATGCAGTCATAGTATCTCCGCAAATATCAACTAAATCTTCCAACATGTGACGATATGCATGCGATGATAAATGTGCCGGGTCCGAAATTAATTTGCCAAACAAGTCAGATAGCAACTAATTAACATTACTTAAACAGTTTATGTAACATTTGCAGTCATTCAATACAGTACCAAACTTTATGTTGGCTATGTTAATATAGTAGAAGAACTTGCCACGGCAGTCCAACTTTGCAACCTTGTTGGGAAAACAGACTGCAGAAGTGTGAGGAAGGTTTCTCCAACTCCAAAATCTGAATAAAACTTAAAAATAAGACCAAGTGCGACCAGCATGTGTGATGGCGTCTGCCTCTTGCACCTTTCGTGGTTAGCGGGGGTTCTTGATATCACAATACAATGTGTAATTCAAAATACGGGTAAAACACCTGTGAAAAATCAATACATAAAATTCCTTCATATTAATATAGTACACTGACCCCTATTTTTACAGACTTTTCTTAGAGTGTAGGTATGATGTTCTTTTTGTGGAATTTGGTGTTCCTTTTCAAAGGGAACGCTGTGGGAGCACCCTTGCGAGTGACCGGTATCTGAAGCTTGTGTAAAATCATGCCTAATTTATAGGCCTGCCATGATCAGGTGACGAGGTAATTAAGCACGTCGTGTGATATATAAACGACACCTGTGAACCACACCGTCAACCTTATTATCTTCAGCAAGACTGCATGTCAGTCGTTTGTGTAACAAAAACAAAAAGACTCTTCATTTCCTCTCTATCTTTTCTCAAAATCTCTGGACTTTTCTATCCCTTTAAAAAAAGAGAAGAAGAAAAAAGAATGAGCGAGAGAGAAAAGTATAAGTTAGAGCATTCAGGAAGTGTGTTTCATCAAGGGGAGGACTGCTCACTTTCTGTGTGAAGTGCCTATGGGTAGAGCACGCCATGGCAGCCATCAAGAGGTTTGACTGTGTGCACTGTAACGCCTTACATTAGGCAGCTCCACTCGCGACTCGCTCTCTTCTCGGAAGCCGAAGCGAGTTGGGTTTCAGAGCCTCACGGATCTGGGCAGCCGCTGCCGAGGCAGCTGGCCGTCTCAGGTCCGGGGGATCTCATATGGATCTGGAAGAGGAGCACTGCTCTATCTTTTGCCCTGTCTTCTGGGTCCGGCTCTCCGCTGGATTTTGGAAAGCCAAAAAAAATAAATAATAACACACACAAAAATTAAAAATAATAATTCCTTTATGACTTTGAGGAGCCAGAAGGGTGTGCTAAAAACTGAGAGCAGCAAATAAAGAGCTGTTTGAAGTGATTACTAAGTTTGGATTTTTTCACCTCAGTGAAAGTAAATCCCTCACACTGCAGAAAACTCCCCTTTTTTCCAGAAGTGCATGACAAAATATCAGGCTTCTGGGGGAAAACCATGCATGAGCTGTATTTATAACCACATGACGTCAGATTATTCGGCCATCGTGGGGAATAAACGGCATGGCTATTTAGCTATGCTGAAGGTGGAGGAGGTGCTTGCGAGCTACCTCTCTCCAACGACGGCGATAATTTAGGGGACCCGGCTTTGCCATCCATGTAAGGCCACTGTGGCATTGGTGGGAAAGGCCTATGCAGTAGTGGGTCTTGCTTGTGGGTCACTGCAGACAATGGAAGTGTTAACAAGCAGACCTGCTGAGGGAGCTCGACATATGGCGGCATTCAGCCAGTTCCTTCCCTGTTGTGTCGAGTTCACCCGGGCATCCATGAGTGGAGCCCGGGCCAGCACTAGTGCGAGGGAGATACAGAAGGTGAGTATGGCAGCCACCAGCCCCCGCAGACAGCCAGGGGTACCGGGTGGCCACAGTCGGGGCCTGCTACTAGACCTGATCTGAGAATGGTCATAAAGGGCAAGCAGACAAAGAGGAGCGGTCCTGAGGGGGCATGGAGGGACGTATCAGGGGACATGAGGTTGTTAGGGCAGTTATCCCCCAGTGTTACTGTAGGGCCTCCCATAGCCAAGGCTGTCCCAAGTTTTCTGTGTTCTTTGGTCAGCGAGCTGTCACAGGGCAACAAAAGTCTGATGCTTTCCCTCCAGTCGAATCTGGAAAAGTTAACGTCATTAAAAGACCATCTGGCAGCATGGAAACTACTGCCAAATGTGTCTCCATGGGTTCTGTCTACCGTAGAAAAGGGTTACCGGGTCCAGTTCAGAGCTCGACCCCCCCAGTTCAGAGGTATGCTCACCACAGTAGTCAGCACAGACCAGAGCCCGACGTTAGTGCAGGAAGTAAGATCCCTCTTGGACAAAGGGGCCATAGAACATGTACCCCGTTCCCTGAAGGAAGGAGGTTTTACAGCCATTATTTCCTGGTCTGAAAAAAATAGAGGCATATGCGGCCAATTTTAGATCTGCGTCATCTGAACTGTATTCTTCGGACATACAGGTTCAAGATGCTGAAGCCCAAACTTATCGTTCCACAGATTCAGTTTGAGGACTGGTTTGTGACGATCGATCTAAAAGGTGAATATTTCCGCATAGAAATATCGCTAGCTTTATCCCCTCACACCTTCACAAAGTGCATGGATGTCACTCTGGCTCCATTGTGACTCCAGGGCATCCGTGTACTAAACTACCTGGACGACTGGTTAATTCTAGCACGATCCAGGGAACTGGCGGTTCAACATCGAGATGTTTTTTCTCGGCCACATGAAGAGCTTGGGGCACAGGTTGAACCTCAGAAAAGTATGCTTTCCCCAGTGCAGTGGACAACTTTTCTAGGGGTTATAAGTATTCTACTATGATGAGGGCATTTCTATCCCCAACATGCATAGGGTCAATCCTATCAACACTGAGCAAGATAAAGCTGGATCTTGGGAGACTTTTTGGAGCTTATGGGCCTATTGCACAGGAGACTGCTCAGTGGTGGCTGAGAAGTTGGGGGTTTCGTCCAAGGACGAAACCTACGAGAGTAATCAGTGTCACGCAGCAATGCCTACGTGCTCTGAGAATTTGAGTGTCCCTGGTTTCTAGCCTTGGGTCACACTCACGGTCTCTGGAGCGGCCCTCATCTGGAGCAGCATATAAATTGCCTAGAAATTTCTAGCACTGAAATTCCTCCTTCCTCAATTGAGAGGTCACCATGTGTTTACAGTCAACACAGCGGTGGTCTCATATATTGATCACCAGAGAGGATTTGTCTGCGCCCCCTGTTCAGGCAGGCACAACTAATTCTTCTCTGGGTAGAAGGAAAGTTTGTCAGTGAGTGCAATGTACATTCTGGGAATATTGGGGCAGACATCCTGTTGAGGCAGGGGCTGAGGCCCAGGAATTGGTGGCTCCATCCACAAGTGGTGGAGTCCATATGGCGAGGTTTGGCCAAGCGGGACTGCTTGTGTTCGCCTCCGAGGAAACAACACACGGCCCGCTGGGCTGGAGAGCCATGGTGCACATGTGGCCAAGGTCACATCTGTACATGTTTCCCCCGATCGCTCTGCTCCCACAAGTTCCAGTGAGAGTTCGACAGTCTATGTCTGCTGCTAGTAGCACCTAATTGTCCAGCTCGAATATGGTTCTCAGAGATAATATCCCTGCTAGATGGCACTCCTTGTGAGATTCCCATCCAGAGGGATCCACTGTAGACCCAGTGAACTGTGCAATAGCTACAGTCCTGGAGTTCTTACAAAAACATTTCTCAGCGGGGTGGGCTCCTTCTACAATCAGGGTTTATGTGGCTGCCATTTCGACCATCCACGCCCCTGTTGATGGAGCCTCTGTGGGGCAACTCTAACTTCGAGGTTCATGCATGGTGTCAGGCGGCTGAGGCCCATCTGCAGGCCGTGCATACCTTCCTGGGACCTTTCTGTGGTACTGGAAGGTCTGTCAGGGACCCCATTTGAGCCCTTAGAGTCAGCCTCTGAGAAGCTTCTGACTCTAAAGGTAGCTCTTCTGCTGGCCGGCCCTGACATCTCTCAAAAGAGTAGGAGATCTACAAGCTCTCTCTGTTGCCCCTTCCTGCCTTGACTTTGCCCCTGGATTAGTCAAGGCCTTCCTGTATCCTATGCCGGATTATATTCCTAAGGTGCCTACATCAGCTGTCCACCCTGTGGTGTTTCAGGCTTTCTGCCCTCCTCCATTCCCCACACCGGAACAAGAGAGGGCTCTCTGTACTTACGTCCACCGCTCCAGCCAGTGGCATAAGTCGGAGCAGCTGTTGGTCTGCTTTGGCAGCGACAGTAGAGGTGATACTGTGTCAAAGTAGCGCATCTCTAATTGGATAGTGGAAGCAATCTCTATTGCTTATGAGGCGGTCTCGCTACGCCTCTGGGCATAAGGGCTCATTCCACTAGGGTGGTCGCCTCCATGAAGGCTTTGTCCAAAGGGGTATCCTTACAGGATGTGTGTGCTGCTGCAGGGTGGTCTATGCCACACACATTTATTCATTATTAAAACCTGGATATTCATTCCACCCCGGGCTCAAGTGTCTTGCAGTGACCCTCGGGCTTGGGTCTTTTTGAACAGACCGTTCCTTCGGAGTGGGTATTCTCATTCCCATAGTGTTATGCTAAATGCAACGTCGAAGTTCCCTTTGAAAGGGAACGTCTGGGTTACTCATGTAACCCTGTTCCCTGAGAAGGGAACGAGACGTTGCATACCTTTGTCATACCAGGCAGGCCTGTGAATTGCATCTTTGCTTTAGATAATAGAGGCTGATGGCGCGGTTCACATGGGCCATATTTATATCACGCGACACGCTTAATTGCCACGTCACCTGATCATGGCTGGCCTATAAATAGGCATGATTTTACACAAGCTTCAGATGCCAGTCATGCACGAGAGGTGCTCCCATAGTGTTATGCTAAACACAACGTCTCGTTCCCTTCTCAGAGAACAGGGTTACATGCGTAATCCAGACGTTTTTCTGCCAGAGGACCTGGAAATTGTTTTGGGATACATGGCATCATGGATTCTATCAAATATCAACAGATATTAAACGAAAACCTGACTACCTCTGCCAGGAAGCTTAAAATGGGCCATGGCTGGATCTTCCAGGACTACAATGATCCAAAACCTACTTCAAAATCAAAACTGTCCAACAGTGGTGGGACTATGGCAAGGTGCAGATCAGACAGTTTTGTCAACAATACACTGTCAATGTCACTAAAGTGTTAACACAGTCTATGAAAAATCTAGAATCCGAGATTAACCACTTGCAAAAATTAGTGAGTATACAGGAGGTGAAGCATATTTAGAAACACTCTTTGCAAAAAAAAAAAAATTAATCGTTGGATTTACTGGAAGTCAAAGCACAGTGGGCTCTGGCCCATAGTGGGCAAATCAGTTGGATGCACCAACCAAATGTTTCTTCAGCCTAGAGAAAAAGAATGGTCAAAATAGGTTCATTCATGCCTTACGTTCAGAGGCTGGAGTACTATTGTCTGACCAAACAGATATCAGAAGGAGAGCAGTGGAGTTCTATAAAGAGCTATATAAGAGTGTGCTCTTTTGTAGGCATTGGAATTGACACTGGTTTTTTATGAAAATCTTTCCCAGCTGACAGAGGAAGCAAAATGCTGGCTTCAAAGGTGCGGTGAGTATGGCAGAACTGTATAAGGCTCTCCAAAGCATGGATCCCAGAAAGGCACCTGGAATCGATGTGATTCCAGTTGACTTTTATAAGTCCCTATAGAGGATGGGCTTTCAGTGCTTAATGAAAGCCTAGCTGGAGGCATACTGCCGGTGAGCTGTCAAAGAACTGTACTCACCCTTCTTCCAAATAAAGGTGACCTAACAGACATAACCAATTGGTACCCTGTCTCACTTCTTTGCAGCGATTATAAGCTACTCTCCAAGGTCTTAGCAAATAGAATGGGTGAAGTATTGGACCAGGTCATTCATCCAGACCAGACCTATTGTGTACCTGGCAGGACAATCTTTGATAACATCTTGTTAGTCCGAGATGTAATAGATACCACCAAAATGTTTAACATAGATTTTGGCTTGATTTCCTTAGATCAAGAGAAAGCATTTTACCAAGCTGAGCATGATTATTTATGGAAAGTTTTAGAAGTTCTTGGTTTTTGCAAAGATTTCATTGATCTGGTCATGGTTTTCTATAATGATGCTGAGAGTGTTCAAAAGATAAATGATGGATTATGCTCTCATTTTAAACTTTTTAGGGGCGTATGACAAGGTTGGTCATTGTCTGGAATGTTGTATTCCATAGCCATATAACATCTGTTACAACAGATCAGAACAAAAATATGTGGGGTTACGCATACTAAGTTGTATAAATAACATTCAGGTATCAGCATATGCTGATGATGTCATTGTTATCATAAAGAGACAAAGCAATGTCTTTGCTACTAAGTTTACTAGAAAGTTTTAGTTCCTTATCCTCTGCCAGAGTGAGAAGCATTATTGTTTAGGAACTGGTTACATGAGAAACCAAAATTTCCAGACGGTCTACTTTTGGGGAGATTGGGATTCAAGTACCTAGGTGTCTTTTTTGGGGATAAGGCGAACATAATGAGAAATTGGGAAGGAGGACTTGAAAAGATGAAGTGCCGTTTAGCAAAATGGAATTGGTTGATACCAAATTTATCATATAGGGGACAAGTTTTAATAGTTAATAATTTAGTGGTGTCATCCCTGTGGCACAAACTGGCCTGCTTGGACCCCCTTCAAGTTTCTTAAAAGAAATACAGACTGTCCTTGTAAATTTTTTTTTGGACAAATTACATTGGGTATCATAGTGTGTATTGTACTTGACAAGAGAAGAAGGTGGACAAGGGGTCATTCAATTGCAAAGCAGGACACCAACTTTTCGCTTGCAGTTTTTACAAAGAATACTTTATGAACCACTTTTGTTTTTTATACTTTTTTACGACCACTGCCTTGCTAAAGAAGCTGAGGGTGAAGGTGATGGACTGGCCAAGCATGTCTCCAGACCTAAACCCTATTGAGCATCTGTGGGGCATCCTCAAACAGAACGCGGAGGAGAACAAGGTTTCTAACCTCCACCAGATCCGTGATGTCGTCATGGAGGAGTGGAAGAGGACTCCAGTGGCAACCTGTGAAGCTCTGCTGAACTCCATGCCAAGAGGGTTAAGGCAGTGCCGGAAAATAATGGTGGCCACACAAAATATTGACACTTTGGGCCCAATTTGGACATTTTCACTTAGGGGTGTACTCACTTTTGTTGCCAGCAGTTTAGACATTAATGGCTATGTGTTGAGTTATTTTGAGGGGACAGCAAATTTACACTGTTACACAAGCTGTACACTCACTACTTTAGATTGTAGCAAAGTGTCATTTCTTCAGTGTAGTCACATGAAAAGATATAATCAAATATTTACAAAAATGTGAGGGGTGTACTCACTTTTGTGAGATACTGTACATAGCTCTTGAGAAACAGGCAAGCTTGTAACAGTGTTAACTTGAAGCAATCTGTTTATGCTTTGGAACAAGTGTCTGGGATTTCCTTGATTGTTTCCAATAGTCTGAGAGAAATAAGATGATCTTTCAGTCTCAGTTAATGCTCTGTAATCACCCAGAAGATCCTTCCATGCTTGATAGTAGACTCTAAGCCAGTAGGCACCATTTACGCTCCATTTTTCGACAAGCAGCCTTTCTAATGCACAGATCAGTTCAACCCAGCCTGTGATACAAAACAGGCCAGTAGGTGTTGGAGCACACAAAAAATTATGTTCAGGCAAAAGTAGAAACACTAAATTTGAGATGTAATTTGATAGCACTGATAACTACTTTTTACCATCTTCAAAGTATTACAGGTGATGTGATGTAGACTTCAATGCCCAGCACATGTTGACACATTTACAGGCTTGGGAAACACATTACCAGGTTCACATTTACAGGCTCAAAGAAAAAGTATTTGTTAATTTCACAGAAGACTTCTTACCGAAGTACGGGAGATGAGAATTATAGCAGCTTTCCCCAAAACTGGGAAATATAGTAATGCATTGTATCATTACTTGAATAAATCAGCACAGCAGATTAAATAGTATACCAATGTCATGATTAGAATACCTATGTCATGATTTAGTGTGAACCTTTGTTTATTAGACTGGACAACTGATCAAAAATGTCACTGGTCTCCTTTTAATGGCTTCCGTACTCATCCACACACACACACACAGATATAGTTACATATGTACTCTCTTAGATATGGGTATATTTGTTAATATATGTGTGTATGTTTGTGTCTGCAGGCACAGCCCGTGGCATTGTGATTGCAACAGGAGATTGTACAGTTATGGGGAGAATAGCGACTTTGGCTTCTGGTTTGGAGGTGGGCCAGACACCCATCAACCTGGAAATTGAGCACTTCATCCACATCATTACTGGCGTAGCTGTCTTTCTCGGTGTCTCGTTTTTTATCCTCTCACTCATCCTTGGCTACACATGGCTCGAGGCTGTCATCTTCCTTATTGGCATTATTGTTGCCAATGTGCCTGAAGGACTGTTAGCAACAGTCACAGTGAAGTATACATCCACATACACACACACACACACACACACACAGACACACATAGATAAATAAAGAACCAAAAGATCACCTTTACACAGATGCATGTACTCACCTTTCCTCCTTCATACAAAAACACACAAATAAACAAAAACAGATAGTCATAGACACAGAAATACTATGTATTTATGTAACTGTGCTTCTATGAATACTGCATAACTATCAGGACAGTAAAAATCACCTGGACACTTTCTTGTGCGTGTGCACATACATGCCAACACTTTCTTAACACGTTCATAAAGTCAGGTAGTGATGTATGATAATAATGAGTCTTTATTGATCAGATATATATGTGCACAGTGAAATTTTTTTCTTTGCATATCCCAACATGTTAGGAATCTGGGGTCAGAGTGTAGCGCCCCTGGAGCAGAGAGGGTTAAGGGCCTTGTTCAAGGGCCCAACAGTGGCAGCTTGGCAGTGCTGGGCTTGAATCCCTGACCTTCCAATCAGTAACCCAGAGCCTTAACCGCTAAGCCACCACTGCCGCACTACATGATTTAGGCTTTACAATCATCCAAGTCATCTCTGGATTGGTCTGTGCATCTTGCCTTAGCTGGTTGTCAGGTTCTGCCAGGGAGAACCATAATCGGTAATGTG
Organism: Ictalurus furcatus; assembly: GCF_023375685.1. NCBI lineage: Eukaryota > Metazoa > Chordata > Actinopteri > Siluriformes > Ictaluridae > Ictalurus > Ictalurus furcatus. The sequence goes on from NC_071274.1 coordinate 10,716,342, forward strand.
TTGACTTGAATGGGTCCTGCCATTCAGGTGGATGTTACTTTGACATGTACCACATATGTAAGCATTGTTGCATACCAAGTACACCCTTTCATGGCAATGGTAACTTTGAAGCAACTAAAGGACTCTCTTACATTGTTAATATTCATGAGTCCACCATCAAGAGAACTCTGAACAACAATGGTGTGCATTACAGGGTTGCAAAGAGAAATCATCTGCTCTCCAAAAAGAACATTGCTGCCCATCAGCAGTTTGCTAACACTTATGTGGACAAGCCATAAGCCGCAAACCACAATACATGCTGACGTCTTTGCACCAGATACCACAGCACACCTTCAGAGGTCTTGTGGAGACCCTGCCTTGACATGTCAGTGCTGTTTTAATGCACAAGTGGGACCTACACAATATTAGGTGGGGGGTTTTAATGTTATGGCTGATCAGTGTACTGTATACACCATCTCGATGGTGTGTCCAATGCACCATTGTGCAGATGAGTTGCTGTCAGATGGGCTAACTCTGAATGGGCTTTGTAATGGGGTTAGGTGATATAGAAATGGGTTTGGTCGATATAGCTGAACGTCACAACATTGGGCCCTTCTTGCTGAGACAAGAACATATTTCCATCTGTGGAGTTTGGGGTCCAGCCACAGACTGATAACCCACATTTGTAAAGCCTGTAGTGCCTCCAGCAGGTAATCGAGGAATTTCTGCTGCAGATGCTGTCAAGAGTCCTAGCATCCTCAACAGAAGCTGTGGTGGCCTTGCTGAATTTGAATGGCAAGAATAAATCTGCTACACATAGGGGTGACAAGATAACAAGTATTCCCAAAGCATCTAGCTTCATGCCAATGCCACTGATGCCAGCATCAGTATCACTGAACATTCAGCAAAGGGAATGTCCACATAAGACGCTGTATTTTTAGAAGGTCAATTCCCAGGCAGTGCACATTACTATTGCTGTCTTTGCCTTGTAAGCAGCTCAGACATTGGTTGCAAGAGAAAAGAAGGGTCCATTGTGTTGAGGGAAAAACAATTCCAAGCAAGAAATTGCATATTAGATGAAATTCAGCTAACTTAGCAAACTCAGCACTGAGTAGCGGGAGTACGGTGAGGCATGTTATGATGATGGAAGCCTCTCAGCCATGCTAGTGGAATGTAGCCAGAAGCATGCTAGTCATAATACTTACCAAGGTAAAAGAAATGAGAAGAGGTTATCCACAGCTTTGGAGGACACAATACGTGTAGATTTAAATACAGTCACAAGCTGCAAAGTGCAAATACTAGTCCATTTCTCTATGTGACTTCGTCTTGGCATGTGTGCACACTCACACAAGAAGGTATGCAGGTGATTCTCACCATCCCTGGTGGTTAGGAGGGGGTTAATAGAACTGCTTTTTTCTCTCTTTTCTCTCTCTCTCTCTCTCTCTCTCTCTCTCTCTCTCTCTCACACACACACAAACACACACACACACACACACACACACTATGGCTGCTGGCCACTGTCACTGTGAAGAACTGTTTCTGAAGTACTCTTTTTGGCTTGCTTTGTTTCCATCTTTCTCTCTCTTTCTTTTCTATCTCTTTAACTCTCTCTTTCTCTCAGTCCCTGTCCTTACCTGATTTACCATCTTCTGCGTCGCTACCCACTGACTGTGTGTGTGTGTGTGTGTATATATAAATATATATATGACAGCCAAACTCAGAAAAGAAAAAAATGATCAGATTATGGGTGTAGAGTGATATTTGCAATATATCATATATATATATATATATGCAAACAAAACAGGTTTATAAAAAACTATATCTTTGTTAACTATGTGCAACAATTATTGGCATCCTTTTAGTCAATACTTTGTGCTACCTCCCTTTGCCAAGATAACAGCTCTGAGTCTTCTTCTATAATGCTTGATGGGGTTGGAGAATACATGGTAAGGGATCTGAGTGCATTCCTCCATACAGAATCTCTCCAGATCCTTCAAATTTCAAGGTCCACGCTGGTGGACTCTCCACTTCAGTTCACCCCACACGTTTTCTATGGGTTTCAAGTCAGGGGACTGGGATGGCCATGGCAGGACCTTGATTTTGTGGTCAGTAAACCATTTTTTGATGATTTTGATGTATGTTTTGGATCATTGTCCTGCTGGAAGATCCAGCCATGGCCCATTTTAAGCTTTATGGCAGAGGCAGTCAGGTTTTCATTTAATATTTGTTGATATTTGATAGAGTCCATCATGCCTTGTATCTTAAAAAAAATGTCCAGGTCCTCTGGCAGAAAAATAGCCCCAAAACATGAAAGAGCCACCACCATATTAAACCGTGGGCAAGAGTAACTTTTCCATATGGCTACCTCTCTGTGTCTGCCAAAACCACCTCTGCTGTTTATTACCAAAATGCTCTATTTTGGTTTCATCTGACCATAGAACCCAATCCCATGTGCAGTTCCAGTAGTGTCTGGCAAACTGAAGACGCCTGAGTTTGTTTTTGGATGAGAGTAGAGGCTTTTTCCTTGAAACCCTTCCAAACAGCTTGTGGTAATGTAGGTGATTTTGGATTGTAGTTTTGGAGACTTTCTGACCCCAACACACAACTAACTTCTACGATTTTCTAGCTGTGATCCTTGGAGATTATATAGACAATACAGACAAACATCCAATTCCAGGTTGATTCAGAACATTTCCAGTTGACTGGAACTTCTTAATTATTACCCTGATGGTGGAAATGGGCATGTCCACTGCTAGAGCTATTTTCTTGTAGCCACTTCTAATTATGTGAAGCTCAACAACCTTTTGCCAGACATCACAGCTATATTCCTTGGTCTAACCCAGTGTTATGAATGATTAAGGGAATTTGGCCTATGTGTTACCTCATATTTATACCCCTGTCTAACAGGAAATCGTAGTTGAACAATTTCCTGTTCCATGTCACCCAGGTGTGTTTTTGATAAACCTGTGTTTTTTTTGCAATTGTTTATCAAATATCCTTGTGAGCAGGGTATTTTTGTGATTTTTTTTTAACAAAAGATCAAAAGGTTAAACAATAAAGACAATTTTTCACAGCCTTCTTTGCTCATATTTAGCAAGGGTGCCAATATTAATGGAGAGCACTGTATGTCCATACAATTTGCCAAAATCAAAAGTACAAACTTTGCATTCTTTAGCCAGTTTGCATATTTCATGACACCATGTGGATAATCTTCAAGCCTCATTGGTAAATTATATTTGTCACTGATGATTTTTCACTGGTTGTAGTGAATAGTGTGTGTGTGTATAGAACATTAAGATGGTCCCGGTGTCCACTATTATTGGCATTCATATAAAGGCTAATATATTTAAACTAAAACAATTTAACTGCTTTCAGAACTAAATAAATTTTCCTGACACTTTAATAAACAAGAATATATGTGACATCCATCCATCCATCCATCTTCTATACCGCTTATCCTTTTCAGGGTCACGGGGAACCTGGAGCCTATCCCAGGGAGCATCGGGCACAAGGCGGGGTACACCCTGGACAGGGTGCCAATCCATCGCAGGGCACAATCACATACACACTCACACACCCATTCATACACTACGGACACTTTGCCCCATCCTGATTTCTTCTGTTTTTGTGCATATCTCATACTAAATTGTTTCAGAAATGAAAGCAACATCTAAGATAAAACAAAGGCAACTTGAGTAAACACAAAATACAATTTTTAAATGCTAATGTTATTTATGGAAGCAAAAAACTTTTCAATACCAACTGGGCCTGTGTGAAAATGTATTTGGATATGGCTGTATTATTCCTTTGCATCCTGTCTTCTCTATTATCTTTGTTTCTTTTCTTGAATCTTCATGTCTATGTTGTGTGTGTAAATTGAACTCTTTAGTCTACAGTGTGTCTGTCTGCTACACATTCTTCTCCATCAGTCTTACAGACAACAGCATCCTATGTGAATGAGAATAAATACTGTTCCCTTTCCTTTTGTCCTGTGCAATTCCAGTTCCAAATTTAATTCACATCTCTCTATTGCTGTTTTGCTCTCTCTCCCTGTCTCTCTCACTTAAATTCAAATTCAATTTAAAGTTAGCTTTATTGGAATTCTTTATTCCAGTGCTGTAAATGAGTTAAAAAATAATCAATAACATTAATATTAATCTCTGTTTTATTAATCTCTGACATTAATCTCTTTTTCTCCTCCATCTCACTCCCTTTCCTTTTCTCAGGTGTGTCTGACTCTGACAGCAAAGCGTATGGCACATAAGAATTGTTTGGTGAAGAATCTGGAGGCTGTAGAGACTTTGGGCTCGACCTCCACTATTTGCTCAGATAAGACTGGAACCCTGACCCAGAACCGCATGACTGTGGCCCACATGTGGTTTGACAACCAGATCTATGAGGCTGATACTACAGAGGATCAATCAGGTGAGAGCTATACTTCAGAGAACCAGTTAGTAAGGAGGGTGGTACAGAAAGCCAATCAGCTAAACCTAACTGTAGATGAGTTATGTCTTTGTGTTTGGTGTTTGTGCAGATATACTGTTCTAGTCCATTCCAATTAGTTTCATTGTAGGGAACTTCATTAAAATTCTTACACATTTACATTATTCTTTGTATTTGGGTGTGATTAATTTTGCTCACAGGCAATGGGGCCTTTGATAAGAGCTCCCCCACCTGGACTGCTCTGTCACGTGTAGCAGCACTCTGCAACCGTGCTGTTTTCAAACCTGGACAAAAAGATGTTCCTATACTGAAGGTGACCTCATAAGCACTTTGGATTTTATTTTTCCACAATACTGACTTTCAGATTAAGTCAATATTTTCTTTTTAATGGGGAGTTGCTATGAATGTGGTGTTTATGTAGATGGAGACAGCAGGTGATGCATCAGAGTCTGCTTTGCTAAAGTGTGTTGAGCTGTCCTGTGGGTCTGTAAAGGCATTTAGAGAGAGAAACCCTAAAGTAGGAGAAATTCCCTTCAACTCAACCAACAAGTTTCAGGTATAAGCACATTCACAATCACACTATGTAATACTGTATGTGAATAAGTGCGTAAATTGAATACAACATAAATTATGGCTAGTCATAATACATTGTGACATTAATTCAAAAGGATTGAAAAAATGGGGATGCCAGATTTACAAAGCCCTTTTTTATTTAAGGGGATGATATCCTTAAATCTATACTCACAAGCATATATAGTAACATTAATATATTATCATAGTAAGGATTGTCGTGGAAATTAGACAACACTTGCAGACTCGTCCTCTGAAGATAAAAAGGTTTATTACAGAAAGATGGTTAATGCAGGATAGAATAAAGCAGGATAGAATAAAGAGAGTGCTCTGAAGCGCTTGTACTAAACCACTACTATATATGTGAAATGCAGAGCATGACATAATTCTGTGTACCGATAAGAAGCAGTTTGAGGCAGTTCAAACAGGCTTTGTTTAGGATCTTGGAAGATGTTTAGACGAGCCTTGAACAGAAGAACATGTTTCTGTCTCTGCAAGCAGATAAACATTCTGTACTGATCTCAGTGACATGACATGGCCTTCTTAGGCATTATCCTCACATGAGAATGAAAAAGAACAAGAACAAAATTATTACAAAGTAAAAATGAGTAATTTCCCTCACAGGATTTAAAGATTTAGCATAAAATCAAATCCATAAATTGGACAGGAATGTCATAAGCTCATGCTCCAGTGTACCATTTCCATCAATAATCCATTATAATGAAAAAGAAAATACTCACCCCAAAACACAAATTCTTTTTTATTCCACCCATCCCTCTAGCTGTCTATTCATGAAATTGAAGACAGTCCAACTGGGCATCTCCTGGTGATGAAAGGCGCTCCAGAGAGGATTTTGGACAGGTAAATCTGTGTACAACCAATAAATACTGATCTGATCTGATCAAATAATACTGATAATAAATTCATTCCCTACTGAACTAGAAAATCAGTGTCATTGACAAAACAGTATGGGTTCATTCATTTTGTTGATTCTATGATTTTGAACAGTGCAAAATTACTGTAAATCAATATTTGTGATTACAGGTGATTATTTTGATCTGTTTAACTCTTGATAATTCTTGAATGATATATGTATAATCATATTGATATTGCTAAAAGTTGTAGTTATTCCATAATGTTTGAATGTGCAGGTGTAATACTATCATGATCAATGGGCAAGAGGTTCCTTTGGATAATGACTGGAGAGATACATTCCAGGGAGCCTACATGGACCTGGGGGGTCTCGGGGAGAGAGTGCTGGGTAAGAAAGGGGAGTGTGAGTGTGGTGTCTCTGGTTGTGTTACAGTATTGTTTGGTGATGCTAAATGAGAGAATTTGTGATAAGGGGAAAAATTTTCAAAAACTGTGTGCTTAGGTGGTCATCGGAAGATGGTGAACTATTAAATATGACTTTGTATGTTTGTTGGTAGACACAATCACCAAAGGTCATGTGGATACACATCCTTTGATATATTACAAATAAAAATGAGATGTAATGCATCAGGCATATATTTTTTCACATTTACACTTCACATTTACTATTGTAGCATGACACCATAACCTATCAAATGATAATTATTTCTGACTCTATTCTTATCAGACAGTTATTCAAAAACAACTCTGATAAAAGCTAGCTAAAAATACATAACAGGTAAGTTCACCAATTTTCACCACAGGAAAGTTGAAAAGTTGCACTATATGTCTCATAAACTTGTGTATCATCCAGAATCTAGAGTTTCAACTTAAACTATTACCTTGTTGGTCATTCAAGTATAATTTCCAAACAGGAAAATCTGCATTTCTCAGGTTTCCAAAAGAGGCTAGTCGTGGGTATGTGCAAACTCATGTACACTGCTAGTCAAATGTTTTTTAACATATATTTTAGAATTTTTGTTTAAGTGACCTCATTTTAAACAATCTCTTAAATTTGAAAACCCATTCCGTTCTTGCATAGAAAAGGTCTGTATGGTGTTTAGGTTTTTTTTTTTCTGCAAAAGTTCAGGCGCTTAAACTTAGAAACAAAAGTTCTATTTCATTTCTACTGACCACCAGAGGCGGTGCTTTCAGCACCTGGATGTCCATCATGTGTACATGCAGGTCGAGTGTTTATATCAACAAAGTCACCTGTGACCAGGGTGACGGAAACGACCTCTTGTTATCTTCTCACGTTGGTAAGCAAGTTCAGGAGTGCAGGCACCGCTGGTAGTCTTGTAACCCAAAGTAGGGTTGGAGCTTTCATCCTCCAAAGACTGCGGTTAGCATTTTTTGAGATTATTTCACTTCAGAGAGTACGCTATCCAGCGAAAGGTAAATAACTGCTATCAACGCCGTGTAGGAGTGGGCACGCTCTAATTCGGCAGTCGGCAGTATAAAGTTCATTTTCAGTTTGTTGTTTCTCGCTTTAACGCTGATACAACGCTAAATAATTGAAGTCAGGTTGGAATCCCCTCCTGTAAGTTTCTGTTTATACGTATCGTGGAGTTATAATCCACGATTTCGGTTGTTTAATTTTTTGAAAGCACGCTGTAGGTAAGCAACGCACCGCAATTGGGCTTCATTGAGTTGTTTTTCATCCCCGTGATTTAGTTCGTGAATTGACTTAATTATTGGCTATAGTGTGAGCATGTTCGCTATTAACTGCTCCATATTGCACCATAGAGCATAGTTATCATAGAATGATCATTCCCCAATATTCTTATTGTTTAATTCTCATAATTGACTCATTGTGCCTACACAACACCCACAACTGGAGTTGATTGAAACCGGTGATTGTTTTCCTCCCCGCGACTTAGTTCCTGAATTTATTTAATTATTGGCTACAGTGTGAGAGTGTTTCTTCTTAACTGCTCCATATTGCATCACAGTACATAGTGATCATAGACGGATCATTCCCCAATATAGTTGTTATTTAATTCTCATGATTGACTTGTGGCAGCATAGGCTACACAGCGCCCCTGATTGGGGTTGATTGAAATGGGTTATTGTTTGTGGATTTCTTTAATTCTTTGCAGAGATATGGCAAAGTGTATATATTTCTCTCTTCGTGCTCAATTACCACCTGGCAAAGTGGTCACATGCAGAAAGCCACGTGGATAGTAATTATTCCCTGGCCCCTCTGGAACTAGAAGATGGCCATGAAACATGGGGGTTGATCACTTAAGAGAGGGATTGATGGAGATGGCATGCATAAACTGCAGCTCCAAGAGCTTAGCAGCACGGGCAGCCAGACTGGCCCAGCTAGAGGGCAGGTTGGGCAATCAACCGCATCCTACACAGGCCATGTCTCCCAGCTCTCATAAGCGCTGTAAGACCGATTCGCGGGGGTAAGAGGTAACGCAGGAGGGTAGATCCCCTAGCCCAGAAGGTAGACACCTTGGCTTCTGAGGTTGCAGAGATTAAGTCTCTCCTCCTTAATCTGCAACCACCCAGTGCACAGCTTGCTAGTGGTCCTGCTGCAGCTGCGTTTACATGGACAACAGTAATCCACTCTTAATCCGATCAAGACCATACTTTGATTAAGAAACTACCATGTAAACAGCAATTTTTACTTACCTTAATCTAATTAAGGTCATGCTCTAATCGACTTAAGACAGGTGGAGTACTCCTGTTTTAGTCGCATTATGGACGAGTATTACAGACATGTAAACACCTAAATCACATTATGAACGTCGTGTGAAAGTTTTCACCGCATTTTGCGACAGGACACGATCACACACGGCAGTTTTACGGCGAACAAGAGAGGTCGGCTGCATCCCAAACCGCTACTTGCCTACTGCAGGCCTGTAGTGGGGAAAAATACATGTATCTCGGCTACTATATAGACGTTAAGTACGCGGTTTGAGACGCAGCCCATGGCTTCAAGCAGTTGTCTATTAGCATGTATAACATGACAAATAATTACATTTACATTTATTCACTTAGCAGACGCTTTTATCCAAAGCGACTGACAAATGAGAAAAGTACAAGCAAAGCGATATATCTAGCAGAGAACAATACAAGTAGTGCTACCATACAAAATCCATTAATTGAGTTCCAGAAGAAGCAAACTGCACAGAGTAGAGGTGGAAAGTGCAAATATATATAATGTTTTTTGTTGTTGTTGTTGTTGTTGTTGTTGTTATGAGTTGGTTAGGTGTTCACGGAAGAGGTGGGTCTTTAGCTGTTTTTTGAAGATGGTGAGAGATTCTGTGGTCCGGATTGAGATTGGAAGTTCATTCCACCACTGAGGAACAGTTAGTGTGAAGGCTCTGGAAAGGACCTTGCGCCACACTGAGTGGGAACTACTAAGCTTCGGTTGCTAATCGATCGCAGATTCCGTGAGGGAACGTAGGCCTTCAGGAGAGAGTTGAGGTAGGAGGGTGCTGTTCCTGACAAGGTCTTGTAGGTGAGCATCAAGGACTTGAATTTGATGCGGGCAGCTACAGGAAGCCAGTGGAGGGAGATGAAGAGGGTTGTGACATGGGTTCTCTTGGGCTGGTTGAAGACAAGGTGCACTGCAGCATTCTGAATCATCTGAAGGGGTTTGATGGAGCTGGCTGGGAGGCCTGAAAGCAGTGAGTTGCAGTAGTCCAGTTTAGAGATAACAAGAGCCTAGACCAGTATCTGTGTAGCCTGTTCGGTGAGGTAGGGTTGGATTTTCTTGATGTTGTACAGGATGAACCTACAGGACCTTGCAGTTGTTGAGATGTGGTCTGTAAAGGTCAAGCTGTCATCAAGAATCAACCCAAGGTTCCTGGCCATCCTGGTTGGCATGAGTGTGAGTGAGCTGAGCTGTACAGTGAGGTTGTGGTTGATTGAGGGACAGGCTGGTATGATGAGAAGCTCAGATTTTGCCAGGTTAAGCTTAAGATGGTGTTCCCTCATCCAGACCGAGATGTCCGACAGGCAAGCAGAGATGCGTGCAGAGACGGATGGATCGTCAGGCTGGAAGGACAAATAGAGCTGGGTGTCATCGGCATAGCAATGATATGAGAAGCCATGAGACTCAATCACCTGCCCTAGAGATGTAGTGTAGATAGAAAAGAGGAGTGGACCCAGAACTGACCCCTGTGGAACGCCAGTTGTGAGTTGCTGAGTTTCAGAAATACCTCCCCTCCATGATACCTTGAAGGATCTGTCAGAGAGATAGGATTCCTCCCAGCGCAGAACCGTTCCAGTGATGCCCAGGCTGGAGAGAGTTGACTGGAGGATCTGATGGTTCACAGTGTCGAAAGCAGTAGAGAGGTCAAGTAGGTAATTAACTGCACTTAAAGGGTTGGTAAAAAACTAAATAAAAACACCCAAAACTGTATACGGTACCATAACGAAGACGAGCTATATGTTGATACGTAAAATTCTGGAGGGACATCGGACGGCGTGGTGTGGTGATATAATGACGCGGGCTGTTTATCTAATTATGTTCTATAACATGTAAAATGGGAACATGACAGGAGTATTCTAAAAGCAACTCATGTAAACACCTTAATCACATTGTCTTAATCAGAGTAAGGTCAATAATTAGATTACTGCTGTCCATGTAAACGTAGTCACAGTCTCCCCCCAGGGTGCTGCCTCCAATACTGTCACCAGCCTTTGAGACCCAGGAGGAGGATGCACTCTCCACTACGGCCTCAGAGAGCCTAGTTATTGGGGGAGGATATGACGAGGAGAGACCAGTCAGACATCAGTCAGGACTGTGGTAAAAATGGCCATGGCATGTCTAGGGTTAGATGTAGCACCTGTCCAGGTGACTCCTCAGAGCGCCTTTCTCAGGAAGACCTCTCAGTCCGCAGCTCTGTGTCCCACCCTCAGCTCCATATATCGAGGAGCTGCAGAGGTGCTGGACAGACCCCAGACGTTTCTCTCATCTACCGACAGACTGTAGAGCACTAGCTAATATGCAGGATGCATCCGACCATGGCCTTCACCGCATGCCCAATATAGTGCCGTCTGTTGCCACCCTTGTACTATCACCTGATGAAGCACTTCAGCCCAATGCACACTGCCCTGGCCACAGTGTTGGTTGACAGATGACTTCATTGTGGGAAGCTATGACACAGCAGCAAGTATGGGACGTATTGGCCTTGTCCCAGACGTTGCAGGCTTCAAAGGTTGACCCTTCTGCTGCAGAGCCTGAGTGATGCCTCTTTGCAGGCATTCACCTATATGACGAGGGAGTTGTGGAGGCTAATGTCTTTGTTAACCCTTGCCTGATACCAAATATGGCTGGCCCAGTCTCCACTTTTGGAACCTTGCAGGAGAGCCCTCCGCTCTCTCCCGGTTATACTGGGGGAACTGTTTGGCCAAGCTGCGCAGCAAGCCCTGGAGCGCAGCCTACAGGTTACACTGGCCAGACAACAGTTTGCTAGTCTGCGTCGTGAACACCCCACTAGACAGAGACCCTCTAGGGCAACAAATACAGCTCAGTACATACCACAGCTCATTACCCAGTTGAGAGCACAACGCCCAGAAAGGTTTCGTCAGCCAACCCCACCCAGCCCCCTTGCTTGGCACAGCGAGGCCAGACTTTGGGTCGTCGCCCCTCCAGAAATTATAAGGGGCGAAGGGGTAGACAATGACTGTACCACTCCCGCGGTCGGGTGCTTCACCAGCCCGTAGCTCAGATACTGGGAAGCGCTTGCGTCAGACCCCTGGGTTGTATTAACCCTGTCACAGGGCTACAACATTCAATTCAGACACCGACTGCTGAGGTTCCAGGGAGTCAAAATGACCTTATTCAAGGACCCAAACAAGGCTCTGGCCCTACGCCAGGAGGTCTGGGCTCTCCTGAATCAGCGGGCCATCGAGCAATTAGACAGTGCTTTATAGAACAGTGGAGTCTATTCCACTTATTTTATTATCACAAAGAAAGATGGTGGATTTCGCCCCATACTGGATTTAAGACCTCTGAACACACACCTCGATGTTTTCAAGTTCCACATGTTACGTACAGTGGACGTGCTGCAAGGCATCAGGCAGAACAATTGGTTTACAACCATAGGCCTGAAAGACTCATATTTTCACGATCCAATCGTGCCCCAGCACAGGCAATTCCTCCATTTCGCCCTCGAGGGAAGGGCTTACCAGTTTTGTGTGTTCCCGTTTGAGATGTCTTCACCAGGTGTGTAGCAGTGGCACTGTCTCCATTACAGGCCAGGGGGATTAGAATTTTCCCATACCTTGACAAATGGTTGATCTGTTCCAAGTGAAGGATAGATGCTCTCAGAGAATCAGCATTGCTGGTGTCCCATGTTACCAAGCTAGGGCTTACAGTGAATTATGGGAAGAGCTCTTTGATGCCCAGTCAGCGAAGATTGTTTATTGGCATCCAGTTGTACTACCCCGTCTCAACAGTGAGTCAACAACATCCTCCAGCTCATCACTCACTTCAGAAGAGGCAGGGCTCTGGTCCTCAAAGCATTTCTGGGACTGCTAGGTATTCTCACAGCAGCCTCATCGGTGGTCCCTTTGGGCCTTCTGTCATTATGGCCTCTCCAGATCTGGCTGAACAACCTCTGCTTGCATCCCACTCAACACAGGCACAAGCTGGTCAGAGTCACTGCCAGTTGCCTAAGGTGCCTATGCCCATGGAGGAGAAGAGCATATTTCACCCAGGGGGTGCCCTTAGGCTGGCATAGCCACCATCCTGGCAAATGGAAGCTGCACCCCGAATTAGTGCAAGTGATCTGGCACAGATATGGCAGGGCAGAGGTGGCCCTTTTTACCTCACTGTCAACGACACACTGTCCCTTTTGGTTTTCATGGGGGGAACCAACAAGCCCCTTGGGCCAAGATGCGCTGGCCCATGCATGTCCAATTCGACTGCTGTATGCTTTCCCTCCACTACCGTTGATACTGCCCTCCCTATACAGGATCCTCAGGGGCAATCACAAGGTGCTACTAGTAGCCCCCAAATGGTCAGGGAGGGTGTGGTTCCCAATATTACACAGATTACTGTACAGGGACCTTGGTGCCTCCCTGTGAGGAGGGATCTCCTATCACAGCTGGAGCGTCGAATCTGGAACCCAAACCCATCCCAGCTGAAACTTTGGGTCTGGCCTCTGAAGGGCCAGAACCATTACTAAGGCTGTGTGATCCAGCAGTTGTTCAGACCATCCACAACTCCCATGCACCTTCCACCAATGCGTTGTATACTAACAGATGGAAGCTCTTTTCTGAGTGGTGCCAGGCACAAAATCAGGAACCAACACGCTGTCCCATACTGGTAATCCTCACCTTTCTCCAGTCCTGTCTTGATGGAGGCCTTGCAGCATCGACCATCAAGGTATACATAGCTGCCATCTCAGCCATGCATAATAGAGTAATAGTGTGACGATTGGGTCCCACACCCTTGTGACCCGCTTCCTTAAAGGTGCTCAACTTCTGAGACCTCCTCTACGAAACCAAGTATCCTCTTTGGGCTTGCCTCTCGTATTAGAGGCATTGTGTCAGCCTCCATTAGAACCTCTAGAGAGATCAGAATTGAGGTGGCTGTCTATGAAATCAGCTTTCCTCTTAGCCATGGGATCCGCTAGATGAGTAGGTGAGTTGCACGCTTATCAATAAGCCGAGAGTGACTACACTGGAGTTCTGGGAACACAGGGGTAACACACTGGCCGAACCCTTCATTTCTCCCAAAGGCCTTTTCTTCGTCATATATGAACCAGCCCCTCAGTCTGTCAGCTTTTGAGCCCCCAACCCAATGAGCAGGGGTCGAGTGCGAGTCTGTTGTGCCCATAGCGAGCACCAAAGTGTTATATCCAAACGTCTGCTGAATTCCGGCAGGTCAGATTCACTGTTTGTCTGCCATATGGGGCATAGGCGAGGTCCAGATTTGTCCAAGCAGCAACTGTCATAATGGATTGTAGAGGCTATCGTTTATGCCTATAAGGGCAGGGCCCCCCCGGATCCCTCCTCGGGTTCAAGGTCCTCAACCAGGAGTCTTCATGGTACTTCATGGGCAGCCCTACGAGGGGTCCCTCTTTCAGATATTTGTGCAGCTGCATCATGGGCATCAGTCTGCACATGTGCAAGATTTTATATGGTAAATGTAATCTCACACAACCCGGGGGCTACAGACATTTTTTCCCCGGTTTCACAGCCGTTGTTAAGGGGCACGTAGAACTTCCTCTTGACCTTGTTGGTATTAGTCATCCAGGTGCTGAAAGCAGTAGAAATGAAATAGAATGATGGTTATGTATGTAACCACTGTTCTATGAATTTCGGATGACCGCCAGAGCTTGGCAGTCACTTGGAAGATTCGTGAGAAGATCGCCAAGAGGTTGTTTCCGGGGTGAAAGGCACACATCACCCAGGTCACAGGTGACTTTTTTTGATATAAACACCTGATCTGCACGTACATGTGATTGACATCCAGGTGCTGAAAGCACCGCCTCTGGCGGTCATCCAAAATTCATAGAACTGCGGTTACATACATAACCATCGTTCACCTGCTGCTTTAAAAACATGAGTAAACTCAACTTAAAGATAACCTTTGTTTAAACTCAAAAAGTTACATTTATAAGTTTTACAAACAAGGTAATGGATTATTTTAAGTTTATTTTTGAAATCTTATAAACTTGAATTCAATATCCAAATCTTGTCATACCATTTGGAGTTAAAATGAAGAAATAAGTTCACATAAATTAACATGGCTATCATGTTTTACAGTGTGCAGACTGATAAACATGGTTATATTTCTTTGTTCTGTTGTATTTAATCTATAACACTTGTGCAGGCTTCTGCCAACTGTTCCTGTCACCCTCTCATTTCCCAAGAGGTTTTGCATTTGATTGCGATGACATCAATTTCCCCATGGAGCAGATGTGCTTTCTGGGTCTTGTGTCTATGATTGACCCCCCAAGAGCTGCCGTGCCTGACGCAGTGGGCAAATGTCGCTCTGCTGGGATCAAGGTATTTGTTCATTGCTTCATCGACTTATTTGATTCATTCATTCTTCATGTTTGTCTGTTGAAAAGCTCAGCCATGCTCATGCTGTGTTCATCTGTTATTGAGCACCATTTTTGTAGTACCATAGATACATTACAAAATTGATTATTGCTGTTCATCTGAGCTCATATGAGGTTAAGTAGGAAAACCTGAACATTGTTGCATATTTTTGAATTTTAAATGTCAATGAAAAATGAAGTGAGCATTGCAACTCATTTGCAAAGGTGATCATGGTAACTGGAGACCATCCAATTACGGCTAAGGCAATCGCTAAAGGTGTTGGCATCATCTCAGAAGGCAATGAGACAGTGGAGGACATCGCAGAGAGACTAAACATCCCATTAAGTCAAGTTAACCCACGGTGTGTGCATCTGCATGTGTATTTTGTATATATTTTCAGTTGCTTGGTGATATTGTTTTTTCTTGTTTTCTCAAAGACTACACTCAAATGTATTGTTCTAAATCAATGTTTGTGTCTGAGACAGAGATGCTAAGGCATGTGTAGTGCATGGTGCTGATCTGAAGGAAATGAGTTCAGAGTATTTGGATGATCTCCTGAGTAACCATACTGAGATCGTCTTTGCTCGCACTTCTCCACAACAGAAACTCATCATTGTAGAGGGCTGCCAGCGACAGGTAGGGGTGTGTGTGTGACTGAGAGAAATTGTTTTACAACAGTGTGAATGATGTTGTGTGTTAAACTGGTTTCTGCCTACTTGCCAAACTCTTCAATTAAAAAGAGGTGCAAGACTCCACACTGATAAAGAACAGAAGGTTTAATCCAGTCATTGAGAGGTACAAGCTTGTGATCATTCAGGAATGCTTAAGGAGTGCTATGGTTTTCTAAAAAGAAATTTTAAAAAATACAATATGTTCAAATTCAGTACAAATGTTTAAGCTATTTTAAGGCACAAATAATGCACATTATTTGTATAAACATGCAGTTAAGTGTTCTAAATGCAGATGCAATGATGACAAGACTATAGATGCAAACCATTTTAGTGCAGAATAATTTAGTGCAGAACAATAATTTCAAAAGGTAATTATCTATATGAAACTGCTGAGTCATCAAGCAGTATGAACATACAAAGGCAACCGATGCACTTTGAGCTAAATAAGTCTAGAAAAAATCTAATGATTCAAACATTAATCTTTATAAACCACTTGCTTTGTCAGCAGCACACAATACAGCACAAGAAAGCTCACAATCAGCGATATGATCACAGAGCGATATCCACACGATACCAATCAATTTAGATCTGGTAAACTAGTCTCTCCAGGATTTTGCTATTTTGCGATATCAGAAATGAATGAAGTCAAACATGTTTTGCAATATTTGGAGGAGCTTGCAACTTTTCAAAATTTCCACCAATTTTCCAACGCGCATTCAGCTAAAGCCCTCTTCAATTCACATGCGTCAAAAATTATTACAGCTAAAAGGGATCCTTTACCAACAAACATCGCTGTGACAGACCGTGCAAAACAATTTTGTACAATTGCGATTTTGCCAATTCAAATGGTTTTCAACTTTTCAATTTAAGTTGCATCACAAATCTTGAAAAAAGCTGCAGCAAATTCATCTGGGTAACCTGAGTAGGGAATGAGGCATTGCATGAGCTCAACACTGTGGGAAGCGCCCTTGTGCAGGACCGGTATCTAAAGCATCTGTAACATCATGCATATTTATAGGCCTGCTGTGATCAGATGTCGCGGCAATTAAGCACGTTGCGTGATATATAAACGGCACCTGTGTATACCAAGCCATCAGCCTCTATCTGAAGTGAAGACGCAATTCACAGGTATGCCCCAGTATGACAGAGCTATGTAACGTTTCATGACCTTCCCTTTCAAAGGTAACTCCACGTTGTGTGAGCTCAACGCTGTGGGAACAAGAATATCCACTCCGTCATACTGAGCGTATGGCCTGTTAAAAAAGATCTGAGCTCGAGGGTCACTGCAAGACACTCGAGCCCGGGGTGGAATTTATATCCAGGCTGTAATATTGAATGAATGTGTGCGGCGTAGACCACCCCGCCGCAGCACCCACATCCGGTAAGGATACCCCTTTGGACAAAGCCTTCGAGGAGGCGAATCCCCTAGTGGAATGAGCCCTTACACCGAAAGGCATAGTGAGACCACATGCCTCATAAGTGATAGATTGCTTCCACTATCCAATTACAGATGCGCTGTCGCCAAAGCAGACCAGCAGCTGCTCCAACTTGCGCCACTGGCCAGAGTGGTGGACTTAAGTATAGAGCGCCCTTACTGGACACAGTCGGTGCAATTTCTCTTGATCCAGTGTGAGGAACAGAGGAGGGCAGAAAGCCTGCAACACTACTGGCTGGGCAGCAGATGTAGGCACTTTAAGAATATAATCCGGCCTAGGATACAGGAAGGCCTTGGCTAATCCATGGGTAAAGTCAAGACAGGAAGGGGCAACAGAGAGAGCTTGTAGATCTCCTACTTGCTTGAGAGATGTCAGGGCCATCAGAAGAGCTACCTTCAGAGTCAGAAGCTTCTCAGAGGCTGCAGACTAAGCATACCTTCCTGTATACCTCGAAGTTGGAGGATGTTGCCACACAAAGGCTCCATCAGTAGGGGCATGGCTGGCTGAAATGGCAGTCACATAGACCCTGATTGTAGGAGGGGCCAACCCCACTGAGAAATGTCCTTGTAAGTACTCCAGGACTGTAGCTATTGCACAGTTCACTGGCTTTAGCCATTTGAGCGCATACAATTTCCTCGTTAATGGTGCTCTAGCATTCAACATGGTCTCTACAACCTCAGTTGTCAGAACAGAATCTATGAGCTGGTGCCCCTCACGGGCCAGACCCAGAGTTTCCATAGTTCCGGCCAAGGGTGATAAATCAGTAGACAGTAGATCCGGTAGACAGAGACAGTAGATCCCTATGGTTGGGAATCTTCCAAGGAGTGGCGTCTAGCAGGGATATTATCTCCATAGTACCATAATCCAGCTGGCCAATAAGGTGCTATTAGCAGCAGATGTATACGGTCTTGGTGAACTCTCGCTAGAACTTGTTGGAGAAAAGCAATTGGAGGAAAAGCATATAGATGTGACCACGGCCACATGTGCACCATGGCATCCAGTCTTAATGGTATGGGAGGAGTAAGGGCGAACCACAGTGGGCAGTGTGTTGTCTCCTTGGAGGTGAACACATCCACTTCCACTTGGCTGAACCTCCCCATATGGACTCCACCACTTGTGAACCTCTCAAGGGCTGCCCTGGTGTGCTCCATCCCTAGACACTTCACACAGAAAGTGTGTTCCCCCATGATGAAACGGGAGCAAGGCATAACACGCTTCCTGTATTCTCTCTCTCATTATTTTCTCCTTTGTTTTTTTTTTAAGGGGACAGAAAAGTAAAGAGATTTTTCTCTTTTTTTTGAGGCATTTCACCCCATGAGCAGCAAGTTAGGTGTGATTTGATATCCAAGGACACATATCCCAAAGGTTTTGAGTTCATAATGCTCTCAACTTTGATCAATAATGACCTTAGTACCGCTTCAGAAAGTATCAGGTCTTTTTGGACTACTTGGAGGGATGCCTCGATGGATTTTATTTCCCTTTCCCATGCTCCACCAAACTGAGGAGCATGTGGTTGGTTGAATTTGAAGTCAGTATTTTGCTTTGCCTGTTATTCTTGCAGAGCAGGCTTAAGGGCAGCAAAGGCTCACTGCAGTTTCCTTTCTCCTCCATGAAAGTTGGTGCCTAGATCACAGAGGAGTTCATAAGGTTTTTTTTTCATCTTGCTACAAATCTTCTGAGCACCAGCATAAAGGAATCTGTGACCATACTACAGAGAAGGTCCAAGTGCATGCACTTTGTAATTAGGCATTTTAAGATAATGTCCCACCATTTCTCATGTTGCCTCCCAATTTTTATATTGTATGAACTGAAACTGTCAACTCCAATAGACCAAAAGTGTGGTTTAAACAGAAGTAATCATGCTTTTGGCAGATTCTCCATTTTCGGTATGACAGGCTTGTAATGCCACTTACATCAACAGAATTGTGTAGTGTGTGTTTTGACAGCCTGCCTACCCCTTAGGATCCAATATGTCCTCCTTAATTCAGAGAATATCCTCTTGTGGCCAGCATGAAAAAGCCAATCGTCAAAGTCTCTATAAGTAACTTCATAGCTGGGTGACTGTGTTACTTCCACATTAAATGTTATGCATGTAGGCTGATTTGGAGCTTGAAATAGGAAAGGGTGGCCATCCATCCAGCGGTCGGAAGCAGACAGTGCTAGCAATGTTTTTCTTCATGTTATATCAACAGCTGCAGGATTGCTGTTGGAATCAACATGCCTCCAATTCTCAGCTCCTACAAGATCCTGAATCTCTGAGACTCAGTTCTCCACAAACCCTTTATACTGTCAGGACTCTGATTTTATCCAGCTCAGTACTATTGTGGAGTCTTACCATTGTTGTTTGCTTGAGATTATCCCTGTCATTTCAGAGGGCTCAAATAAGGACTTTGGTCTTGGTATTATATGGGATAATAAAGCCAAGAGGGTTGCATTTACTTGCAAGTGTTCTATACACATTTCTCATGGTGAGCGTCACATCAGAAATGACTCTGTGCTTGTTGTTGATGGTGTCAGAGAGGCAGTGCCACTTTAGCCCAAGAGTAAATTCTTGGCAGTCAACTTTGTCTTCCATCAGCCAAAGTTCACAATCTTGTTATCTTGCTTCAGTAGGAAGGTGAGTTAGTGTATGTTAGTGTATAGTTGCTTTCCTGTCGCCGTTGCCTCCAGCAGCAAGAAAAGACTGGAGTTTATTGATGAATTCTTTGGCTTGTTTTGGGGTATAAAATGATTGGAGACAGCTGTCTACATAGAAAGCACACAGTATAGACTGCATAACATCCTCAATGCCTGCTATGTGGTCTCTGACATATCACTGAAGGCACTGCACAGCATTGGCTACACTTTGTTCCAAATGGTAATACCTGCTTTTCATAAATGTCTGGACTGTGCTCTTTCTCTATATTCCTCCACAAGAAAAGAAGCAGGGGCTGGTTGTCAAGGAGAAGCCTCATCTCATGGAACGTTGATGGCCTTAATATCCACACTGATCGCCACTGCATGCTCTCTAAACCGTAGGAGTACACGAAGTAGTGATGGACCAAGGGTAGGCCCTGGCAGCAGATTGTCATTCAGACAAGCTTACTGATAAGGATATGAGCAACTGAAACCCCTCCAGACTATCCATTGTGATATACCATGTGATGGGGTATTGCAGGATAATTTGCTTCTTAACCTACATTGACCCTGTTAGCTAACGAATTCAAACATATCCAACTTTAACCAATAACACGTTTTCTCTTTTACCTCTCCAATCACAAGTCTCCACACGTATGCTCATTACGTAAATTCCTATTATTTCTAAGAAGTCTTGTTTTCCATTTTAATGCTGCCCTAAATTTTCCCACTATCTTTTACCTGGGTCTGTTTCTTATGCCACTATTTGTGATCGCTATTTTGTGTCATTTACGTTGAAGGGTCTATATTTTCTTAGAATTTACCTCCTTGTCCACATTTGAGCTACTTTCCACCATGGATGAGTGACTGCTTTATCTTCTGTTATGGGTGAGTAAACACTCTAAAGTTTTATTTATCATATTCATTACGGTCGCACCCCTATTTCTCTGGGTCACTTGCCCCTTGTTTATCTGGGTCAACATCCTTTACAGTTCTATGTCCTATGTTTTTTGGTGGTTAGACATAAGGTCAAATATCACCAATTTTGGTCCTTTCAAGAGGAACCCTAGGCCTTCCACAATGGGATCTCCTGAGATGAAAGGCGCAGCAACACCGACGTATGCCTGCTGCTCTTGTGGAACATCTATCCTGTTTTTTCTCAAATCAAACAAACTACCCAGCTGCCTTGTTATATGAATAGAAACAATATGCACCCTGTAAGATGTTCAGTAACACCTTACTTTATGAAAAGAAATGTTTCTTTTAATGATTTTCTGCATACATTCTTGTTAATAAACTGGGCCATTATAAATATCATCCCTGTGTGTGTGTGTGTGTGTGTGTGTGTGTGTGTGTGTGTGTGTGTTTTCCATTTTTGTTCATGCGCTTCCTTATCTCAGAAGAACAGCTGGATGGGGCCCCTCAGCAGAGCAGTTTGTCATGAGGCCTTCTCATGCATCTATTTCAGTCAGACTGATATTTTAGCTGTGGGACACAATATTCTATATTTTTATTTATCCAAATTTCATGCATAATTCCCCCTTTGTGACTTTAAAGTCACACTCCTTACTTAATAGTGATCAGTTACACCATTGCTTTATCCCAAGGAAATGTGTTTTCAATTTTAACCTTTTTCTATACTAGCAAGCATGCATACTTTTAAATAACAAACACCTAAGTCCAGAGGGGAGTGAAAAAACTCTCCCGTTCTTTTGCCAATTGATGAGGGAAAAATACTCACCTTGCCAGCTTTTGTGTTTGACAGTATATTCATCACATGGACAACATATCAACACACATATACACTAACACGAATTAACATATGATTACACAATCATAATATTTCAGTCCTTCTCGAGTACATCCCCTCCTTGTGTTGCCTGCCACACTTCTGGCTAATGCCGCCTTCTGCCCTTTGTGATTCTGCACCACGTAAAAGGGATCGGTGGGGGTCAGGGGAGAGGTTACTAGCACATCACCCTGAACTGTTCCCCATCCTTGAATTCAGCAGGGTGCTTAAGATCTTCAGTCTTATCAGGCACATTGGTCCATAGTCTATCTTCTCCTGCCCTGACTGTGATGACCTCCATGTTTTTTTTGGAAAACCACTCTAGTCCTCCCACACGAACTCCATATGATAACTCTCACATCAGAAGATATCTCACATGAGTAACCCAGATCTTTATCCCTTCATTGGTCATGTGTCCATATATCTGTTCCTCCTTTGCAGCTACCCATTTTTGTTCCATGGTGATGTAATCTGCTCGACAGGAGATGGGGTGCTCCCAGTGATTTGGTTTCCATTCCCCCAGTCATCACTCATAATGTCTGTCCCTCTGTACCTAATGTCCATTCTGCTGCCCAGGACAGGCTTTCTATCTACTTCGAGTTAGAGTCAAAGGTATACAAAGACATACAACCCATACTTATTGTATATACTTGTTTTTCTTCTTTTTTCCTTTCTTAATTTTTTTATATATTTTATTTTCCCTTGAACTTAATTAATGTTCCTTTTTTTTCTTTTTTTTGTGTTTTCTCTTTTCCACCATTTACACTTTCTCTTTTACACCATATACATTATGGGGACACTTCCGGAGAGGCTCATTCTGTCTGGGACACATTGTATTCTTCTGGACCACATCCATTCTTTTCACTATACTCTGGTTTGTTAGCAATTTACAGATTTTGCCAAACAAGGATTGGATGGCTTTGCCAATCATTTTCTGGATCGGGGGATTACACAGCAGGTCAGCAGTGTTAGTATTAAAAAGAATATTACTACTACTATTCCCATTCTGATCAGGATAGCCTTCCAGCTCCCCAGAGAACAACCAGCTAAGCCAGTCTGCGTCTTCCTTCTGCGGTTCTGGTTTATGAGTTCTACACATGCTCTTTGCGCAAATCCTCCACTGCTTTAATAGCAGCAGTAATATTGCCTCCTGCCCCAGTATGCATAAGGATTACTGTACAGCATTCTTCACCAATTAAGCTACACACTCCTTCACCTGGAGCTCTCATCACATCTATAGCTAGACGGTTCTGTAGGGCCATTAAAGATACTGCATGTACTTGTTTTTCAATTCCCTGTAGGGCTAATATAGTGTAATTTATGAATTGCTGTTGGTTATACCATATAATTAATCTATTCTGCATTTCTCTTCATTTGTGTCCTTGGAAGGAATGCAGTCAGGGTGTCTGTGGATGCTTCTCCCATAGCCCTGTACTCTTTGGGGATGCCTACTGGGATTCCTGCTCAATTCACGTATACTTCTTTTCCATCTAGGCTAAAGTATCTTTTCCTTCTCGGCACTATGGGCCTTTTATTTTTACCTAGAGGTTCTGCGGGTCCCTTATCTATACCTAGTGGGAGTATCCTGAGGGAGTCTGTCAAGATTACTGGGGCACCCACTCCTCCCAATATGGTGGAAGAGTATGTCATAAGACCATTCCTTGGCCACAATACCAGAATATATCAGCTACTGTTAATGTTCCTATTTCAACCAGATTCAAGATTCTCCAGCTAACCTTTATTCACTTTCCCTCTCCGTCTATACCTGTTACGTGCATGTTTTGCTCAGCACTCCATATTTCCTGAGTTCGTCACCTTCCCTAACATTTGTTTTCCATATCTCTCATAGCAGTATGGGGAAACGTAGGCCAGGTGCTATTTCTACGTTACCTAGTGGTTTGAGGACTGCTGTTTGTGTTAGTGGTGCTTTGGCAGTTAGCTGTGTAGACGTGAATAATCTTATTTATAGAAGTCATCCGCGTATCATGTATGCTCCATATGGTTGGGTTGAAGTAGTGGTTCAGGCATAATGGAACAGATGCTTGATACACACATGATGTGAGTGGCTTGCACATGTGTATCTCACAAGTGGCCAGATTCCCAGGGATCGGTATGACTTTAACTATCTGCCTTTTCTTGGTGCATTTTATGCAACCTGTTTTTACGTTTTCTTTGGCTGTGAACATCAGCCATTGCTGGAACAAATTTCCTGCATCCTGGTTGATTTCTTTGATCTGCTGCTGCTATTTTACTTGTCACTTGGGTATAGTTTGTTTGTGTTTTTGTTTCCCTAACAATTTTATGGCTCCATCAACTGTTACTTCAACCGTCACTATAGTTGTAGTTATTATTGCTAGATTTGCCAAGGTTATAAATACTGTATTCATTGCAGAGTTTTGTGGTTTAGTTCTATTGCAGAGTTTTATGGTTTAGTTCTATATCAGCTTGCCGCCTTCTTTTGTTCCTTTTTATTCACTCTCCAAGTGCATTCTACCTCTATTTTCTTGTAGTCGGGCTCTGGTTCTAGTGGCCAGTCCACCTCTTATCTCTTCCTGTTATGCAGTATCTATTCCCCGATCATTCCTGTCCCACCCTGTGAGTATTCGCTACAATTTCTCTGTATTAATGGTGGAGAGTTTTCCTTGGTCTTGTGGCTCCGATTCAACTGCTGATTGTTGGGCTTCTGGTGCTGGGGGAAGCAGCACCACCTCACATCTCATTCTATCCAATGATTGTTCTATTCTTGGTCCCCACTGTTCCTCCAGATCTTGGGGGCTTGTCATGCTTCTTGGTTCTGCTCCTCTGTTAGTGATTCATCTGCTGGTAATTTCTCTGCTAGTGGTCCTTCTGCTGGTGGTCCTTCTGGTGCTTCTTCTTGGTCAGGGCCCACGTCAGCCTGTGGTTCCTCTGCTGGCTCTTGTATTCTGTCCGGAAGTGGATTTGGGGCATCTGGATCTCATGCCTGTGTGCAGTGATTGAGATGGTACTATAACTTTTTACCTTCTGCCTTTACTGCTGCTGGTTTGGTCAAGATAACCTGGTGTGGCCCTGTTTTTCTCACGTCATTCCACCTCCTTCTGTATACTCTGATGTACACCCAATCTCCTGGTCCCACCTTCTGTAGCTTGTTGTTAGGTTCAATAGTCCTTGATTCTGTGGTCCTGTTCACCTGTTAGAACAAAGTTCTGTCTATTTAGCTTAGACGTTTTACACAGCTCGCAAGTTCTTTTTCCAGCTTTTCCAGTCAGGGCCCTCTATAGGGTCCTCTCAAATATGGCACCAGCATTGGTTGACCTGTAAGAATTTCATGTGGTGTTAGATGTGTTATGCGGTTAGAGTGCATGCACATGCTCATTAGGGCTAACGGCAGTGCTTGCACCCAATTCAGTTTGGTCTCTGTGCAGATTTTATCCAATTTTATTTTCAGTGTCCCGTTAGCTCTTTTCACCATTCCCTGTGATTGTGGGTGATGCACACATCCAAATCTGTGCTTTATTCGCAGGGCCTGTGATTTCTGGGCTATTCTGTTCACAAAATGTGCACCATTGTCTGAACTAATTTTGTCTGAGATTCCAAACCAAGGTGAAACTTCTCTGCACAGGAACTTCGCTACTGCATCTACATCAGCATGTGCTATTGGGTGCGCTTCCACCCATCTGCTAAATCTGTCCACTAGCACCAAAATGTACCGTTTTTTTCTTTCCTCTCTATCATATCCACAAAGTGAATCATCAGGTGCTGAAATGGTCCATCTGGCTGTGGGATGTGTCCTATCAGACCTGTGAAACTTTTCCTAATGTTGTGCTGTGCTCATATTTCAGTTTGTAAATATGTGGTCAATCATGGGGCCTAGAAATGGTGTTCACCAGGTTTTTTAAGTCTTTTTACCACTTTCTCCCCATGATTTCATAGACTGAGGCTGCGTTTTGTGCTTCCGCTAGGGCTGCAAAGTCTGTCTCTGGTGGAGGCATGTCTTCTGGGACTGAGACTGGCATTATGTAAGTATGCTGTAGTGCTGCTTGCTTGATGGCTTCATCCACTGCTGGATTCCCTTTAGTGACAAATGAACCATGTGATTTATGTGCAGCACATTTTAACAATAGCCAATTTGGATGGTAATGTTATAACATGCAATAGCTCATAAATGGCTTGACCATGAGTTACAGGTGAGCCATCTGCTCTATGAAACCCATTTTTTTGGCCATCTATTCTGCCCAGATTGGGCCATATAAGTGGCACACTCCATAAACATATGCTGAATCAGTATAAATTGTACAAGATTTTCCACTTGCCAATTTACAGGCTGCTAATAGGGCCATGTTTTCTGCCAGTTGGGCTGAGCAAGGTTGACTTACAGATAGGGCCTGTATGGTATCGAATGTCATGAGGTCTGGGCTAGACGCCATGATTGCATAGCCTACTACAGGGGTGGGCAATTTTATCTGGAAAGGGCCGTTGTAGGAGCAGGTTTTCATTCATGGCCTCCTGCTTGGTTGGAATGAAAGCCTGCACCCACACTGGCCCTTTCTGGATAAGATTGCCCACCCCTGGCCTACTACATTCCCATCTGTTCCCCTAAAATATGACCCATTTACAAAGAATGTCAGCAAGGAATGTGTCCATGGCTGATTTTTGAGATCTTGACTTGCCTTCAAATGTTTGTTATAGGCAATGTGACAGTCATGTGGCTCTCTCTCTAATGGAGTTACTATCCTATCTGCTGGATTTACTGTCCGGCACCTTTGGATTGTCAATTCTGGTGCAGAGAGCATTAAGTCATATCCTGTCTTACGTGCATGAGTGATTACAAACGCAGGGCTCGGTAGGAGTGTGTTCAGGGCATGGGTGGTGTATAGGGGAGTGGAGTGGCCCATAGTGATTGCAGAAGCTTATTGTTAAGTGAAGGCGGCTGCCGCTAATCCACAATAGCACAGTGGCATACCCTTTTCTACATTGTCAAGGCCCATACTAAAGTAGATGATAGGCTGTTTACCTGGGCCTTGCTGTTGGGTTAACACGTGTTGGCAAATCTCTGTTTTTCTGAGACATACAAATGAAAGGGCTTGCTATAATCAGGCCCAACCAAAGCTAACACGGAACAGAGATTGCTTTTTAACATTTCAAATGCTGTGAATGCCTCTGCCGTCCAGATAATGGATGCATTTTCCACAGGACTGCTGCTCATATTCGAGCCCATAAAGGGGCCATTTTTAGTGCAGTCACAGATCCACTGTCTACTATGGACTACCATCCTTAAAATGGTAAAAAAAAAAATCTGTTTTATTGTTTGAGGTTTGGGGGTGGTCTGTACAGCTTCTACTTGGGGAGGGGCAGGAGACCTATTCTCTCTATGCAACAGTCTGCCCAAGTATTCCACTTCTTCTTTACAAAACTACAATCTGTCCCTGCAAATTTTATGACCATTTTCTGCAAGCATTGTAAGTACCTTTATTGAGTCTACGCCACATTGCTCTTAGGTTGGACTACAAATCAACAGATCATCCATGTACTGAATTAATGTACTTATGATATTGAATGAAGCCAAGTCTTGTTCTAACACGCAGTTGAAAATAGATGGACTTTCACAGTACCCTTGAGGGAAGTGCACATATGTGTATTGTTGTCCCTTGTAAGTAAATGCAAACAAATGCCTTGAATCAGGATGCGGCGGTATACTAAAGAAAGCCGAACTCATGTCTATTACCATGTACTTCTTAGTATCCTCAGGGATGTTTGACAAGAGAGTGTGAGGGTCAGGTACTATAGGTGTCTCTGCTTGTGCAATTCTATTAACTGCATGTAGATCATGTAAAAGTCTCAATTTTTCAGAGTTGGATTTCCTTACAGGAAATATGGGAGTGCTATACGGGCTATTAGTTGGACTCAGGACCCCTGCTTCTAGGAGCCCCTGAATTGTAGGTCTGATTCCTTCCCTAGCCTGGGTAGTCAACGGGTACTGTTTCTGATAGGGTGACCTAACATTAGGCCTAACATCTATTTTCACCTGTCCTGCTGATTTGACTAACCCTACATCTGTCTGGTGTTTTGTCCACAAGATATCAGGCACACTTTTCAGGAATGCTTCATCTTCTTCCTTGTTGTCTCCTGTTGTGAGCACTGCTGTATGCAGTGACAATGGCATGTGCCTCTCTATCCATGTGTGTGTAGCGATCATGCTATCTACTCCCTTCTGTGAAATCCCTGTGTGTTTGTCAGGTGAGATGTGTAGTTTCCACTCCTTAACCCTCTTACCCCTTAGTTCCCACAGTATTATGTCCCACAACCCTATATTCTCCATAGAAACAGCACGCCAACCCTGAGTTCCCAGGCCAAAATTGGCTCCAAAATCAACATTTTAGTTTTAACATTTTTAGGCCTTGAAACAACTTATAATAATGTATTTGTGTAATATTACTTTGAAAATGAAGCAGTTCAGTGTTTTTACTCCACTTAGAGCACAATTCTTAACTAGAGAAATGATGAAAAATGCTCGCTAAAATCCTTATACTCATTTAGAAGTACCATACGAGCATCAGCGTGGTCAATGCCTTTGAATAAATTCATGTAAATAATAAATAAATAAATAAATAAATGCATTTTAGCGCCAAAAGTCACGTTTCTGGTGATAATCAGACCGGCAGGTAGTGTTTTCACGAATGCACAGAAATGGTCCCGTTATGACCCCTGCAGTGTCAGTCGCACTGGTTGATGCTGAAGACGGATCAGGGTCTGAATCAGGAGAGTTTGTGTCTCTATCAGTTTCGGTTTCGGTTTCAACATCGCCTGAACTTTCACTGCTGTCACTATCTAGAATCCTCGCTCTTGCCTATGTAACTGTGTATGTTTTCTTTTTTTCCACTCTTTTAGATGTACCTGTGTTCACTGTAGGTGTAACTTTAGCTGGAACACGATTAGCTTTTTGCTTTGGCATTTTTAGTTCACTTCTACTATTACACCAATATTCACGCTTGGATCTTCATTGTAATGCCGGCGTAATAACGTAATCACATCGTGACGTCATGACGTCATCAACCTTCATCAACCTTAAAAAATAATAATTAAATAAGTAAGGAATCATAGCAGAGTAATGCCGGTACACCGGCCTTACGGGGATAACGTTTACACTGTAAAGCTGCTATATCGGCCTTATGGGTATTTATCATAGACGACCAAGCTGGTATATCGTCCTTACGGGAATAGATCAAATACGGGCAAGCCGGTTTTTCGGCCATACGGGGTAAGAGGGTTAACCTGTGCTGCCACTCTTACCATAGGCCCTAAATGTTTAGTCTCAAATCCTTCTGCTACCATGAGAGAGATATGTGGGGAAGCTTCAAGCATGAGATGCCAGTCTTTTAGGTCATCTTACCATGTACCTTGACAGCCACTCCTTGTGGTCCTATTACAACATTTGTTATCACCTCAAATCGACTTTGCTCCATTATCACACTCCACAACTGCCCGTAACTCTTAATTTTTACTGTTGTGATCAAAGTACATTGTGTAGTGGAGGGAGCTTCTTGTTTCTTTGCACTCTGGTCACATTGTATCCATACTTTCCATTTCAGATAGATCTGTTTCAATTCTGATGAATCTGGATCAGTATGTTCCAGCCAATACATTGTAATATGTTTCGTTCGCTTGTTTGCCTCTGTCAGTAGCTGTTGTCCTACTGAGGTTTCATCAGGAAAGGTTACCCAAAGTCTTGTGGGGCTGTAGTGTATTTTTGCTGCAAGTTTGCATAGTAGATCTCTGCTGAGTAGGTTCACTGTGGATTTTTGTGAATATAGAAGTGGTGCCACTGTCGTGGTGTCTTCTCTTGTTAGTGTTTGGGCCTCCGTAAATCTCAAATCTGTGTTGGTCCCAAGAAGTCTGTAGTTTTTATTGAGTTGCGAGAGAGGGTGAGTCCGAAGCCTACCTGACCTATACATGAAAATGTGACACCTGTGTCCATCATGATTGGGGCTGATTTCATGCTATTGATAGACACCATGTTGGTTCTTGTCTTGGATGCAGTGTGGTGATGTACATTTGCTCCCCCTCCAGCTTCTCTGGGCATCTTCAACTCCAGTTGACTGTGGGCCCCATCCAGGGTCCTGCAGGTTCTTGCATCTGTCTTGGGTGTGGCGGTCCTCCTTGCTGGTCTCTATATTCTTGCTGCCCTGGCTGCTTATCTCAAGGGCAAACTTGGCAATTCCTTCTGGTTTGTCCTTTCTCTCCACATCACCAAGATTCAGGTGGTTGTGACCTGGGGACATTATCTCCTGTCTGGGAGCCCACAAGCTGCTTCTGCCCTTGTTACGGGGCCTGGGGCCACTTCTGCCACTTCCCTCATCCATGCTTTTGTCCTTGTCCTCTTATGGGTCGACCTTTGGGCAGTCCTTGCTGATTACTGAGGTGGACATGTATCAGGACATTGGCACTGGTGGCGGACCGGGTTGTTGCGTGTACAGCCGCAGCTGTACTGGATATTGAGCTTGGACATGTGGACGTGGCACATAGGCCTGTACTGCCTAAGATTGGTTGGAGGCGGCAGGTACCATCACTGCTGCTTCTATTATTGGGGCCTGCATTGAAGCCTGCACTTTTCTAGGCTTTTCTTTTTACTTCTTAACCTTGGTAAGCTCTCCTAGTTGTGTTGTCACCAGCTCTTCAGTGACATCCATGGCTTCTTTCTTCTTCTTCCTGTGTTGTTCCACATGGTGCACAAGATGGACCTGGAACATCTCCCAGGGCAAGGTGCTAAGTCTGACCACATTTTCCAGTGCTTCCTGCACATCTGTGGCCATGCACCTTTTTAGCATCATCTGGAGTACTCTGATTTATTCAGACTCTGTTTCATTCAGGTTCCAGGCTGTTCCTGTCTCCTCACACCACCTGTTCTGGAAATCTTGAATGAATTTCATCATATTCTCCTCTTCAGCCAGCATCATAGCCTCCAGCTTTACTGGATCCATTTTAGTGGGGTATGCTTCTTGTATTTCCAGGTGGTAGCCAGGTTTGTCTTTCTTGAGGGTGGCTGTCCACCTGTTCTGAGTGCTGTCCTGTCCTGTACTATTTCTTCCTCTGTGTGTTGCATGCTTTCGTCCATTCTTGTGGCACTTCTCTCCAATATTTCATTCTTTGCCCTCACCCTCTCTTCTGTTTGCTTTATATGTTGTTGAGTTTTATATGTTGTTTATATGCTGAGTGTTCGTTCTAGCATTTCCATCAGCCCTTGGTCTTTTTTCATTTGTGCCTCTATTTCAGGCTCTATGAACAACATTACAATTACCCGCCACTGATCTGCTTATCTCCATCAGATTACCGTCATCTGGCATTTGTGGGTCCTGGGTGATCCCTACTAGCCATTCGTCCATTTGTTGTGCATCTTTGGGATGGGTTTTACTACTGAGGTTATTTGGGGCTGGTCTATTTCCTGGCTGCATGAAGAGCCCTTCCATTGGGCTACATGCTGCATTGCTGGCTGAGCACTTCCTCATTTCATTTGCTGCTGTAGCTGATGGTGTGCTGGTGGGTTTTGCCCTATTTACCTCAGGTAGCTGTTACTTTCCTCCTTTAGCTCACTCAATTGAAGTTTCCTTGCTGTGCATGTGGGGGTACCTAGAGTTTCTGTAGCACTGCTCTGGCCACTTACTGATCCTACTTCCTCATCTTCTCTCAATACCCCCATTCTCCCTGTCATTCTCCCCTCTACCTGCATTTCTCTCTCCACCCATTCTTCATCTCTTCGAACTGTGTTATGTCAGGATACAATCCTCCTGGTTTCCTCTGATATTCTGCATAAGGTGGAGGTCTCTCTTCTCCCTGCTCTTCTGTCTCTTGCTTTGCTTTCTTTTCCCTACTTTCTCATCTTGCATTACTCTCTTTACTGCTTCTTCTCTCTTCATCTCTTTCCTTTCCTTTTCAAACCAACTTAGTACCTGTAGCTTTTTCAGTCTTTCCAATGACTCATAATTTCCCTCACTTCTTCACATTGTTTCTCTGCAAATGTCCCTTCTTTAGGCCACTGCAACACTCCATGGGCCCTGTCATGCCATTTTATTATACACGTTCTGATATATTTCTCATCATTATTATGTTTGGCCACCACTACATCTGCTGGAGTTGGCTGACTAGATTTTCCCAGGTTACCCAAGACACACCTTTGTTGAGCCCTGTGGACGCTGCTCCTTTCCCATAGATTTTGATTATATCTTGACCAGACTAAATGAACATTTATCTGTTTAGCTGTTACTGCTGGCCTTACTGGGTTATTTCTCCTGTACCTTTCTGCAAGTGAGTTGATTTTGTCTACTTATATAGATACAGTAGATCACCTTTCTCACTCTACCTTTCTGAGGTCTACTGTAACTATTGCAGTTAGTCGTGAGCAATAATTGTATTGCATAGATTTATCTTGAAATGGATCTACTAGTGGTTCATTGCCTCATTATCTGGGTTGTTTATAAATTCAAATAAAGGGATGGCAACCCTAGTTGACCTTGGATCTTCCACTAACTTTCACAGTATTGCACTATGCAGCATAGGTTTCTTGAGCCTTCTCAGCATTTCAGCCCAATTGACCTTGGAAAATTCATGTTGTAAATCATCCAAGTTGCCCCACCTAATTATACACCCAATTAATCTGCAATCAACTCCTCCGCTTGCCACCTTTCGACTCCACTTTTGTCTCTAAATGTTCTTTCATCCCCAAAATGCGTCCTTATTCCTCTAGTCTCAGCAAGTATATCCTGTTGTGCCATTCACCTTCATACTGTATGTCTTGTGTTATTAGTTCTTTCACAGCCTGGAAGGAATATATGACCACCAGAGGGTACAGATCATGGCCAGATCATAAATTATCCCCACGGTGTACAATTTTTTTTATGCTCGTCTCCTGGCTTCGGTCTCTTCCCGTCACTCTACCATTTAATCCTGTGTCTAAAAAGTAAATAACACAGAATTAATTAATTATTGCCCTGTTGCCTTTTGTGATGGGAAAATACCCTGATACAGCATCCTTTGGTGTAGCACTGAGAGACCAACGAGTCTGACCCTAAATGGGCATAACTTCTGTTGCTCCTATCAGGCTTAAGACTGTACTTATCAATGGTTCCCCAAAGTATCTTGTGCACATTATCGTACAACCAACCATCTGACAGTATTAAGCTAAATCCCAAAGTGTATTTTTCTCAACCATACTAAGTCAAAGCCCATGTTAGTTTTCAGAAATCGCAGTACTGTGTTCTCAGTTTCATACAACCAGCAACTGGTCACCTCTCATATTCTATAACATGTTCTACCCTAAGTTCAGTGTACCATGGTATTGCTATAAACCGGTCAGCAACCCATAGTTCCCATATAAGGTCCATGATTACTATCTCTTACAGCTAAGGATTGTGCTATATCTAGTCCTCTGTTGACCCTAGATTGCTTCTTATATAGTTGATCAACAAGGTGTACTAGTTCCGAGACCTTACCAATCTGTATCTTGTGATATGTAGCCCATCTGCCCACAGTGTAGTTTCTGTTTGATCGTAATCTGGGTTTTTGTAATAGTTTAACAGCAGTTTGCTCCTGCTTGGAGCAGATCATATCCCTGGCATTCTGGAATGGCAATGTATCAAGCTTTTTTCGATGTGCAGATGTAGGGCTTGAACAGGGGAAAGAAACGTTGTGCACAAACAGGAGATTTCACCTAGCAAGTGATGTAGGAAAGTCATAGAACCTTAAACTGTCCATACGAGACAAGTATGAGCTGCAGTAGGAGTTCCTGGTGGGCCCAAAGGAACGGGATTGATGGGGGTTATCAAATGTGGATGATCAGATCTGACGAGCACCAAGACCTGCAGTCTTGCTGAAGATAAGGCTGATGGCGTGCTTCACAGGTGCCTTTTTTTTTTATATCACGCGACGTGCTTAATTGCCACGTCACCTGATCACGGCAGGCCGTGCTCATTTATAGCCTCATCATGCTATAAATAGGTAAGATGTAACACAAGCTTCAGATATTGGTCATGTGCGAGGGTGCTTCCCCCAGCGTGGAGCTCACGCAACATTGAGTTCCCTTTGAAAGGGAACTCCTGTCCAGAGTCACCAGAGGAAGAGCTGAAAGAGGGATATCTCCACCCTGACATAGTGCATGCCATCTGGGTTTCATTCAGAAAAGTTAAGCTTGACCACATTTCTTCTCAAGAGACTATACATTGCTATAAATACAAAATGGTGGGCCTTAGAGGTATGGTAGTTTTTTGGATGCTGTTTAGGAATGCCTCTATTGGAAGAAGTTGTTAGTTTAATGGTTGTTGCAATTTCTAGAGCCAAGGTGTAACTGTTTGTATTTGCAGGGTGCTATAGTGGCAGTGACAGGTGATGGAGTAAATGACTCTCCTGCTCTAAAGAGGGCTGACATCGGCATTGCCATGGGAATAGCAGGATCTGATGTCTCCAAACAAGCAGCTGACATGATCTTGCTGGATGACAACTTTGCATCTATTGTAACAGGTGTGGAGGAAGGTAAGATAAAGAGAGTAAACAGGGGGTTAGAAAAGTAAAGAAATTTTAAGACTTGCGTTGGTATTAAATACATAAGTATATTAAATGATTAAATTATTAAAATAGTAATGAATTAATATCATTGTTAATTAATTAATAGTATCATAAATAAAAAAATAATATTTTCCACATGGAGGACTGAATTTTTTTATTTATAAAATTATAAACTACACTGCATAGCAGATGACAGCTTGGTCACCTTGTTCTTCAAACCATGGTCATGTTTTCTTAACAGAAGAGCACAGAAGTGGCTCATGACCATAGATTTTGGTGGGACAGAACAACATTAATAAAGTTAGCCTCATAAATAAAATTAGCCTCAAACAAAATTCAGTTGAGAGGCTATCACATGTATGCCTAAGGCTATACAATAGGCTACTATCTAGTCAATTTGATAATTAACCCCTGTAATAGGCTGTTGAGAGTCAACAACAAAGACATCTTGCATAGAGTTTAGCAGCTCAATTTGAACTGTTTAGACGTACACTTATTCAACTGTGTTTGGTAAAGTAAAGCAGACAGAAGAGCTATCCATCTCTTCTCCTTGTCAGCTGCAAGGCAGGCAGTGTTGTGAGATACCTCATGATGTTATCAGAGAACCAAGGTTATGATAGTAACCTAAAGTTCTCTTTCTAACATTCGTTCAGTATCTCAATATGGGATATAGACCACTCCCATATTGCAGATTTTTCAAGCTGGCACCATGCTAGTGGCAGCTGATAACAGCAGCTCCTATCTCGAGATACATTATATCTTAATTATTTTACCCATGTTAGATTTTACTACTTATGTATCTGCCACATTTCGTCTCTTCAGCTCTTCTTTTTCTTAATTCTAAGTTTTATTCTTTTTTAGCAAATAGATTTTTAATGTATCATGCACACTACACTTGGAATAGAGAACAAAGGGAGAGAGCAGGTCACTTAATGTACACACATGATCAGTTGCTGCTGCTCTGAAGATCTGCAGTGCACTCTGGAGTGCGGTTCAACATTCGTAAAGAATTGCGGAGAGCATACAGGGGATGCAGAGCTTGATCCAAAACAAAGGCAAAAAAGAGACTTTACAAGCCCTTTATTCCCTCCATGATCATGGGAAATGTTCAGTCTCTTAGCAATAAAATGGATGAGCTCAATGCACTGATTGGGATGCAGCTGGAGTATCGGGAGTGCAGTTTGACTCCAATGCTTCTATCCCTGGATTTCAGACAGTGAGGTTGAACTGAGCTGAACTGAGTTGTAAGAGGAAAGGTGGAGGGGTCACACTGTTTGTAAATAACAGACGATGTAATCCGGGACATGCTTGTGAAGGAGCGTCACTGTTGCCCAAACGTTGAATTGCTGGCTTTTGGTTTATGTCCGAATGATCTGCTAAGGGAATTCACGGTCGCCATTGTGGTTATTGTTTACTATATAAATTTCTGCACAGACACTATAGTTACTCTGAGGGGGGTACATTGTTTTCCTAATAACAAATCCTCGATCACCAAGGACCTGAAGGAACTTTTTAACAAAAAGTACACTTTCAGGAAGAAGCATCAACAGATGAGGAGGGTGCAGAAGGAGTTGATGGTGAGACTGAGAGGGAACAAAGAGGGAAGCTGGAGGGTAGGCTTCAGCAGAACAATACAAAGGAGGTGTGGGCTTCTCATTCTTGGAGAAGCCGAACCCTGAGAAAGCAGGGCCTGACTGAATCAGTCCTAGGGTACTGAGGGTCTGTACTAACCAGCTGTGTGAGATCCTCCAGCATCTCTTCAACTTGAGCCTTCGACTGGAGAAGGTGCCAAAGCTTTGTAAAATATCCTGCCTGGTTCTTGTTCCAAAGAGGACAACTCCCTACACCCTGAACAATTATAGACAAGTAGAAATCACATCGCACATAATGAAGGTCCTGAAGAGACTGGTGCTATTCCATCTAAGATCTCAAGACACTTTTTTTCTGGACCCCTTGCAGTTTGCTTACCAGCCACAGGTAGGCATGGATGATGCAGTCATATATCTACTTCAAAGGGCCCACACCCATCTGGACTACAACCCCACAGTGAGAATCACTTTCTTTGATTTCTTGTGTGTATTTAACACCATCCAACCTCTTCTGCTGAGAGAAAAGATGAGAATAATGCAGACAGACATGCCCATGATCTCCTGTATCACTGACTACCAATCGGACAGACACCAGTTTGTGCACTTGGGGGCCTGCCTGTCTGAGCGCCTGCTAAGTAGCACTGGAGCACCTTAGGGAACTCCTCTTCACCCTGTACACCACAGATTTTCAGTACACGTCAGATCTCTGCCATCTTCAGAAATTTTCTGATGACTCAGTGGTAGTCGGGTGCATAAGGGACAGACAGGAAGAGGAG
This sequence comes from Ictalurus furcatus, assembly GCF_023375685.1. Classification (NCBI taxonomy): domain Eukaryota; kingdom Metazoa; phylum Chordata; class Actinopteri; order Siluriformes; family Ictaluridae; genus Ictalurus; species Ictalurus furcatus. Next base: position 10,752,669 of record NC_071274.1, read on the forward strand.
TACAGGGACCTGGTCAACAACATTGTTGAGTGGTGTGAGAAGAACCATCTGCTCCTCAATGTGGCTAATACCAAGGAGATGGTGGTGAACTACAGGAGGAAGAGGATCACAACCAGTCCCGTTACCCTCATGGGTCAGGATGTTGAGCAGGTTGACACCTACAGATACCTTGGTGTCCATCTCGACAACAAGCTGGACTGGAAGGTTAACTCTGAGGCTGTGCTCAAGAAAGGGATGAGCAGACTCTATTTTCTGAAGAAGATCAGGTCCTTTAATGTTTGCAGCAAGATGTTAGAGATCTTCTACCAGTCTGTGGTAACCAGTGCAGTCTTCTTTGCAGCAGTATGCTGGGGAGGTAGCATTAGAGCTGGAGATGCAAAAAAAAAACCTCAACAAACTGATCAAGATGGCTGGCTCAATCTTGGGCTGCTCTCGGGACAGTTTCAAGATGGTGGTGGAAAAGAGAACACTCAAAAAATTCACAGCCATTCTGGATAATGAAAGGCATCCTCTCCATGACATACTAGTTAAAACAGCGGTGTTTCTTTAGTAGAAGATTCATTCAGCTCCACTGTAGAAAGGAGCAATACAGGAGGTAATTTGTATCAACTGCGCTGGGACACTATTTGCACTGAGCCAATCTTAGGAGAAGCTCATTGGATGATAGTCGAACTACCACCATCCATTATCAGTATCCATATGTAAATGCAAATAAATTAAAACTTGTGAACTGAATTCTTGTTTTTGTATTTATTAAAGATGTATGTTGTACAATCATTCTGTCCCAGAAAAGAAAAGTTCAAAGAAATTATTGAAAGCTCAATATTGCCATCACATTCATGTTCATAAGTGTATATAAACTTCCGAAAGCAACTGTAGATACAGATACAGTGTCCTCCACTAATATTGGCACCCTTTGTAAATATGAGCAAAGAAGGCTGTGAAAAATTATCTTTATTGTTTAACTTTTTGATCTTTTGTTACAAAAAATCATAAAAATACTGCAGTTCCCATTTTTGACCACCAGGTCCAAAAATAACTTTGTGTTGGTAAATGGGGCAGTGAGCATACCGCTCTACAATTGCACAATACCTTGAAACGTGAGCAAATCAACAGAACATCAGCTTATGTTTGTCAAATAGAAATTTTCAAAAAACTGCATTGGTCACTCAAAAGATGTAATTGGTAGTTCAATGGAAACCAAAATGTATAGAGTTGGGAATGAGGAAGATTAAGATTTGTTAAACATCGGACATACAGTATCTCACAAAAGTGAGTACACCCCTCACATATTTGTAAATATTTGATTATATCTTTTCATGTGACAACACTGAAGAAATGACACTTTGCTACAGTGTAAAGTAGTGAGTGTACAGCTTGTATAACAGTGTAAATTTGCTGTCCCCTCAAAACAACTCAACACACAGCCATTAATGTCTAAACCCTGTGAGATACTGTACAGTCCCCTCCAAAAGTATTGTAACTGCAACTGTTGTTTTTTTTTTTTTTTAAGCTGTACATTGAAGACATCTGGCTTTGAGATCAAAATATGAATGAGACAATAGATTAGAATTTCAGCTTTCATTTCCTTATGTTTACATATAGATGTGTTTAACAACAACTTAGAACATCACACCTTTTTTTTGAACCCACCCATTTTCAAGTAATCAAAAATATTGGAACATGTGACTGACTGGTGTTTCTTGTTGCCCAGGTGTGCCCTGTTTGATTGTTAAAGCAACTAATAATTCTGAATGTCTACTGTCTAGCAGCAGAATGAATTTAGAAGTCTACAGAAACAGTCTGCTAATTTACAGGGAAATGCAGCCAATCTAATTGGGAGGAAATTCATCAGGCAGCAATGATCCAAAACACACTGCAAACACAACAGTTATTGCAAGCATTTCCTCATTTGTAAGTTGTTTTGGATAAAAGTGTCTGCTAAATAAATAAATATAAATACAAATAAATACATTTTTATATAAATGTAAGCAAGAAATATGCAACCAAATATTAAGTGTTATTTACCTTGACAATCTGTACCTATACTTTTGCTCACCTTAAAATTGTGTGGTCTGCCACCAAAGGTGCCATGCTTTAAGTTGTTTAACACATCTAGATGTAAATATCAGGAAATGAAAGCTGAAATTCGGATCCATTGTCTTATATTCATCTTTGTCTTTAGTGTATAGCAAGAATGTCTTTAGTGTACAGGTGCATCTCAAAAAATTTGAATATCATGGAAAAGTTCATTTTTCACAGCTTACAGCTATTCGAATTCTTTATTGTAATATTTGAGATCCTGGATTTTTGATTTCCATGTGCTGTAAGCCATAATCATCAAGATTAAAACAAAAAAGGCTTGAAATATTTCACTTTTATGTGTAATGAATCTAGAATATGAAAGTTCCACTTTTTGAATTAAATTACAGGAAAAAAAATTAACATTTCCATGATATTCAAAAATTTTTTTCAGCTGCACCTGTATAGCAAAAACAAACGAATTTGACTTGTCATTCCAATACTTTTGGAGGGGACTGTATATACCTCTATATGCCTCTATGGACAAGCCACCACTGAAAGAAAAACATTTTTATAAATTCAACAACTCAAAATACAGTGATAAAAATAAAAATAAAATAAGCAAGAGCATGATAAACTAGCCTATATCCCATGCACATAAAAAAATTGCATCCAAAATTATAAGATGGATTTTGGATCAAGAGATATTTTAGAAGTTGCTGATTAATGAGGGTACAACTCATATTGTTAAATTAAACCAACTTGCAGTGATTAATGTCATAATTACAACTATCTATTCATGCAGCAACATACTAAACTCCTATTACGTTTATTTCAATGCCATCATCTCTTTCATATATCTTCATATTAGCCTTTTTGATATTTCCTTTTTAAATTGTCTCTTGCTTTTATGTTACATCATATTATATTTGACAGCAAAGAAATAAAATGTTATTTCCTTCTTCAGTACATATTTTCTATACCTGAATTTATATTTTTCTGGCTTAAAGTATGCAAAGAAAACAATTTCACTGTACTCTACTGTATATGTGACCAATAAAGACTCATTAAAGGGAAATGCTCGTATTTAAAGGTAGTGGCCTAGACACTATTGGAAAAACCCTGTCTCAGAGTGATTTGCATAATCTGAATGTGAGAAAATCGATTTATGCAGCAGCGTAATCTGAGTTTGATGAGTAACTTTCCCCACATAAATATTGCTATAACACTAGGACTAAAGTTGAATATGGACGATGCAATGGCCTTTAGTCTTCAGCAGTTTTCCTGTGTAGGCCATAAGCCTCAAAAATTGCAGAGTCATCTACATCATCTTTTCTGTATATCTCCTGAAGGTCGTTTGATCTTTGATAATCTGAAGAAGTCGATAGCCTACACTCTTACCAGCAACATCCCTGAGATCTCTCCCTTTCTACTCTTCATCATCGCTAGTGTTCCTCTGCCTCTGGGTACTGTCACCATCCTCTGCATTGACTTGGGAACTGACATGGTAAGAGACAAACATATATACACACACACACATACACAGACTCATTCTTTACACATGGCCCCAGGTACCATCACAATGATCTGCATTCAGTCTACAAATATGTTTCAGACTGACAGACACAAGAATGCTCTCCCTCAGTCACTTTCTTCATTTATCTTTCTAGGTCTCTCTGTCTTCATCATTTTCAATCCATGAAAGTCGTTTGTCCTCTTTGTGACATAGAGTACAAAGAAACACTTGTTTTGTACGCACACACATTCACACAAATGCACAATTTCTTAATATTGTATTATTGCTGCTGTTCTACTGCTACTGCCTATGGGCAGTGTTGCACATACTTTCTTTCTCTCCTTCTCACTCTCCATCTCTCTCTCTTTTTCTCATCTAGGTTCCTGCCATTTCTCTGGCTTATGAGTCAGCAGAAAGTGACATTATGAAGCGTCAACCCAGAAACCCCAAAACTGACAAATTGGTCAACGAGAGACTCATTAGTATGGCATATGGGCAGATTGGTAAGACACATACTCTCACACAAGGGCAAGTCCGTACTTACAAAAAATAAAGAAAGCAGTACTATTGCATCATTATTGTTCTATTGTGAAATTTTGAGTCAGGTCAAATGGTTCAAATGCTCTTAACCTTTAGAACCCTATGAATTCAATTAGTGGGCATTTTTGTTAGGTCTACTCATGCGATGAATTCCACCTCTCAGCCTGCACTGTGGCCTACAAACATGGGCGCCACAGTCTGCAATTCCCAGAACACTCACACATTGACACATTCACTCTCACCTTCATTTCAATCACACACCCCTGCATCCAATTCACAGCACAATCACAGCCACAGCATAAAAGGACTTTCGTTTCATTAACTTTTTGCAAAATATAAGCTTGATTCCTTGTATATCTCTGCTTGGGACCCAGTCTGATCTTGACCCAGTTTTGCGTAGTGTTTTTGATATTGTCCTGCTTCTGATATACTGTTTCTTGATCACCCGACCATTGCCTGTTTTCTGGATCTGATTATTGCATATATTTTGGATTTGTCTGACCCTATCTTCATAAACTCCTCTACCTGCATTTGCATCTGCCTGCTGTTCCATCACATGACAATATGTAAAGATTCAAGTGACTTCATTTGGTCACTTGTAGGAGAGACATGGATATTTCTGGTGCTGAGAGTGCAATATCGCTTTTACAATGTAACCTTTGTTTCTGGAGTGGAGAGATCATCTCTCCACTCCATTACATATTCCATATGCACTGGGAATTGACCCTCTGGGTCTGGTGAAGTGGATACTCTATAAGACACTCCAGCTGTGCCCTATAAAACAGCCATAGTGGCATGAATTCAGTGCTATATGTCCCAAAGCAGCCTCAAGATGGAGAGATAGTCTCTTCACTCAGAGAACAAAGGTTACATTGTAACCAAACGTTCTCTATCATATTGAGATTATCTCTCCACTCTGTTACATATTCTATATGTACAGGGAAACTCTGTAAGACACACCATGAAGGGATGGTGCAATTAACAAACAAACTATGTACAATATTTACAAATTGACAGTCTCATGCCAGGCATGAGACACTACCAACAGCTCACCTCCCTTGCAAGATGCCAGAATGGAGGGGGAAAAATGAGAGGCCTTACCTGTCACCTTGCCTGATGCAAGGATGACACCACGGCTGAACCTGAGATGACAGCCTAGATGACATGTTCATTTCTGGTTGCTCCCAGCACCAGCTCTCCAAAAGAGGGACTCGCTGCAACATTCATGCCTGTAAAATTTAGTAAAGGTAATGGTAGATGATCACATGGCTGCCCCACAAATCTTCTACAGAGAGGCAACCTGCCATAAGGCCCATGAGATTTCAACCCCTCGTGTTGAGTGTGCCCTCAGTCCTAGCAGTGGTGGCCCATCCGTTTCCTGATAGGCCAGCTGGATTGTCTCCACAACCCAATATGGTAGCCTCGCCTTAGAGCGTGGCTTGCCCCAACATTCTTTTTTTAAAGCATACAAATAGCTGATCAGTTTTGCGAACACCTTTTGTGTTTTAGATACACTGTGTGTCCTCTCTGGGCAAATTATTGACTGTTTTCTTTCCATCCCCTCACGGTCTTGTTAAAACAAGAAATTTATGAAGCTCAACAGACTAATTTAGGTGTGGATCAGACAACACTACTGAAAGAAAACCCTTGGCATGAAACTACAGCAGCTTTGATGAACTGAGAGAGTCTGGAGTTCCCCTGTTAGATAATTTTTTACTTTAATTACAGCTGGGGGAAATAAGTATTGGATGCATCAACATTTTTTTTAGTAACTATATTTCCTATGAGGCTATTAACATGAAATTTTCACTAGATATTAGTATTAATTCAAGAAATCTGGAAATATAAAGAATTCACAACATAAATAAATTGGTTTCAGAGGGGAAAAAAGCGTTATAATGGCCCTGTCAATCACCTGACTTGAATCCAATTGAACAGATTTAAAGACAATGTTTAGAAGAATGGGCCAAAACCACACCTGAATACTGCAGCCAATTAATTTCTTCATACAGGAAGTGTCTTGAAGCTGTCATTACAAAGTCTTCTCCACTAAATATTAAATAAATTTCAGTTAGCTTGTTCAATAATTTTTTTTCTTCCTGTGCTATTCCCCTTTATTACACATAATTTTATTTATGGACTTCAATGTAGTGAATTCTTTATATTTCCGGATTTCATGAGTTAATACTGATGTCTGGTGAAAATTTCATTGCATATGATTGAGGATAGTATGCACAGTGTTTTCTGAGATCCATTCAGCCTAGCCATTCACTAATGACATCTATAACTTTGTTAGAGAAATGTGGCCCATTGTCACTGTAGATTTTTACAGGGATTCCCCACCTAGGAATGATTTCATTCACCAATATTTTAGCTACTGTAGCATCATCAGCTTTCCCAGCTGGGAAGGCCTCTACCCATTTTGACCAGCTGTCTACAATCACCAGACAGTATTTTTTTTGCTTGACATGGAGTCAATTCAATGAAATCCATCATTGAGTAATTAAGTATTCAAATGGTCCTTCTGGTTTATGGAAGGTCAAGGTTGGTGGTTTTATGTTCCCCAGTGAATTAAATTTAGCACAGGTGAGACAGTGTTCACAAAAAATTTTTGAATAGGTAGTGAATCCTATAGTATAGAAATGTTTGTTTATCTCTTGTACCATCTCTCCTCTTGAGACCCCATGGCTCAATTTAAAGCATAAGGAAAGTATACTTTAGGTAAAACAAGTTTCTTATCAGGCCTATACCAAACATTATGCCGAAGTGTGCAATTGTGTTTTTTCCACACCATTTTTTCTTGGGGAGTTCATTTGGACTTCATCAATTTGAGGAATGGTTAATTGTTTCAAGAGTACATTTTTTAAAGAGATTGCAAATAATGAAGAAGCAGCCGTTTTGCTTCCTCATCAGCAAACGCATTTCCCCTTGAAATCACATCCATGTTTTTGGTGTGAGCCTGGCATTTACGAGCAGATGATAAGAATTGAGTCTTTTATTGCAACAAAAGCACTGAAACCACATGTGGGACCAAGAGTTTCAGTTCCTTAAAAAGTACAAGCAGTGCTGAGGCCTCGACACATAAAGTGGATGCAACGACAGCGTGTAAACATGCTGGCATTGCTCGTGCTACTGGATCTAGCTTGGTGGAAAAGTAAGCCACTGGAAGTAATTTAGCACTGTGTGTTTGCAGAAGAATAGAAGTCATGAAGCCAAACAGCCAAACAGTTTGAACAAAAGGTTTGGACATATCGGGTAATCCCTGAGTGGGTGCGGAAACCAATTGTGTTTTTAGGTCCAGAAAGGCTTTTTCAGCCTCTTGGAGTCCAGATTATTTTATCAGTTATCAGTTTATCAGAGCCAAATTGCAGAAATGAACAGCTTCAACTCTAGTTGATGTTGGTGGGTTTCCTCAATGAACTGCTTGCTTCAGGTCCTTCCACAACATTTCTACTGGATTAAGGTCAGGTCTTTGACTTGGCCATTCCATAACAAAATGTATTCTTCTTTAACCATTCTTTACTATTTCTGTGCTTAGAGTCGTTGTCTTATTGCATGACACACTTTCTCTTGAGATTCAGTTCATGAACAGCTGTTCTGACATTTTCCTTTAAAAGTTGCTACTTCAGAGTTCACTTTTCCATCAACCATGGCAAGCCATCCTGGCTCAGATGCAGCAAAACAGGCCAAAACCATGATACTACCACCACAGTGTTTCATAGATGGGATAAGGTTCTTATGCTGGAATGCAGTGTTTCTTCTTATTTAAACCAAAAAGTTCTATTTTGGTCTCATCCGTCCAAAACATTTTTTCCAATAGCCTTCTGGTTTGTCCACATGATCTTTTCAGAGACAGGCAGCAATGTTCTTTTTGGAGAGCAGTGACTTTCTTCTTGCAACCCTGCCATGCACACCACTTTTGTTCAGTGTTCTCCTGATGGTGGACTCATGAATATTAACATTAGCCAATGTGAGAGAGGCCTTTAGTTGCTTAAAAGTTACCCTGGGTTCCTTTGTGACCTCATGGACTATTACACATCTTGCTCTTGGAGTGATCTTTGTTGGTCGACCACTCCTTGGGAGGGGAACAATGGGCTTGAATTTCCTCTGTTTGTACAAAATCTGTCTGACTGTAGATTGGTGGAGTCCAAACTATTTAGAGATGGTTTTGTAACCTTTTCCAGCCTGATGAGCATCAACAACTCTTTTTTTGCAGTTCTCAGAAACCTCTTTTTTTCATCACATGATACACTTCTACAAACATGTGTTGTGAAGATCAGACTGATAGATCCTTGTCATTTAAATTAAACAGGGTGCTCACTCACATGAGATTGTCATATCATAGATTGAAATCACCTGACTCTAAATTTACCTTCAATTTAATTGCTAATCTTAGAGGTTCACATAATTTTGCCACTCACAGGTATGTAATATTGGATTATTTTCCTCAATAATAAAATGACCAAGTATAATATTTTTGTCTCATTTGTTTAATTGGGATCTCTTTATCTACTTTTAGGACTTTTAGGATCTAATTTTATGGCACTCAATGGCTGGTCCAGTGGCCCTTGAGGTCCCAGCCTACCCCAGCCTAGCTGGTAGGCATCTGTTGATACTAGCTGCCAAATGCATACTGGGCCCAGCATGCTGCCTCTTTCCATGTTCATCCCATGCTTCCACCAGCTGTGCGCTACCATGAGACCAGCACCTTTGTTGACCAAGCTTTCTCAGTAATTAACCCTAGACAGAAGAGGCATCACTGCACAGGTCACATGTGTAGAAGTGCAAGTGGCATAACCTATGCTGTGGCTGCCATGAGGCCCATTAGATGGAGACACAACCCCCAGTTGACACTTGCCCCTACTTGAATGTGAGAGAGGCAAGCTTTGATTGCCTCCTGTCTCTCTCAGGTCAGAGTCACAGTTGCATTTCTGGAGTCCAAATTCAGACCCAGAAACTGAGTGACTTGAGATGGCTCCAACTTGCTCTTCTTCATATTGAGATGAAGACCTAAGTGTTTGATATGCTCCACAAGCACAGACATGTCCTTCAGGCACATTTTTTCTTTTGGGGCACAGACCAACCAATCATTTAGATAATGCAGGACCCTGATAGCTAGAAAGTGAAGTGGGGCATGGACTGCATCCATACACCTTGTGAATATCTGGGGTACCAAAGCCATGCTGAGTGGGAGGACTCTGAATTCGTAGGTCCTGTCCTTTTGACTGAAACTTCAGAATGTGCCACTGTCCTCCCCAGATTGGTATCTGGAAATAGGCATCTTTGAGAATGACATTGGCAAACCATTTGCCTTTGCTTATTGTCTGTCGTACTCTTGGAACTGCCAGTGTCTTGCATTTCAGGGGCTGAAGGTATTTGTTTAGTCCCCTGAGGTCCAAGATTGGGCGAAGTTCCCCATCTAGATTGGGTATAATGAAATAATGAGAGAAAAATCCAGCCTGTTGGTCTCCTTTCCCCACCTCCTTGATGGCCCCTTTTTTGAAAAAAAAATCATCACAGATGAGCCCTTGTCAGAGGAGATACCTGGGGAAAACTGCAACCAATACCCCTGAGTCATAGTTGAAGGGACTTTGCCTCAGGTTGCCCCAAGCTGTGACCCTTGCCAATGGGAGCGAAGGCAGCCCAAATCTGGCACATTATCAGGAGCGAAGTGATGGGTACACTTGGCCCGTCCCATCATCCCTCTTCTTACCCTGTCGCTGACTCAAGCTGACTCTCAGGTCTTCGGGACCCCACTGGAGTTGGTCTGGGAAATCCCAAGGCTGGGTCTGTTTAGGTCTGTACCTGCTTCTATGCTGACCATATGTGCTTGAGAGCTCCCTAGCATAGCAACACACCTCTTGGGCCTGCTGATATAGGCGGAGTCCGTCTGACCCAAAGATGCTAGAAGGCTCAACAGACAGTCTAGAGATACAGTCACGGTCATCCAGCTGGAGTCGAGACTGTGACAATCACAAGTGATGCCTCGCCACTCAAAGACATGCCATGGCTATCCCTGCTGCCTACTCTTTCATAACTACTGGCAGAAGGATGGAAACCTGCCTAAGCTCGTCCAAAACATTATATGGCGCCTGCTCTTCATGAGCTTTATGACCAGCTCCCACAGGAGTAATGAGAGAATGGCATTTGCCAACTTAGTCTGAACCGCCATGGCTTTGTGCATATTAGACAGCAAACCATCCATCACTCTGCAGTTTTTATTAGGGCAGCCAGCCTTGCCCAAAATAGACTTGGGAGAAGGCGTTGCAAAGGTTGTCATGGTTTGGTCTGCTGAAGGCAACAGCCCACATCCAATTTTTTCTGCCCTAGCCACATTCTCCAGTTGTGGCAAGTTGTTTGTTCTGCCAAACCACAATGGGGTGGACAAAGAACATGATTAGTGCCCAAATTGTTTGGAAATTAATATGTGACAGACACTTATAGAGCCCTGCCATAATTACAGCATAATGCCATTGGTAACTTGTGAAGCATGCCTTGCAGGTGATCAACTTCATCTGTGCTGTATAGCTGCAGCAAGGAATGAGGCTACAGTTGGGGGATGTACACCTCCTGTCTTTGTCACCTGTATGCCTACCAGACCAATAATAATACAATCATACAGGGGATGCACAGTATTGTAGCAAGCCTATACCCAGTTCATTTGGAACCTACAGCAGAGTAAAAGTTCTTTTTTTTTGTGAACAGCCAGACAGAAGTAGGGGCTTTGGGTCAGGAAACGTTGTGCATGATTGTTTAAATCTATGACTGTATGTTTGCCCATTGCTGTTACTGGTATGCAGAGACAGTGTTACATAGCCCCATTCTATTCAAACAGACCATAGTCTCTGTGCTCACAACCCATTAGATGGGGACTGGGGTTACCTCAAAATTGTATGTGGCAGGATTATCTGTATACAGGGGGGGGGCAGGGGCAGACTGGTTTTTGCTGGGAGTGCATACATTAGTAAAAATGTTCCATAGAGGTGTGGAATGGCTGTTTCTTACATAAAACAGTGATTCCACAGTGGGATCTGGAATTGGTGCAAAGCAGTTTGTGCAATTACCATATGAACCAATGGAAGATTCAAACATAAAATGTCTTTTACTTAAGACAGCTTTTTGCTAGCTATCACTACAGCCAGGTAAGCCTTGAATTGCATTTCTTAATGATGTGGAATGTCTCCCACTGTCATGCGGAACAATGGTCAAACTCTAGCATGAATCCAACATTAATAAATCGATCAACCTATCTGCCTACCTATCTGAGAATGTGCCCAGGGCCGCTCTGTGTCCAGTGAGGGCTCTCAATTGTTATGTGGAATTCATTGACGAGCTGTTGGTGTGCTTTGGGGAACACCATCAGAGGGCTCTGCTGTGTAAAGCCAGGTTAGCCCATTGGGTAAAGGAAGTAATTGCAAATGCATAATTGAGGACAGGTAAAGAGGTGCGATTTTCCATTAAATGCCATGCATGCTATGGCTACCTCAAGGGAGTGTGATTTTATAGGTTGAATGTTGCATCATTGTAACCCACATGCTCTGTGTTGAGTTTGAGAAATTCCTCTCCTTAGTAAGAAGTATCATTGATACTTACTATTTTACTTTAATATTTATGAGTGCTGTCTTATATTATCTAGCAAGGTCTGCCCTTGGGAAATCTAAAGAACCTTTAAAATACAAACCCTCTATTTCCAAGGCCACCTGTGTCCCACAGTTTGATGAGAATGGACAAGCATGACGTAGCAAGTGATTTTTATCACCTCCACATTTAAAGTCATAGGTGATGACTTTGCTATTAGTTCTTGGCAAGGAAACAAGTAATAGTACTCAGCAAGGAAACAAACAAATGGGAAAACTCGACTAGTTCTACTAAAATCCACACTGGCTGTGTTTCACTCAGTCTTAGAATCATGGTTACATTTGTAAACTTGTGTAATCCCAAAACATAACTGTGGTGAACATGTAGTGCAAGTATGATACAATCTATGTTCTACAGATGGATAACAAGTACCAAAAAGTGCCTTAGTAAGGTGATCCCTCATACCCTATGGATATGGGCATTGTATTCTGACTGATTATCGGATAAAGCTGATCACTCAGGATACTTTGTTTTAATTTGCAGTACCTCTTCCATTTACATTTATGGTGTTTGGCAGACGCCCTTATCCAGAGCAACTTACAGACGTTCTTTGAAGTCTCTATCAATAAATACATCATGATACTGGTTTACTAGGTCACCGACTAAGAATACCATCAGTCTAAAAACTTTGTTGGGGAGGTAATATAGTACAAAAAGCACACAAACAGCATGCTAATTTAAGTCCTTCCCTGTAATTGGAAAAGTTAACCCAAACCATGACAGCAAAATGCTCCCCACACCATAATAAAGCCAACATTTTCCCTTTGTCACCTGTCTATACTAATTTGTGTGTATGTGTAGGTATGATTCAGGCCCTGGCTGGGTTCTTTACCTACTTTGTGATACTGGCGGAGAATGGATTTCTGCCTTATAGACTTCTGGGATTGCGAATTGACTGGGACGACCGCAATGTCAATGATCTTGAGGACAGCTATGGACAGCAATGGGTACACGCAGTTATGCACATATGCACATTCCAGTTATACAGACCTACAGACACATTCTCTCCCAGACATAAAATCACTGCTGGAGGTATACAAAATGCAACCTAATCTCACAGAATAAATGTTCGTATGCAACGTATTTGCATCACTTTCTATACGTTGAAGATCAGTGTTCTGGCACAAGCGTACATTACATTGCAGTGTATCAAACATTCACACAAATGCTCTGAATGAGACATTCTGCACCAATATATTTTAAGCAAGTTAACCTTTACCACTACACTGTTTGAATAAGATCAATATGAAATAAATAATTTCACCTTTTTTTTAAACATAATGAGCATAATGAGAGGGTGATAATCATATTGTGCCTTCAGATCTATCTGGAGACTTTCTGAAAGGCTATTAATGCAATTGTCACTAGAAAATTTCCTTGTGATGCCTCATCTTGGAATAATTTCCATAAAATTACAAGATTTTGAGCTACTGACAGAGCTTTGAGTGTCTAGATGGGAAACACTCAACCCATTTTGAAAACATGTCAATAATTGGCAAACAATACTGATTCCCTTGGCATGCAGTGACTTTGATGAAATCCATCAATAAATGATCATATGGTCCAGCTGGCTGAATGTGTGCAGCCGTAGTATGCAAACAAAACATTTTGGTAACACTTCACAGTATTGTTCAACTCATGGGTAACTATGTAGGAACTAAGCAGGAAATAATTAGTAGTTCTTCATTACACTTATTTTTGTTAAATATTAGTTGATTACTCAGTAAGTAAGCTAGTAGGAGTTCATTATTAACTAAGCTATAATTACTTACATTTCTCCTGCATAGTTAGAACTCCTAGCTTTGGCTATTTTATAAAAACTAGTGATTTATTACTGATCATATCGACATTAATTCTTACCTCACATTAAGCCTTACCTTCCTCCCAGAGCTGTGCTACCTAATATACCTTAACCTATTCCAGTACTAGTGTCTATCAGTTATTATAGTTCTAAAACTAAACAAAAACTGATTGTTTTTATAAATGTTGTTATTATTAAGAGTTATTATATGTCCCCTAAAAGGAGCAAAGGGTTGGAGTGCTGTTTTTATTTAGCCAGTCAAGGTCTAAAGAAAGAGATGAACAACAGTAACCTACAAAAGTACATGGCTGTAATGTAGCAATGAAAAACAAATATTCTCCAATAACATAAAAATGTTGTAATTTTTTTTTTTTTTAAATAATAAAACACTAACATTTCAGTAATTAGTAATAAATTACCATGTGTAGTATTGTTGTAAATCATCATTAACTCCTGAACACAGTAACACGTTAATCATTAGTAGTTATTTTCCACGTGTTTCACTTTACAGTATTGTTCCATGTCATCATTAATGCATTTCACTTTATTACATTGGCTTGAAAGAGCCAACATTCTGTTCCTCATTATTATTATTATTATTATTATTATTATTATTATGTTTAAAAAATTGTACCATCTTCACAGGTCGCAATTTTTGATGTAGAGCTACATCTTTCGCCACAGGCATAGATCTCATATGTGAAGGAGTGCTTGTGCTTTTAGGAAATATTGGAAAGTTGACGTGTACCAATGCTCTGAAGTGGGGCATTTGTTCATAGGGAAAAGGTTGGGGTACTTTTATTCATTAGATCGTGCAAACCAGACTGCAGGATTTAAAGACATGAAACTCAATCATTATGTAGTACATGGGGAATCTAGCAACACCCTAGTAACCAACTGGATTATCACAGAAACCTGCTCCCAACACCATAGCAACCACCTGGAATATCATAGCAACCACCTAACAACAACCTAGCAACCAGCTGAGATCATATAGAAACCTCCTAGAAACAACAACCTGGAACTCCAAACATCTAACTAACAACACCCTAGCAACCAGCTGGACCACAATAGCAACTAATTAACACCATAACAACTAGCAACTGACTAGCTACAGCCTTGCAACCAACTGGTATCATATTGAAACCTTCTATAAACACTGCAGCAACCACATAAGACCCGATAACAGCCTCCTAGTAAACACCCTAGCAACTATCTGAGTTTCCTTAGCAACCGACTAGCTACAGCATAACCAACTGGGATCATATTGAAACCTTCTAGAAACACCATAGCAACCACATGTGAACCCATTCCAGCAACCTAGCAATACCAATACCATCAGCTGGGATTACCTAGCTTCCACTACCATACAAAATGGCTAGCATAGCAGTGACTTAGTAGCACCCTTACTACTGGTTGAGTTAGTCTAGTAATCATCTTCCTACACTCTACTAAACAACCTAGGGCTGCACGATTTGGAGAAAAATTCTAATTGCGATTTTTCTGATCAAAATTGCAATTTGTAATTTAAAATGCGATTTACTATTATTTAAGAAAAGAGCTACAGGTTTATTGTGGTGGTTTGCACAGCATCAAAGAAAGACCAAGCATAATCACAAATTTATCTTCTAACACTACAATAAACAAACAAAACAATGCAATTTCTAGTTCTACTGTTTATTTAAAACCACTTCAAAATTGTGGCATTCTTTTTTTCAAATAAAGCTGGCATGATGCAAGCATCTGTCATGATAAATCAAGCAAATAACTACAGTATCTAGAATAAAGTTAAATTAACTTAAATATGAATAAAATCTTAAACTTTTAAGAACACAAACACACTGTAAACAATTCTACATCAGTAAAACACTTACCATAACCTAAATTAAGGTTACAACAATGATGGCAAAAGTTTTTGCCATTTAAAGTGCAAAGTTCATGAATAATTTTGAGGCCAAAAAGCTAACAAGAAAACGTTCACGTCTTGATTGCATCACATTTTCACACTGTTCAGGGTAATGTGCTTAAAGATTTTTTGACAAAAAGAGCAGCATATCCACTCTCTCTGGTTTGAGGCATGACAGTTGACATGTTACTATATTGCCTGCTGCACTGAAGAGTCTTTCTGACGGTGTGCTTGTGGAAGGAACACACAGGTATCAGGAAGCCAATCTGCTCCACCTGGAAAAGTTAACCTGGTGCTGTTTCGACCAGGCCAGGGGATCCTCTTCTAGCCACCTAGTGCATCTTTCAATCCAGAAGCGATGTTTTCTCCCGTATAGTCAATTGGAAAGTATGATGTTTGTAAACAATGACTCTTTAATTCAAAATCCACACATAGGAAATGAACAGTGAGGCTCTGATATGGTTCAGTCGTCCTGCTGGACCACATGTTAGTTGTTGTCACTTAATATTCCACATCTTTCAGCTCAGCTTCAACCTTCTTCCTGCACGTATCGTACAGTTTTTGAATGGCTTGAGTAAAGAACATATCATAGGGAAAGTGATGTATTTTATTGAGCGTTACAATAAGATTCTTAAAACCATCTTTTGTGTGAGCATTAATCAGCACCATCTTTTTAGCCATGTAACTTGTTATGGTGTCTGTTATTTCGCAGTACCTTCGTGAAGATTTGTCAAAGGGTGTGGCACTTTCTATTGCTTGAAAAATTGAAGTTTTCTTGGAAGTCAGTCGTGGTGATTTCGACGAATCCATGTGTTCACCAGTGGACCTTCTGGCCATGCATTCATCATAGATGTGTCTGTGATACTTCTGCAGGTGTTGATACAGGTTGGTTGTGTTGCCACATGTGGTCGACACAGGCATTCGGCAGGTTTTACAAAGTACTTGCCTTTGAAGTACATCAGAACATTGAAATCCAAAATAAATTCGAAATATATGTGGTGCTTTTTTTTTTTTTTTTTTTTTTTAAGGTATCAAATCATCGGCAGGACTTTACTCTTCTACAGACACACTTTGTTGTGGAGTTGTACCGCTCCTGCTCATCTTTTCCAAATGACATTCTTGGCTCATTCGCTCAGCATGTGCAGTGTTAATGTCCCCAATTGGTTAAACTCTGCAGCAAACATAAAATGCTCAGGAAGCAAACCATCAATGACTAAGTGGATGCTTGTTCCCATATTTGATAGCCCTTAATTAAAATAATTGCAACTCTTGCAATTTGAAAATTGGCTGCATTTTAGCATTTATAACCAACATTACTACCATTTTACCCTTTACATATTACTTTTAGCAATTTACCCTTTACATGCTTAACTGTTACACATTTTCAACATTTTTAAATCAATGACAACAAAACATTGTAATATCCTTTACCACTTTTAGCATGTTTAGCAGGCTCTGTCAAGCCAACATCAAAGTTTGTTCATGAACTTTAGCCATCTAGTTGTTTAAAATCATAACTATATAGTTCAAATGCATACAACATTAAGTGACTTGGAGCTGATATAATGGTACAAAACAGTGCTGACAATTTAGTTATAGTTTAATTAGCTGAAACAGTTAAATAAGATAATAATAATAAGCAGAAACAGAACAAACTGTAACATCCCAATTATTCCCATGACGTGGGATTCAACGTCTTTTTTTTTTTAATGCAAAAACTCAAATTACTTCCTCTTTACTAGCACTTTTCACTACATAGGGTGTGATTTATACTGTGAGTGTCACCTGAGTGTCACGACTTCCCCTTTAAGCAGCGTGCTGCAGAGCATGTGAATGCAGCTGCCGAGCATGGTGCGCGAGCACCTGCTTTTTCGTTGTTGACAATCGTGACATTTGGACACATGCATTTGTTGTGTTTTGTTATGTCTCCTCCCTGTTGTGTCATTGGCTATTGTTTCACATGTGTCTGAATTGCCCTCAGCCGTCAGCTATTACGAGGCTGATTATGTTTGTATATATACCGCTCGCCTCCCAGCACACAGCGCGGAATATTGGATAGATTAGATACTTTGTTTACGTTCCTTACCATAGTCATAGTCCAAGCTGGTTTCTCCGCTCCCAGTCTCTCGCGATTGTTTATGTTTCATGTTTGGTATATCGACCCTGTATCCCGTGACCGTGACCTTGATTCCTGCTTTGTCCCTTGTATGCCTGTTTGCTGATCGTCTGACCTTTTGCATGTTTCTGGATTACATTATTGGATTAAATTTTGGATTTACCTGCCTGTGTCTCTCTCAATAAAACTGTTAACCTGCGATTGCATCCCTCCTCATCTCCGTTGCGTCACGATACGTGACAGAATATTCCGCCGTAACATGGATGCAGCAGGAAGACAGGGGAGCTCATGATGCGGTTCGGGAGTCCGGAAGTGAGGGTCGAGCTAGAACAATTTTTTTTGGGGGGGGGGGGGGGGGTAAGTCTGGCAGGCAAACCTGCCCTGCTGTTTACCCACTACTACAGGCAAGCTCATGCAGAGCCCCAGCCGGAGGTTAACCTGGCGACCTCAGAGCTCGAACCTGAGACCCACGAGGTGGGCTCACCTGCCAAGCTCCAGCTAGAGGTCAACAGGGAGGCCCCAGCACCAGAGCTCCAGCCTGAGGTTCAGGAGGGGGTCTCGGCCCCACAGATCCACTGTAAAGCTCAGTTACTGTCCCAAGGGTCTGTTAACACGGACAACCAAGCCCTGCTCACGTCCAAGTCTGCCAACACGGCCGACCAGGTTCTGCTCAAGCCCAAGTCTACTGACATGGCCGACCAAGTTCTGCTCAAGCCCAAGTCTACTGACACGGCCGACCAAGTTCTGCTCAAGCCCAAGTCTACTGATATGGCCGACCAAGTTCTGCTCAAGCCCAAGTCTACTGACACGGCCGACCAAGTTCTGCTCACGCCCAAGTCAGCTGACACGGCCGACCAAGTTCTGCTCACGTCCAAGTCTGCTGACTTGACCAACCAAGTGTCTGCTGAACCGGACAACAAAGCTCAGCCCACGTCCAAGTCTGCTGACCTGACCAACCAAGTGTCTGTTGACATGGACAACCAAGCTCTGCTCATGTCCACGTCTGCTGATCTGACCAACCAAGTTATGCTCACGCCAGAGTCAGAAAATGCGTTCGACCAAGTTCTGCTCACACCCGAGTTTGCTGAAACAGACAACCAAGTTCAGCCTGCAAGCTCTGCTGAGTACGTCGCTCTGCTTTCCTGTTCAGCCGAGGATGTCTCTCCGCTTTCCTGCACTGCTGAATACATCGCTCTGTTATCCTGTTCAGCCGAGGACATCCCTCTGCTTTCCTGTTCAGCCGAGGACGTCCCTCTGCTTTCCTGTTCAGCCGAGGACGTCGCTCCGCTTTCCTGCACCACTGAGTACAGCGCTCTGTTTTCCTGCCCAGCCGCAGATGTTCCTCTCCTATCCTGCTCTGCTGAGAACGTCGCTCTGCTTTCCTGCACTGCGGAGCCCGTCGCTCTGCTTTCCTGCTCTGCTGTGAACGTCGCTCTGCTTTCCTGCTCTGCTGTGAACTTCACTCTGCTTTCCTGCAATGCCGAGGACGTCGCTGCGCTTTCCTGTTCTGCTGAGGACGCCGCTCCGCTTTCCTGTTCTGCTGAGAACGTCGCTCTGCTTTCCTGTTCAGCCGAGGACTTCGCTCCGCTTTCCTGTTCCGCCAACGACATCTCCCCGCTTTCCTGTTCAGCCGAGGGCGTCTCTCGGCTTTCCTGCTCAGCCGAGGACGTTCCTCTGCTATCCTGCTCTGCTGAGAACGTCGCTCCGCTTTCCTGTTCGGCCGAGGACATCACTCTGCTTTCTTGCTATGCTGGGAACTTCGCCCCGCTTTCCTGTTCCACCGAGGACGCCACTCTGCTTTCTTGCTCTGCCGTGAAGGTCGCTCTGCCTTTTTGTTGCGCTACGAACACCATGCGGTCTCCTGGTTCTGCTTGGGACGTTTTGCCCAGGGGGCCGGGGCCGCCAATGGAGATGGACGTTTCATGGCACTCCGGGAGGATTGCCCTTGGGGGGGGGGGGTCGGGGGGGGGGGGTTGTCACGACTTCCCCTTTAAGCAGCGTGCTGCAGAAAATGTGAATGCACGCTGCCGTGCATGGTGCGCGAGCACCTGCTTTTTCGTCGTTGATAATCGTGACATTTGGACACGTGCATTTGTTATGTTTTGTTATGTCTCCTCCCTGTTCTGTCATTGGCTATTGTTTCACGTGTGTCTGAATTACCCTCAGCCGTCAGCTATTATGAGGTTGATTATGTTTGTATATATACCGTGCGCCTGCCAACACACAGCGCGGAATATTGGATAGATTAGATACTTCGTTTACATTCCTTACGATAGTCATAGTCATAGTCCACGCTGGTTTCTCCACTCCCAGTCTCGTGATTGTTTGTTTCATGTTTGGTAGATCGACCCTGTATCCCGTGACCGCGACCTTGATTCCTGCTTTGTCCCTTGTATGCCTGTTTGCCGATCGTCTGACCTTTTGCATGTTTCTGGATTACGTTATTGGATTACGTTTTGGATTTACCTGCCTGTGTCTCTCTCAATAAAACTGTTAACCTGCGATTGCATCCGTCCTTATCTCCGTTGCGTCACGATACGTGACATTGAGATTCAACCAAAAAGATTAACTCTACTGATCAAAATTTATAATGATATACAAGTAGTTTGAACTATATGGATGTGTATAAACAACACACTGAAACTTATTACAAATGACTGAAGTGTAACTGTAGGTTATTGTTGTCCATTTCTTTCTTAACCAGTGGCAAAATAAAAACAACACTCTGACATTGTGCTCCTTTGAGTAGAACTATAATAACATATACACATTAGACTCTGAGGTATTGGCATAGGTTAAGGTATATTAGGTAATAGAGTTCCAGGAGGAAGGTAAGGTTTAACTATTAATGTTGATGTGAACAGTAATTAACCACTAGTTATTATACAAGAGCCATAGTTAGCTAGTAGTTCTGCAGGAGAAATGTAAGACTCTGTAATTACTTATAAATTGAACAGTATTGTAAAGTGTTAGCAAAATGATTTGTTTGTATCTTACTACAGCACACCCTCAGCCAGATGGACCATTTGATCATTTATTGATTTTGATATTTCATAGAACTCACCATGCCAAAGGAATTATTATTGCTTGCCAATCACTGACGTTTTCAAAATGGGTTGAATGTTTCCCATGTAGACACACAGAAGTTCTGTCAGTAAAAAATCTGGTGAGAGAAATTATTCCAAGAAGGGGCATGATGAGGAAATTATCTAGTGACAATGGCATTGATAGCCTATCAGAAAATCTCCAGATAGATCTGAAGGCATAATGTGATCATCTCCCCCTCATTATATATGTTATGTTTAAAAAGATGTTGACCTATCCAAGTAGCAACACCCAATGACCTCCCAGCCATACTCATTATACTTCAGGGTGTCCAGCAATATATTTACCCTGTTGCAGGGTTATTATCGTAAATGAAAACTATCAGTGAAAAAACATTTTCATTAACTGAAATAAAAATAAAAATGTAAGTTTCCAAATAAATGAAAACTAAACTGCAACTATAATGTCCACCTGCAGTATGAACGAAAACTAAATAGATTTTCAGAGAAGAAAACTTTTCAGAGAATAAAACGTTTTTGTATTTTAAATGTTGGGTGGTCTAACTTAAGAAAAGAGGCTGAATGGGGTGGATCCATCAATGTTGTTGAATCATAAATGATCAGTAGATGCCAGAGTAATATTTATTAGAACTCCTTGGCACAGCAGCGATTCAGTAGCAGTGGAGGATTCAGGGTGTAGTTTCTTAATACCATTATCAACTGAAATATATGTAGAAGTAATCTATTTTTGAATATTATTGGTGTTCCAAATCGATTGTTAGTTTGTAATAATAAATCAGATATAAATAGTAAGAGCTCCCCTCCATTGCACAAGTTGGTAAGCCCAACCATTGCCTCACAACACAATGCTTGATTACTGCTGTTTGACTGGGAGAGGGCAAAGGTAGCTTTGAAGATGAAGAGAAGCGCTGCCTAGCAGACTATTTTGCATTGCTGTTCAGAAGTGTACAGAAAAAATAATAAAGCATGAACTCAGAAGGAGGTAGGATAATATGCTTTAATCTAGCTAATGACACTCCACGTGCATTGTTGCCAGCTAGCTAATTCATTGCAATTGAGCTATAAATATCAATATAAGTTGGCGAAAAACAGCCTTGTTATGTTAGCTTAATTTTTTTTTATATATAGTTCCCATTATTATCAACAACAAGGTTGTTCACACTGGATGTCGTGTTCACACTGTGCACTACAGTGGCATGTTAAAATCTCACAATAAACAATGTGTACAAGTTTTAATCAGTTACAGTGTGCATTCATTTGGACTGTTATTATGACCTGTGGAAATTTTCGATGAAACAATCAATTGATCATAAATGCTTGTGGATGATTAGACAGATGGATGGATGGATGGGTAGAACTATAGAAAGATAGATAAGCAGAGAGAAATTATGTAATGACACTGTAGATATAACAAAGCTTATATTTAATTTAAAAAATAAATAAATATCAGGACACATACACATTCACAATTCAGTTCAAATAGAAACTGAAACTAAATTAAACTGAAATTGAAAAATACAAACAAAATAAAAACTAGCAATATTTTTAAAAATATATTAACCCTGCACTGTTGTAATCCTCTTTGTAGTGCACCAAGTGAGCCAGGGAAAGATACAGGTACTTGTTCCCATTAAGCAGCAGCATGGCTATTAGCCTTCTGGATGAGAGTTTCTTTTTTCTGAATAATTTAATTATATTGGCTAAATTCACCAATTATCTAAATGAAAACAGGTAAATTTAAAAAAATGTCCTGGCCACAAAGCAAAGTTTGAAGGAATTAATAGCCATTTTCTGTACTTTTGAGGCATAAGCAATTAGAAAATAACTACCCAGGAACCAAAAATGTGTTAAATAGTATTATCCACATGCAGATATCCATGAAAACACAGGCATACTAACACACTTGTACATTGATTTGAAAGTAAACGCACAGTAGCAGTAAAATTGTATTACTTATTTCTGTTTGTGCTCTTTTGTGTTTCTTTTTATTATTCAGACCTATGAGCAGCGCAAGATTGTAGAATTCACTTGTCACACATCCTTCTTTGTGAGCATTGTGGTGGTGCAGTGGGCAGACCTCATCATCTGCAAAACACGCAGAAACTCCCTTTTTCAGCAGGGCATGAAGTATGTGGTGTGAGAATGTATGAGAGAAAGAGATGTGCATGTATTGGGGAAAACAAACAAATTAACTCTTTTTAAAAATTTGAAAAGATTAGATACTTTGTTCTTCTGAGAACATTTGTATGCTTGTCTCAAGACTGTTATTCACACAGAAGAAGATTTTTAGTGTCAGTCCTGATGGAACCCCATTTAATTTCCTGTCCTGTAGAAATAAGATTCTGATCTTTGGCCTGTTTGCTGAGACAGCCCTTGCTGCCTTCCTGTCCTACTGCCCTGGAATGGATGTTGCTTTGCGCATGTACCCACTCAAGTAAGACAGACAGACAGACTCTCTCTCTCGCACTCACTCACTCACACACACACACAAATACACACTTTGTACTTTATTACTACCTTTGGTTTATGTATTGCAGTACCTAAATAATATCGGGCCTAATCCCAACTCTAGTCCTAACCTTGGTAACTGTAATTAAATCTTTTGTCTCTTTTTATTTTTCTTTCAAAATTTCAAAAATTGTCCATGTAATGTAAAAAACAAATTTCTTCATGGAGGCCAGTTACATTTTCCCACATTTTCCTTTTTACAAAGTTAAAATGGTATTGTATATTGATCACACACACACTTGGCATACAGTTACTGACCAAAGTTGCGTTCCCCATATAAATAATCATAGCACAAAAAAAATCTTCCTTATGTATTTGAATGACTCTTATGAACACACTATACCATTTTATGAATATCACTTAGATACAATGACTCAGAAATGCAAAACATCTCAATCTCTCACCCTCTTCTTTTTTTTTTCCAACTCCCTCACTCTCTGCTCTGTCTCTCCATTCTACTTTCTCTCTTTTTAGGGTCTACTGGTGGCTCTGTGCTCTTCCATACAGCCTGCTCATCTTTATCTATGATGAAATCCGCAAATTAATTCTGAGGAGGAGGCCAGGAGGTGAGTGAATCAAACATGATTAATATGAGTTCTACTTGCTTTCATTTCAGATGTAAATGGTCTGCACTTATATAGTGCCTTTTAATCTTAACGGTTCTACAAAGTGCTTTACACTGTTTCTCATTCACCCATTCTCACACACACACTCACACACCAATGGCAGCAGAGCTTCCATTGGGAACAACTTTGGGGTTCAATGTCTTGCCCAAGGACACTTCAGAATGTGGAGGCATGTGGGCCAGGAAACGAACTGCCAACCCTACAACCCACCCTACCACCTGAGCCCCACAGATGTCCACTGCAGTTTCCTTCAGAACTACTGGAGTATTCCCATTTGCTCATTTCCTAGACAAGTGCTAATAGCAAAATGATCACCTTGTAACTGTGACCTCACATGTCTCTCCACTATGTTATGCTTGTCCTTTTTCCTATTTTTATTTTATCAAGGAATTGAGGAAGTATAGCACACTATATTACATTTCTTGCTAATTCAGCACTGTCAAGAAGAGTGTACATTAACACACAACTTGCAGGATGGTTGTTTTCATTTTTAAAACAGACAGGTGGCCTATTGTTTGTGTCAGCATGGGTGCTGTGGTTGGAGACTAACTGATTCCTTGCTGCGGAGACCAGTAACCCTAGCCGGTCAGCTCTCCCATCCATCCTGCTCTCCAATTTCTGCTCTCTGCACAATAAACTGGACTACATCCGACTCCATCAGGCAAGGCTGCATGAGTTTAGAGACTGCTGCATCTTTGTCTTCACAGAGACATGGCTCAGCGACCGAGTTCTGGATGCTGCCATTCAGCTAGACAGGCTCACCTCATTTTGTGCCCACAGAAATGCAGCTTTGTGCAGTAAGGCTCGCGGTGGTGGCTAGTGTGTTTACCAGCGCTAATACTAAGGAGACACTCTGTGAACTATATGGGGCTATTAGCGAACAGCAGAACACACACCCCGATGACCTACCGGTTGGCCCCACCCCCACAGTGACCTCATGGATAATGGCGACATGCGGTGCATGTGGCAGGGCATTCAGGCCATCATCAACTACAGGACAACATCACCCGCCTGTGACAGTGACATCTCCCTTCCAGATGTGCTGAACAACTTCTGCACTCGGTTTGAGGTGCAGGATGACATGGTGGCGAGGAAGACCACCCCTCCTCCCAATGATTGGGTGCTATGTCTAACCATGGCTGTTGTGAGGAAAACTCTACGCACAGTCAACCCACGGAAGGTTGCTGGATCAGATAACATTCCTGGCAGAGTGCTCAGAGGATGTGCAGACCAACTGGCAGATGTCCTCACTGACATCTTCAACATCTCCCTGAGCAGCGCCATCATTCCAACGTGCTTCAAGGCCACCACCATTGTCCCTGTGCCAAAGAAATCTTCAGTGTCCTGCCTCAATGACTCCCGTCCCATTGCACTCACATCCATCATCAAGAAGTGCTTCAAGAGGCTTGTCATGAGGCACATCATGGCCTTGATGCCCCCTCACTGGACCCGCTGCAGTTCGCCTATTGCCCCAACCGCTCAACAGATGATGCCATCGCCACCACCCTACATCTGGCCCTCACCCACCTGGACAAAAAGGACACCTATGGAAACAGCATCTCCAATACCACCACACTGAGCACGTTGGCACATCCCACAGGGATGTGTGCTCAGTCCACTGCTGTTCACGCTACTGACTCACAACTGTGCAGCAATGCACAGCTCAACTCACAACAAGTTCGCTGATGACACGGCCGTGGTGGGTCACATCAGCAAGAATGAAGAGTCAGCATACAGAGAGGAGGTGCAATGGCTAATGGACTGGTGCAGAGCCAACAACCTGTCTCTGAACAAAACGAAAGAAATGGTTGTTGACTTCAGGATAACTCTATGCTGAACATCGACGGCTCCTCCGTAGAGATTGTCAAGAGCGCCAAATTCCTTGGTGTTCACCTGGCAGAGAACCTCACCTGGTCCTTCAACCCCAGCTCCATAGTCAAGAAAGCCCAGCAGTGCCTATACTTTCAGAGAAGTCTGAAAAAAGCCCATCTCCCACCCCTCATCCTCACCATGTTCTACAGAGGAACTGCTGAGAGCATCCTGAGCAGCTGCATCACTGTCTGATTTGGAAATTTCACTTTATTGGCTTGCAAGACCCTGCAGCGGATAGTGAGGACAGCTGAGAAGATCATCAGGGTCTCTCTTTCCTCCATCATAGACATTTACACCACACGCTGCATCCACAAAGCCAACAGCATTGTGGATGAGCCCCACATACCCCTCACACAAACTCGTCACCCTCCTGCCATCTGGAAAAAGGTACCCAAGCATCCGGGCCCTCACAGCCAGACTGTGCAACAGCTTCCTCCCCATGCCATCAGACTCCTCAATACTCAGAGACTGGACTGACACACACACACGCACATACACACACGCGCACACATGCACTGAACTGAACACCATCCCACTCCCACTGCAATATTTGCACATTCCTGCATTGACTGTATTCCATTTTTTGCTGCTACTGTACTTTATAAAAAATATCGTATTTAATTTCTTGTCACTATTATACACTTTACCTGGCTGCTATTGCAATAACTGCTATGTCTATATTTGGTATATGTTATTCTGCTGAATAATAAGTCATAGCATGTTATGTTTACATTGACACCATTTTTAAATTATATTGTTACTCTTTGGCACCTATCTTTTGCACTACCTGTTATAACAGTCACTTCCACACTAAAACTGTGCACTGGTTGGCGCTACATTGTCACTTACTGTGCCTATTTTCCTGTTTTAGTAGTACTGTAATGTCTTGTGGTGTTAGCACACGTTTGCATGTGCACGTTATGTAAAAATGTGTCGATCTTATTTAGTTCTGTCTCATCTCATATAGTTAGTGTGTTGTTTTATGTAGCTCCACAGTCCTGGGGGAACGTTGTTTCAATTCACTGTGTACTGTACGAGCTGTATATGGTTGAAATGACAATAAAGCCACTTGAAATTGAGGTGTCAGAACACATCACAGCTTGCTGTGTATGGGGCTGCGTAGCCATAGACCAGTCACAGTGACCCCTGTCCACAGCTGAAAGCACTTACAATGGGCAAACGAGCATCAGAAATGGAAGATGGTGCAATGGTAGAAAGTAGCCTGGCTTCTTTTACATCATGTGGAGAGCCGGGTGTGTGCGTGTCACTTACCTGGGGAAGACATGGCACCAGGATTCACTATGGAAGAAGGCAAGCTGTCAGAGGAAGTGTGATGCTCAATAATGCGCCCTGCCACACTAAAAAAATTGTTCAGCAAAGGTTTGAGGAACATGATTTGGCCTCCAAATTCCCCAGATACTCAGTCTGATCAAGCATCTGTGGATAGTGCTGGACAAACAAGTTCGATCCATAGAGGACCCAACTCACAACCTACAGGACTTAAAGGATCTGTTGCTAATGTGTTGGTGCCAGATACCACAGCACGCCTTCAGTGGTCTTGTGGATTTCATGCCTCGACAGTTCAGAGCTGTTTGGTGGCACATTCAGCTGATCAGTGTATACAAATGTATATATTGATTTATGTAAATGGTGAAGTGTATGTATGTATGTGTATGTATGTGTATGTATATATATATATATATATATATATATATATATATATATATATATATATATATATATATATATATATATATAATATGCATACATACACACACAATGCTGTGAAAAAGTATTTGATTTCTTCTGTTTTTTGTGTATATCTCACACTATATTGTTTCAGAAATGAAAACAAAATCTAATGCCCTTGCACCCTCGCATGTTGGGGCTGCTCTTCCAGGGTAACGCCATTCCATTTTTTTTTTTTTAAATCATTTATATGTTAGGAGTGTATTATGATGTAAAACTATATATGACTATATGTTTGACCATAACCAAATATTGGCATGTAGATGTCATCAGGTCAAGATTTGTATAAAATATGTGAAGTTTGGTACAGATTGAACATTGTATGCTTGAGTTATAACAACTTCCTGTTTAATAGCAGTAATAGCACTCTTTAGCACTTAGCTAAGTGCTGCTAGCATGTTTTAACATATTTCTAGCATGTTGTTAGCATGTTTAGAATTTGTTGCCATATTTTATATGTTGCTTGGAATACTTCAGTGTAAAACATGTCACTTCCTGTTGCCAGGAATATTGAACATATTGCATTATATATATATATATATATATATATATATATATATATATATATATATATATATATATATATATATATATGTGTGTGTGTGTGTGTGTGTGTGTGTGTGTGTGTGTGTGTGTATGTGTGTGTGTATTTTCTTTACATAACTTACTGTTCATATTTATTCAGTCTTTTCTCCTCTGTTCTCTTCACAGGTTGGGTGGAAAAAGAGACCTACTATTAATGGATATAAGCTGTATCAAGGTGTATAATCCAAATGTGGTGTTATGGTTTGAACAAGGGTTTCTAATTCCAGTAGTGTGATGTCCTGCTTTAATGGATTTACTCTTTCCCAACCTTAAAGTACCTCATTAATCTTATCAGTGTGTTATCAGGGTTGCATAAATTATTCTATGATACTGATGTAAAAATTTATCTTGAAATTTTGTGAATCCTTTAGAATTTTCTATATTTCTGCATAAATATGACTTAAATCATCATATTTTCACACAATTCCTAAATACAGAGAACCCACTTAAACAAATGAGATAAATATATTATACTTGGTCATTTATTTATTGAGGAAAATGATCCAATATTATGCATCTGTGAGTGGCAGAATTATGTGAACCTTTGCTCTTGGTATCTGGTGTGACCACCTTTTGCAGTAATATCTGCAATGAAATGTTTCTGGTAAGTGTTGCTCAGTCCTACACATTGGCTTGGAGGAATTTTGGCCCATTCAGCTTCAACTCTGGGATGTTCTTCTATGGGACGTTCTAGAACACTTCTATGGTAAACTATGGTACTACTTCCACCATGGTTCACAGATGGTATAAGGTATTTATGCTGGAATCCAGTGTTTTCCTTTCTCAAAACATAACACTTCTCAAAAAAAAAAAAAAAATTCCTATTATTGGTCTCTTCCTTCCACAAACTATTTTCCCAATAATCTTATGGCTTGTCCATGTGAGTGTTAGCAAACTGCAGATGTGCATCAATGTTCTTTTTGGAGAGCAGAGGCTTTCTCCTTGCAACCCTGTGATGCACACCATTGTTGTTCAGTATTCAACAATGGTGGACACAGGAACATTAACATAACTCTCCAGTGTGAGAGTCCTTTAGTGATCTTTGTTGGTCGACCACAACTTGGGAGGGTAACAATGGTCTTTAATTTCCTCCATTTGTACACAATCTGCATGACTGTGGATTGGTGGAGTCCAAACTCTTTAGATATGGTTTTGTAAACTTTTCCAGCATTATGGACATCAATAACTCTTTTTCTGACGTCCTCAGACATCTCATTTGTTCGTGCCATGATACACTTCCAGAAGCATCTGTTGTTAAGACTTTGATAGATCCCTGTTCTTTAAATAAAACAGGGAGCTCACTCACAACTGATTGTCATCCCAGTAATTGAAAACATCTGACTCTAATTTCACCTTAAAATTAACTGCTAATCCAAGTGGTTCACTTACTTTTGCCACTCACTGATATGCAATATTGGATCATTTTCTTCAATAAATAAATGAACAAGAATAATATTTTGTCTCATTTGTTTAATTTGGGTTCTCTTTATCTACTTTTAGGATTTCCGATGATGATTTAGGTCATTTATGTAGAAATATAGAAAATTCTAAAGGGTTCCCAAATTTTCAAACGCCACTGTATTAAAAAAAATAAATATAAATAAAAACCTTTTGACTATTTTTATTCATCAGAAACTTTCATTCATTCATTCATCTTCAGTAACTGCTTTGACCTGTCCTGGTCAGGGTTACAGAGGATCCCTAGCCTATCCTGAGAACACTGGGCTCAAGGCAAGAATACACCCTGTATAAGACACCAGTCCATCGTAGAGCACCATGAGTCATTGATAAATTAAGCCTATGAGTGTAGATCTAAAGAGAACTTTTTTGTTCATTACGTTCTGAGAGTGAATGCATATGCCCCATTGTAAAATGGTTTAATGTCACAATTCTGTAAGTGATTTTCTTTCTGATAGTGGATATGCAAGATGGCGTACAAAAATTTAGCTAGTTATCTAGTTGTGGTCAATTAGTATCATTAGCTTGCAATATGTTATTAGCTTTGAGGATACTTTACAGTTCTGTCATTATATCTAATACCTTAAACCAGGGAAATCATGCTACTGTTCACTATATAACAATACTTGAAAATCCCTGATATTTTGGGATTGGGTGACTGTCCCTTTGTTTACATAGGTATTGCATTTCTGCATTTTTGTGTCATTTCAGTATAATAAACTCAGTTTAATTGAGTTAAATGTTAGGTTAGTCAGTGTTAAGCATAATGCTCTGAACAATAAGATCCAGCAGTAAAATGCTGGAGACAATAAGTGTGAAAATTTCAATAAAACACAACCATCAAGTGAGTCACTGTTGGTTTATTACTCCCACCTTCCAAATACTTGCCAACTAAGTCCTACCATTTAGGCCAGTGGACATGGCACCACTAAAGCCTCCTGATTCCTCTGGAAAATTGCCAGAGTTCTCCCTAACAAATCCAACCCTCCTGATTCCTCTGGAAAACTGCCAAAGTTCTCCCTATATCTTGTTTAAATTCTCAAATGTTTTTTTTTTCTTTTCATTATTGCAAACTGCTACTAAAGCTCAAGAACTAACAGCAATTTGATCATGAGTGGTGCATCTCTCTATATTCAATGTCAAATATATTAAATTGGCAATCAAATTGGCAATCTGTTTTGTCTTAGTAGGTGAGAACTGTTCCTTAGTCTGTTGTATATCCTGCTATGGCCCTTGAAACCAATGCCATTTGAGAGTTTTGGAAGCTAAAAAAGTTATGTGCAATTTCCTAGGAATAAATGAATATGAAATACAATACATTTTCTGTTGGATTTTTCATTCACTCATTCTTCTTCATTAACAACTTTATCCTGATCAGGGTTGTGGTGGATCTGTAGCCTATCCTGCAAACACTGGGGGTGAGGTGGAAATAAACCCTGGATAGGATGGAGTCCATTGTAGGACAACATGCACACATATATTCACATACCTAGGGGAAATTTAGCATAGCTGTTCCCTCTTTCTAGTAAGTTTTTATGAGGTGCCAACGCTACCCTCTGCACTGTTAATCTCTGTACCAGGCACTTTGGAATTTACAAGAACATGTGGTTATCAAGTTTTTTTTTGTAATTGAAATATAATGTTACCTTATTAGTTAGCACAATATCAACACAATGTCCTGCCTCATCTAAACAAACAGTAACACCAAGGCAGCCTCTGTAGCAAGTGTTTTTAGCTACCTAGATAAGCATTTTAAAATTATATTAAAAGATGAGTTTCATTTTGATTCAGTAGAATGGATTCAGTGTATGTTTATTTAAGGTTGCTTTTTTCCCTCTCAAGTGATGCAACAGAGAAGTGTTCTCCCTGTGGCCATCTGTGAACTTATCACAGATCACAGATAGTGACCAGCCCACTTATGCTGCTCTGTGAAGTTCAAATGATGCAGTTGGCTAACTTCAATTGTCTTAGGGGAAGCACTTTTTAGCCTTCACCCTCCCTGGTTGATAACTGTTATATGATAGTGGAGAGCTGGCTGCTGGGTGGAAAATGGCAGGCGGCCCACCCGACAGCCAGCTGGTGTGGTTTTCCAAACTAGACATACTTACTGGTTATAGAGAATAGTTAATCGATCCGATTACATGAAATGCCATTTTAGTAGAAAAAAAATAAATAATGCTCATGATATAAATAATAAAATGAGTAAATGCAGCAATAAATGAGTCAATGTATTGTAAAATAATAAAATAAATATTACTGATTATTAAAACAATATTATTTCATTATACTCATTTTTCCAAAAACATCATCAAATTTCCTTTATGTCAAAATGGCCTTTTCCAAAATAATTTCATAATGCCCTGTTTTCATTTCATAATGAGGCTTTTAATTCATGATGATAGTTTTATTTCATTCTGTCTTAAGCTGTCAGTAAACATCAGTGGGGTGGAGTCAGAGCATCATTGGTTTCTCAAACATTCAGGCCAATGCAACAGCTCACCAAATACAATCATTAAATTAAACGTGCAAGCAGCATTTAATGGAAAATAAATTAAACAAATGACAAGATTACAGACATTTTTAAGAACTGGCACCAGGAAGGAACCAAGAATCTTTAGAAGTGAAGCTTGTCGTTTATTACAGTGCACCACCCAGAGAATGCACATTTGTTTTGATGCCGAGGAAAGCTTCCAAGGTGAAAATGAGCACACAAACGCGTTAGTTAAAATGTTAACAGACACTGGGTCATATCTTTTGAACAAATGAATATCAAAATCCTGTTCAGTCATTTTTGTGCGGGTTTGTCCACTGATAATTTCATAATTTTCCTACGTATGGTTCATAGGGCTGCCATAGACTCCCAGTTGAGAATAATAATAATAAGATGAAGAAGAAAACTAACTGATACAATAGGTGCCTACGCACTTCCTTTGGTGCTTGGACCCTAATTATAGATTCAAGCAGCGATTAAAGGGGCCAAGCACCAAAGGCACAGTAAGCGCAATGTGGAGCCTGAAGAGCACGAAGAGGAGAAATAGAATGTACATGAATGAATAAAAGATAGGTTCAGAAGCACCTCTGAGAATAAGATTGAACAGGAAATTTATTTGCATGGCAAGAGGTTCAATGTTTACTGCAAAGCTGAGCAACAAAAAAATGGAACCGAATGACAAACAATTAAAGACACTTTAAAGAACTTGAACTCCATGGGAATCGAACATAGGGCCTTTTGAACTAAAGCTTGTTGTTTATCACAGTGGGCCACACAGAGAATGCAGCTTTGGTGTGATGCTGAGGAGAGTATCCAAGGTGAGAATGAGCAGAGAAAAGCATTAGTTAGAAGGTTAACAGATACTGTATCATTTGAACAGATATGAATATCAAAATTATGTTTAGTGATTTGTCCACTGATCATCTGAACCAATTTTGGTAAGAATTGGACAAAATTTCTTTGAGGAGTAGCAAAAAAACTGAATACTGTACATTTCAAAATGTGACTACTGTAATGGGTGGAGTCTCACTGTAAGACATGCATGGTGATCAACATGAGGAGACTAATCTAAGGAACTAAATGTCTTTTCTCTAT
This sequence comes from Ictalurus furcatus, assembly GCF_023375685.1. Classification (NCBI taxonomy): domain Eukaryota; kingdom Metazoa; phylum Chordata; class Actinopteri; order Siluriformes; family Ictaluridae; genus Ictalurus; species Ictalurus furcatus. Next base: position 10,785,657 of record NC_071274.1, read on the forward strand.
GACAAAATTTACAACAGCATTTGCATGTAGATGTCCTCAGGCCAGGATTCATATCAAACGTGAAGTTTCTTTCTAAGGAAATAGCTTACTAAGCTCAATGTCATATTGATATTAAATGCAACCCATAGTAATTAAACATCATTTCATTTCTCATTTTATTTATATTTAATGAAGTTATTATAATATCTATTTTTATATTAAATTATTTATTTATAACTAAGCACATTTTCTTTATATTTTTGCACTTTTATTTTTGTTTATCAGTTTAAGATTTGTTCCCCCAGTACAGTGTCCATGTCTGCTGATAATATTTTGTTTTGGGGGGTTTAAATCAAAACATGGAAACTGGATTTGACATTTCTAGTGATATCTGGCAACCGTGAGTTTAAATGAAGTGAATTAGGAAGTTGAAGCAGATGATGTACAGAGTTACTTGTCATCATAATGGCTTCTTTGCAGTATTTCCACATTTGTTCGGTTGACTGAGGAGATGAAAAACAGTGTGAAAGTAACTGTTGCATGGTGTAGATGCATTTTGGAGTTGCAGTTTTTATCCTGATTGTATTATACAACTCCGAACAGGTCACTCGCACCGGTGCGAATAAATATTTATTCACAGTCGCACAAAATACTTTTCAGTCACAAATGTGAGTGAAATGGTCGCACTATAGAGCCCTGAGTTTATCTGCAAAGTTTTTTCCCGTTTGGCACGATGACATTTAATATCCCCGACAACCTCTGTAGTGCCATTTAGCATCATGTTAATGTCCTTGATTTCTCCTTGCACAAAGCGCTGGAGCTCGAAGCGAACCTAGCAGCTCGAGGGCTAAAATGCTAACTCAATTTCGGGGTTTTGGCACTACAAAATGACGTCATCCCTGCGCCGCTCTATGGTGATTGGCTGTAAGCGTAGGAAGCGCTTGATTTGATTTGCAGTGGAGTTTTCTATTAGCGGAGGACGAAATTTAAACGTTAATATCGCAGTCGATCATGTTCATTTAATCGTGGGCAGTCAAAATCGTAATTGCGATCAATATTCGATTAACTGTGCAGCCCTAGGCCACCGTCATTGCTGTTGAAGAGGTTACAGACCCAATGCTTTGCATCAACTTGCAAGGAGTAAGCTCTCTTATAGGTGTTTTGTATAAAGCCATTTTTTCATTTTTATTTATTTATTCATTTTCATATGATACATTTACATGTGATTCATATTCGTGTGATTCATATTCATGTGATTCATTTTCATGTGATTCATATCCGTGTGATTCATTTACATGTGATTCATTTACTGATTTGCTTCTCTTTAAATCCAGTTTTCGACTGTGATATTACAAAGGTCTTTCCAGATTATTACTTGCCACACTGTATGAGATAACCCCAGTAAAACTGCCTGAATTCTATAATATAATTTGTTCACCATGTTAGGTTTAAAACCTCTAAAAACAGAGTCGCAATTGACAAACATTACTCCGTTCCAGTTCACATCCTTCAAAGCATTGGCATGTTTTGTTTACTCTCACAATCCCCCAAACACACACACACCCAAAGTCTCCATAAAAATAAAAATAAAAATGAGACAGCAGTGTTTCCCACAATAACCAAAAGTTGTCCACAATGTGAAAACAACTCGGAGAGTAAGCTGAACTAATCAAGAAAATTACCAAGACAAAAAGTTCCAGTAAGAGAAAAAGCCCCCACTGACTTCAAGTCTGATAAACAGTCTGCACACAATAACAAAAATAATGCCTTACACTTTTAAAGACTTGTAAGAAATGATATAACAGTGTAGCACGTAAAGCCGAGGAAAAACACTAATACAGTTAAATAAACATAAACTCTAACCCAGTCAGAGCCTCAAAACAGAGAACCACATTAATACCGAAGTAGATTTAAGAGGAGTGAGTTCACAAAATCTAGGTGAAGTAATGCAATGACGATATCTTCAATAAAAATTCGAATACTGTACAGCTGGAAGGCCGAGTGAAAAAATAAAAATAAAAGAAGAGCGAAAAAGATGCCGCTGTGTAAGTGATACAGTTCACCCCGATATCAAGAGTTTAACATAGTCTCCTGCTTCCTCCGCTGAAATAAAGATGGTCAAATCCCTCACTTTAATCCACTGGAGCTCTCTCGAACGGTGTAAAATGTCAACATAGTCACTGTGATAGTGGAATCTGCACACAATAGCTCGTGGTCGTTCGCCAGACTTGGGCTTCGGCTGAACGGTCCGGTGGGACCGGTCCAAAACCGGCTCCTTCTCCAGACCAAACGCCTCTTTTAACAAGGCCGCTACAGCAGCAGTTGTACATGTGTCAGTGCCCTCTGGAACTCCCACTATCATAACGTTATTGCACCGTGACCTCGACTCCAAATCCTCACATTTATTCTATAATTGAGTCATGGTCGGAGTGAGAGACTCTATAGTAGTCTTCATGTGAGCTATGTCATCGGTGCAACCGGAGAGAGTGTGCTCCATTTCTCCAACAGTACCTTTCAGTGTTGATATGGTAGCCTCGGTAACAACTTTATCACTAGCCAGCTGTGTTTTCACGGCCTGCAGGTCAAGCTGAACAGCAGACAGTGCAACCTTGAAAGTCTCCTGGAGCTCCTTTTCAAAAATATCGGTGATGTCCTTCCTCAGTAAAGCCAGCAGCTCGAGTCTGAGTGCGGCGAAGTCAGAGTCATCGCTCAGCGACGCGGATTCAGGGGAAGAAGGAGACTCACTCGCGGCGCGCACACATGGCCTCAGTCGTGTCTGAATGCTACCACGGGTTTTCATGTTCTTTCCAGACATTTTAACGTACCACAAAGTTAAAAGTGCAAACAAGGAAACAGAGTAGAATAAGTCAAAATCTATTTTATGAACGAAAAGTGCAAATTAATTACAATTTTAATCGAAATCAGGAGGAGCCTCGAACTTCGCGTCCTACTCCATCGAACTCCGAATTCGAATCCATTTTTTAAATTATTTAAGTATTCTCTTAATAATCTGTTGCTTTCTCATCATAGTTGGCTTCTGGGGATTATGACGCCCACAATAACATAGCGTCCTACATAAATTTGGCTGGGACGTTTGGTGTTATCAAGGACCAACAAACAGCCAGGAAGATTGCCTTGGACACTGCACTGGTACTGGCTTGGTCGCAGCTGGTCTGCATTTGAGAGGCGTGCCATCCCTAACAATATTCATGTTGTGATTAATAGTTTTTCTTTTTCACTTGTAATGCTGTTCATATAAATACTCTTCTCTTGATTTTGGCTTTAGAACAGTTGCTAAGTGCTTGAAAACTCAACAGCCTCAAAGAAGGTTTGAAAACCCTGGGGGGTTCTGGAGGCAATGTGGAAAAATCCAGCTACTTTTGCAAAGGTCATATGTCACCCTCAGCACTACACCTACAGCAACTTCTCTGCTCTGACGGAGCCTGAATTGAATCTGTCGGTCTCTTCCAAAAGGAACACAGAGAACCCTCTTTATTGAAATTCAAGGTAAAGGAATTTTTGAGTCCTAATAGATGTCCTCTAAAAAATACCTATCAGTTGTGATACAAATTGACTGTGGGTAACTCCCTTGATTTACAGTACTTGCTAATTATTCCTTCATCTACAATACTGTTTGTTCCATACTTTTTTTAAACATTACAAAAATGATTTTGGTACTTATTTCTTAAATATTTTTAGGTAATACAATGAAGGAGGGGAGGGGGGGCACAGTGGGTTGAGGTTTTGATTCCCACTGTGGCCCTGTGTGTGCAGAGTTTGCATGTTCTCCCTGGGTACTCTGGTTTCCTCCCCTGGTCCAAAGAAATGCATTGTAGGCTGATGGGCGTGTCCTGTGTGTGTGTGTGTGTGTGTGTGTGTGTGCGATTGTGCCCTGCAATGGACTGGCACCCTGTCCAGGGTGTCTCTTGCCTTGTGCCCCATGCCCCCAAGGATAGGCTCCAGGTTCCCTGTGACCCAGTAAGGATAAGCGGTACAGAAAATGGATGCACTGACAATGAATGTGACTAATTTAATGTTTTCATTTTAAAAGAGAATACAAAAACATTGTTAGGACACTTGTCATAATATAACAGACTTGATAATGTCTAAGGTACAATTTCAGCCACTTCACCTCAGGGTTACCACCTCATGGTCACCTTCAGATAGTCCAATTCAGAATAATATTACAAGTATTAGAGTTGTGTACCTTGTTATTATGGGTCATGTGACATGTTTAAAGTAAAATTAAATTCTATTTTCTTTTATAAGAATGCTAACCACTACCCACTTACCCCTGTTCTACTGATGAACCAGCGACATCTATAAATTCTTTTTTTTTTTTTTTTTTTACACACACACACACACACACACACACACACACGTGACCTCACCCAAACATTCACTTCCTTCACGACATTGAAGAGAATGAGGTCACAATATCCTAAAGCAAATACATGTTCACTGCCTATATCTTCCAACTGTTCATCAAGCCTATGCTGATTTTAAAAAGAACATGATTTATGCAATTCAATTGTCCAGGCTTTTGGGTTTTGTTAAATGGTATAATGTTCTGGTTTTGCAGAGCGTTAACATTTTCTTACAGTTCTAAGTCTCTTTTTAAAAGATACAGGTTTGTGTTCTTGCCATACACTCTAGAGCAGAGGTTCTCAAACTTTTGTAACTATTGTAATTATAGCTGACACTTAGATGAACATTTTACAGTTGGTTGTGTGACTACATCATTCCCTTCAAATGCTATTGAGCTTTAAATGATGGTATATTTTGTGTATGGGCCATTCTGCAGTGAAATACATGTCAAATTACATGTGATTTAATAGTTTATTTTAATAAATATCAAAAATCTAAAAGGTGTGCGCCATACCGGACACTTAGTTGAACACTTTACAGTTGACTGTATGACTGTAAGTCATTCCCTTCAAATGCTATTGAACTTAGAAACGTATATGAAAATGTCTTATGTAACTTTAGAGACGGTCCCTTAATTTCCGCATATCTGAGAATATCGAACGTCCAACGTCAAACCAACTTTATTCCAGTCTTTTAGCTGGGAGTACGCCAGAGGGGTAGTATGTCCGAATTCTCAGTAGGCGAGAAACAGTAGCTGAGAAATACCCAGATGGCGTACTGCTTCCAGCGAGATTTTGCAGTATGCAACCGATGGACACTACGCGAGTCAAAAATCCCATAACGCTGTGCGACTGGTACGGACGAGCTCAGAAAAATGGTGAAAGACCGTGCGTCCGCTCTTTTTAAGTATTAAATCTTGGTTAAACAGGACTTGTTTAACAATACCTGAATAAATTGTTAACTTGTTTAAGGTTTAAACAAGAAAACAGTTGTCAGCATTTGAAACCTTTTTTGTGATCTCCATCATGCCTTAGCAGGCCAAGCTAACGGTAACGAATTTACCTCAGCCTGTTAATACTGCTAATTCAGTTAACTTTCCTGATGTGTATTTTGCCGTTAATGTGGTTCCCTTTAATCTGGTGGTTCCTTTAAGATTTTTGTGTTTATGATGACGTCGAAGGTCACATGATAATGCCAACATGACAGATATAAAGTGTTTTCGACTTCATGCGGCGCTGCGCATTCCGATCAGCGGCTGACATGAAGCAGTTCAAGCTGGTTCGAATTTTTGCCCTACTTGAGACGGCACAGACGCCACGTCAGTGTGACGTATGGCATCAAAGTACAGCAATAGTGATACGAGAGCAGCTGGCTCCCTCAGCCAGCGCAGCTTCTCCAGAGCGGCTGCTCGAGCTCTGATGACGACACAGCTATTTCACGATTGGACAGACTCACCGATGACAACGATAACATGCTTTTCATGTTTATTCTGACACCTTCATTTCCTCTCAGGCTCATAAATCCGTATTTTTATAGTAGTAAAAACCCTTTTCATGCACTCTTAATGTTATATTGTGACATATTTATCAAAATAAAACTGATTTTTAAAAATATAGACCCATTTTATTGGTTTTTAAATAATACAGGTTTATGTTAAACTTTTTCTGAAATATTACATCTAATCCACTTTGTCTTCTTTACAGAAAGCAAACACCGCGCGAGCTTCACTACGGGAAGTGTCAAGCTTGACCGCTCCGTTTTCAACTCCTCCCGTGACTGCAAGCGGCAACTCTCGCTGATCAGTTACATCCAGCCGAAGTCGATCGCACCTGTCGCACGTCCGGAATTGTATTCATACTACACACATACTGATTAGTACGTACTGTTCCAACAGCTATGCATTAGGTAGTGCATCGAATGCAGTATGTACTATTACATTACGCGATTTCGGACGCAGAGTCACAGTCGCGTGTCCGTCACGTCATATACTCCCTGCTTATTGATTGGCTAGAGAAGAGCTGTTGGCTTAGAACCGGTAGGCCAATAGAGACTTTAATCCCGCCCCTTATTTGCATGACACTTTGTTCGTAGTTTTTGTAATTACACAAACTTGGAAACGAAGGTAAAGAAAATTGCGTGAGTGAAAATAAAATTATGAACAAAAAATTAGCACAGAGAGAGGAAGCATCAGAGTAAATGAAACATGGAAAGCACAATTCTGTTTTTAATTACGATTATTTTGTGTTCTTGTGTTCTTTTTTTTCCAGATATTTTTTTTACATTTTGTATTCAATTCTATGATTAGTGTGTATTTTTTATTTTTTATTTTTACCACCACGATACTTGTGGCGTGAAGTTGACGCCGTATATTTTCCTGTATGGCACCATCATTAGACAGATCATGTGACATTTTCCAGGTTACTTGAAGAGTACATAAAGATCAGCGCTGCCTGAAATCTGCGTCCCACTCCTACATCCGCTTACGTCACTTCCTTACCTTAAAAAAAAACATGGCGTTACTTCTAAGGTCAGTGCACAGTGACTTCTTGCTTAACGTTCAGTATTGTCTAGATTAGAAAGTTTTAAACACACAGCAACGCTGTCTTAATGTTTGTGTTATAATTCTCAGTGAGGTTTAGAGGAGCTTCATGGTGTTGCGAATACGCGTTAAGAGTATCTTCGCTCGTGTTAGCTATGAGCTAGCTACATAGATAGTGTTTTATTGGTGCAATTATTGGGTAATTATTACAATAGTGTGTTTTATTGCGTGTTTAACTCCGTGATACGTGATAGATTATTTGCTGGCGGGTTTGTCAGGTTTATTTTTCATTAAAACAATGTGTAGTGTAATAATACAATAACTCACTGATGCTGCACATTAATCAGAGAAAGAAAATCATAAAAGCTTGCAAAAAATAAATAAAAGCTTGTGTCCTTTTGGAGATTGCATGTAATCCATAAATCAAAGCTAAAGCTGCTTCTAGTGGCTTAGTCTGTAGTACAAATAAGGGGGTGTTTAAACCTTTATTGTCAGTGAAATAAATCAGAAGACTGGCATAAAGTTTGTTTGACGTTGGACGTTCGATGTTCGCGGATATGCGGAAATTAAGGGACCGTCTCTAAAGTTACATACGACATTGTTATACACGTTTCTAACTTCAATAGCGTTTGAAGGGAATGACTTCGTCATATAACCAACTGTAAAATGTTTGACTAGGTGTCAGGTATGACACACACCTTTTAGATTTTTGATATTTATTAAAATAAGCTATTAAATCATATGTAAATTTGATATGAATTTCACTACAGAATAGGCCCATACACAAAATATACTATAATTTAAAGCTCAATAGTATTTGAAGGGAATGATGTACAGTCACACAACCAACTGTAAAGTGTTCATATAGGTGTCCGCTATAACAAAATAACGATATATTTTAATAGCTATATTTTAATAGGTATTAATAGTGCAAATTATATACAATATCCCAGAAATCAATTTTTTTGAGGGAGAGCGAGGGTTCTATGGTCATTTCTAATGGTAGACGGGTATGGGGTTAGAATTGTTTCTTAATTCCAAATAAATATATTATGATCCACAAATAAATGTAGTGAGATTCACAAATGCATTGAATGAGATCCACAAATATGTTTGTAGTTTCACAAAAATAAATTAAATTGACAAATAAATTAAATAAGATTCGCAAATAAAAAGTTTTTTACAAATGTTTTTATGTCACAAATAGGGCTGCAACTAACAATTATTTTCATAATCGATTAGTTGGCCGATTATTTTTCCGAATAATCGGGTGGGGCGGGGCAACCTTTCAGTACCTTTTTTGTTGTTGTTGTTTATTTAAAATAAAATCCACAAACTGAGTGTTACAAATGTAAACTTCAGACTAAAACTTTACACAACTGTTTGTACAAAACAGACAAGAACCCAATACACACACATACACCAGAATATATATTATTAATTTTGGACTGTAGTTTAATTCGGTGCTTTTTGTGCATCCATAAAAATAATGAATAAATACATATATACACAATATAAACAGACTATATATGTGTGTGTGTGTGTGTGTATATATATATATATATATATATATATATATATATATATGTATATATATATATATATATATATATATATATAAATAAAAATATAAATATATATATTTATTTTATAGTATTTATGCATTATTTTGTATGGATGCACAAAAAGCACTGAATTAAACTACAGTCCTAAATTAATAATAAAAACTCACTTTCACTGTACCTTGTGGTTTCTATTACTCACTGTCTTTAGGAATATTATTTTACTTGTGTTTACTTTTGATCATAATGTTTTAATTAGACATTACAGATCTTACTCGTGCTACACTCTGGATCAGCACGTTTACACCACGCGTGAACAGCAACACGGCCTCGTTATAAACACATCACTTCTGTTATAACAACACCAGCTTGCACCAGTTTCCCCTTCCCCTTACACACAGTGGAGCATTTTGGATATAAACATGTTTGTGCTCGTGCAGCACTGTTTATTCTCCGTGGTGTTTAATATAAAATGCTTCCCTGCCTTAGAGGACTTTCTTCCTCAGTCATGTGATGATTTCACCTCTGTCTGATGGTGACTGAGGTCATGTTGGGAATAAAAGGTAATGCTGACAGAAAGTAAACTGAAGAAAGTCATTGTCGGTGATTCTGGGTGTCTGCTAATGCTAGCATGCTTATGACATCATGCGCCGTCGACTAGGAAGCGGCTTATACAGGGCTCCAGGCAAAAAAAAAAAAAATCTAGGAGCCATTGGCTCCTAAACCCAAAATATTTAGGCGCCAATTCAAATTTTCAGGAGCCAAAATATAGTGATGTCATATGACATATGATGATATCATTGTTAAACAGCTACCTCACACTGCCTTTTCTTTCCCCTCTGTACTGTCTGCCTTTGTTTACTCTGCCTCCCATAGTTTACACAATGTATTCTTTACATACACAATATGTGAAATATTCAGTATATCATCTTTAATCATATTACTGTAAATACTTAAATGTTCAGTCATTTGTTTCTTTTTTCACTTTTTTATTCAACTATGTACAATTAGTTGTTTCCTGCTTATTCAGGCTCAGAGTCATGTAGGCTGCATTGAATTTTATTTTCAATTCCCTCATCTCTTTTTCTGTGACTTTATCACTAGCACGTTGCACTGCTTTCACGGTTGGGGTGGCACAAGGGGAAGACCTAGTAATGACACAATCCCTGGCGTTCTTATGGTTTTTACTATCACCGTGCGTCTTCACGGTTTCTTTTTTAAAATGACTCAAACTGGTAATTAACTCTGTTTTACCAGCAATATGTTGTCCTGCTTTAGCACAAAAAGTGCAGTACATTTTCCCATTGTCATAACGTAACCAGGCGAACTCTCGTAGCCAAGCTGTTTTAAACGGTCTTGTCGAGATGAGAGCCGCAGGGACGGGAGAAGAAGACTCGACTCGCTGCGCTTGGCTGTCATCATTTGTAAAAGACTGCACACCGATTGAAACGGGCTGGGATGACTCAAATGTCACTTGAGAACTTTCACTGGTCGAGTTGGTCTCAACATCATCGGCATCTGATGTAGAGGAGGCAGGGTTTGGACGGGCAGGGAATGAGAAAAAGTCTGATATTTTTTTGTTTGCGCATTTCGTTTTCATGTCAGCTGGCCAACATTAGTTAACTACGCAGTTAGCTAGCCTACATATAACGGATACATTCAAATTCCAGCGAACTAAACCGCGTCAAACTAAATTAAACACCTTTAATAAAGTTAACACTTCCAACTTTTTATACCCGATAAACGTGACGTTAAACCTGTTTCTGTTCATCTATACAGCTGATGCGTCAACCACTGCAGGACAAGAGTGCAGAGTTTATTTATTGGAAATCATACAGGAGTGCACGCGATAGGGCAGGTAGATGCAGGCACAAGAGGCGATGAGAGTTCAGTAGCCTAACACAAGACGTATGGTAATTTCTGTTTAATTTGTTTTGAAATTTTGTTTGTGGGTAATGGTGGCCACTGGTGACTGGCAGAAAAAACATGGTTGCAAAATGAAAATGTTAGTCGCATTGGCGACCATTTTAGTCACCATCTGGAGCCCTTTTATACTTCCGGTTAGTAAAAAAAAAAAAACTCGCTAGTGATTATATTTGAGATGATATTACCTTTCTAAAATCCACACACTAGACAGTAGAGTACACAGTGCATAATGTAAGCATATAGTACTTAATTTGGGACAAAACTTTAGTATTTACTCTCAGAGGTGTGTTTTCAGAGCAGAAGTAACGTAATGAGTAAATCTCCCCTGTGCCACGCGCAGACCAGCTAATCGATATTGAGATTCGTTGATAACGATTTTCATAATTGATTATTATAGATTTTATTGATTAGTTGTTGCAGCTCTCATCACAAACACAGCTCTGCCTTGCATTCATTTGTGGATCGCTGCAAACATTTGTGAATTTTGAAACATTTCTAGAGTCAAGAGGTCACATAAATCCACAAATAGGTGGACTCAACCCACCGTTTACTCAAGCCAATCGGATAACCGTCACATTGCACTGACCAATTGTAGCAGGTTCTTGCTCCAACCAATCACGTTTTGTTTTAGAATCAGGACGAGAACAGAGTCATATTGCACCGAACTTGCATATATCATCTAACAGCATCATTGTAACAACATCTAAAAGAAAACCAGCAACATTATGGGTCATAAAGGCATTGTTGTTATAGATGAGTGGTCTGATGGATTAGCAATGATTGATTCACGGATTCAGTAAGGATTCGTTAGACTGATTCAAATGGTAACTCCTAAGGTTCTTTAGTCTTTAAACAGAGTTCGTTTAGAGAATGTAATGATTAGCCTGTTAATTGGATGACACTGGTCGCACTGTGTTTTGGCAGGCTGCCTGCGAGGACAACGTTTTCTTACCAATGGCATCTTTTCCCGATACACCGTCTTTCTCACCACACTCAATTTTCTGCAAAATCACAACTCTGATTTCGCCATGGTTTTGGTAGTGATGCAGGAAACACTTGTGAAAACGCATATATTCCCTTAAAATAAAGAATTTACGACCCATGATGTTGCTTGTTTTCTTTTATCTGTTGTTATATTGTTGCTGTTAGATGGTTAGAATAACTCTCCTGTCGTCTTTCCTCCTGATTGACCATGTCGGAGAGCCTTCATAATATGCGGGTTCGGTGCAATATGACTCTGTTCTCATCCTGATTGTAAAACAAAATGTGCTACGATTGGTCAGTGCAATGTGACAGTTATCCGAGTGGCTTGAGTAGATGGTGGGCGGAGTCCAACTATTTGTGGGTCTGTGTGCAGTCTTGACACTAGAAATGTTTCAAAATCTACAAATGTGTGCAGCCATCCACAAATGCACAGGACGCGATCCACAAATGAATGCAGGGCAGAAGTGTGTTTGTGACATAAAAAAATAAATTTACAAATCTCATTTTATTTGTCAATTTAATTTGTTTTTGTGAAACTACTAACATATTTGTGGATCTCATTCAATGCATTTCTGAATTTATTTATTTTTTGTGAATCGCAGTACATTTATTTGTTGCTTATAATCTATTTTTTGGAATTATGTAATAATTCTAACCCCATAGATGGGCTCTGAAGAAACCAAGAGAGTGAGTGACAGACCTGGTGGGAGAGTGACACAGTGCACATCCTGATTGTCTCTGTTTGTGCTAACTAACCTATCAGTTTTCCCGTTAGGTGGGCTTTACAGTCGACCTCTCTCTCCAGTTCATGCAGTGCTATAGCTACGACGGCGTTTTAGTGCCACATAAAAAAAAAGCTTACGAGAATGAAGTCATAGTACTACGAGAATAAAGTCAAAAACACTGTAAAGTTGGCTTTATATTGGATATTCACAGATTCGAGATTTTGCTCAAGAAATAAACACACAAAAATGACAGTGTATTTTCATGCGCTGAAATGGATAGAAAACAAAGTACAACTGAATATTTTTAATACACATTTTGTCCTAAATAAATATGCAAAAAGTGTATTAATGATATTTTCAGTTATTTGTTTTCCATCCAGTTAAGAACAAGAAAATACACATTTAGTAATTTTTTTTTTATTTTTGAGAAATAGAAAAGCAAATCTCGAATCTGCAAATATAAAACCAACTTTACCGCGGTGTAATTTCAACGTTATTCTCATAGTACTACGACTTTATTCTTGTAATTTTGACTTTATTCTCTTAGTACTATGACTTTATTCTCAAAGTACTACGATTTTATTCTCGTAATTGTATTTTTTTTTTTTTTATGTGTACTAAAACGCCGTCGTACCATGGCAGTGTCCAAAAAAAAAGTACAAAACGCACTTCACCCCAGATTACACTAAAGTGTACCCATGCATAATAGGGGTAAAAAAAAAAAAACAATGACAGTGTAGCTCGCTGTACTGTTTGCAGTAGGGATTTCTCAGTTACCCATAGTGGGTTAAATGACTGTAAAAGACATGTTGAGCTGAGTTTAATAGGTGTCATTCATCCATTAGCATAGCTAACGTTATTTTAACTAGCTGCTATAAGGAGCTACTGTATTGATGTCTAAGTGATGAGGACAGACTCCCTGTAGACATGTGAAAAGTAGTTATTGAATATAAAAATTACTCCATGAGTGGAATTCATTTAGCAGACCCTTTTATCCAAAGTGACTTACAAATGAGGAAACAGTAATATAGTATAATATCATACGAAACAGTGTAAGTACGTATTTTAATGTCACATTTTCAGCATACTTGGATTAGGTGAAATCATAAAAACAAAGTATGTATGTAACCTATTACATAAGACAATATAATAAGGATACACCTTATGCTTTTATTTCATTTGGGCAGGGCAGTAGCTGGTGAAGCCACTTACCTGAAATGAGTTTTTGCAGGTTGGGATGTCTGTTAACTGATATTTGCACTTAATATTGTGCTTCAGAATATTTCTTTTCTAGTAAATATAATTTTGATTTTTGTTTTTATTCCTCATACTTTTTTGGAGCTCTGATTGAGTTTGACCGTGTTCATGATGAGTTATGGTAGCTCTACTGTAATGAAGCATAAAATTCTAATGAAGCAAGTTAATAGTGTGACTAGAGTCTGTCTGATTTTGATCTAATCTACTCACTGATTTGTTGCATCTTTTACTTTCTTTGTATTCTAGGATGGTGGCCCGGCAGGGTCTATGTCCATCTCGGGCACAACTCTGTAGGCAGTAAGTAGTGTGTGTGTGTGTGTGTGTGTGTGTGTGTGTGTGTGTGTGTGTGTGTCCTAGTGGGCCCTATTTCTTGTGTCTGGAAAACTTAATAGGATTACTTTGAAATAAGGTCAAAGTGCTGTCTGCTAAGTACTAAAGGTAAAAAAAAAAAAGAGAGAGACTACGAAAATTTTGTAATGGTGTGTTGAGCGTCATTTATATTACCAAGGAATTTATGAAAGGTCACATCAACACAGATTATTTGTCCTTTTCTATTTGAGCAGTGCTGTTCCCATGGGAACCTCAGCAAAAGAGGAGATGGACAAATTCTGGGCCAAAAACTCTCGACTCAACAGACCTCTTTCTCCTCATATAACCATTTATAGGTAAGGCCATAAGTCTGAATACTGATACTCTCCATATGTGGCTGAAAGAATAGGCCTAGTGTTCTATCAACAGGATGCTCCAAGATGAGGACACCAGTAAGGATGTCACTATACCAAAAATCTAGTAGTCAGTACCGATACCACCAAAAGTACACGATACTCGATACCAAAGTCAATACCACGATGTGGTATAAAAATAAAATTAAAAACTCTCCTGGAGGACATCCTCCTCTGGCTGATACTGGCATAAAGAGAGAGAGGGGGATATTTTAATTATCAAACACTGTCTGACAATGACTAATAAAACAGTGGCGCCTACAAGTGCTAAGGTGCACTCCTAACTCCGCGCACGCGCGCGCACCCCTTATACTCTGAATGCAAGCATTAGTTTAAATTCACTGATATGGTGGCAGGCAAAAAAGGTTTATTAAAACAATTAACATTTCTATAATAATTTGTGACATAAGGCTACATTTTGCTGACAGGACACAGACTGAATGCCACTGCATGGTGGTCCATTAGGAGGTAGTTTATAACATTGTAATGTGTTAGTGTCATTAACAAATAACTGTCTATCGCAAACATGACATGGAGCATAACATTAGCTGGTTTCACGGCCACAATGCAGCTGCCTCAAACAAACATAACATAGGACCAGTCTTTCAGGTGCTTCGCCAAATTCGAGGTGTTTCCTCGCTTTGTTTCAAATGAACGATAGCATTGGTTGCACACCGGCTTCAGAGCATCAAGTATATGTTTGCATTCTAGGCGGATGACAACAAAGTATTTCTATATTTGACTCTTACCACCTTTCCTCTCAATGAGTTGGAGCAGAGCTAAACTTGTCGCCATCTTCTGTAGTTTTTCCCGTGTGCTTGTAGGCGTTCTTCTTCTTTACCACTTGTGGACCAACTAAAACACTTGCACGTATTTGCTGCCCCCATCAGTTCCAGAAGAATTGCAACCTCAGTAGTTTCATTACCAACGGTACCTACACTACTGCAGAAAAACATGTACCGTCACGTTTTAAGAATGTTGGTATCGACTTGGTACCAAAGTATCAGTTCTTGTGACATCCCTAGACACCAGGCCAATTTGAGCTTGAAAGCATAGCCTGAAAAGGATTTAGTAACATTTTGTTGCACATAGTTTTATTATAAAGCATCTGTCAACAAATGTTATAAAATCTAATTTTATATCAAACTAGAACTGTGTGAGTTTGTCAGAGCATATAATAATTGCCAGTAACATCTTGAAACAGCTTGTCCACAATGGTGGAAAATGTGAGTGGGAACGACTGAGAAGAACACTTTTGCAATGCATAGTGCTCTGGGTAAGTAGGGTAAAATTTTGATTTGTGTACCCTTGAATACTGTGGTTGCTTCTTCCCACTTGGTAAAAAAATTACAGTAATTAGTATAAGATGGCTTGCAAGTGACTTGTCGGTAGTAGAATGGGTGGGACTGGATATGTAATTACCCAGAGGTCTCCATGGATGTCTACGGTGATTCCTAGAGATGATCTTGTCAGAGGCCCTTTTCATACCTGGTATAAACATCCATCTCATGTGGTCCAGTCACAAGTGGACAGATGAGATGGATAGATCACACCTGGTATTTGTCAATTAAGTCTCCACTGGACCAATTGTGATTGCATTTCATTAGTAGGACGTGTGACAAATCTGTCCAAAGCACCCCAATGTCATGTGAAATCACTTGTAATAATTAGTAGCATCATTCATTGTTTCTTATTGAAGCAGTAATAAAAAAAAAAAATGCTGTTTTATTAAGTATTTCACCAAGGTCCTAAATTGTCAAGTAATTGCATATATTGTCAAGAATATATAACAGCTGTAAGAATGAATAGACCATTCTTCCCTGGCAATAATTTACATTTATACAGCAGAGGAGCTTATGCTGAGAACAGTAACAGGCGTGCATATTAGAGGAGACTGTGTGTGGGAAGCGTGCACATTTGGATATAGCGGCTTAATTAATATAATGTTACCTTTTCAAAAAAAACACTCATGCTGCAGACAAAAAAAATTTAAATGTTACGTGCATCAATGGCTGGACAAATGGTTTAAAAGTAGCTTGAATGTACGGTCCCCTCTGAAACTATTGGAACAGCAAGGCCAGTTCAGTTGTTTTTGCTGTAGACTGAAGACATTTGTGTTTGAGATCAAAAAATGAATATGAGAAGAGTTTAGAATTTCAGCTTTTATTTCCTATATAACATAGCACGTTTTTTATCAGACCCAATTTCTAGGTGAGCAAAAAATCGGAACATGCAACTCCCAGGTGTATCCTGTTAGATTGATTGATTGTTTAAGCCAGTGGCTCTCAACCAGGGGCAAATTGTTTTCAAGAGAAAAAAAAAAAACACAGACAGGGCATTATTTGGGTACTTGGTGTATTTTATTGCTTTTCAAATACAATGTGCATAAATGGAAAAACTCCGCATTCAATCTCCTCTGCATTTTCTTTTTACTGGGGAGAGGTGAAGCTTAGCCTGCCTTTTATCTAGCTGTCAGTGCAGACCAGTGTTGACAGTTCCATACCTGTACATTATATAGTTTTATAAAAGTCATAAATGTTATTTTTTTAAATCATAAAAGTTATGAATAAAGTACAAAAGCAAAAAAAAATCAAAAACAGATTATAGATTAGGGGGGTGTGTGTGTGTGTGTGTATGTGTGTATATATATATATATATATATATATATATATATATATATATATATATATATATATATATATATATATTATATTATATAATTAGAGCTGTAACAACTAAACGATAATAAGCAATTATGAAAATCATTGTCCACGAATCTCATTATCGTTTAGTCGGTCTGCGCGTGGTACATTTACTCATTACGTTACTTCTGTTCCAAAAACATGCTCCGGAGAGTAAATACTAAAGTTGTGTCCCAAATGACGTACTATACACTTATTTACAAATGAAATGATAATTTGCAAAAACCTATGAGTGCTAGACAAGTTCAAATGTCGCACTGATGTATAAAATAAAGGATAATTCAGAAAGTCAAATTAAATGTCACACCAACAATAAAATGTAAAAAATAAAATCTTGAAATGTTTTGATTCAATTTTTATGTTAATATTATTAATTATAAATATTGTTAAAATAAAGCAACATGTATAGAAATGACTGTTTTAACATATAGCCTATAATTATTGTTGAGTGAGGGGGTCATTGTGGTTTGTTCGAAATATGCTAGGGGTCCAGAGCTCACAAAAGGATGAGAACCACTGGTCTAGTGTATGAATTTTAGAAAGGTAGTATCGTCTCAAATGGAACACATTCGTTTTTTACTAACCTGAAAGTTTGCCTCCCCCATCCAATTAATTGAAAAAAATAATCGGCCAACTCATCCATCCATCCATCTTCAACCGCTTACTCCTTTTCAGGGTCACCTGGAGCCTATCCCAGGGAGCATCGGGCACAGAAGAATGGGAGAAACTGCCCAAAAATAGGTGTTCCAAGCTTGTAACATCATACTCAAAAGACTTAAGGCTGTAATTGGTGCCAAAGGTGCTTCAACAAAGTATTAAGCAAAGGCTGTGAATGCTTATGTACATGTGCTTTTTTGTTTTTTATTTTTAATACATTTGCAAAGATTTCAAACAAACTTCTTTCACGTTGTCATTATGGGATATTGTTTGTAGAATTTTGAGGAAAATAATGAATTTAATCCATTTTGGAATAAGGCTGTAACATAACAAAATGTGGAAAAAGTGAAGTGCTGTGAATACTTTCCGGATGCACTGTACCTTCTTTTAAATTAATAATAATTAATTCCACAATTCTGAAAGAAATGCAAATAAAAGCTTTATTCTCTCCATTTCAACAATTACTCAAATTAATATTAACACATGAAATAAATTCTGAAGATTACATTTAGATTTGTTAACTTATCATTAATTCATATTAACATTAATAAATCTTTCTTCAAAAACAAGCATTTCTACTTTCATTGAACATCAAACTGGTAATTTTAAAAAAAGTTTTAATGTACTTAAATTACATTAACATTAGCAATTCTGAACACCTAGTCTCACAACCACTCATCATTCAACGCCCTTATTTAAGACTAAGGGGTAAATTCTTCTTCACAAACAAAAGCATCTCTGCTTTATTGCACCTTAGTCGGTTTCTTTTCATGTTCATTACATTAGATGCAGAGCTAAAGGTCCTTTCGCTGTCTACGCTCGTACAAGGCGTGGGCAAGTATTTTCTTACCACTTGCGCAAGCACAGGCAGACGGCTTTGATTAGTGGCCCAATACATAAGTCCGCTCTCGTGCCTGGGAATCACAGGTTCTGCTAGATAACAACTTGAGTTGACACACTCGCACTCTACGTCACAGTCCTGTTTTCTTGAACAGTTTCGTTGAACATGGCAGAAAAAGATGCTGTTGTTGATTCACTTGTGTCTATGTGAGTCTTCTTTTGTTGTACGATATCTAAAAGTAAAGCATAATGTAAGAACTATTAGGCCTATGTGTTTTTATAATGACTAAAAGCAAACTTCTGAATTACTGAATAGCCTATTATATTGAATATTATATTTCTTTAGATAGAAACTTGCCTTCTAGATTCTGCACATCTTGTCTGTCTCCAGGTTGTCCGAATTTCTTAATCTCCACAACTAGCAGTTTGTCGTTTCGTGTCAGCATAAAAAAACTTTTTATATAGTGGATCAAGGACCATTGTGATACAGTACGTATGGTTGGAGGTGGTGTTCCTGAAGTGTTTTTGTACTACCTCCAGTAATGTTTTTTTGGTTGTTGTTGTTTTAACTCCTTGTCTGCTTCTTTGCTGAGTAACCTTTGTAGAGTCTCGAACAGGGGGATAATGTCAGCAGTGGACACATCATCTTTGCTAATCTCTCTGGTTATTTGTTCAAACCGTCAGAGAAGTCTGGTTATGCTTTCCATCAGTGCCCACTGCTGCACATTAAGTGTGACAGGTAGCTCGTAATCTGCAGCGTATGCAGCAAGTGTTTTTTTTTGTTTGTTTCTTCCAAAAGACTTTCCATCATTATACAAGGTGCTATTCCACCTCGTAGTTACATTCTGCTTAAGTATCTTTAGTGGAAGATCCATCTGTGTCTGAATAGACTGCAGACGTGAAGAAGCAAGTTGCGAGTGTTTAAAGTGGCCTACGATCTTTCGGCACATACTGACCAATTCTGTCACGCTTCGCTGGCTTAATATCCCTTCATTGACAGCGAGCTGGAGGGAATGAGTCATGCAGGGCATACTTAGATCACTGTCCTTCATGGCTTTAGCCATATTCCTCACGTTGTCATGTACAACGGCGTGCACTCTTGATCTGTCAATTTTCCATCTATCTAACATGTCAGTGAATGCTTGTGAGATTGCCAGTGAAGTGTGAGAACTGGTAAGTTCTTGTGTATGAAGCAAGACTAAGTTTATTAAATACTTTGAATATCTATGGTGAAGCTCATCGAGGAGTTATGAAGTCTTGTGAATATGATCTGCCACATGGTTGTATATCTCCGGTAAGCAGACGTCTCCAAAACAACACAGAGTCTGTAAAGTGTAGCGAGGCTCAAGGTGTCTTAACAGTTGCTGAAATCCCGTGTCTTCCAATACGGAGAATGGTTGATCATTAAGCGCCATGAACTCCATTAATTTCTGAGTAATTTCTAGCGCTTTTGTGCTGCCAGATTTTAATTTTCTAGTGCTGTCAAATACTTGCGTGATAGAGGGAGTCACGCTAGCCTTTGTTTGGTTTTTAGCTGAAGCAGCCGCCGCTTTAGCTTTGACGAACTCCTCATATTCCTTGGTGTGTTGGCATCTATGGTGTGTAATCAAATTAGTTGTGTTAAAAGATTTAACTTAAGTTCCATCTCGTGAAATTTTATCAAAGCAGAGCTTACAAACTACAGTTTTGTCGTCATTGTCACCCAATTCAAAATAATTCCACCCAAGAGACATCTTTACACACAGCACAAATTTGATGTGTTTTCCTGACCTCTTTTGATTGACAGGATATAATCTGCCCTGATTATCGGATGTTTTTAAGCTATCGGCCGATAGCACGAAAAATTACCTTTATCGGCCGATACATCGGTGCATCTATACTAAACAGCGAATCTGTCTGTGTTTATTACAAAACAAAAAGCAGAGAGACTTTTTGCACACTCAACCAGCAAAAGGAGCTGATCTGAGGTAGAACATCTAGTCTATACACCACCTAAAAATTATGCATATTTACCACTTTGCAGCTAGCACTTCAAACCAGAGAATAGGTTACTAGGTTTTTAACAGAAAACACTAAATAGTGATTTTGTCTGTGTTTAGTACAAAACAGAGAGCAGAGAAGCACCATATCTGGAAAATGGAGTCAGAGGGAGATAGAACAACCAGTTATTCACTGCTATGAAATGCTTGTCTACACCCAAGTAACTAGTAGTAAGATGGCTAGTTTAGATCACCAACACAAAGGTAAATAATCATGTAACACTGCTAGCTAACTTTATGGTAGCTACTTGTGTTAATGCTAACTTGATTTAGCTCGGTGTAATTTTGAAAAGACCTACAGTTACTCTCTGCCTGCCTCCCATTGCACTTCTCACTTCATCTGTATATTCCAGCCACTGTTTAGAAAATAAAAATAAACGAGACCAAAAATAAAGTCGCAATATTTTGAGAATGTCATCATATCAGGAAAGGTTGCATTATTTCAAGAATAAATTCAGAATGCTATGACCAAATGGTACATATGTGTTAAAATGAAGGGCCTTGAGGATTTGGTGATGCTATAACTTTCAAATAAAGAAATAGACTACTTAATCTTCTGGTGTATCACACTTTGAAACATCTTTGCCAGAAATTGCATTTGTTTTAAAAGAAAGAACACACAAATTTGGAGGAAATTGATTATTTTGTTGAAGGAGAAATCACAGGCAGTGGTTGCCTTCAAGGCTGTCGATGGTTACATCTGTGGCATAACAGCTGTAACACAATGATGCTCAGTACAGCAATTGAGCCCCCAATGTGTTATGGCATATGGACTCACAATAAGGCTTAAGTTTATCGTAGGAATCCATATGCAATAATGCAGTGAGGGCTTGATGTTGAGTGCACTGGAATTCCACTCCTATGGGATAATTAAATTTTTTTTATTCTCATTGTCTCCTGTGAAACTACACCCCCTTATTGAATGGCACACAGATGTAACCATCGATAGACTTGAAGGTAACCACTGTCTGGGATTAGTCAAGTCAAGTTGCTTTATTGTCATTTCAACCATATACAGCTGGTACAGTACACAATTAAATGAAACAATGTTGCTCCAGGGCCATGGTGTTACACATAAGACCTACACATTCTACATAACTTGGCATTTGGGGCATGGCGCAAGCTTGGCTCAGGTGGTAGAGCGGGTTGTCCACTAATCGTAGGGTTTTCAGTTCAATTCCCGGCCCACATGACTCCACATGCTGAAATGTCCTTGGGCAAGACACTGAACCCCAAGTTGCTCCCGATTTCAGGTTAGTGCCTTGCATGGCAGCTCTGCTTTCATTGGTGTGTGAATGTGTGTGTGTGTGTTAATGAGACACAGTGTAAAGCGCTTTGGATAAAGGTGCTTTAAATTTACCACTTACATAAAGTGCACATTGCAAACAACAGAAGACAGTATAGTAACTAATAAAACAGGACAATGGGCACAGTAAGCGACAGTGTAGCACCGACAGCATACAGCAGATTAGCTTGTGGACATAGCAGTTATTGTGGTAGAAGCCAGGTAAAATGTATAATAGTGTATAATAATTAAACAATATTTTTATAAGTACAGTAGCAGCAAAAGTACAGGTAGTCAGTACAGACATGTGAAAAATTGCAAGGGGAGTGGGATAGTGTTCAGTTCAGTATCTGTGTGTGTGTGCGTGTGTGTGCGTGTGTGTGTCAGTCCAGTCTCTGAGTATTGAGGAGTCTGATGGCTTGGAGGAAGAAATTGTTACACAGTCTGGCCATGAGGGCCTGAATACTTCCAGACGGCAGGAGTTTGTGTGAGGGGTATGTGGGGTCATCCACAATGCTGGTGGCTTTGCAAATGCAGTGTGTGGTGTAAATGTCTAATGGTAAATAGCGCACTTATATAGCGCTTTTATCCAAAGTGCTTTACACTGTGTCTCATTCACCCATTCACACACACTCACACACCAATGGTAGCAGAGCTGCCATGCAAAGCGCTAACTTGCCATCGGGAACAACTTGGGGTTCAGTGTCTTGCCCAAGGACACTTCGGTATGTGGAGTCACGTGGGTCGGGAATTGAACCGCCACCCCTACGATTAGTGGACAACCCGCACTACCAACTGAGCCACAGCCGCCCCATCAAGGATGGAGGGAAGAGAGCCCCCGATGATCTTCTCATCTGTCCTCACTATCGACTGCAGGGTCTTGCGGTCCGATACGGTGCAATTTCCAAACCAAGCACCATTTTTGATCCGGAGAGGCTGCTGCGTGCTACTGTCATACCACCATTATGACTTTATTCTTAAAATCTTGTATCTTTATTTTTTAAACAGTGGTCTTAAAACACAGTCACAGTTTTCAGGCTGCTATTATGTTTATTTATTGGACTGTGGTCAACTGTTCTTTCCCTCTGAGCAATGGTATTGGATTTTGGTGCTCAACTTTCATTTTGTTACATTGGTGGAAATCAAACCCACCATTATCAAAGTTATTATGCCTATAAATACTGCTAACTGGACTCTAATTTCACTTTTACTAAACGTGTTCCATTAGTGGAAAATTCATAAATAGAAAAAACACTGGCTCTGCAGTAATCAATTATTATTGTACACTTTTAAACCATGTGCCTAATATTTGACTGGTTTGATTGTTTGTAAAACAAATCTGTATTGAAGTGGAATAAATAGACTTTTTATTATTTATTTATTTTTTTAAAAACAGTTAAAGGGGACCCTGGCTACAAAAGATTTTAGATCTTCATAATGCACATTCCATCTCCTCATAAGTTTTGACAGACAGTCTGGCATTCATTTAGATTTTTTATTTTATTTATGGTATTTGGCAGACACCGTTATCCACAGTGACTTAAATCTTTTTATTTAATTTATACATATGAGCAGTTGAGGGTTAAGCGCCTTGCTCAAGGGCCCAACAGTGATTGCTTGGCAGTGCTCGGGTTTGAACTCTCATCCTTCCAATCAGTAGCCTAATGTTTTAACCATTGTGCTACCACCGCTCACTTGTTGATGGTTATTTAAATGTATAAAAAGTATTTCTGGAATTTAAATTTCAGCTTTCCATCCATGATGTTTAAAGCAATTACAGCTCTGTTAATTTTTTTTCTGTCATATGAATTGTGTGTGGAATAGATTTTATGATAAAACGTGACTATATGCTAGGAGCTGGCGTTACTATGGTAACTGTGCCTTGCAGGTGGTCAGTCCCCATGATGATGTCAATCACTCACAGAGGAACAGGCGTAGTGCTCAGTGCAGGTAACACACACACACACACACACACACACACACACACACAAAACTAACTAACTATCCTCTAATCAATAAAACAGGAGATATTTCATTTTACTTGCCATACTAATGAACTATAATTTCAACAAGATATTTCTTCCTAGGTATGCTTAGCCAGAATGTGTAAAATATGTCCTCTGCTTTGAAAATGTATGTTATTTGTCTGCTTATTTCAAATAAAGGAAGTACATGTTCACTAAATATTTCACTGGTTTAAACTGACAGTTAAACCAGTGATTGAGGGGCTGAAAATGTATCTTATTGACTGATTTTATTTCAAATCAAGAATTTAGTGTCCTATAAATTTAGTTTGTCTGGAGTTGTTGGTTTAACCAGTTAACGCTAAGAAGGTGACTATTACCGCTTAGTGTGATGTAATTTTGTTCAGTGTTAACAGTATTATTGCTGTGGAAATAATCTAAGTGGATGTGATTATTTCCTATTTTGGTCAGGTATTTCTGCTTTTGCAGCTGCTGCGCTAGTATTGCCGGGCAGTTTTCCTTACTACTTGGACCTGGTCCACTCGTTCTCCATGGGTCCAGCTCTCATCACCACAGCCAAATTTGCCCTGTCCTTCCCAGTGGCCTACCACACTTACAATGGCATTCGCCACCTGGTAAGCACATACGCAACATTACAACAACCAAAGTCACCCTACCACAGCAGCTGCTTGTTTGCTGTACATATAAAACAGTTCTTTCTGACTTGAGTGCAGATGTTCCTAGACATGTGTGGCAGCAATGATGCTGTAAAATGACAACTTTTCAGTCAGGTTTTTTACTGTTACTAGTGCAGGTTGAACTGGTGGTGTCCATGGCACCTTCCACACCAATTGTTACCCCACTTCCATAGCCACTGGGACATTTTATTATTCGCTTACACACTTTCAGTAAGTGTTTTATCCTGGTGAGGTTCACAGTGAATCCAGAGGTTATCTTGTGTAACATTGGGTGTGAAGCAAGAATACACCCTGGATGGGATGCTACATTAGCAATGGAGGGCTGTCATTAAAGGAAAATGGGTAAACAAGGAAACTGACCATTAAATATGTAGTGGATTGATTTCCCTAATAATATTATGATCCTAATGCACATGTACCCTAACTCAGAAATCAGCGTAGTAGCTTCATTGTCAGTTAACTTGTTAGTCAGCAAGTTAAATTATTAAAGATAACCGCAGTAGCTGCATTCATTTGGCAATTAATGTTAACATGTTATACACTATATTTTTCTCAAGGCATGTTCAGAAATAGTCTGAGGAGCTGAGTGAATGTGTCTTGATTTTAGATTTAATTTAGCAAGTTGTTAATAAGATTCAATTATAAATTCGGTGCAGTCAGTGAAATCTAATCTTTCCACCAAGTTGTTGTTTTCCGAATACTGTTGATCAGATCAGAAAAAATAAACTATAGATTATTAACACTCTTTGCATTAAGTAAGAACCAGATGTGTTTTTGAAGTTTGTTTAGGGTGCAAAAGCTTATATGGACAGTGCTCTTAAACATTGAAAAATATTTTGGATTTGATCAGTAAGCACAGTGGTGCTTGTAAGTTTGTGAACCCTTTAGAATTTTCTATATATCTGCATAAATATAACATAAATAAGCATCAGATTTTCATACAGGTCCTAAAAGTAGGTAAAGAGAACCCAGTTAAACAAATGAGACAAAATATTATACTTGATCATTTATTTATTAAGGAATATTCTAATATATTACATGTCTCTGAGTGGCAAAAGTATTTGAACCTCTAGGATTGGCTTGAAATTAGATGCAGGTGTTGTCAATCAATGGAATGACAATCAGGTGTGAGTGAGCACCTGTTTTATTTAGAACAGGGATCTAGCAGAGTCTGATCTACACAGCAAATGTTTGTGGAAATCTATCATGGCACGAACAAAGGAGAGTTCTGAGGACCTCAGAAAAAGAGTTGTTGATGCTCATCAGGCTGGAAAAGGTTACAAAGCCATCTCTAAAGAGTTTGGACTCCACCAATCCACGATCAGACCGATCATTTTACAGACCACTGTTATTCTCCCCAGGAGTGGTCGTCCAATAAAGATCACTCCAAAAGCAAGACGTGTAACAGTCCATGAAGTGGAACCCAGGGTAACTAACTAAAGGGCTCTCTCACATTGGCTAATGTTAACGTTCATGAGTCCACCATCAGGAGAACACTGAGCAACAATGGTGTGCATGGCATGGTTGCAAGGAGAAAGCCACTGTAATGCAAAAAGAACATTGCTGCCCTTCTGCAGTTTGCTAATGATCACGTGGATGAGCCAGAAGGCTGTTGGCTAAATGTTTTTTGGACATATGAGACCAAAATAAAATTTTCGTTTAAATGTGAAGGATTATGTTTGGAGAAAGGAAATCCATCATAAGAACCTTATCCCATCTGTGAAACATAGTGGTGGCAATATAATTTTTTTTTTTTTTTTTAATTGCTTCATGAGCAGGATAAATTACTGATCATGTCTGTTTTTGTATGAGAGGAGAAGGAATCATGCTGACATGCTACTGTGTTCTCAATTTTTGGTAGTAAAATAACACCATATGCAAACTGCGTGCTAAAATCAACACAATTCTCATACCACAGTGAGTAAATCGTTTCCTTTGTCTTCAGACACTTTCATTTTCTTTTAGCTATAAAAAGGAACATGATGATATTGCATATAATTGTGTAATTGAGTGGAAATTTATTTTTGTTTTAGCAAAACACTTGCTGTGCGAACAACAAATCAGGCAGGAGATTTGATATAGGAGCACATTAATGATGCTTAAGTGCCAGTGAGGGTCAATACATTGTTAGACTTTTGAATTTGAGAAACATGTGAAACAAATTAAACATGACTTGCATGTTCACACTAGAATATCCTCAGGAAGAAATCCATTAATATTGCTGATAAAGCATAGCAGATTCACCTGTGACTCCTCATAACATAGACATGTGGTAGTGTTGCTGCACTAAATGCTAAATGATGCTGTGGGGAAATGGACTGTACCAAACCAAAGGGAAAAAAAAACTTTTTATCTTTTGTTTTTACATCTGAGAACACATCATTTACCACTGTGGGAGGTTTGTGTAGTTACCTAGCTATTGTGGTTAACAGTAACTGACTACGTTTACATGGACAGCAGTAATCTAATTATTGACCTTACTCTGAGTAAGATAATAATGTGATTAAGGTGTTTACATGAGTCGCTTTTAGAATACTCCTTTCATGTACCTGTTTTACATGTTATAGGACATAATTAGATTAACGGCACACGTCATTACGTCACCGCGCCACGCCGTCCGACGTCCCTCCAGGATTTCACGTATCAACATAGAGTTCGTCTTCGTTATGGTACCATATACAGTTTTGGGTGTTTTTATTTATTTATTTTTTTTTTTTAATGAACGCTTTAAGTGCAGTCGATTATTTTTCATGCTGTACGTGCAAATAGACACCTGCTTGAAGCCGTGGGCTGTGTCCCAAATCGCGTACTTACCGTCTATATAGTAGCCGAGATACATGTATTTTTCCCTGCTACAGGCCTATAGTAGCAAGTATGCGGTTTGGTATGCAGCCGTACTCTCCTGTTCGCCGTAAAATGTTGAGCACTGCCGTGTGTGATCGTGTCCTGTCGCAAAATGCGGTGAAAACTCTCACACGACGTTAATAATGTGATTAAGGTGTTTACATGTCTGTGATACACGTCGATAATGCGACTAAAACAGGAGTTACTCCACATGTCTTAATTCGATTAAGATCATACTCGAAGTAAGCACTAATCAGATTAAGGTCATTAAAAATTGCTGTTTACATGGTAGTTTCTTAATCAAAGTATCGTCTTAATCGGGTTAAGAGTGGATTATTGTTGTCCATGTAAACGCACTGATTGTCAACAAATTCAAATGTTTACACATCTGGGCATTTTGTACACCCACAGCACAGCTGCTGCCAAAACTCAGCTGCTATGGGACTGTATGGAAAGTTATATGTACTTGAGATAATATAATTCCAATTTTATTTATGTATATTTAACATTGCCAATTGTTACCTGTTCTGCTAGTTTCTGAAAGTGTCTGTATACAAATGCCATTACTTACAGTCTATGTCTGATGGTAGTATATAGTGATTTCAGTATGCAGTGTGCATGACCTTAAATGCAGGTCTTGAACTACATTTTAATTTACATTCTTGTTTTTGCTTTCAGATGTGGGATGTCGGTAAGGGCTTTAAGATCCCTGAGGTCTACCATTCTGGCTACATTGTTATC
This sequence comes from Ictalurus furcatus, assembly GCF_023375685.1. Taxonomy (NCBI): domain Eukaryota; kingdom Metazoa; phylum Chordata; class Actinopteri; order Siluriformes; family Ictaluridae; genus Ictalurus; species Ictalurus furcatus. Next base: position 10,813,489 of record NC_071274.1, read on the forward strand.
GCTCTGTCCATTTTCACCTCAGTCGCCTTGACTGCACTCTGAACCTGATGTAGTAATGAAGAAGAAAGTGTTCAAAAAAAGAATGTGAGAAACAGAAGGAGAATGAGATGGTTTTTGTTTGTGACTGTCTTTAGATGCCCCTTGTGGCCCTGACTCATTAATAAAGGAAATTTCTAAATTAAGAAATATCTATACATGAGCTGTTGTATGCTTCTGTTTATATCTCAATAATGCATTGTTCAAGGTAGTGATTTACTTGTTTATTACCCACCCAGTGATACGGTATGGCCACAGAATTGCTAGCCATATTATGAAACTTTTATTTCTGTAATTCCTTTGAATGAATGCTTCAGTAATTCACATCTTATTTGATCCCTGAGTGTTAGGAAGTGTTAACAAATCACTGAAGGAAATATTCCATTTACTACTGAAAGCAGATCTACACATTCACTCTGAGGGAGGGGGATGTGCAGAGTTCCTCATTGGCAGAGCTAATTTGACTACTTTATTATAACTACTTTACTAACTTTAATTTAACTGCATATTCTTATCACCCTGGTAGACATTGTAAACACTGTATATAGTAATAATGAATATGAGACTGACACTACTAATATAACCTAATGGTATTTTATTTTTTACATTCATAGAATTACAACAAAACAGCAACTATTAGTGGAGATGAATCCAAAGAATCTTTAAACATTATGAAATAGAAAACTAAAAAAAACGCTTTCTGTTTATAGCCTCTGCTGAACGTTATCCAACTGAACTAAATGGTTTTTATTTATATAAAAAAGGATACGAAAGTGGAGGCGGTGCCGCGGGGTGTATAGCCGAACAGAACACTGTGTAACACTGACCAACAGTCTTTGTAAACACATGATGCCTTTTTAGTAACTATCTCTCTCATTAGCTCACATTTTCACCCATGTTGATCAGGAAGCTTTCCCTTTCGCTGCCTCCTTCAGTTTATCTTTCATTTTCTGCCGTCTCTGTCTGTTTGGCATCGTGCCTTTACTGACTATATAACATAGGCCTACATATAATATGACAAGGTTACTTGCATGTCTGGAAATTTAATGAAATTGAGTAGCTAGTTTACCAACACGTTCCCTCTCAATCAATTTGAAAACTACCGGCGATAAGCATATAAAATGCTGCTAATATTACGAAAAGGTTAACAGAAGAGCTTGTGGTTTCAGTATACCTGTTTGCCTGTTGAAGCAAGATGCATCGTGATTGCGTCATGACAACGAGACTAACTGACTGCAAACTGTAGTCGGACAAATAAATAGGAAAATTCTCCGACTTTCTTGTGATTGATTTGCTACTGTTTTGTGTAAGCTCTCGTGTTAATTTGAATTCAAATGCTTTTTACATAATATAAGTTTTTATTAGTTAATGTTGAGAGGGGCACTTTTAAATCATTTAAAAAAGGGCAGGGGATCGAGCCTCCAGAGCTCCCCCTTCTGCACGTCCCTGGAATGTAGTGAAGGTGGTTATACACTTCGTCTTGGTTATATAAATGTTGCGCTCGGGAGCAGCACACACACACAAAAATAAATAAATAATAATATTTTTTTTTAAAAAAACAGTGTAGTGAGTAGATACAATGCAATCCGCTCAGTAGCTGAACATTTGTTGCCGTGCCCACTTGGCATCAAACCTGGAACAACAAAAATGTTTTAGACCTAACAAAGCCAGCAAGAATTTAATCTCGAGATTTTAAGGCATTGCTGTGGCATGTACCATCACCCCATCAATAACAGAATAACCTTTTTTTTATTTTTTTATTTTTTTATTAAAGCTAGACCACTTTAATTAGGATTCTACAGATCTTTCAGAATATTGGAGCAACCAATAATAGCTATTTAAGCAATAGATCATATCTATGAGAATTACCTACTTTAATTTAGGGCTTTACCATATTTTTTAATCCAGTAAATTATCCTCTGTTTTTAAGCATTCATGAAGGCTACAATTAATATGTTCTGTATGGTATGGCCAGTACCCAAGAAAGTATTTCATCTGATACACTATTACCAAAGTTTAAAACATAGGCTATTTGTCATTTCAGTTTATAATTAATGTATCATTATTTTTTATAATCCTTATTATTGTTATATTGTCTCTATTATTGTCTATAAAATTATAAGTTTAAAGCCCAGATTCATACATTTTTGCAACCTATCTGTTGACTATGCTGACCATTAAATCTAAATTTTAATGCAGTTGATTATTTTTCCTGTTGCTGGTAGCATAATTGTTTTCCCAGGTTTACTCATGTTTCATCCTTATCTAGTCTAATGAACTGTGAAGAAGGTAGTTTGATAATAATTTTATTTATTTATAAAGCACATTTAAAAACAACAGAAGTTGAAAGCGTTGTGTACTGAACAAGTAGTATAAAACAGACTTAAAATAAACATTTAATAGTATCAAATACCGATGGACAAATGAAAAACCCTCAAACTGAATTAAAAGATAACGAATAAAATTGGGTCTTCGGAGAATATTTGAGCATAGTAATAGAGGGGGAAGATCTTATTTGAAAAGGGAGACTACTCCAGAGCCTGGGGGCAGCTGCTGAAAAAGCCCGGTCACCTTAGTTTTAAAACGTGAACGAGGGACTGAAAGGAGTAGTTGACTGGATGATCGAGGAGATCTTGAGGCAGTATACGGGGTAAGGAGATCACATATGTAGGCTACTGGGGAGCAAGTCCATGTAAAGCTTTAAAAACGAATAGCAGAATTTTAAAATCAATGCGGAAATTGATTGCCAACCACTGTAAAGAGGCGAGGACAGGAGTGATATGCTCACGTTTTCTGGTGCCAGTCAGTAATCTAGCCGCCGTATTTTGTACCATTTGCAAGCGATCTAGAGCAGTTTTATGCACTCCCAAATAGAGGGGATTACAGTAGTCTATCCTTGAGGTTATAAAAGCATGAATAACCGTTTCCAGGTCCTTTTTACAGACTATTTTCTTGATTTTAGCAATAGATCTCAGCTGAAGAAAGCTGCTTTTGACAACAGCACTGATCTGCTTATGAAAACAGGTAGGATGACACCAAGGTTTTTGACACAATCGTGTAGACAGAGGAACTAACTGATTGAAAAATTATTTCAGTTTTATCACTATCTAGCTCTAAAAAGAACAAACAAACAAACAAACAAATATATATATATGTCATGAGTACCTATATATATTCATGTATTCATATAATAGCCTAGTTTATATGGATAGACACAAATTATTTTATGCCTTATTTTTGTCTGTTGCGGTGTGTGAACTATGGAACCAATGTTTTATTCTTATAGGTAGACCTAGTCTAGTTTTGGATGACATAGCACCTCAAAAGAGATATTCATATAGAAACACTAACGTTCTGAGAACATTTGAGAAGGTAAACACGCCGCCTAAACGCGTTACGAGGTTTGCATTAACGCCGACACTGACAAAATCTGTGGAAATCATTCTGAAAAAAGCCCGGATGCATATACACGTTAAATATGCACGCCCGAAAGGAAACATTTACAGTGCCCAACTGTAGTCCGCTACTGAGCCTTCTGAGTTGGTGGTCCAGCGCGCCCTAGTGTTAAATGCTGGAATTATATATCAGAGGCTATGCAACGGTCCTGATGCTGGTGACACAGGATGCGTATGATGATGCAGAATTAGAGCTCGCTGTACAGCATTGCAACTGGTTCAGTCTCTGTGGCGCAATGGAATAGCGCGCTGGACTTCTAATCCAGAGGCTCCGGGTTCGAGTCCCGGCAGAGATGTGTCCCAATAAATACCGTATGGTTAATGTCTTTTATACTGCATGTCAGACTGAATGGGAAATAAAAGATACTACCCGGCGTTATAAGACATGCTTGATGAGCTCGGAAATTTGATGGACAGTTATTATGTTTGTTCTGCTTAATAGATGCAGAATAAAATTACAGAAAAAAATTAACTGATTGGAGAGATTTACAAATTGGGTATGGCAGTGTAAAAGATGATGTACTAATATAGATATTAATATACTATTATGTGTATATATATATATATAAAAAAAACACTGGGTAGGGCCTCCTTTTGCTCTCAAAACAGCCTCAATTTTTCATGGCATGAATTCCATAGGATCTTGGAAACATTCCTTTGAGATCCTGATCCATATTGACATGATTGCATCATGCAATTTCTGAAGATTTTTCAGGTGAACTTTCATGCTGCAAATCTCCTGTTCTACCACATCTGAAAGGTGTTCTATTGGCTTCAGATCTGGTAACTGGGAAGACCACTGAAGAACACTGAACTCATTGTCATGTTTTTGAACCACACTCTAAAAAACATTGGGTTAAAAACAACCAAGATTGGCTTGTTTTTAGCCAAAGGCTGGGTAAATATAGGATAGAACACATTTTAGGCTAAACTAACCCATCAAGTTGGGTTGTTAATTTTAACCCGTCAAATGGGTTGTTTTTCAACACTAAGGATAGTTTCATTTTTACAAAAACGCTGGGTTAATTTTTATTTCATAAATGGGTTAATGTTTTCAGGGTTATTTTTATCTTTTGAAAATGTAAAATATACCACATTATAAACAAATATGTCAACATGGTATCTCCTTTATTTATCCACAAGAAGGTGTTCAGAAATGGATTATTAGAGCTGCTAAAGTGGTGTTTATATATAGACTTTGAAGTAAATGACACAAATAAGTCATATATTTAAGATGAAAACATCAGATTTTGATCAAAGGAGACATTTAAACATCCCAAAAACTGAATAACCAACTTACGATCCAGTGGGCTACAAACAAGTAAGCCAAAGCTAACGAAGATAGCGGTGCATTTAATGTCATGTAAGCTGGACTGTTATTACAGATTTTTGTTTTTTCTAGTGTACAGTAATGGTTTTATGGATAAATATATTGATATGAACCTTGTGTCTCCAAATAAATCCAACAGTCTGAAAACCGCTACCTCCACCTGAGGCAAATTAAAACAGCCCATACTGATTGATTTGACCCAATGAGTTGGGATGATGCGACGGGGTGGGGGAGGGGTGCATTTATTCAACTGTTAGTGAAAATGACCCAGCCACTAACCCAGTGGTTGGGTTACACAAAACTACCCAAAAACTACCCAAGACTGAGAAAATAACCCACTTAAATGACCCCAAAGGCTCAATCCAGCGTTTGGGTAGAAAAAATAACCCAACATTTTTTAGAATGCAGTTTGATATAACTTTTACTTTGTGGCATGGTGCATTATCATCCTGGAAGTAGCCATTAGAAGATGGGTAAATTGTGGTCATGAAGAGATGCACATAGTACAACCCCAATTCCGAAAAAGTTGGGAAAATGCTAAAATGGAAAATGCTACTAAAAACAAAGAGAAATTATTTGTAAATGTACTTTGATTTGTATTTAAACAAAAAACATATAAAGACAAGGTATTTGATGTTTTACCTAATCAACTACATAGTTTGTTGATGGTAAACTTATATTTTGAAAGTGATGCATGATGCACGTTCCAAAAAAGGGCAATTTAGGACTAACAGCAGTATGACAAGTTGAAATAAGGTGATGTAAAACAGGTGAGGTAATCATCTAATCATAGTATATAAGTAGCCTCCAAAAAGGCCTAGTCCTTCAAGAGCAAGAATGGGTCGAGGCTTGCCAATCTGCCAAAAGATGTCAGTGAATAATCCAACAGTTTGAGAACAAAATTTCCCAAAGACAAATCGGTAGGATTTGGGCAGTTTACCTTATACAGTGCACAATATAATTTAAACATTCAAGGACTCAGATCAAATCTCGGTGTGTACAGGGCAAGGCAGAAACCACTTCTGAATGCACGTGACCTCAGATCCCTCAGACGTCACTGTCTTAAAAGCTGTCATGAGTCTGTAATGGAGGTCCTGACATGGGCTCAGGAATACTTTAGTAAACCTTTGTCAGTCAACACCATTCGCTGCTGCATCCACAGATGCAAGTTAAGGCTTTACTATGCAAAGCAGAAGCCATACATCAACACTGTCCAGGAGCACCACCGACTTCTCTGGGCTTGGTCACATCTGAGATGGACTGAGATGGAGCACAGTGGAGTCGTGTTTTGTGGTCCGAAGAGGAAAAGGACCATCCAAGCTGTTATCAGCATCAAGTCCAAAAGCCAGCGTCTGTCATAGTATGGGAGTGTGTCAGTGCTCATGGCATGGGTAACTTGCACATCTGACAGACACCATTAATGCAGAAAGATATATATATACATTTTGGAGCAACATATGCTGCCATCCAGAGCAGGACAATGCCAAACCACATTCTGCCCGGACTACAAGCACATGGTTGCATAAGCAGAGCGTGCGGGTGCTAGTATGACCTACCTGCAGTCCTGACCTTTCTCTGAATCAGGTCCGATGTGTGGCGCATTATGAAGTGCAAAATAAGGCAACGAAGGCCCCGTACAGTTGCGCAGCTGAAGAAATGCATAATGGATGAATGTGGGAAAATTCCGCTTGCTAAACTTAACCAACTGGTGTCTTCAGTGCCCAAATGCTTAATAAGTGTTATTAAAAGAAAAGGTGATGTTACACAGTGGTAAACAGTTGACTGTCCCAACTTTTTTGGAGTGTGTTGCAGTCATTAAATTAAATGGCACATGGTGGCTTAGTGGTTAGGACGTTCACCTCACATGTCAGGGGTTTGATTCCCACTGTGGCCCTCTGTATGCAGAGTTTGTGTGTTCTCCCCGTGGTGCGGGGGTTTCCTCCAGGTACACCGCTTTCCTCCCCCAGTCCAAAGACATGCATGGTAGGCTGATTGGCATGTCTAAAAGTGTCCATAATGTATGTGTGAGTGTGTATGTGATTGTACCCTTCCTTGTTCCCTGGGATAGGCTCCAGGTTCCCTGTGACCCTGAAAAGGATGTGGTATAGAAGATGGATGGATGGAAATTAAATTCATGAAGTAAAACATCAAATAATGTGTTAATTATACGTTTCAATATAGTACAGGGTGAATTGAACTTTCAAATGACTTTTGGGTTGTTGTTTTTTTTTTTTGCATTTTCTATACTGTCCCGATTTTTTGGAATTGGGCTAGGCTGTAGCATTCAAGAGATGATTGATTGGTTTTAATGGGCCCAAAGTGTGCCAAGAAAACATTCCAAACACCATTACACCACCTCCACCAGCCTGGACTATTGACATAAGGCAGGTTGAGTCCATGGATTCATGCTGTTGGTGCCAAATTCTGTATGCCTCAGCAGAAATCGAGCTTCATCCGACCAGGCTACATTTTACCAGTCTTCAACTGTCCAGTTTTGGTGAGCCTATGTCCACTGCAGCCTCAGGCTTCTGTTCTTGGCTGACAGAAGTGGAACCCTATGTGGTCTTCCACTGTTGTAGCCCATCTGCTTCAAGGTTCCAATTCTAGAGACTGTTGTGTATGAAACTCCCAGGAAATCAGCAGGTATAGAAATACTCTACTATATTTATAATACTATTTTTAAAAAACCTAACTGTCTAGCACCAAAAATCATACCACAGTCAAAATCCCTGAAATTACTCCCCCCCCCCCATGTGTTCAGGTGTTCAAATGTGCTCAGCAAGTGTGTGTGTGTGTATATATATATATATATATATATATATATATATATATATATATATATATATATATATATATATATATATAAAAACATAATATGCAGCCTTAGCTTTCTGTTCTTGGCCATAACATTAAAACCACCTGCCTAAGACTGTGCCAAAACAGCTCTAACCTGTCGAGGTATAAACTCCACAAGACCTCTGAAGGTGTGCTGTGGTATCTGGCACCAAAACATTCGCAGCAGATCCTTAACAAGTCCTGTAAGTTGAGAAGTGGATCCATGGATCTTGTTTGTCCAGCACATCCCACAGATGCTCGATCGGATTGAGCTCTGGGGAATTTGGAGGCAACACCTTGAACTCTTTATCATGTTCCTCAAACCAGCCCTGAAGTGTAGCAGGGTGCATTATCCTGCTGAAAGAGGCCACATGCATTAAGGAATACCACTGGGTGTACTTGGTCTGCAAAAATGTTTAGGTAGGTGGTACATGTCAAAGTAACATCCACATGAATGACAGGACAAGGCACTGCCTTGTTCCCATAGTGCATCCTGGTGCCATCTCCAGGTAAGCGATGCACATACACGCATGCACACACACGGCCATCCACATGATGTAAAAGAATAAAGTAAATCATTGCTTACATGTATACACACACACACACACACACACACACACACTCACACTCACAGTGGGGGAAATAAGTATTGAACGTATTTATATGAGTCTGTATTATAAATTCTTTATTCTAATATTTTGAGATATTGGAATTTTGATTTTCATGAGTTGTAAGCCGTAATCATCAAGATTAAAACAAAAAAGGCTCGAAATATTTCACTTTATATGTAATGAATCTAGAATATATTAAAGTTCCACTTTTTGAATTAAATTACGGAAATAAACAAACTTTTCCATGATATTCTAATTTTTTGAGATGCACCTGTACATGCACACGCAGAATGCAGGAACACTGGATCAGGAAGTAGCAACTTGTCCACTTCAGAAAGCATCCATCTTGCTTACAATTTGCTTCAGCAATAATGTACTTGTCTGAGGCCTTGCCAGTGGAGGCTGTCTGAAGGAGAATTGGCCTGAATTGCATGCAGAGAAGACAGAGATAGAGGGAAAGGCAGAAAGAATGGCTGTCAGAGAGATGGAGGGAGACATCAGTGTCCTATTGATTTTCACGAGTGTGCACTGATTGGCTCTCACACAATGATGAAGAGGCTCCTCTAAACTGTTTGATATTAAGCACTCCAATTCAAAAGGTACATTGATGTTAAGTTACACTCAAACTATTTTTAAGAATAGATATTTATATATGTATTATATATTTATATATATATATCTTTAAGAGTATATATATATATATATATATATATATATATATATATATATATATATATATATATATATATATATAAACACCACAAGAAAGATGCCTATGGTGCCTGCATACCTGCGTGAACATGCCATAGGCCTGCTGCAGGGAGGCATGAGTACTGCAGATGTGGCCAGAGCAATAAACTGCAATGTCTGTAATGTAAGACGCCTAAGACAGTGCTACAGGGAGACAGGAAGGACAGCTGATCGTCCTTGCAGTGGAAAATTACAAGTAACCATGTGTCCCCCCCAGACGTGATCAAGAACTTGCAAACGCCTTGGTGGAAGAGTGGGGTAACATCTCACAGCAAGAACTGACAAATCTGGTGGACTCCATGAAGATGAGATGCACTGCAGCACTTAAAGCAGCTTGTGGCCTCACCAGATACTGACTGTTACTTTTGATATTGCCCCCCACCCCCTGTTCAGGGACTCATTGTTCAATTTCTGTTCGTCAAATGTTAGTGAAACTTGTTTAGTTTATACAGTTGTTGAATGTTTTTATGTTAATACAAATGTTTACACATGTTAAGAAATTTGCTGGAAATAAAAGCAGCTGAATGTGAGTGGACATTTCTTTTTGCTGAGTATATGTGCCTCCTGAGCTTTATTTCTTGTGACCATGGAATGAGCTCTTGTCCTGCCGGGTTTCTTCCTTTTCTTTCTTTCTGGCTTTGGGGGAAGGGTCTTTGCAGTAGCACATACAAGTGCTATACAATAGCTCATGTAATAGTGCATGATCTGGGTTTCTCTGTGACACTGAGTCTGCTGGGGATCTTGCATCTTTCAGCATTTGTGTTGAATGCTGAGCTGAAGTCTATGAACAGCATTCAAACATACGTGTCCTTTTTATCCAGGTGGGTGAGGGCCAGATGGAGGTTGGTGGCAACGACATCGTCTGTTAAGCAGTTGGGACGATACGCGAATTGCAGGAGGTCCAGTGAGGGGGGCAGCAGGGTCTTAATGTGCCTCATGCCAAGCCTTTTTGCTATATATATATATATATATATATATACATATAAAACAATGTGTTAAATTATTGTCCAATCACGTTGCAGATTGTGCTGCCAACGTCATCATCCAAATCTAAACTGGCCTTAAAATGAATGTTGTGACTGTGGAATTGGAGTCCTGAGGCAAGGAAACCAAATGACCACAGGTAAGTTAGCATTCATCACTATTTAGCATTAATTGTTGTTGAAAATGCCTGGCTGAGTTTGTGATATTTAGGCAGGGAGCTCTCGAAAATGTATTCATTCAAAAACAGTAACTAACAATCACAAGTGATAATTAACTTTACCTATCGCGACGGCTTCAAAAGAGAATATCATGTAATGCTTCCTCTGTGTTGGCATTACACTACTAATGTCATGTGTTTATTTTGGCTATGAAATATGGACTGAAGTTATTCCATAATTCTCTGGGTCTGCGTCTTATCTGAGGCTCAGAGTTAGGGTTAGCTAGCTGGATGCTGTCACCAATCAAAGTAGGAATGAGTGATGCTAACCTAGACGCGCACCTGAGTTGATAACATTACTTTAGCATACAGCTCGTGGTAATGTTAGACATTCCCATTACCTTTTTTGAAAGTTAACGATAACCTAGCATTACAGCTGTTCACCATGATGTAATACAGAGATTAAGGTTAATGTTACTCACATTTAGCAAGTGTTTGGACAAGACAAGCTGTAGTAATTACCATTAGGAGGATGGGTTAGGGCCATGCTTCTTCGTGTATTCGGTGAATGTTATGGTTAACAGGTGGTTAACAGGTTAACAGGTGCAGACAGTCAGTGGCTAACGGAACTTAACTAGCTCAGAAATGTTGAGGCCAAAGGTTCTTCACAAGGTTAACGTGACAAAAAGAGAGTATGGTTTAGATTTTAAACCCCATTTAGGCTTTCCATTATCTCTGTAATGTTGGTTGACTTAATTGGGTTGTGCAAAAATACTGACGGTGAGGTACTAAAGGTGGAAAAATAAATATTCACAAGCGAGTGGAGGTCACATTTCCAAAATTACACAATTTGGGATTATGTAACACAATTTCTCAATTGGAGCCCAATGGCATTTGGCCATATTTTGTAGCTAACAACTAACCAACACTCTTTTTGCTCTTTTACAGCTCTTGTCTTCCCAGATGGCTGTGAGATTTGTAAAAAGATACATCAACTCTAATTCTTACTTCCATCCATCCATCCATCTTCTATACCACTTTATCCTTTTCAGGGTCATGGGGAAACCTGGAGCCTATCCCAGGGAGCATTGGGCACAAGGCAAGGTACACCCTGAACAGGGTGCCAATCCATCGCAGGGCACACAATCACACACACATTCACATACCCATTCATACACTACGGACACTTTGGACATGCCAATCTAATTCTTACATCTGTCAAATGTTTTAATGATTTTAATAAATGTCACCTGAATTTCATGCATTTGTTTGTTTATTTTGTGAGCATTTTAGTAGAATCTTAGCATACAAACAAATTGTATTTTAGGATAATTGTAGGGGGAAAAACAACACATCTCTGTTATTTTTGTTATTTTTCACACATCTCTGTGTGGAAATATACTAACAAAGCGATTGTGTTGAAAGCAACACAAAATGTGTTGTTCTTAACTAGACACAGAGGTGTGTTAAAAATGAACACATTATGTGTTAAATATTTCCACACAGAGATGTGTTAAAAATAACACAAATGTGTTAAATATTTCCACACAAATATGTGTTAAAAATAACACAAATGTGTTAAATACACTAACACACTGATTAAGTTGTCCTTGTGTTGTCCTTAACTAGACACACGTGTGTTAAAAATTAAGTTCTTTTTAACACATCTGTTTTAAGACTGTAGTTGTTGCAAGATAATGCAAAACAAACAAACAAACAAACAAACAAACAAACAATAGATAGATAGATAGATAGATAGATAGATAGATAGATGTAAATGACAGTATTATCCTATTAGTACGCTATTAAACAATTAACCTAATTGGCAATACTATTTCTAATATTTAAGAATATTTTAAATCCAGTATTGAATTATTAGCGGTAATGGAAATAAAGCCCTGAAGCAAGACTGAATATCCCCATTATTGAATGAATACCGGAACAGCTGATGCGCGCAGTGGCTCCAAGCTGTACGAATGCGTATTTTCCTGATAACGGACAACAGTGGGCAACACCCGTTAGATGATAACACTGTACTTCTAGCGTGCATGCATGTTTACTGCTTGTCGTAATATTATGCACTTTGTGACTTTATCGGCTTTTCTATATCTAATCTCTTTATATAATAGCAAAAAAAATAATCTAATCGGAGGTAAATTGCGAGCTATAACAGGACTAAAAGATGGGTCTGTGTCGCTTGGACTGGCGGTTCGTGGCTCATACGGAGACTTCGACAGCAGCACGCGCGCCTATCTGCCTCTCTATATTTAGGCTAACCCCGCGCCTCACAGCGCGTAATCCGCGTGCAAAACTAATCCTAATCCCCTCGTGGCCATTTACTCCGTCCGTCCTCCACGCCTCTATTTCTGATCCTGCGCGTCACCCGAGCCAGTGTACACGGAGCCACTAATCCAGGGGCGTGGCCACATGGGTGGCACAAGGAGACAGTGCAGGGGTGTTAGCTGGACTGTTAATCATCCGGGGCTGAGCCCTACGGAAGCCATTAGCAGCCATGCATTATTAATTTTTTTTCTTTGTTGTTTTCTCAACTTAATTTTTCGTGATTTTTACATAACCAAAAGCTGTTTTCTCAAGACATAATTTTATCCAGAGAAACACCCTTGTGAATGGGACTGGTAGGCCATTAGGCTACATGCACTTTGACATCTTCGCCATCATAAATTTAATAATTACCCGCTTTAGAGATGGGCTTTATCTCCGTATTAAGAGAGAGGGGTTTCCCTTACTCAAGTGTTGGACACTAATGTGAAAGTCGTCAATCCTGTAGGGATGATGTATTTATGTAGGCCAACCCAGAAGTTAGCATCACCCTGCTTCCCTCGACAAAACGCTGATAGGTTTTTTCCACTGGATTTTGGTTTATTGCAGAAAATAAACTCTGTGAGCAAAAAAGTTTATGATTCTTAAACTTGAATTTTGAAGCCTAATACAATCACAGAAGTAAAAAGCTAATGTTAGGCTATAAACAAACTACACTACCACTACGCTTCTTTCAATCTTTATTTAAAAAAAACATTACAATTGGAAAATACTATAAATTGATAAATCTCCAAGTTGGAAAGTTTGAGTTAGAATAGTTTGCAAGAGCGCGAGTATAAACACAACGAGGCTGTAGTAGATGAGTTTTCCTGTTCGGCGTGATGAAGTTTAATGTCCCTGACAATCTCCGTAGTCTCATTTAGTCACTTATTAGTAACCGTGTTAACAAAATCACAAACAGGGTATTACTGATGTATTTTATGTCATAGTATAAAATGTGAACATATCTTGAGATTATGTTAACCACAGACCTTATTACAGTCATTTAACCAAAAACCCATTGAAAAAAAACAATTGACTTCAGGACGATGGATGTCGAGTACACATTAGGTCCAGATTATGAGAAAATTAAATCACGAGATCACGAGAAAACAAGAAAGAAAAAATTCATATGTACCCTTAGGGCTTCCGTAGAGCCCAGATTCTTCTCTTTTTAGAACTTTTTAAAACTTACTTCTAAACAGATTGTTTGCATACATTTTTTTTTCTTGCTTGTAAGGGCTAATTGCTATTTATCACTCTTTGCAGGACTACCAGACTGATAAAATCTCAAACTTTTTGGCTATATAACAGAAGACTAGGTTAGTTTGGTGTCGTTTGCCAAGGGGAGGCACAACTAAGCTATTATTGTATGGGTTTAGCTGCTACAGTGCCATGCAGAGTATGTTATCTTTCCTTATGCTCTGCTCATATCATATTCACATAACTTATACATATTCACAAACTCATATAGACATTTACACACCTTCCTGCTCTGCATGAGAGGATGTTACTGTTTCAGTTTCAACCTATTTACTGGTTTTAAAAATAATTGGTGTATATCCATTTTTCCTCACACTGACTGTGAGCTAGTGTTTGGCAGAATTGAGAGCCAATAAGACAAGTATTTCCATGTATTTTCCTTTAAACCTTGTCTGATTGGTCTTACCTCTGTTCACTGAAATTACAGGCTGTCTTCTTTCACTGATGTTTAGTTACGTGACAAACCGCTCCAATTAGAGAATTATTCAGGGCTAAAGAATTAATCTTCGGGGCTACAGCCACCCCAGCTCTGACCTCAGATCAGATCTGGGAGAAGTCTTTTCCTTTATTGCAATTCATGCAGACGTAATGATTAGCTATAACTATAACTATAACTATAGCTATAACTATAACTAGCTTGTGTTAGATATTGCTCTTAACTGTTATGATCTACAAAGCACACCAGCACATTAACTTTATAATTGTGGCCATTTCTTTTGCACAAATAAGATATACTGCAAATGCAACTTTGCACTATATCTTTAGGCTACAGTATATTGCAAGGCCAGATTTTTGTTTTTATTTTTACTATACACTGAAGACATTTGGTTTTTATATCAAAAACATGAATGAGATAATAGGATCAGAATTTCAGCTTTCATTTCCAGATATTTACAACTAGATGTATTAAACAACTTAGAACATGGAACCTTTTGTTTGAACTCACACATTTTTCAGGAGATCAAAAATATTGGAAAGTGTGACTCACAGGTGTTTTTTGTTGCCCAGTTGTGCCCTATTAGATTGATTGTTTAAACAGTTAATAGATCTGGATGTCTATTCTTGGTTTGAGCCCTGGCTTTTGCCAGTGAAGACTGCCTTTGTTGTTAAAAGGATAAACCAATATGAAGAGAGCTGTATAGGAGAAAAGTAATCCATTTTGAAGTTGCAAAAAAAGGGAAACTCAATCTGCGTAATTGTGCAAGCACTGGGTATAGCCAGTCCTGAATAAGAAAGAAACCACTGGTGTACTAACAAAAGCCATGAAACAAGTTAGCCAAGGAAAACAACAGCATTTGATGACAGATACATCATGAGAGCTATGTGAAGAAAAACTCAAAAACAACAGTCAGTGACATCACCAACAATCTACACAGGGCAGGGGTGAAGGTATCACAAGCCACCATTTAAAGAAGACTTTGAGAGCAGAAACAAAGAAGTCACACCACAAGATACAAACCTCATCAGCAATATGAATCAGAAGGCCAGATTGGAATTTGCAAAGAGATACAGAGATGGGCCAAAATGTTTTTCTGGAACCAAGATTAACCTCTACCAAGGTGGTGGAAAGGCTAAAGTGTGGAGAAAGAAATAATCTGCTCATGTTCTAAGTTGTTTAACATGCACTGTTAGACATTTCAGTAATTTTTACTGTTATTTACTATATAGCACCCATTATAATACTGCAAATTCTCTTAACTGTAAATAACAGTAATTCCATTTGCATCATGGGACTCTTCTGTGACATCAAACACCATATGCAGAAATTAACTTTTTTATTTATTTATGTATATTACTGTATTTACCGTAACAGCTTTTAGTGTCAATGCACCATGTTTTTTTTTTTTTCTATTTACATAGTCATTTTTTCTTTTACTCATTTTTGCCAGGCTTTGCCTTAAGGTACAGAATCAGATTAGGAACCACAGCTGTGCCACAGGTTGTGCCAGGGAGGGAGCTTAGCGGTACAGTTCTGGAGAACACCTATGTGATACACTGATGAAAGAGCTTTGTACGAAGATTTTTATCCTTGAGAGAATAAGCAAGCAAGGTAAAAAAAAAAAATCTTTGTACTGACAATTCCCGCAGCTGTCAGATTTGTGCACCTGAATTAACCTAGGTTAACATTTGCATGTAAACATTAGTGGTAACAAACTTAGCTTGAACTGCGCTAATGTTGTATTTAACTAACGGCTTAACCAAATTAAAATTTGTATTTTTAAAGTAATATTTTTAATAAATGGAAAAGAGAATGATAACTGTATAAGCAACAGAGAAAGGTGGAGAACTTGTTCAAAGCTTAAGTAGTGTTACGAGGGTGTCTTTCATTAGCAGACAGGACAGAGATCCATTATGGTCAATATTCCATTTATAATGATCTTTTTGTATCAGTATTTCTCGTGAAGCAACTGCTAGCATTATGTACAGCTGTAAGGTTTGTAGCCGTCTTACTGCCAATTTTAAAACCTTTTGTGCCCATGCAAAAAGTCATGGAAATTTGGCAAACTACCGGTATTAAATGTGTTTTCCATTATTTATTTATTTATTTCCCCCCATTTATTGTCTGTTGCCTAAAAATTCTTTGTGAGGATAAATCCAGAGGATGGAACAAAATGCACCGCAAAAACAGGAATGAGTCGTAAGACAGTAGAAATTGTGAAGAGGAAGATGACAATCATCAACCACAGAGTGTCATCCTTCCTTCGCCAGATAACCGAATTTGAGTGGATGAACTTGGATTAGGTGAGACAACTGATCTATAACAAAGAACTGGATTGCTCATGATCTCATAAAAGTGAAGCCACCGCACCGCCATATTGCTATGTCCTTGCCAAAGTGTTTTGTGCCTTCTTCCTGCCTTATGCTGCGTATTCCTGTCTTGCTGTGCTGCTTTCCTTTTACCATTATTAGTTATGTTTTCTATTCATTCCAGTTTGCTCCAGTTGCTGTTGGTTCCATTTTCCCATTGCCATTACACCACCGACAGTGTTGGACTGCCCTCCTGGTTTTGACCCTAGCCTGCCTCTGATTCTGTTTCTGCTCATTCCCTGACTGTGAAGATAAGGACTATTCTGCTGTTGTTGACCTCAGCCTGTCTCAGTCTCCATATGCCAGAGTCCTTCTGGTTTTTCTGCAGATATTCTTACTGTAATTTTATATATATATATATATATATATATATATATATATATATATATATATATATATATATATATATATATATAGATAGATAGATAGATAGTACAATTGAATGAATAATTAAGTTAATATATAGGATTATAGTAGTGTACTGTTAACCTAGGTTTTTTACAGTAACGGCACTGTATTACATAATTACAATAGCATTTATTACTGTAAAACTGA
The DNA here is from genome assembly GCF_023375685.1 of Ictalurus furcatus. Classification (NCBI taxonomy): domain Eukaryota; kingdom Metazoa; phylum Chordata; class Actinopteri; order Siluriformes; family Ictaluridae; genus Ictalurus; species Ictalurus furcatus. The sequence goes on from NC_071274.1 coordinate 10,830,592, forward strand.
AATATGGTTATGGTACTGTAAATCTCAATTTCAGTAACAAACTGTACTGGCAACAGTGTCGCCAGTAAGTTACTGAAAAAACCATTTGAAATGTCTAACAGTCTCTCTCTCTCTCTCTCTCTGTCTGTCTGTCTCTCTCTCTCTCTCTCTCTATATATATATCAGGAAATTAAAGCTGAAATTCTGATGTCTTATATTCATCTTTTAATCTCAAACACAAATGCCTTCAGTGTATAGCAAAAACAAAATTCCAATACATTTGAAGGGGATTTTATAATTAGGTGGTGACAGCCCTTAGTGTTCCACCTAATTATAGCACCCTCTTCCTCCACCCTTTTCACTCCATGTGTTTAAACCTGGACATCCCACTGTGCAAATCATGGAAAAGACCCAGACACAGCTCTTTACCTACTATTTGATACAACAACAACAACAACAACAATAATAATAATAATAATAATAATAATAATAATAATAATAATATAGACACGGGTTGAGCCTCTCCCTCTCTCAGGCAGTGTGCTTTGGCCCTGTTTCCAAATGGTACGGGCCAAATCGTATTAAAATCCACCCCCCCCCCTTTCGCGCCATACCCCTCCCCTCCCTAACTCCCTCCCTAACTCCCTCCCAGCTTCTATCTTCTTTCAGTCGCACCGTTTTTGCTGCAGTAAATGGTAGCCGTTGGAGAGGGCAATAAAGCGAGAAAACACAACAGAAAAGAAAGAAGCCCGCTAAGGGAAGCGTGAGCCGGACATTATCGTGAGCACCATCAGTGGGTAGAGATCCCGCACGCAGCGAACGTGAAACGTGGGCTTCACAGGCACATATAGACGCATATAGGTGCGTATAGAAGCTGTTCTATTTTTTCTGAACATACACATACGCGTATATATATAGCTAGCATTTATATATATATATATATATATATATATATATATATATATATATATATATATATATATGGGTCTATGTGTATATAGGTTATGTGTGTGTGTGTGTGTGTGTGTGTGTATATATATATATATATATATATATATATATATATATATATATATATATAATCGGCGGCGTCCTTGTGCTCAAATAACCGTCAGTGATTTCACAATATAGACAGACGCGCGCTCTGGTGTTGTGGAATACGCGTGCATCGTCACCGACATACCAAAAACACCTTACTCGTGATTATGAAGTACGGGCGGAGGCTGTGTTGATAGGTGAGTCTGTTTATGCGTTCTGTTTTGGGACTGGTCCCCCCCCCCCATTTCCCTTCGTGAGCTACCATCCGTCTTCCGTCTCTCTTTCTGCATTGGGTGAGCTCGCGCGGTGCACATCTGCTTCTGTTTTCCGCGTGTCGACGGGGCGCTCCCGGTAGCCAACCGTCGTTACCAAGGGGCTACTGCTCACCGGTGGAGTGAGACAGTGTGAGTATGAGAGAGAGATCCTGAACGGGTGGGTCTGTTTCGGCTTACAGGCAGGCACGGATTTACGCACGGGCCTATTGGGCACTTGCCCAGGGCACCAGACCAGCAGGGGGCCCTCAAACCTGGCATATTTTTAGATGTGTATATTTTTTCATATATGATTTTTTTTGTCAGTAACAGAGCATTGTTTAATACTGTCATAATTGTATTATCTTTGCAGTTGTGAAGTTGTATTAATTTCGAAAAAAATAAAATAAAATAATTTAAAATAGCAATGTTTGTGCTGTGAAGAGGGACATCTATGGGCGAGTGAAAATCATTTCATGACTCTCGTGTAGAAGACAGCTGGGTTCATAAATATAATAAAAATTAGTTAAAAACCACAACCAAGTGTAGCAATGAAAAGAAAAAGAAAAAAAGAAAAAGAAGCAATAGAAGCTGAATTGGTACAAAAGCTACCAACAATCTCCAGCTTTTTTTAAATCAGTGCAAACACGCCTGATGCTAACAACAAAGTTCCCGTTGTTTCAAGTGAAGATGACGTTAACACAAGTAACTGTGACAGCAGCGATACTGAGCTGGCCTGTGATTATATCAAAGCATGCCAGCGACACCATGTCAGGTTAAGCAGGACGATAAGAGTAAGAAAGATGAAGATGACCATGTGTTTTGGCTAAAAAACAGGGACCCAGCATTGTGGGGAAATATAAACAAGGATTCGGTGAAAAGTATTCTTATTAACAGAGGGGCTGCCGCTTTCCACAACCGACGCTCAAAATATCCATCTTCCCTAAGGGATAGTGGTCTGGGTGGTAAGACTTGCTCCCTTACAGATTATGTCTACAAAAAAGTGATATGAACCTTCTGACAGCAGTTGCTTGAATAATTGCGTGAGTTTGTATCACCACAACGAGAACTATTTAACCACTATGAGAGGGAGCTTTAAGTGTGCCAGGTGTATGTCAGTCCTATAAAGGATGAAATTCAACAAATCAAAAAAATAAAAACTTTAGCGAATGAGCCCAGAGATGATGATGCAGACTTTAGTGGAAGTCATAAAATTCAAGTGCACACATTTAATTCTACTATTTATAATCTTGTCAATGGCCTTGATCACAGACTGGATGCCCATAAACACGAATAATCTTTTTGGTTCTATTGATGCCAGACTCAAAATCAGACAGGAACATTATTACAGAAGCCCATAACCTTTCCTCTGCTTACCCTGATGATTTGAACAGCTGTCTTGCTGATGAGCTGATTCAGTTCAGATATTTCATTTCAATGGAGCTGGACAGATCACCATCAAAGGTACTCAAAACAATTATAGATTATGGACTGCCATTGGTTTTCCCCAATGTGTATATTCCTCACACTGCCAGTCAGCAACTGTGAAGGAGAACGTTCATTTTCTCTCATGGAAAAAGTCAAAAATGACCTAAGAACCAAAATGTCAAAAGGACATCTCAACTCACCGTCTTTAATAGCCATAGAATGTAAACTGGTGAGGGAACTGGATTTTGATGACCCTGTGGAAGAGGTTTCTCAAAGGAAAGCAAGAAACATACCCCTCAGCTTAGGGCTGCAACAACTAATTGGTAAAATCGATAATAATCAATAATTAAAATAATTGACAACGAATTTCATTATTGATTAGTTGAGGTCACAGAGTAAGCTGCTGAGGGAAAAGTGCATGATCCAGGTTGTCCAAAACATGAGAATGTTTTATATTAAGTGCTTCAAACAGACTTGTTAGTGTATTAATGTGGCTTGTCATGTCAGATGCTGCGACAGATATGTGTGTTTTTAATGTGTTCCAGACATGTTTTCTTCAGTGCAGAAATGACATTTTTACATTTATATATCGGTAAATGTTAGAAATTCATGCCAGTATTTCCATTTGACATAAAGGCTTGTCCTGACAGCAAGTGAGTCTCCATTAAATTTAACTGAATGAACACGAGTCCACACATGCACATCAATCAAATAGCGTGCAATAGAAAGGAAGCGCAATAATTGACTAAAATAGAAATTTTTATCAAATATGTTGTTTGATGCTTTGTTTAGAAACAAAATTAATTGTGTTTTTTATGAGAGCAGTAACTGTAATGGGTTTATGTAATTCTATATAAATGTAAGAAGTGCCATACATTTACAGAATAAAGTAACATGCTACTGTGTTCAAATGAGTGAATGTGTGTTACTGCCTCTTACCAGTAAACACTGAGTTTGTGCTTTGCTTTTTCTTTTTCTTTTATTTATTTATTTATTTATTTTTATAGCATTTTTAATATAGTGATTTATCTTCTGCTTTAAAGCTTGTGGACAATCAGTTATTTTTTTGTTTCCAAAATATAATGTTAATATTAAAAAAAAAAAAAAAATCCTTTACACAATGTATAGCATAGATACATTTACTACCTTTTTCATAGCCTTCAATTTTCACAATGTGAAATAAAGTGTTTGCACCCCCCCCCCCCAAAAAAAATACAGAAAATAAAAATTAGTCTTTTAACCAAACTAATCGAAGAAATAATCAACAGATCAATCGATCAGAATAATCAATCATCAAAATAATCGTTAGTTGCAGCCCTACGTCAGCTAAGGTAAAAAACATTTTTTTACTAGGCTATATGCTTTGGTGATGATATTGCCACTTGTTCATCCACATGACACTGCTTAGATGTTGATAGATATTGGTGAGATATAAATGAGGCAATTTGTGGTGTGAAACAGAATATTGTGTGCATTCTCCCCGCTTATTATTGTCATGGTAAATCCTGTACGATGGGGCACAGGTGCAAACACTGCTGTGGAAAAATGTGGTGCCAGGAGGGCCTTTGGGACATCTGTGCCCAGGGCACATCAACATCTAAATCTCTCCCTGCTTACAGGAGACAGGCACCTTCCATGCCAGTGCAAAGGTAGCTCTTGGGGCTTTGCTGCTCGAGTGCTGACTTCTGTTCCTACAAAGAAAACAAGTTGTATTGCGATCTCTCCATCCCTCCTTGTGTGCAAGCTGTGCACACATATAACGGAATAACAACAATAAACACCTGTCCCGTGGACAATGCTATGGCTTAAGCTGAAAAGGGGAGAATGCAGACAGCTACTCTGAGGAATAAATTAAGAAACGCCATTGCCTGGCCCTGCATATGTGCTATGGCCCTGTGTCTTGAGCCATGTCTGTGAGCTGACTACAATATTGCACGCATGTGCCCAGGCCTCTTTATGTGTGTGTGTGTGTAGTCTCTGTCTTATGAGGCTTCACGGGGTGGATGCTGAGTGGCAACGGGTTCCTCTTGGTTTAAAACAGTGAACGCAGGAATTCAGTTTTGTTTAACACCCATACTGGACTTTCAGCAGCATCAAAACATATTTTTTTTATTATTAAACAAATCTGTCATTGTTTTCCTTTAGATTCACATTGTCGTTTCTCTTAAATAACGAATGAACGACCAGCACAGAGCGTAACAGTGCAGACCATAACAGAGTTGGACAACTTGCAACAATAGCAGACAATAGGGAAACTAAATGATTGCTAGCTCTATCAGTGACAGGAGAAAATTCTCCTAAATCAAGTTGAAAACAATGAAATTAATTTCTTCATTGATAAAAATACAGTTTCAAATATTTTTATTGAGCATTAAATCAAACCATATGTCTTATTATCCACACAATGAACACATTGAATATTGGTGATTGAAGGACATCTGAGGACCCAGACAATGAGAATTTTAAGTATTAAACTGAATAATATTGGTGTTCATTTGAATAAAAAAAGACAAGAGGTGTAATCTTGCTCATACTTGTACAGTCCTGTGAAAAATTATTCGCCCCATCCTGATTTTTTCTGTTTTGTGTATATCTCATTCTAAACAGTTTTAGATATTCAAAGGAAATACAGCATAAAACAAAGGCAATCTGAGTAAACACACAAAGTTTTTATTTATTTATTTTATTGAAGCAAAAAAAGTTATCCAAACACCTATCACTGATATAAAAAACTAAAAGGAACCCCGACTATGAATACTTGTAGGCCTTAACATGCAATAATTGCCCTCTCCTACTAAAATACATTGTTAGAAACACATTAAATATTTTCATTATTTTAAAAATCCTTAATGTTTAATACATATTTTAACCTACGGACGGTGCCATTACGTTACATGTGCAATGCACTCTTAGTCGATGGTGTAAAACGGTTGCACTTGAGCACTCAAAAGAATTAGCTACTAGCCCCCTCAGCAGGAAAAGAATGCCACACTGTGCTACTTTTGGCTGTAGTGTTCTAGTTCTTGTGTACTGTGATACAGGGAATATGTGTTAAAACAGTGGGGGAAATAAGTATTGGACATGTACATTTTTTTTTTCAGTAAATATATTTCCAATGAGGCTATCCACATGAAATTTTCAAAAGACATCAGTATTAACTCAAGAAATCCACAGATATAAAGAATTCACAACAGTAAAGTCCATAAATAAAGTTATGTGTAATAAAGTGGAATGACAAAGGAAAAAAGTATCGAACATGCTATGAAAAAGCAGTTCTCCAAGGCAAGGTAAGGCACGGAACCAGCTGAAATCCGTAAGTAATTATACCTCCTACCTGTGCAAATTAATATCAGCTGGATTAGTAAATTGATGGTCTATAAAAAGGCTTTTCATTACCAAGGTGTCACACAAGAAACATCTCATGATGGGTCAAAGCAAAGAGCTCTCCCAAGACCTTCACAACCTTAATGTTGCAACATTGATGGAATCGGATACAGACGTATTTCAAAACTTCTGAATTCTCCAGTAAGCACCATTGCGGCCATTATCCGCAAGTGGAAGCAACATCACTCCATCATCAACCAGCCACGCACAGAAGCTCCTCGCAAGATTTCTGAACAGGGAGTCAGAAGAGTAGCCCAAGGGCCAAGGACCACATGGAAAGAGCTCCAGAAACACTTGGAGGCAGCAGGTGCCATCGTCATAGAGAAAACAATATCCACTGCTCATGCTCACCCCGCAAGACTCCATTACTAAAGAAAAGGCATGTCAAAGATTGTTTAAAGTTGCTACAGCTCTTTGGTTGGACAAGGCTATGAAGTTGGACAAAGTTGGACAAGGCTATGAAATACGGGGAGAGTGTGGTCTGGTCAGACGAGAGAAAAATGTAATTTTTGGCTGTCATACTACACACCATGTTTGGAGAAATGGCAGTGCACATTACCCTAAAAACACTATACCAACAGTTAAGTTTGGAGATGGACGCATCATGGTGGGGCTGTTTTTCATCGCATGGTACTGGCAGACTTCATATAATTGAAAGAACGATGAATGGAGCCCTTTACCGGGAGATTCTTAAGAAGAATCTGCGGCCATCCACCAGGATGATCCAAAGCATACAGCAAAGGAAACTCTCTATTGGTTTCAGAGAAAAAATCAAGGTGTTAGAATGGCCCAGTCAATCACCTGACTTGAATCCAATTGAACAAGATTTAAAGACAATGAATTTAGAAGAATGGGCCAAAATCACACCTGAATACTGCAACCGATTAATTTCTTCATACAGGAAGCATCTTGAAGCTGTCATTACAAACAGAGGCTTCTCCACTAAGTATTAAATCAATAACAGTTAGTATGTTCAATACGTTTTTCCGGTATCATTCTCCTTTATTAAACATAACTTTATTTATGGACTTTAATGTTGTGAATTTTTTATATTTCCAGATTTCTTGAGTGAATACTGATGTCTGGTGAAAATTTAATTTGAATAGCCTTATTTCCCCCACTGTATAATCAAACCCGTAAGCATCTTGTTAGTGCGTTTTTCTGTATATTCTCATAATGTAAAGCTCCTGTAAAATTAGTCTAAAATGCCTATCCAACGCATACCCAAAGTAAAATTAAAGCTTTTCTTGAACCATGGAGTATATGCATGGTTTTGGTGTCTTTTGAAAGGTGGACTAAATATTTTTATATAATTGGATTGTTTGGACCTTTGCCAGTGTAACAAGTCTGTTTTTGTCAGGATGTTATTGATCAGTGGACTACTATGAGGCTTCATATGTGAGTTGCGTCCGTTTCGTAAATGTTTGTTTTTTATGTTGGTGCTCTGACAGAGATGTTGATTGTAGCTGCTGTTGTGATTGTAACTTGAAATGGTTTATATCAATCGAATCACAAGAATCTTAGCTTTCCAAAGCTATATCACTGTGTACGTAGAAATAGATTTCCCCCAAACATGGCGACAACGTGCCGGTGGGCCGGCGGAATTTTAACAGGATAACGTATATGAAGGCGATGGCTGATAATCTCTAAAATTATTGATATTAGAATACATTTTATCATAAAATGATAGTTTAATCCCTATGCTTAGCTTGAACAGCTGCTGACAGAAGGTAGAGCTCTTTACAACAAACACTCTCGTTCTCGGTCCGCATAGATGTGCAGTTACTACACAGACACCATAGATTTTACCCCACTCTCGCCTCCTCACCTCTCTGATTGTCTTCATTTTGATGTACATTTTGAGTAATGTCTTCTATGTTACTCTCCACGCTTATGTTACGGTCAGGGTCAAATTGAAAAGGCTGAACAGAAGACATGTTTGTATCACTGTAGGGTCACTGGAGAATCAAGACCATTGCAACCATTTGACGTCACTACCCAGAATGCATTGTGACGTAAACAGCAATGGTGGCCTACGAGTGAAAGGATTTTTTTTAAACTGACATCTAGACTGTTTTTGTGTATCAAATTTATATAGCGGATGCCAGCGTTAATCTAGTAAGCCATTAACTGCAAACAAATGCTTCCAATAACTGGAGATCTCCAATCTTTCATTTACTTCTAGGACTAGGATTTACTCCTATACTTTGGATGATCTTGTCTTGCTGCATAATCCAGTTGTGCTTGAGTTTCAATTTATGGACTGAAGACTGGACATTCTCCTTTATGGTTTTCTGGTAAAGAGCAGAATTCATGTTTCCCTCTATTATTGCAAGATGCCCAGGCCCTGAAGCAGCAAAGCATCACCACACCATCACACTTCCACAACCATGCTTGACTGTAGGTATGATGTTCTTTTTGTGGAATTCTGTGTTTGGTTTACTCCAGATGTAACGGCACCCCTATCTTCCAAACAGTTCCACTTTCAACTCATCAATCCATAGAACATTCTCTCAAAAAAGAGATTTTTTGGCAAAATTCAGAGGAGCCTTAATGTTCTTCTGGGTTAGCAGTGGATTTTACCTTGCCACTCTTCCATGGATGCCATTTTTGCCCAGTGTCTGTTAATGGAGTCATGAACAGTGACTTTATTGATGCAAGAGAGGCCTGAAGGTTCTCTGATGTTGTCCTTGGCTCTTTTGTGGCTTGCTGGATGAGTTGTTGCTGTGCTATTGGAGTAATTTTGGAAGGTCGGCCACTTCTGGGAAGTTTCACTACTGTGCCGAGCAAGCTTATTATCACTAACGAAAACTAAAACTATCAGTGAAAATTTTATTTTCGTTAACTGAAAGAAAAATACAAATATGAGTTTTCAAATAAATGAAAACTAAACTGAGTCACGAATGGAGTGGATCCATCAATGTTGCCAAATCATAATTGGGTGGGTTTTTGGTACTTTTAATTTTGTTTTCCTTTGTTTTTTTTTTTTGGTTTTTTTGTTTGTTTGTTTTTTTCTTCTTCTCAATGAAATATTTGGGAAAGGGAAGGGAGGAGAGAAGAGAAAAGGTAAATGAATCACATGAAAATGAATCACATGAAAATGAATCACATGTAAATGAATCACATGTAAATGAATCATATGAAAATGAATAAATAAATTAAAACACAATCATAATTGACCAGTAGATGGCAGAGTAATGTGTATTAGAACTACTTGGTGCAGCAGCAATTTAGGAGCAGTGGAGCGCTCAGTGGCATAGTTTCCCTGGGGCTGGAGGGGGGTGGGAGGTTATCAGAACTAGCAATTACAACCCCCCAATATTTATACCATGATCAACTAAAATATATGGAGAAGCAATTTATTTTGGAACATTACTCGTGATCCAAGTCGACTGATAATTTGAAATAATAAATCCAAAATACCAAGAGCCCTCCTCAGTTGCACAAGTTGGTATCGCCCAACTACTGCCTCGCAACACAATGCTCAATTACTGTCGATCGACTGGAAGAGGGCACAGGTAGCTTTGAAGATGAAGAAAAGCACTGCCCAGCAAACTATTTTGTACTGCATCAGAGTATTGTATCAGAAAGGGACAGTAAAAAAAAAATGAACATATACTCAGAAGGAAGTAGGATAATGTGGTGTAATCAATTTAACAACACTCCAAATATATTGTAGCCAGCTAGCTAATTAATTGCAGTTTAACCATAACTATCACTATGACAGGTTAGCCTTGTGTTATGTTAGCTAAATTTTATTCTAATAGTTCTCGTTATTATCAACAACAAGGTTGTGCACCCTGGACGTCGCGTTCACATTGTGCTCTATAGTGGCATGTTAAAATCTCACAATAAATGATGTGTATAAGTTTTAGTCAGTTACAGTGTGCATTCATTTGAACTGTTATTGTGCCCTGTGGAAATTTGTTTTAATGAAACAATCATTTGATCATAAATGATTGTGGATGATAGATAGTTCAGGCAGATGGATGGATGGATGGATGGATGGGTTGGTGGGTAGACAGATAGAAAGATAGATAAGCAGAGGGAAATTCTGTAATGAACCTGATATAACACAGCTGATTTTTTTCAATTTATGTATTTTTTAAATTTAATTTAAAAAAAAAATAAATACCAGGAAGCATACCCATTCACACTTCAATTCAACCCCCCAATGTTCAAACCAAATCTATGCCGATAGGACCACTAATGGTGAAATTAATAGGTAGGTGTCACAAACCTCGAAACGGCAAGGAAGCAGGAGCGGGCGGCGGGGGTAGAGCGTAGAATCGGGAAGTTCAAGAAACGTAGTCGTTGGGTAAACAAGGGTCAAGCGATCGGGCGAACAATACAAACGGGGATAGGCAGAAAGCGTAGTCGAGACAGAAAACAAGGGTCGAGGCTCACGATAAACAAACAAACTAGAACGGCTTGGTAACGCAGAGAAAGGAGCTACTGAGCGTATACTTCGCGTATAAACTGGGTGAATGACTTCCCTAAATACTAGCGGTGAGTGTGTGTGATTGGTGCCAGGTGTGACTGATCAGAACTCCGGGGATGGTGAGCGCATGCGTGCATGAGAAGCGAGTGTTGCATCTTGGGAATTTGAGTTCTGATCGGACCGGGCTGTGACAGAACCCCCCCCAAAGGGCTCACTCCGGGAGCAGAGTTCTTTCTTGGCCTCCCCCGGGGTCGTGGACCAGGGAGATGAGGATGAGTTGCGTGAAAGTCCTTAGTAAGCTGTGGATCTAGTATATCCTGCTTGGGAACCCAGCACTGTTCCTCAGGTCCATAACCCTCCCACTCGACCAAATACTCCAGCTTGCCCCTCCTGTGTCTAGATTTGAGAATGTTCTTGACACGGTAAGCCGGTTGCCCATCAATTTCCAGAGGGGTCGGAGGAGTTTCAGCTGGTACTTCAGTGGCTAGTGGACCACTGACAACAGGTTTGAGACGTGATACGTGGAATGAGGGGGAGATGCGGCTGTGTCGTGGCAGTTCCAGACGGTAGGTGACTTCATTGACTCGCTTGAGGATCTTGAATGGTCCAGTGTATCTTGGCGTTAGTTTTTTACAACTATGAGCTTGTCTCAAGTCCTTTGTGGACAACCACACCCGATCGCCTGGTTGGTAATTAGGGTGTTCTTTGCGGCGGCGATCTGCTTTGTGCTTGTACATGTCTGTGGTCTCTTTTAGGCGTCGGTGGGTGTCAGCCCAGACACGCTCGCTACGTTCGAACCAGTGGTCAACGGCCGGAGCTGCGGTGGGAGTTGCATTCCACAGGAACAGTGGAGGTTGGTAACCTAGCACGCACTAGAAAGGGGTGAGATTGGTAGCCGAATGACGTAGTGAGTTCTGGGCGTACTCGGCCCATGGCAAAAACTTGCTCCAATCCTCTGGGTTATTGGCACAGAAAGTACGGAGGAATCGCCCCAATTCCTGATTGATTCGTTCCACTTGTCCATTTGCTTGTGGGTGATATCCGGAGGTGAGATTCACTGTCACTCCCATCTTGGTCATGAAGCTGGACCACACTCTGGAAGTAAACTGCGGGCCCCTGTCACTGACAATCTCTTCCGGAATGCCGAAATATCTGAACACATGCTGGAATAGAAGTTCGGCTGTCCTGAATGCAGTGGGGAGAGCGGGTAATGGAATGAAACGTACGGACTTGGAGAACCGGTCCACTGTGACTAGAACTGTGGTATTTCCTTGGGATCTAGGCAGGTCTGTTATGAAGTCTACGGATATGTGTGACCATGGGCGTTCAGGTATAGGTAAGGGCTTGAGCCTCCCAGCTGGGAGGGTCCGAGGTACCTTATTCTGTGCGCAACATGAACAGGACGTCACCACCTTGTGTATATCTCCCTCCATATTGGGCCACCAGTACTTCTCTTCTAGGAGATGGTGTGTGCGTTGTGTCCCTGGATGCCCTGTGCCGAGTACCGTGTGTGCCCAGATGATGAGTTCTTGGCGGTACTCCTCGGGTACAAACAGTTTGTTCAAAGGACACTTTACGGGTACTTGTGACTGGGGAATCTGCTCTAGCTCATGGTCCACATCCCACTCTAGCGCGTTGATAATACATGAAGGATGAATGATGTACTCTTCATGCTCGTTGACACGTTCTGTGTGGTCGAGACGAGACAGAGCATCAGCCTTTGTGTTTTTGGACCCGGGTCTGTAGGATAAAGTGAAATGGAACCTGGTGAAGAATAGGGCCCATCGGGCCTGGCGGGGTGTGAGTCGCTTTGCAGTGCGAAGGTACTCCAGGTTCTTGTGGTCTGTGAAGATGACAAATGGATGTGTAGCCCCCTCTAACCAGTGTCTCCACTCCTCCAGCGCTAACATAACTGCCAAGAGTTCACGATTTCCCACATCGTAGTTTCTCTCAGCGGGGGAAAGCTTTCGCGAGAAGAATGCTACCGGATGGAGCTTTGGCTTCTCTCCAAATCGTTGGGATAGAATGGCTCCTACCCCGGTCTCTGACGCATCCACCTCCACTATAAACGGTCTGGATGGATCCGGATGTTTGATGATGGGTGCAGTAGTGAAGGCTTTTTTGAGTTTGTCGAAGGCGGATTGGGCAGTTGAATTCCATGATAGACGTTTGGGTTTCCCCTTTAGCAGGGGCGTGAGGGGGTTGGCGATGGCACTGAAATTTCTGATAAACCTTCTGTAGAAGTTCGCAAACCCCAGGAACCTCTGTAGTTCCTTGATCGTCGAGGGTGTGGGCCAGCCTACTACTGCCTGGACCTTTTCCTGGTCCATGGAGATCCCCTCGGGGCTGATGACTTATCCCAGAAACGCAATGGTGGTTCTATGGAATTCGCATTTCTCAGCTTTAACATATAACTGGTGACGGAGCAGTCATTGTAGAACTTGGCGGACGTGGTGAACATGTTCCTCCCGGGAGTCAGAATATATCAGAATGTCGTCGATGTAGGCGATCACATGGTGTCCCAGTATGTCACGTAACACGTCGTTAATCAGACATTGGAAAACCGAGGGAGCGTTAGAGAGCCCATACGGCATGACCTGATACTCATAGTGGCCTGAAGTTGTGCTGAACCCAGTCTTCCATTCATCTCCCTCTCGAATCCGGACCAAGTTGTATGCACTGCGTAAGTCCAGTTTCGTGAAGATGGTGGCAGTGCGTAATTGTTCCACAGCGGCTGGTACTAGAGGTAGTGGGTAACGGTACTTGATGCAGCACTGGTTTAGTCCTCGGTAGTCGATGCATGGTCGTAAACCTCCTCCCTTCTTCTCCACGAAGAAAAACCCCGCGGATGCTGGAGAAGTAGATGGTCGTATATACCCTTGGTGCAACGCCTCCTGTATGTACTCCTCCATGGCCCTTTGCTCGGTGACCGTTAATGAATAGACTCTCCCTCGCGGTGGTGTAGTGCCTGGGAGCAAATCGATTGCGCAGTCGTACTCACGATGAGGAGGTAGTCCGCTAGCCTTCTTCTTACTTCTTACATTAAATTAAAACCGGACAGTACTGTAACAAACCCATTACATGACAATGTAGCAATATCAGATCAATGTTTAGAGTATTTTGCTTCGCTTAGAGAGACCGAACTAGCTACATTAATCTCTTCAGCCAATTCATCAACTTGCATACTAGATCCCGTACCTACATGTTTGTTTAAACAGATTTGTCCAGGAGTAATTGAACCACTTCTAAATATAATCGATTCTTCCCTAAGCACTGGCTATGTACCTAAATCACTTAAATTAGCAGTTATTAAACCCTTGATTAAAAAACCTGATCTTGACCCGTCTCAATTGTCCAGCTATAGACCAATATCAAATCTCCCCTTCATCTCTAAGATTTTAGAAAAGGTTGTAGCAAAGCAGTTATGCTCGTACTTAGATAGGAATAACATTCATGAAATGTATCAGTCAGGGTTTAGACCTCATCATAGCACAGAGACAGCATTAGTTAAAGTAGTAAATGACCTTCTACTGACCTACGATCAGGGTTGTGTCTCTCTGCTTGTGTTACTCGACCTTAGTGCAGCTTTTGATACTATAGATCACACTATTCTCCTTGATAGATTAGAAAATGTTGTTGGTATTAAGGGAACAGTCCTCTCCTGGCTCAGGTCTTATCTGACCGATCGTTATCATTTCGTAGATGTAAATGGTGAATTCTCCATGCGTACTGAGGTTACTTTTGGAGTTCCACAGGGTTCTGTTTTAGGCCCACTGCTCTTTACTTAATATATTCTACCCCTAGGTCAAATTATTCGTAAACATGGAATTAGCTTCCACTGTTATGCTGATGATACACAGTTGTATGTTTCAGCGAAGCCAGAGGACAGACAGAAGCTTAGTAAAGCTGAGGATTGTGTAAAGGACATTAGACATTGGATGTTAACTAACTTCCTTCTACTTAATTCTGATAAAACAGAAATACTTTTATTAGGCCCACGTGTAGCTAGAAGTAATCTTTCTGATCACATGGTTACTCTGGATGGTCTTTCTGTTTCATCATGTGCAGCAGTTAAAGACCTTGGAGTGATTATTGACTCCAGCCTATCATTTGATGCTCATGTAGATAATATTACTAGGATAGCCTTCTTTCATCTCAGAAATATTTCTAAAATAAGAAACATATTGTCACTACATGATGCGGAAATACTAGTTCATGCATTCGTCACCTCTAGATTAGATTACTGTAATGCCTTACTGTCTGGATGTTCCAGTAGGAATATAAATAAGCTCCAGTTAGTCCAGAATGCAGCTGCTAGAGTCCTAACTAGAACTAGAAGGTACGACCATATCACACCGATATTATCAATACTGCATTGGCTCCCAGTAAAATCTCGCATTAACTATAAAATACTTTTATTAACCTATAAAGCACTAAATGGTCTCGCGTCACAATATCTAAGCGACCTTTTGGTTTTATATAATCCGCCACGCCTACTTAGATCAAAAGATGCAGGCTATTTGACGGTACCTCGAATAGTGAAGGCTACAGCAGGGGGAAGAGCTTTCTCTTATAGAGCCCCACAGTTATGGAACAGTCTTCCTATTAGTGTTCGGGACTCAGACACAGTCTCAGTGTTTAAGTCTAGGCTTAAAACGTATTTGTTTACTCAAGCCTACCCTGACTAGATTCTGTTCTACTACTTCGCAGTCATAATAATCTTTTTTCTCCCTCTCTCCTTTCGCCGAGCCCCACATGAATTTATGGAGATACTAGAGATCCAGATCCTTTCTGCCTCTGGATGGAGCTCAAATCTTCTTTAATTCCAGACTGCTGGGACTACGGCTGCTCCTAAGGCCATACAGACTTCATATAAATCCATAATGAACTTTTTCACACTATCTGTTGTTACCCAGATGAGGATGGGTTCCCTTCTGAGTCGGGTTCCTCTCAAGGTTTCTTCCTCTTAAAACATCTTAGGGAGTTTTTCCTTGCCACCGTCGCCACTCAGTGGCTTGCTCAGTTGGGATAAATTCGCACCTTTAATATCTGTATACCATGTTGATATTTCTGTAAAGCTGCTTTGAGACAATGTCTATTGTAAAAAGCGCTATACAAATAAAATTGAATTGAATTGAATTGAATTACTGAATACTTCAATGAGGTCGTGGTAAACACTGGGGATCAGAACGTTGTCTGCCTTGTCCGGGCTCTCAATGGATGTGGATGCTAAGGAGATCACAGGAACTTGAAGACAGTGATTGATGAGCTGACCAGCTAGTGATCTCCCTTTGATTCCAGGAAATTTGTGGATTGTGATGTTCGAACCAAGGAAGACCGAGAACCACTGGATGCCGGGCTGTCACAATGACATGGAACGTAATCTTCTCCTGATGAAGAGCGCTGGTGCAGAGATTAATAGGTTCGGTACAGTGGGTGATTAAGCCATCTCCAATGGGGGCCCCATCAATGGCTTGGACATGGCGGGGGGTGCTGAGAGGACGAACGGGGATGTTATATTGGAGTATGGTCTCTTGGTTAATGAAGTTCCCCGCCGCTCCAGAGTCGATCAGCGCCTCTAAAATACAGGAAACACTTGAGTAACCCAATATAACGGGTAATACGAATGCAGACTGGACTGAGTACTGGGCAATGGGTTCTAAACTTACCCCTGGCTGAGGTTGTCTGGCAGTTTTGGTTTCCCCTCGGGTAGAGCGCTGTTTGAGAGGGCATTGTTGCACGAAGTGGCCCCTCTCGCCGCAGTAGAAACAACAATGTTCACGGCACCGTCGTTCTCTCTCCCGCATGCTCACCTGGGTCAGCCCCAGCTGCATGGGTTTGCTAGGGCTCTCAGACGCCGGTGCTTCCGCCTCGCTGCGTAGGGAGCGGCGGCTCCGTAGTAGACGATCCAGGCGGATAGCTACGCTGATGAGTGAGTCAAGGGTCGGCTGATCATCGCGGCACACCAGCTCCATTACGATGTCAGCATTTAATCCCCGGCGAAACATAGCTTTTAGAGCGGGTTGATTCCATCCGCTCCTAGCGGCCACAGTACGAAATTCAAGAGCATAATCCGCCACACAACGTGATCCCTGCACCAAGGACAATAAGTCCTCCCCAGTCTCCCGGTTGTCTGGAGAGTGATCGAATACAGTGCGGAAGCGTGATGTCAGCTGCTCATACGTGCTGATACCGTTCCCCTCCTGTTCCCATTCCGCGGTAGCCCAGAGGAGAGCTCTCCCGGTTAAAAGTTCCATGAAGTGGATTATCTTCTGATTCTCCGTCATGTCTGGGTATGTGGAAAAAAACAGGGAGCACTGGAGTAAAAAACCTCGACAGCGTGCCGGATCTCCATCATACTTCTCCGGCGCTGGAATGGAAGGTAAGCGTGGGGTCGGCGCCGTAGAAAGCTGCGCGGCTTGGTTTAGCCGAGCTACCTGCTCAGTCAGGTGGGCGAGACGGTGATCATGTTCACTAATCATCCGGCCATGTCCCTCGATGGCTTGCGGCCAACGATCTCCCGCTGCTTCCATTAGAAGGCGAAGTATTCTGTCACAAACCTCGAAACGGCAAGGAAGCAGGAGCGGGCGGCGGGGGTAGAGCGTAGAATCGGGAAGTTCAAGAAACGTAGTCGTAGGGTAAACAAGGGTCAAGCGATCGGGCGAACAATACAAACGGGGATAGGCAGAAAGCGAAGTCGAGACAGAAAACAAGGGTCGAGGATCACGATAAACAAACAAACTTGAACGGCTTGGTAACGCAGAGAAAGGAGCTACTGAGCGTATACTTCGCGTATAAACTGGGTGAATGACTTCCCTAAATACTAGCGGTGAGTGTGTGTGATTGGTGCCAGGTGTGACTGATCAGAACTCCGGGGATGGTGAGCGCATGCGTGCATGAGAAGCGAGTGTTGCATCTTGGGAATTTGAGTTCTGATCGGACCGGGCTGTGACAGTAGGAAAAAAACTGAGCCCATGGGATTTTTTAAAAGTATGATTACCATGATATTAAAAACTAAAATGATACTAAAACTAAATGCAAACAAAAATGAATGATTTTCGAAAAATAAAAACGAAATCAAACTGCACCATTAAATGCACCATTAAAACTAACTGAAATGAAACCAAAATACAAAATGAAATAAAAATTAAAACTAGCAATATTTTTAAAATTATAATAACCATGGTTTCAAGTTTTTCCATTTAGAGATAATTCACTGTGGTCCTTTGGAGTCCCAACACCTTTGTGTTTACTCAGGTTGCCTTTGTTTTATCTTAGATTTTGTTTTATTTTCTGAAACAATTTAGTATGAGATATACACAAAAATAGAAGAAATCAGGATGGGGCAAATACTTTTTCACCGCACTGTAGTTAACAGATGTACAGATTAATCTTGTGTTTGCTTTTTGATGAACTCAGAAGAATTTGTAAAGTTAGTTGCACCTTTCTCCTCTGCTTGGATTATTCTGGTGGTTGCAAGTGGCAGGTCAATACAAATTTAGGTAGTATGCCATATTCAAGTATTGCTTAAAGTTGAAGCATAAGTCTATGATGACATAATATATAAGTCCAAAAAACTGTTGGAAAGCTCTGAACCATGAATTGATATTTCAGACTTTCCAGAGTGACTTGGAGCAGTCTGAGAGTACCATGTATTAGAGTATTTTTCTGTACTAACTCAACAATGCTACTGTCTATCTATCTATCTATCTATCTATAATTTTTTGAGATGCACCTGTGTGTGTGTGTATATATGTACAGTATCTCACAAAAGTGAGTACACCCCTCACATTTTTGTAAATATTTGATTATATCTTTTAATGTAACAACACTGAAGAAATGACACTTTGATACAATGTAAAGTAGTGAGTGTACAGCTTGTATAACAGGGTAAATTTGCTGTCCCCTCAAAATAACTCAACACACAGCCATTAATGTCTAAACCGCTGGCAACAAAAGTGAGGACACCCCTAAGTGAAAATGTCCAAATTGGTCCCAAAGTGTCAATATTTTTTGTGGCCACCATTATTTTCCAGCACTGCCTTAACCCTCTTGGGCATGGAGTTCACCAGAGCTTCACAGGTTGCCACTGGAGTCCTCTTCCACTCCTCCATGACGACATTACAGAGCTGGTGGATGTTAGAGACTTTGTGCTCCTCCACCTTCTGTTTGAGGATGCCCCACAGATGCTCAATAGGGTTGAGTCCATCACCTTCACCCTCAGCTTCTTTGGCAAGGCAGTGGTCATCTTGGAGGTGTGTTTGGGGTCGTTATCATGCTGGAATACTGCCCTGCGGCCCAGTCTCCGAAGGGAGGGGATCATGCTCTGCTTCAGTATGTCACATTACATGGCATTCATGGTTCCCTCAATGAACTGTAGCTCACCATGACACTCCTACCACCATGCTTGACTGTAGGCAAGACACACTTGTCTTTGTACTCCTCACCTGGTTGCCGCCACACACGCTTGACACCATCTGAACCAAAAAAGTTTATCTTGGTCTCATCAGACCACAGGACATGGTTCCGGTAATCCATGTCCTTAGTCTGCTTGTCCTCAGCAAACTGTTTGTGGGCTTTTTTGCGCATCATCTTTAGAAGAGGCTTCCTTCTGGGATGACAGCCATGCAGACCAATTGGATGCAGTGTGCGGCGTATGGTCTGAGCACTGACAGGCTGACCCCCACCTCTTCAACCTCTGCAGCAATGCTGGCAGCACTCATATGTTTATTTCCCAAAGACAACCTCTGGATATGACACTGAGCACATGCATTCAACTTCTTTGGTCGACCATGGCGAGGCCTGTTCTGAGTGGAACCTGTCCTGTTACACTGCTGTATAGTCTTGGCCACCGTGCTGCAGCTCAGTGTCAGGGTCTCGGCAATCTTCTTATAGCCTAGGCCATCTTTATGTAGAGCAACAATTCTTTTTTTCAGATCCTCAGAGAGTTCTTTGCCATGAGGTGCCATGTTGAACTTCGAGTGACCAGTATGAGGGAGTGTGAAAGCAATGACACCAAATTTAACACACCTGCTCCCAATTCACACCTGAGACCTTGTAACACTAACAAGTCACATGACACCGGGGAGGGAAAATGGCTAATTGGGCCCAATTTGGACATTTTCACTTAGGGGTGTATTCACTTTTGTTGCCAGTGGTTTAGACAATAATGGCTTGATGATTATGGCTTACAGCTCATGGAAATTTAAAATCCAGTATTTCAAAATATTAGAGTAAAGAATTTATAATACAGAAATGTCAACCTGAGAAGAGCTCTAATCAGCTAATTAACTCAAAACACCTGCAAAGGTTTCCTGAGCCTTTAATCTCTCAGTCTGTTTCAGTACACACAACCACAATCTATTGTCAGATGAAAGTAAATTTTGCAATTCATTTGTAAATCAAGGTCCAAGAGTCTGGAGGAAGAGTCAAGAGGCACAGAATCCAAGTTGCTTGAAGTCCAATGTGAAGTTTCCACAGTCAGTGATGATTTGGGGTGCCATGTCATCTGCTGGTGTTGGTCCTCTGTGTTTTCTCAAGTCGTGAGTCAATGCAGCCGTCTACCAGGAGATTTTAGACCACTTCCTGCTTCCAAGCTTTATGGAGATGCTGATTTCCTTTTCCAGCAGGACTTGGCACCTGCCCAACGGTTTTTTGTATAAAGGTGTCATAACACAGTGCATCGAAGCTTGCTGCAGTCATAATGCCCATGCTGACCCCTGTCCACTGCTGAATGAGCATCAAAACTGGATCATGGATCACTGGAAGAAGGTGGCCTAGTCTCATGAATCATGTTTTTTTTTACATCATGTGGATGGCCGGGTACATGTGTGTTGCTTACTTGGGGAAGAGATGGCACCAGGATGCATAATGGGAAGAAGGCAAGCCAGCAGAGACAGTGTGATGCTCTGGGCATGTTCTGCTGGGAAACCTTGGGTCATAGCATTCACGTGGATGTTACATTGACATGGACCACCTACCTAAACACTGTTGCATACCAAATGCACCCTTTCATAGCAATGGTATTCCCAAATACCGGTGGCTTCTTTTAACAGGATAATGTGCCCTGCCACACTGCTTTGATGGGTCAGAGCTGTTGGCAGCACAAGGGGACCTTCACAATATTAGGCAGGTTGTATCAGGTTGTTTGTTTGTGTGCATGTGTGTGTGTCTGTGTATACACACACACATATACACACTAGAGATGCTCCGATACTAAATTTCTCAGCTGATACCGATAGCCGATTATTCAGAGTGATATTGGC
Organism: Ictalurus furcatus; assembly: GCF_023375685.1. NCBI lineage: Eukaryota > Metazoa > Chordata > Actinopteri > Siluriformes > Ictaluridae > Ictalurus > Ictalurus furcatus. Next base: position 10,851,378 of record NC_071274.1, read on the forward strand.
CAATACCGATAGTTCTGCCTTTTATGCCTTCTTTAAATTAATAATACTTAATTCCACAATTCTTAAAGGAATCCAAATAAAAACTTTATTCTCTCCAAGTTCTCAAGTTGTTTCACAGTAACTGGTCTCATAAACAGAAAACACATTACTCAAATGAACATTAACACATTAACTAAATTCTGAAGATTAAAGTGAGATTTCTTAACTTACTGAATGTTATTAATTCATATTAACAGAATTAATTGACTGAAGTCTAAAAAGCCTGTTAGGCTCACATTCACTCACCACAAACAAAAGCATTTCTACTTTATCATTGAACAACAAACTGGTAAAATATAATATAAACCTTTATATATATTAACATTAACTGTATATGAAATACAAATATATTATAATATATAATATACAGTATCTACAAATGTATTTTTCTGTGCAATATATACTTGTCAACTCATCTTCATTTGAATCTTTCAACGGTGTACTGGCCCTTTAATTCAGCATGAGCAGCGAAAGCACCGTGGCAAAAATTTTTTCGACTTGACACCAAAACTTCTGCTTCACTGCTGCAGTAGCCGATGGCTGATAGCGTGAAAAATTGCCTTTATCGGCCGACAATCTGTATCGGCCGATATATCGGTGCATCTCTAGTATATACACTACCAGTCAAAAGTTTAGAAACAGTCATTATTTTTTATTTATTTTTTTACCTACATTTTAGAATATTAATAAAGTCATCAAAACTCTGGAATAACACAAATGGAACTATGGGAATTATGTTGTGATAAAAAATCCAAAATAAATCAAAATAATTTAGTATTTTAGCATCTTCAAAGTAGAAACCTTTTTTGCCTAGAATTTCCAGAAATGTATTCTTGGCATTTTCTCAGCTAATTTCTTGAGGAATCCCGCTGAGATGCTTTGTAAACAGTATTAAAGGAGTTCCCACCTATGATGGACACTTATTGGCTGCTTTTCGGAATATTTCGCTCCATGCCATTGCCACGTAATGTAGGACAGAAGCAAGTGCAGGTATGGCAGTTTGTTCAAACAATAAGGAGTACAAAGGATCAGGCAGAAAACATAGTCCAAGGCAGGCTAGGGTCAAGCGATCAGGAAGACAGGCTAAACAAGGCAGAGAGGAGAATTGGGGTCAACAGGGTAAACAACGTTGGTAACCAGAAAAGCAAACACGAGATAAGGCTTGGAAATATGACAGAGACTAGGCAAGTGAATGTAATATTTCGCAAAGTCGTAGTGTTCACAAAGTCTCTTTTATAGCATGGTTGTGAGTACTGTGAATGGAAGCAGGTGTACGTGATTAGAATGAGTGTGAGTGTTCTGTGTGTGTGTGTGTGTGTGTGTGTGTGTGTGTGTGAGTGTTCTGGGAATTGCAGTCCATGGCGGCCATGTTTGTAGGCCACCGTGCAGGATGGGAAATGTAATCACTGGTTTGGTGTGATATGAATTTTTTTCTTTAATTGTAAATAAAATGTTAGTTTTCTAATGAAAGAAATTAATATCTAATATATAATAATATAATAAATTATATTTTTGTCTACAACACAAACATTCCAAACATTTAATCATATTCCTTCAGATCAAAAGATTTTTAAGATCGAGTACCTATTTACATATATACACACACACACATATATATATATATATATATATATATATATATATATATATATATATATATATATACCACAAGCTGCGATCCACTATGTGTTTTGACACCAGCAGAAAAAGAAATGTCCCTTTTTCAGGAGACCGTATTTTAAAGATAATTTTAAAATCCAAATAAGCTTTACAGATCTTTAACAGAAAGTGTTTAAATAAAGTTTTTCATGCTTGTTTAGTGAACCATAAACAATTATTGCACATGCACCTGTGGAACAGTCCTTAAGACACAAACAGTTTACAGGCGGTAGGCAATTAAGGTCACAGTTACCATAACTTAGGACACTAAAGAGACCTTTCTACTGACTTCATACCCTTTCATTCCAACCCAAATGAAGGAACTTTGTCAAAATTAATTCACAGATGTCTACTAACCACATGCTTTACAATATAAGACATAAAACAATATATCAGTCTCTTATGCTCTTTATAATATTCCATGTGATTTAAAAAAAAAATCAATTTAATGTTTTTTAAACATTAATATTTTGTCCTGCTCTATGTCCCATATTTTCCATTTTGTTTTATTTCCTGTAAATGAGCACATTGGTTGATGAGGATCAGGAATTGTCCACTGATAGAAAGCTACCATTAGGACCTACTTTATCTAGGGTTTACATGAGGGTTTTTAAATTGCTGCACTTTTTAATATCTGTTGAAAGAAACAGTTTCCAACTCTCTCTGTCTTTAGTTTAGGCTTTGTCATGTTTTCTGCACTGAGATTCGATCGCTGTGTCACCTCACACACAGCGAGTGACACATGCAGATTGATGGAATCTCTGAGGCAGTGCATGAATATGTCAAAATGTGTGTGTGTATAAAAGAATGCACCAACAACTTGCACCAGCAAATTTAATTAACTAATTAGTGTTGGTTGTGTGTCTTCCCTGTTCTGTTTGTATAGGTAGACTTTCAGTGAGTTTTCTGTGAAACTTTTTTGCATCTTCAGGTTTTACAAGGATTCAGCATAACGGACAGACGGATGAGAGAATTTTTGCAAGTGAACATGGCATTTTCGTCATTCCCACTGTCTACACTCATTGCCCTGGTACTTCTTGTGGCATCCATTCAGAGCAACTCCATGTATGGTAAGAAAGAATTCTTCTTCTTTCTGCCCACTCTTTTATATTTTCATTGTTCAGTTAATACAAGAGATTCACTGAACCATTAGTAAACATGTGAGACTTAGAGAAGGACCTTCCTTTTGTACTTCCAAAGGAATTTCAGCTCACACAGTTGCACAAATCTCACTGCAACACCTCTCATATACTTCAGATATTTTATGGTCATTCTATCTCTTTTTCTCCCTGTGACACCCACACAATTGTTGCTTGTCCTAATCCTGGTCTGTATCTTTGGTTTGAGTGACCACTAGAGCTCATGTGTCATCCACATTCTTCAGTGGATTAGTACTAATCAATCTTTCTAATACTCTCACTTAATTTAAATTTACTTGCAAGTAGCTTTATTGGTAGGACTGTATATAGTACAGTATGACATAAGTCATGCCAGTGGTCATAATTAGGGCTGCAACTAACGATTATTTTGATAATCGATTAATCTGTCGATTATTTATTCAATTAATCAATTAGTTGGATTAAAGGTCCAATTTTTATTTTCTGTATTAAAAAAACAACAACTTTATTTTACATTCTGCCCAATGTTGTCCTTCAAACACTGTGCAAATTGAAGGGTATGAAAAAGGTATTAAATGTACAGTATCTCATAAAAGTGAGTACACCCCTCACATTTTTGTAAATATTTGATTATATCTTTTCATGTGACAACACTGAAGAAATGACACTTTGCTATAATGTAAAGTGAGTGTACAGCTTGTGTAACAGTGTAAATTTGCTGTCCCCTCAAAATAACTCAACTCTTCCACCTTCCAAATGGAAGGTGGAAGAGCACAAGGTCTCTAACATCCACCAGCTCTGTAATGTCGTCATGGAGGAGTGGAAGAAGACTCCAGTGGCAACCTGTGAAGCTCTGGTGAACTCCATGCCCAAGAGGGTTAAGGCAGTGCTGGAAAATAATGGTGGCCACACAAAATATTGACACTTTGGGCCCAATTTGGACATTTTCACTTAGGGGTGTCCTCACTTTTGTTGCCAGCGGTTTAGACAGTAATGGCTGTGTGTTGAGTTATTTTGAGGGGACAGCAAATTTACACTGTTACACAAGCTGTACACTCACTACTTTACATTGTAGCAAAGTGTCATTTCTTCAGTGTTGTCACATGAATAGATATAATCAAATAATTACAAAAATGTGAGGGGTGTACTCACTTATGTGAGATACTGTATCTATGTGGGCTATGCTATACATTGTGCAAAGGATTAAAAAAAAATATTAACATTATATTTTGAAAACAAATAAACCCAACTGATTTAAAGCAGAAGTTAAATCACAATATTAAAATGCTCAAAAAGTAAAACAAATGCACAAACTAAGTGTTAACTGGTAAGAGGTTATAGGTTCTGCTGTAACACACATTCACTCATTTGAACACAGTGACATGTTACTTTATTCTATAAATGTATGACACTTCTTACATTTATATACAATTACATGTTATAACCCCATTAAAGTTACTGCTCTCATAAAAAAAACCCCCACAATTACTTGTGTTTCTAAATATAGCATCAAACAACTTATTTGATCAAAATGAATATTTTAGTCAGTTATTGTGCTTCCTTTCTATTGCATGCTGTTTGATGGACACGCATACATGGACTCGTGCTCATTCAGTGAAGTTTAATGGAGACTCACTTGCTGTCAGGATGAGCCTTTATATAAAATAGAAATACTGGCATGAATTTCTAACATTTACAGATAAGGATATAAACATAACAGTGTAATTTCTGTGCTGAAGAAAACATGTCTGGAACACATTAAACAGCACACGCATCTGTTGCAACATCTGACACGACAAGCCACATTAATACACTTATGAGTTTGTTTGAAGTATAAAACATTCTCATATTTTGGACAACCTGGATTGTACACTTTTCCCGCGGCAGCTCGCTCTGTGACCTCTGCTGTTTTTCAGATGTGTTTTATTCATAGAAATGTGTTTTTCACCATTGTGAAGTGACATCACTGACGGGGGTTCTCCGCAGTGACGTCACAGACCCAACTAATCGACAATGAAACTTGTTGTTGATTATTTTAATTATCGATTATTATTGATTTTATCGATTAGTTGTTGCAGCTCTAGTCATAATGATAATAATATACAAACATTCTTTCATTCATTTTCCACTTTATCCTGAGCAGCGTCATGGAAGTTCCAGAGACTGTTCTGGCAAGACTTTGGGAAAGGCACGAGAATTCATATTAATAATAAAGAAAAAAACACAAGTACCAGCAATAAGGACAACCAGTTCTTAATGTACACTTTATGCTCTACTCCTATAAGCTGTAAGGTGTTACCAACATCCAGAAAATAACAATCCAACAGCTAAATGATGTGCACATAATCTCATTAGTGGAATTCTGGAAGGTATTTTCTACTTCTATTACAGACCAGACCATACACCATAAGTAAACTATCGATTGAGTATATTTGCTTTAAACTAATATGCTGTAGACATATATTTGCAAAATTGTATCACTATGCACTGTGTTACATGTTAGACTTTGTGATTATTTTTGTACTTGTCACAATCCCCAGTGGCATTAAACATTTGGCTGTAGATGAAATGTAATTTTAGTAAATACAATAGGAAAATCATTTGTGTATATGCCAATTTTCTCTGTTTTTTTTTTTGTTTTTTTTTGGCTGATGTCTGCTTATTATGGTCGCTTTTCCCTTTATGAGACCATAATTTTCAGGCTTGACATCCATGGTAGGCTTATCTTATGTAGATTGACATGACTAAATATGCAATATTTTATGCTTAACTGTGGGCATAACCCAAGCACATGTCTAATTTTTCAGTGTTCCAGGCACTCACTTCAGCACAGTCCTGATCTCTAGTTTTGTGAGATCTATTAACAGTCGTTCTCCTGACTCTGACTGACCAAGAAAGCACACCTTTAATACGAAAATATCACACTTTAATGGACGCACCCTTCACTCCAAAATACCTAAAACCCCTGAACATTACTGACAGTCTCTCTTTAATGTTTCTCAAATGATCTTGCATAACACATGTTGCTTAGGTGGACCAGCATTCATCATGGGGATTGTCTCTTCCATGCTACACTGAAATGCCAAACTTCTAAGTGAATAACCTGAAATTGTTGAACCCCACAGAGCTGTCAGGTATATTGAACACATTACAATAAACCATTGATAATGTCTTCCCCTGGTCCAGGTTATAAAATCACTGGTAGCATTCAAGTGTTCTGGACAAGCAGTGGCAATCAGACCTAGTCATCAGTCTGAATTTTCAATAGTCAATAATAAACAGAGGACGTTGTCCTTCTGCCAAACACAAACTGGTGTAGTATTTGTTTTCCCTCACAAACTCCTTCACCAGTTATCAATGTAATTTATACTCAGGTTAGAGTTAGAGTACTGAACAAAGACAGACGATTTTTTAAATATATATATAAGCAGTCAAACCATAGCTTTCTAGCTCCGCTAGCACAATTCAACTGGCGGGAGCCAGAGACATAGGGAGGTAGCATGTGGTCCTGGCTGTTCAGCAGTGCAACTTTGTTTCTGAAACTGATGCAAACACAGGGAGAACATGCGAAACACAGACTGTACCCTGAGCTCAGGATCAAACCAGGACCCTAGAGCTGTGAGGCAGCTGCGCTCTTCTTTCTGCAATGTAGTTTTAGACAATCTAACAATACACACAACTTCTTCATTTGCTGTTCCAGGTGATTTTTGGAAACTAAATGTGGGTTTGACTCCAACATGTGTGGGCGACCAGTTCATTACCCTCATGTTTAGCTGCTCCAGAAAAGGACCATTCTCAATGAGCTCAAAAGCCACCAGAATATTAAAAATATTGGAAGCATCTTACATTTTAGCATGGGTTTGTAAAGATGATGATCTGTGACTTCACTCTAAAGCAAGCTTTAGGTTTGTCAGGATATTGCTGAGCAAATAAGGATCAGACTTCTATTCCATACTGTTCTTTTATTACATGAAATCCCAAAAGAGGCCTTTCAAGCTTCAATTGACTAACCTGAAAGAGGATTTGGACTGTGGATTAGAGCTCATTACTCCCTGGGAGATTTGCTGTTGCTTCCAGTCAGTAAATGACATAGCATCTCCATGGATGGTGAGGACCTCCAAGCTTGCTTCTGCACTTTTGCTGAAGAGTCAATGAACTGATGCTGTGTTTTGGCAAATACAAATCCCTTCATGTTTGGTAGGAGAATGATCACATGTCAAACAGCTTGTGGGCCCTTTAATTCATGTATTTCAATGTTGCATGCATTATAATTAAGCAGGAGGATGCTGATATCATGGGGGTATTTTCTGGCTGTGCATATGTCTGCCCAGATAGATAAACTTTCTTGTATTTGTTTCTTTGTTAGTCTGGACCAAATAATTTTGAGGTTGTGCCTGTTCATACTGTCCTCTGCTTGGTGGTCTAATTCACCACAGGCAAAACAGTGAATAAAGCACTCACACCCCTGTTGAACAAGCTGAACACATTTGTTGTTTCCACCTGTCAATGGGTATTGGTGTATACTGGTATTCTCACAGCTCTTTCATGTTTGGCTTGCTGGAGAAAATTTGATTTTCATTTGAGTAATTAACCTTAATATTTTTTTAATTGGAGATGCCTGTATGTCTCGTTTAACCATTCCCTTACCTGTCTCCTTATTTCTGAAGCCTGTGTTATTGTTCCTTATTCTCTGAGCAATTTGAACTCTTTGAACAGATTATTATATATAAAAGGCCTCAACCCAGTGCTATATTGGGAAACATACCTTGTAACAGTTGACTGTTCCAGGGTGAACAAAACTTTCTGCTTAAGCTTTATGACATGATATAAGACCTTCTATGGGTCCTTTCTGTGTCCCAGAAGCTCCTCGAGGGGTTCTAGTAGTATTTGTATTGTTGAGCTCTTCAGTGCATTTTCAGTCTAACCTCTGTGCTCCAACTGTAGCATATGTGTGATTATCACTGACAATAATTTCGACACATTTCCTTATAGTGAGGAAAAACAGTTTTCTTCTTGTTGCAGGTATATTTATATTGAGATCATGTGACACTTTAATTGCTAATTATGTGAACTCTGATGGCAACAGTTTGTACCAGAACTAATTTATGGGTTTCATGACATATAGTTCTCTTCAAAGGTTTTGTAACAGCAAGGCCAATTCTTTTGTTTTTGCTGTACACTGAAGATATTTGGGTTTTAAAATCAAAACATAGATTACCCAGTTTTATGTGAGCAAAAATATAGGACTTAAAGTCCTATAATTTAAATTCTGTAATCAATTACTAACCCCCATGCTGTTCCAAACCCATAAGACGTTCGTTCATCTTCGGAACACAAATGAAGATATTTTAAATGAAACCTGGGAGATTTCTGTCCCTCCACTGACAGTCCATGTATCTAAAATTTTCAAGCTCCAAAAAGTTCATAAAGGCATTGTAAATGTAATCCATGTGACAGTGGTTTAATCCCAATTTCATGAAGCGATATGAATGCTTTGTGTGTGCAAAAAAACTAAAATTAAGTCTTTATTCACAAAATAGCTTCACTTCCACATAGATCTCCTACCCGCGTTCATGAGGGAACCACAATGCATGTGTGTTGTGTTAACACGAGAGCGGACCCGGAAACGCTGCACTGTTTACAGCAGAGGAAGAGGGACGCTCTGTGCAAGCTTCATTCGTTATATTGTAAGTTGATTTTGCTTTAGGTCTTGTTTTTTTTTTTCAAAATATAATGAACGAAGCTTTCATACAGCATCCCTCTTCCTCTGCTGTAAACAGTGTAGTGGTTTTGGGTCCAGTTGTATTGCGAAAATGTCCGCTTTCTCATCAACACAACATGCATGCGTTGTGGTTCTCTCATGAACATGCGTCTGAGATCTATGTGGAAGTGAATATATTTTGTGAATAAACCAAAACAGAGCAAAATCAGCTTAGAATGTAATGAAAGATATTTTTTGAATAAAGACTTAATTTTAGTGTTTTTGCACACTAAGCATACACATCGCTTCATAAAACTGAGATTAAACCATTGGAGTCACATAGATTGCTTTTGCGATGCCTTTATGAACTTTTTGGAGCTTGACATTTTTGGTTACATGGACTGTCAGTGGAAGGACAGAGGTCACCTTGGTTTCATTAAAAAATATCTTCGTTTGTGTTCTGAAGATGAACGAACATCTTATGGGTTTGGAACAACATGAGGATGAGTAATTGATGACAGAATTTAAGTTTTTGGGTGAACTATCCCTTTAAGTATAGACTTAAAGTAATGAAAGAAAATAATGCTTAATGTTTGTTTGCATATCTCTTGCTTGCGATAACTGTATCAATCCAGTAACCCACTGATATCACCAAACTGTTACATTCTTCTTTTGTGTTGCTTTTCCAGGCTTGTACCGCAGCTTCTTTCAGTTGTTGCTTGTTTTGGGGGTTTCTCCCTTCAGTCTCCTCTTCAGGAAGTGAAATGCATGCTCACTTGGGTTAAGGTCTGGTGATTGACTTGGCTAGTCTAAACCTTCAACTTTTTTCCCCTGATGTCCTTTGTTGTGTCATTGTCTTGCTGCATCAGTGGTGTATTCGGGGCAATACGCATGAATATGCCGTATGCTTACTTTTCCCCAGGGCTGTTTGCGTATAACAACTTTTAAGGATCAATATACCCTTGGTATACCAATTTGTTTTGCTTCTTCGAAGTCCCTAATCTACTCTTGTCTTAGCTTCCCCTTTAACTGTATCCTGTGTTTTTTTGTGAAACTCGCTATTCTATGATATAATTGGTGCATTTTTATTTGAATTCCCCAATGGCGTTTAATTAGTCTAAAACCCAAGCACATAAAAACCTGGCACGTACACATGCTATGAGCTCACAGAACAGTATCCGTGCATGGAAAACCATCCTTGCGAGGGAGCAGTTCTGCTCGTCACTGCCACGTGCTCGATCTACCTTCTTTACTCCTTCGCAACTACTCAACACTTCCTCGCTTGTTTGAAGGTATTGATTCCATTTACTGTATGCACTATAATATAGCTAGTTAGCTAAATACTTGATGTTAGAAAAGCTAATATCACCTTGCAAAAGAGGCCACAGGCCTCACATTACTGAAGTTTGCTAAAGCTAGCTGGCTAACCCTTAACATTTATCTCAAACAACTCTGTGACCCACACTGACAATATATAGTTAATGCTATATGGGCTTTTATCACAGCAGTACAGCTAAGAATAGAGAGGGTTGAGCAAGCACTCGTCACAGCCCGTGCTCACGGGACCTCATTTGTGCACACGAAGCAGAAATGCTCCCTTGAGAGGATGGTTTTCCGCTCGCGGATACTGTTCTGTGCACTCATATCACATGCATGCACCTGGTGTTTATGTGTGCGGGTTTTGAGACTAATTAAGTGCCATATTCCCCCACCCCCAACAACCGCAGTTAACCGTTGTCACTACCGTCAACGACTGAAGACATTGTCCCGCTCAAGCAGTCAGGTAAAATGAATAAAAGTGCATGAAGAGGGCTTGAAGTGTACTTAGTGCTCACTGGTACATACCAGAAATGATTCTACTCTCTTCTGTTCCTGCTCAAGAGAGATACTGAACTCATGATTCACTATTCACTATTTCTCTTGTGTTGCTTTAATCACAATTCATTTATAATATTGTAGTACAAATTTTAATATTGGCTTTACAAAAATCAGGCAATGAATTGAAACGATTCAGAAAAGCACTTCCATGTTATAGTCCTCCTCTTGGAAGGCTCATGAGTTAGAATCTTCTTATGGCCATTTTAGCAAAGTTTTTTCTCTGTATTTCCCTTTAGCTGTTTTGCAATGCCCTTCATTCAATTTACTCTACAGTTAAATTAAGGTATTTCTCACCACATTTCCTTTATGGCCTTATCTTTTTCCCCAACTGATTAACAAGTAATCTGTAGTTCTATTTCATTTCTACTGACCGCCAGAGATGGTGCTTCAGCACCTGGATGCCCATCACGTGTACGTGCAGGTCGAGTGTTTATATCAACAGTCCCCTGTGTTTATATCAAGTCCCCTGTGACCTGGGTGACGTGTGCCTTTTGCCCCGGGAATAAAGGCACATTCACCCCGGAAACGACCTCTTGTTATCTTCACACATTGGTAAGCAGGTTTCAGGAGTGCAGCCACTGCTAATAGTCTTGTAACCCGAAGTAGGGTTGGAGCTATGAACTTTCGTCCTCCAAAGACTGTGGTTAGCCTTTTTTGTGATTATTTAACTTCAGATAGTACTCTGTCCAACAAGAGGTAAGTGAACTCTGCTATCAACACCGTTTGGGAGCGGGCACGCTCTAAATCAGCAATCGGCAGTTTACAGTTCGTGATCAGTTTGGTGTTTCTCGCTTTAATGCTGATACAACACTAAATACTTGAGGTCGGGTTGGAATCCCCTCCCGTAGTTTTCTGTTTATACATATCGTGGAGTTATTCCCCACGATTATGGTTGTTTAATTTTTTGAAAGCGCACCCCAATTGGGCTTCATTGAAGTGTTTTTCATCCCTGTGATTTAGTTCATGAATTTGTTTAATTATTGACTATAGTGTGAACGTGTTCGCTCTTAACTGCACGATATTGCATCACAGTGCATAGTGATCATAGAGGGATCATTCCCCAATATTGTTATTGTTTAATTCTCATAATTGACTCATTGTGGTAGGAGAGGCTACACAACGCACCCTGAAGGGGGTGATCAAAACGAGTGATTGTTTTTCCTCCCTGTGATTTAGTTTGTGGATTTCTTTAATTATTTGCAGAGATATGGCAAAGTGTACATATTTCTCCTTTTTGTGCTCAATTACCACCTGGCAAAGTAGTCACACGCGGAAAACCATGTGGATGGTAATTACTGCTGGTACCCATGTTTATGACAGGTATTGATTGCCTGGCCCCTCTGGAACTAGAGGATGGCCATGAGTGATGTCCCTCTTGCCTGGGGGTTGACCACTTAAGAGAGGGATTGACTGAGATGGCATGCATGAATTGCAGCTCCATGAGCTTATCAGCACGGGCAGCCAGACTGGCCCAGCTGGAGGGCAGGTTGGGCACTCAACCGCATCCTACACAAGCCATGTCTCCTAGCTCTTATAAGCACTGTAAGACCGATTCGCGGGGGGCCCCTGGTAAGAGGAAACGCAGAAAGGTAGACCCCCTAACCCAGAAGGTAGACACCTTGGCTTCTGAGTTTGCAGAGATTAAGTCTCTCCTCCTTAATCTGCAACCACCCAGTGCACAGACTGCTAGTGGTCCTGCTGCAGTTGCACTGTAGTCTCCTCCCTGGGTGCTGCCTCTAATACTGTCACCAGCCTTTGAGGCCCAGGAGGAGGATGCACTCTCCACTAAGACCTCGGAGAGCCTAGTTATCGGGGGAGGTTATGACAAGGAGGGGGCAGGTGAGAGCTCCCATTCATCTCATCCTAATTCGCTGGGGACGAGCCACAGTACACCGTAAGGCTTGGAGACCAGTCAGGCATAAGTCAGGCCCTTGGTAAAAATGGCCTTGGCATGTCTGGGGTTAGATGCAGCACCTGTCCAGGTGACTCCTCAGAGCGCTTTTTTCAGGAAAACCTTGCAGTCTGCAGCTCTCTGTGTCTCACCCTCAGCTCCATATATTGAGGAGCTGCAGAGGTGCTGGGCAGACCCCAGACGTTTCTCTCACCTACCGACAGACTGTAGAGCACTAGCTAATATGTGGGATGCATCCAACCATGGCCTGGACCGCATGCCCAATATAGAGCTGACTGTTGCCACCCTTGTGCTATCACCCGATGAAGCACTTCGACCCGATGCACACTGCCCCCGGCCACAGTGCCAGTTGACAGATGACTTCATTGTGAGAAACTATGACACAGCAGCACGTATGGGACATATTGGGAATTCCATGTCACACCTTATGCTGTCCCTGTCCCTGACATTGCAGGCTTCGGAGGTTGACCCTTCTGCCCAAAGCCTGAGTGACACCTCTTTATATGACCAGGGAGTTGGGGAGGCTAATGTCTTCATTAATCCTCGCCCGATGTGGCTGGCCCACTCTCCACTTTTTAAACCCTGCAGGAGAGCCCTCCGCTCTCTTCCTGTTTTCCCTGGGGAACTGTTTGGCCCGGCTGCACAGCAAGCCCTGGATCGCAGCCTACAGGTTACACAGGCCAGACAACAGTTTGCTAGTCTGCGTCATGAACACCCCGCTAGACAAAGACCCACTAGGGCAACAAATATAGCTCAGTACATACCACAGCCGATTACCCAGCTGAGAGCACAAATCCAAGAGAGGTTTCATCAGCCAACCCCATCCAGCCCCCTCACTTAGCACAGTGAGGCCAGACTTCGGGCCATCGCCCCTCCAGAAATTATAAGGGGGGAAGGGGTAGACAATAACTGTACCACTCACACGGTCGGGTGTTTCACCAGCCAGCAGCTCAGATGCTGGGAAGCGCTTATATCAAACCCTAGGTTGTATCAACCCTGTCACAGGGCTACAACATTCAATTCAGACGTAGACCGCCGAGGTTCCAGGGAGTCAAAATTACCTTAGTCAAGGACACAAACAAGGCTCTGGCCCTATTCCAGGAAGTCTGGGTTCTCCTGAAGAAGGGTGCGATCGAGCAATTAAACAGCACTTTACAGAACAGTGGATTCTATTCCACTTATTTTATTATCGCAAAGAAAGACTGCAGATTTTACCACATACTGGATTTAAGACCTCTGAACACACACCTCAAGGTTTTCAAGTTCCACATGCTATGTACAGTGGATGTGCTGCAAGGCATCAGGCAGAACGATTGGTTTACAACCATCGACCTGAAAGACGCATATTTTCACATTCCAATCGCACCCCAGCACAGGCAATTCCTCAGTTTCGCCTTCGAGGAAAGGGCTTACCAGTTTAGTGTGCTCCCGTTCGGGATCTCGCTGGCGCTAAGGGTCTTCAACAGGTGTGTAGCAGTAGCACTGGCTCTATTACAGGCCGGGGGAAAGTGAATTTTCCCGTACCTGGACGACTGGTTGATATGTTCCCAGTCAAAGGTAGATGCCCTCAGGTAATCAGCATTGCTGGTCTCCCATGTTACTAAGCTAGGTTACGGTGAATTATGGAAAGAGCTCTCTGATGCCCAGTAAGCCAATAGTATTTATTAGCACCAAGTTTGACTCATGGTTGATGATGGCTAGCCCCTCTCAACGGCAAGTCCTCCAGCTCATCAGTCACTTCAGAAGAGGCAGGGCTCTGGCCCTCAAAGCATTTCTGAGACTGCTAGGTATGCTCACAGCAGCCTCATCGGTGGTCCCTTTGGGCCTTCTGTCATTATGGCCTCTCCAGGTCTGGCTGAATGACCTCGGCTTACATCGCACTCAACAAAGGCACAAGCTGGTCAGAGTCACTGCCAGTTGCCTAAGGTGCCTGCGCCCATGGAGGAGAAAAGCATATTTTACTCAGGGGGTTCCCTTAGGGGCCATACCTTCTCGCAGAGAAGTAATGACCACAGATGCCTCCCTGGCAGGCTGGGGAGCTGTATGGCAATGCAGGCAGTCAGAGGCCAGTGGAGTCCTTGGCAGCAGGAACAACACATAAATGTGTTGGAGCTACAGGCAGTGTGGCTCACCATCAAACATTTCCTTCCAGTGCTGGTAGGAAGGAATGTAAGGACATTAGACAGACATAAGTCTGTTCTTATAAGGATAAGAACAGACAACACATCTGTGGTCTACCATATAAACCACCAGGGGAGCACCAGGACCAAACAGTCCTTGAGGCTGGCTCAACAGCTGTTATTGTGGGCCCATCCTCACCTATTAAGCCTGATGGCAATGTACTTACTAGGCACTCAAAACATAGCTGCACATTTCCTATCCCGGCACAGCCCCCACCCTGGTGAATGGAAGCTGCAACCTGAAGTAGTGCAACCGATCTGGCACAGATATGGCAGGGCAGAGATGGAGCTTTTCACCTCAATGTCAACGACACACTGTCCCTTTTGGTTTCACTGGGGGAACCAACAAGCCCCTTGGGCCAAGATGCACTGGCCCATGCGTGGCCAAATTGACTGCTGTATGCCTTCACTACCGTTGATACTGCCCTCCCTAGACAGGATCTTTGGGGGCAATCACAAGATGCTACTAGTAACCCCCAAATAGCCAGGGAGGTGTGTGGTTCCCAATACTACACAGATTACTGTACAGGGAGCCTTGGTTCCTCCCTGTGAGGAGTAACCCAGTATACTCTTGGGACTTGCCTCTCATATTAGAGGCACTGTGTCAGCCCCCATTTGAACATCTAGAGAGGTCAGAATTGAGGTGGCTGTCTATGAAAACAGCTTTCCTCTTAGCCATGGCATTGGCTAGATGAGTAGGTGAGTTGCACGCCTTATCAATAAGCCGAGCGTGCCTACACTGGAGTTCTGGGAACACAGAGGTAAGTTTATGGCCGAACCCTTAATTTCTCCCAAAGACCTTTTCTTCATCTTATATGAACCAGCCCCTCAGTCTGTCAGCTTTTGAGCCCCCAACTCAGGAGGATGAGCAGGGGTCGAGTGCAAGCCTGTGGTGCCCAGTGCAAGCACTAAAGTGTTATATCCAAACGACTGCCGAATTCCGGCAGTCAGATTCACTGTTTGTCTGCCAAACGGGGCATAGGCGAGGCCAGGCTTTGTCCAAGCAGTGTCTGTCAAAATGGATTGTAGATGCTATCGTTTATGCCTATAAGGGCAGGGGTCTCCGGATCCCTCCTCAGGTTCGAAGTCCCTCAACCAGGAGTGTGTCTACTTCATGGGCAGCCCTATGAGGGGTCCCTCTTTCAGATAATTGTGCAGCTGCGTCATGGGCATCAACCTGCACATTTGCAAGATTTTATAGGGTGAATGTGATCTCGCACAACCCAGTGGCTACAGCCATTTTATCCCCAGCTTCACAGCCGTTGTTAAGGGGCACATAGAACTTCCTCGGGACCTTGTTGGTATTACGCATCCAGGTGCAGAAAGCGGTCAGTAGAAATGAAATAGAACGATGGTTACGTATGTAACCGCGGTCCTATGAATTTCGGATGACCGCCAGAGCTTGGCAGTCACTCGGAAGATTTGCGAGAAGATTGCCAAGAGGTCATTTCCGGGGTGAACGTGTCTTTAGTATGGGGGCAAAAGGCACACGTCACCCAGGTCACAGGTGACTTTGTTGATATAAACACTCGACCTGCACATACACGTGATGGACATCCAGGTGCTGAAAGCACCGCCTCTGGCGGTCATCCGAAATTCATAGAACAGCGGTTACATATGTAACCATCGTTAAATATTCATATTGATATACTGTGCTGGCAAAGTTACAAATAAATATTTAAAAATCTGTATTGAAATTACTGGCTTATGCTTTTCCCTAATTTGCGTTAATTGTCATTTAATTAAATTTGCAATTTTATTACATGTAAACAAAAAACAAAAAATTTTATTCTATCAGAATTGGTATTGGGCAGTAACAATCTTGATGTAATATTTGAAAAGGGTATGATGCTTTGTGCGATATTGTGATCTATTGTAATACGTACAGTATATGAGGTAGACAACAATACCCAGCCCTAATATACATAGGCTATACATTGCTGATATGCAGCACCTATTTTTTCCAACTTTAAACACTGACAGAGATGAAAAGAATGACAAATTATATCATCAATGCTTTTAAAGACATTAATCAGGCTAATGATACTTAGACAAAACAAACATGCTGACTTATCTTCTGTCAATATTTTATGATGGTGATTAATAGTACACCACTTTTCAGGGCCCGAGTACCGATGGTGTGAGGTCCTATTGGATCTGCTCCATTTATAAGGGCCCAAGCACTGAAAGTGCTAAGGCCCTATTGTTTTCTTTAGGATTAGTCTTATTATTATTATTAGCGGTCAAGCCCCAAAGGGGCGAAGGGACGTTTTCGTTAGTTTTCCTATTCTTGTTGTTCTTCTTATTATTCTGCTCAGGAAGCGTATGGCCGTCCATAGAACCGCTTGAGGGAAAGTCATGAAATTTGGCACACTGATAGAGGATAGTCTGAGCTGTAAATATACCAAATTTGGAGTCTCTACCTCAATCCCTCTAGCGCCACCAACTGTCCAAATTTTTTATTCGATTGCACCCTATGACAGCATTTTCTGTCATGAACGTTTTTTCATTTTGAATTTTCTGAAAAAACAACTTTTTTAGGCTGTTTGTCTGATTTGCACAATATTTGGCCTACATCATCTCGAGGCACTCATAACAAAAAAATACTCACAGTATTTTGATAAACTATACCGTTTTCAAATGGCGCTTCAACGAATTCGACGGCAAGCATGCCAAAATGGACGTGAGGGTATATCTCCATAACACTTTGAGGGATTGTGAGGAAACTTGGTATGTGTCATCAGCATTACGCCCTGAGTTTATCTACATTCTTTCGGAACAGCACCACCTAGTGGTCACGAGATATGAAAAAAGCACATTTTTGCTTATAACTTTTGAACAGTTTGTCCTAAAATTATTAAACTGGTCTCATTAGATTCTTTTGTCGGCCATTTTGGATGTCTGCCATTTTGAATTTAGTCATAAAATGCTGTATTTAAGGAACTACTTGGCATATCATTACAAAACTCTGTAAGTGTCTTTCGGATGATGCTCTGAAGGGACTCAAAAAGTTTCGGGACAGTGCTACCTTGTGGTCAAAAATTATAATGCTTTATTTTTTTATAACGCTAATAGCTATTGACTCCTTTTGCCTACTGTCAGGAGACTGATCTTGATAGATTCCATGGTTCATGCCAAGAACAATGATATTGTTATGTTATAAAAATTTGCTGATGGTCGAGCAAACTTCCTGTCTGCTATGTTTAACATAATTTATTTATAACATGCTATGTAAATGTTTTGAAAATATACTTTTTTGAATTCCTCCTAGGCCATTTGTCCGATTTGCATCATCTAGGTGCAGGCCTGACAAAAATTTTTTCACAGAATTTTGATAAACAACGAATTTGAAGAACACACAAAATTTAACTGTGAGTCTGTATCTCTGCAATGCTTTGACGGATTGTGACAAAACTTGGTAGGTGTCATCAGCATTAGGCTCTGAGATTACCTGCAGAGTTTTGGCACACTGCCCCCTACTGGTCAGGAGATAGCAAAAACAGCTTTTTTTGGCTTATAACTCTTGAATGCTTTCCCACATTATAACCATCCTGCCCAGATGCTACCTGAGCAGTTTCAGAACAGCACCACATACTTTCAAATTCCTAAGAAGTAGCTCTTTTTAGTTATTTTTAAAATAAATATTTTTTAGGATTCAAAGTTGACTTTTTCTAACTACTCATATACTCTTCATCGGGCTCTAACCAAAAACATGGCACAAAGCTTCTTTTGCTGCTCTTGGTGCCAATAATTGACTTGACCCTGGTATTGCTGCTTGCAGCTATATGTTTTATTGTTATTATTATTATTATTATTATTATTGTTATTATTGTTATTATTATTATTCTTTTCCGAAATGAATTGCATTTTTGAGGGCCCAAACATACGAAACTTTGCAAACGCATCAGAACCGGTGAAAAGGAAGTTGTTATAACTCAAACATACAATATTCAATCTGTACCAAACTTCACATATTTGATACGAATCCTGACCTGAGTACATCTACATGCCAATATTCAGTTATAGTCATAGCACCACCTGCTGCCAACAGGGAATTACATGTTTTACATTGTGATACACTCCTAACAACATATAAGTGCTAAAAAAAAATGGAATGGCGTTCCCCAGGCAGAGCAGCCCCAACGTACACCCGGGTGCTACGGCCCTTCAAAGCTGCTTACAGCTTTAATTATTATTAGAGCCCAAGCAGCAGAGGTGCGAGGCCCTATTGTATCTGCTCCATTTAGTATTATTATTATTAGGGCCTGAGCATCGCTGGTGCGAGGCCCTATTGGAGCTGTTCCGTTTATTACTATTATTATTATTATTGTTATTATTATTATTATTATTATTCTTTTCTCAAATAAATAGCATTTTAGTGGGCCTAAACATACCTGAAAACTCACGAAACTTTGCAGACATGTCAGAACTGGTGAAAATTTACATGTGATAGGGGTTCCATAATTGAGCGTGGCAAAATGGCGATAGTGCCACCTACAAAATTTCAACGATGTGTGACTTGCACTACGTTTCACCTACATTTACGGAATTTGGTACACATCTGTAATCTGGCATAAAAAAAGTCTCTTGAACCTGTGCCCTAAATTCAACAGGAAGTCAGCCATTTTGATTTTTTCTTAAATTTTTGTTCAGATTTTGCCATTTCCAGCTTCCAGTAAGCTTTTGAGTTTTTGCTGCATGGCGTGGGCATGGTGGTCTCACAAATTTCGATGTTTCGCCATGAAAAGGACGTTGTTATAACTCAAAACATACAATATCCAATCTGCTCCAAACTTCACATCTTTGATAAATGTCCAGGCCTGAAGACATCTACATGCCAATATTCAGTTATAGTCATATTGCCACCAACTGGCAACAGGAAGTAACATGTTTTACACTGATGTATTCCTAGCAACATATAAAAATATGACAGCAAATTCTAAACATGCTAGCAACATGCTAGCAACATGTTACTCCATGCTAGCAACAGTTAGCTAAGTGCTAAAGCATGCTATACCTGCTATTAAACAGAAAGTTGTTATAACTCAAACATACAATGTTCAATCTGTACCAAACTTCACATATTTGATCCAAATCCTGGCCTGAGGACATCTACGTGCCAATATTCAGTTGTAGTCATAGCACCACCCACTGCCAACAGTAAATTACATGTTTTACATCGTGATACACTCCTTAACAGGGCAGCCCCAATGTGCACTCGGGTGCAAAGGCCCATTCATCGCTGCTTGCAGCTTTATTATTTTTTTTAGAACTATACCCTGCCAATTAAATTGGATACATTTCTCTGTAAATTGGCAGACAGAATATTTCTGTAGATTTCTGAATTCACTCTGCTGCTACCATCATGACTTACTTCCAACAAATATTAGTGAGCCCATTTTAGAAGCAGCCATGCAAACCCAAGGCAAGTCACTAACACCACCATGCTTGACCGATGAGCTTGTATGTATGCATGAGCAGATGGTTTCTTCCTCCACACTCTGCCATTTCTATGACTTTGGTAGAAGTTAATTTTGGTTCCAGAACATCATCTCTGTATATCTTTGCAAATTCCAATCTGGCCTTCCAATTCTTACTGCTCATGAGTAGTTTATATCTTGTGGTGTGGTCTCTATTTCTGTATTTCTGCTCTCAAAATCTTCTTTGAACAGTGGATTGTGATACCTTCACCTTAACCTTCACCTACTGTTGGTGAATTTCACTGATTGTCATTTTGGGGTTTTTATTTACAGCTCTCACAATGATCCTGTCATCAACTGCTATTCTTTTCCTTGACTGATCTGTTCGACGTCTGGTTGTTAGTACACTAGTGGTTTCTTTCTTTTTCAGGACATTCCAAAATGTTGTGTTGGCTATACCCAATGCTTATGAAATGGCTCAGATCAATTTTCCCTCTTTTAAACTTCAAAATGGTTTGCTTTTCTACCATAGACAGCTGGCTGGTCTTCACGTTGTTTTATCCTTTTTAACAATAAATGAAGTTAATGGGTTAATAGTTTTAACGTCTTATTTTTTTCATAATTAATCGCACTAAATTAACATGTTAAATCGACAACTCTAATATATGGTTATGTGAAAAAATATGTACACCCAATGGAAATTGTTTTTTTTTTGTTTTTTTTGTTTTTTACCATATTTGGACAAGCAAACATTTGATTTGAACAGTGCCTATTAATAAAGTTAATACACGCTATCAAATGCCACATAAAATCGACATATTTTAGTAATTTTCACAATTTAAATTGACAAAAAACAGATCAATCACATGGAAAAAGTAAGTACACCCCTACATTTATCACACCTTCAAATCCATAAAATTAGAATCAGGTGTTCAAAATTGGGTGTCAATGATTAGAACCAGATTAGGGAGTACAGGTGGAATCTGTCTTATTTATACCCTTCTCATATCTAGTGTCTGGTGTTCACTTTGCTATTGAGGTGTGTGGTGTCATCATGGCAAGATTTAAGAGGTCTGTAAGGCCTTCAGAAAAAAGGCTATGGATGTCTGTGAGTCTGGCAAGGGATTTAAAAAGATCTCCAATTATTTGAAATACATTATTCCACCGTATGGAAAATCATCTACATGTGGTGCAGATTTCAAACGACTGCCAATTTGTCCAGGACTGGCTGTCCCAGAAATTTCACCCCAAGAGCAGACCGTCTGATGCAAAAAGTGTAATAATGTGAGGCCATCTATCCAAAAGTTGAAGTTGACCCGAAAGTGGACATTTCAACAGGATAATAATAATAATAAGCTAGCACTAGCAAATCCACCAAGGAATGGCTCAAAAAGAAGAAATGGAGGGATACGGAATGACCTAGCCAAAGAACCCCATTTAAAGGTTATGGGGGAGTTTGAAACCGGCAGTACATGCATGAAAAACCTCAAACACCTTGCGACTAAAAGAATATTACATGGAAGAGTGGTCAATAATTCCAGCAATCCTGGTGGACAATTATGCAAAACACCTACAAGAAGTTATTTCTACTAAAGGGGGCAACACTAGCTTCTGAGGCCAAGGGTGTATTTACTTTTTCTACAAAAGAATATCATGTCTATTTATATTTCTGTTGAATAAATGATTGAAAAAGCTAATTTTCCTTATGGTATATCAACTTCATTAATAGGCACTGTTTCAAAGATGGTCAAATGTTTGCTTGTCCAAATATGTCAAAATAGACAACAATTTTATGGGGTGTGCTTATTTTTTCACACGACTGTATAATTTCTTCTATATGTGATTACTCTACACAGATTACTCTGTGAGGCTTAGTGATTAGCATGTTCGCCTCACACCTCCAGGGTCTGGGGTTCGATTCCCGCCGGGGCCGTGTGTGCGGAGTTTGCATGTTCTCCCCGTGCTGTGGGGGTTTCCTCCGGGTACTCCGGTTTCCTCCCCCAATCCAAAGACATGCATGGTAGGCTGATTGGCGTGTCTAAAGTGTCCATAGTGTATGAATGGGTGTGTGAGTGTGTATGTGAGTGTGCCCTGCGATGGACTGGCACCCTGTCCAGGGTGTACCCCGCCTTGTGCCCGATGCTCCCTGGGATAGGCTCCAGGTTCCCCTGCAACCCTGAAGAAGGAATAAGCGGTAGAAGATGGATGGATGGATGGATTATTTTTAATACGCATTTTCCACTCTTAGTCATATAAGCAATTGAAGCAATTTTTACAATTGCTCTGTTAAGGCCACAATAGCATGGTGAGAAAGGGAAGAAAGTGATTAAGTAACTGACAACAGAATTTTGAATTGTGTGACCGTCATTCAATGCTGTTTTTCCCTATAAATGCAACAAATTAATTATGGACTGACTTGGATCACATCAATGGTGGTTCATCAAGAGACATTGGGACCTTATCAGATATATGTTTCAGGTATAAATCTGTCATCTTTCTTTTTGTTCGTTTGATTTATACCATCTGGAATCATTTATGTGTCTAGCATCTTTTTTTTTTTTTTAATTCTTTTTGAAAGTAGACGTGAAGTGAACATTAAACAAGTAATCAAGCAGGTATTGCCTCATCAATATAAAAGCATATCTGCTAGTAAAATGTGTATGTTCCTTCCAGGGGCATTCAGATATATTGGTGGTCTGTGGCTGACCTCATTCTCTCTGTTTTTCATATAAAAATCTGAGTTAATCCACCTACATTATTTAAACATGTCAGTGTATTTTGCTTACATATGAGTTATTTATTATTGCACTTTTTGGTGCTTGTGCTGCATGTCAACCTGTGTGTTTGTGTTCATGCACACTGTTGAATATGTTATGACCCACTGTATTAGGTAAAGGACTGGTCAGTTTAAGTTACGTACATAAGAATTTGTCCACATGGCACACTGAAAGACTAGTGTTGAGCTTTGTAGTTGTAGTGACCCATGCCGTTGGATTTTGTCCTTTGAGTTTTTGAACTGTTCTTCTCTGTAGGTAGCTCTACATGCATTGATTTTGATACAAAAAGAAATGTATTTGGTAAAGCAAAGAATCCATAAATCTTTTAAGCTCATTGTTAACAAAAATAGACATTTTTTCAGGATCTATTTACTCTGATAGAACAGAATTTTTCAATTTAAAAATTGAGTTTGCTGTGATCTGAATTTCATTAAATGCCCTTGCATCTTGGTGTTCAGTGTTCTTTTTGTGTTCAATATGTTCTTTTTTCCAGTAGTCATGATATTTTGGCACTCTGTGTTGCCAAATAAAATATCAGGTGTTGTGTCATTTTTAAAAACAACAGTGCATGATGAAGTGGGAAAGTTAAAGTGGCTAGTGGAAGTAAGTACTATTCACTTCTGGCAACTCAAAGTCTGAATTATCACTCACTAGTTTCCACATTTAGACCAGAAGTTTTTGTGTCCTTACAAAATGTCTGGGTTTCACATGTAACCCTGAGAAGGGAATGAGATGTTGCACGAGCTTTATGCTGTGCGAAGTGCCCTTGTGGTATCTGAAGCTTGTGTAACATCATGCCTATTTATAGGCCTGCCATGATCAGGTGACGTGGCAATTAAGTGCTTCCCATGATAATAAAATGGCACCTCTGAACCGCACCGTCAGCCTCTATTATCTGAAGCGAAGATGAAATTCACAGGAATGCCCCAGTATGACAAAGCTAAGCAATATCTCGTTCCCATCTCAGGGAACAGGGTTACATGCGTAACCCAGATATTCCCTTTCAAAGATGTTCCCAAACATTCTTATCGTAGTAGAATCCCACATAAATCCTATAAAAGTTGTCCTCTGCACTAGAGAAATCATACATTTCTTGAGGTTCAATGTGAGCCCCAAGCTCTTCTTGTGGGCAAGAACATCATCTCGGTGTTGACTCACCGGTTCCCTGGATCGTGCTAGAATTAACCAGTCATCCAGGTAGTTTAGTACCCTGGATGCCCTGGAGTTGTAAGGGAGCCAGAACAGCATCCACACACTTTGTGAAGGTGCGAGGGGATAAAGCTAGCCTGATGGGAAGAACGCAATATTGGTATACGTTGCCTCCAAATGTGAACCTCAGGAACTTTCTGTGACTGAGTAATATTTCTATGTGGAAATATGCATCTTTTAGATCTATCGTCACAACCCAGTCCTCGAACTGAATCTGTGGAATGATAAATTTGAGTGTCATCATCTTGAAGCTGTATGTCCAAAGAGTATGGTTCAGATGACACAGATATAAAATTGGCCGCATACTCTTTTTTGTGGACCTGGAAATAATGGCTGTAAAAACCTCCCTTCCTCAGGGAATGGGGTACATGTTCTATGGACCCTTTGTCCAAGAGGGATCCTTTTCCTGCACTAATGTCAGCCTCTACTCTCTGCTGACTACCGTGGTGAGCACACCTCTGAACTGGGAGGGTCATGTTCTGAACTGGACCCGGTAACACTTTTCTACGGTAGACAGAACCCATTGAGACACATTTGTCAGTAGTTTCCATGCTGCCAGATTGTCTTTTAGTCCCAATAACTTTTCCACATTGTACTGGAGGGATAGCATCAGATTTTCATTGCCCTGAGATAACTCGCTGACCAGAGAACACTGAAAACTTGGGACAGCCTTAGCTAGGGGAGAACCTACAGTAGTACTTGGGGCTACCTTCCCTAACAACCTCATGTCCCCTGATACGTCCCTCTGTGGCTCCTTAGGACCACTCCTTCTTTTATCTGCTTGGCCTTTATGACCTTTCTCAGATCAGGCCTACTAGCAGGCTGCAACTGTGGCAGCTGCAACTGTTCCCCTGGCTCTCCGCGGGGGAGGCAGGCCACCACAATCGCCTTCTGTGCCTCCTTCTCACTAGCACTGACCCAGGCTCCACTCGTGGATGCCCGGGCGAACTCGACACAACGGGGCTGAATGCCGCCATATATTGAGCTCACTCAGCAGGTCTGCTTGATAGGCCTGTAACACTGCAATTGTATGCAGTGACCCGCAAGCAAGACCCACTGCTGCCTAGGCCTTGCCCACCAGTGCCGAGGTGGCCTTACATGGCTTGGATGGCAAAGCCAGCCCCCCTAAATTACCTGCTGTCGATGGAGAGATGTAGCTCGCAAGTGCCTCCTCCACCTTCGATATAGCTAAATAGCCGTGCCATTCATTCCCCACAATGGCCAAATAATCTGACATTGCGGGTTTATAAACCCCTCGTGTCTCTTTGTACTTCGCAAAGTGAGTTTTCCGTGTACTAAGCCAATGTTCATCATGTTTTGTGTCATAGTTTTGATCCTGTTCTCATCCACATTTCACGATTCCTGTTTAGACTTGTTTATGCCCATTTGCCGATCGCCTGACCTATTGCCTGTTTTTGACCACGCTGTTGTCTCACGATTTGGATTTGTCTCTATATCTCTTCTCTAACAAAGCTCTTATCTGCATTTGCATCCATCCTAAACCTCCATTACGTGCGTAACGTGACAATCTGAATTAATACAGTGTTCAAACACCATCTCCTGATGGCAACATCATTCATGACTGTGCAATGAGTGTCTTGAATCAAGGTGTAAAAAATGTTCTATGAATAGTTTCTGTATTCTCAGTTCTTTAACACTGAGAAAATCCAAAATAGAGTTTTGCTTGCATTTAATACATGCTTGATATCCAAACTGTGAAGCTGGAGATCTGCAAAGCAGTTTCATAAGAGACCCATATGCTCTATTTCACTCCCCCTCCCCCAACCATTCACTGTTACTATGCCTCAAGTCATCATCCATGACCATTTGAGTTGCAATGTTGAATTTGTTCCGCTTGCCTTTAACAACACTCCAACAAGCACTACCGTAACCAATCAGGGTGCTGAATAACTGTGTTTTCCCACCCACCGGTATTAGTGGAACCAATTAGGATGTTGCAGTGACTGGTGAGCCATGTCAGCTGATACATTTGCTACAGACTCTCTGACACAGATCCTCTACTTAAGATGTGGTGTGTACATATGGAGCTCTTATATGGACATACTTCTCCACTACAACAAGTAATTTTAAAGGCAGCAAGGAAGAATTAAAGACTAAGAATTATTCTTAGGCTTCATCTGGAGTAGACTGTCCCTGCACTCCTATGTTTTGTAGTTTCCCTGCTCAGTTACACCTGATTTAACTTATAATCTTTCAATAAGATTAAGCATATGAATTGAATGGGGGAAAGTGCAAAAATTTGACGCACACACAATCTCAAAGTCCCCAAAATGGGGGTTTAAAATGAGGATTTACGAAAGAAGGGAAAAACTGTGCACTGCAAATGTGTCCCACTCCAGCACCAGGGCCATAAAACATAGGGTTAATATATTTGTTAATAGTTTGGCTAGAATAGTTATCAATCCCAGTCCTGACCACAAATCTTTTAGAAGTCCTGGGGTATAGAATTACACAATTATCATATGAAAACAGGTGCAAACAGATATATATATATATATATATATATATATATATATATATATATATATATATATTTTTTTTTTTTTAACATATAGTGGATATAAAAAGTCTACATGCCACTGTTAAAATGGCTAATTTTTTTGATGGAAATTTTTTTAAACTAAGATAAATCCTGTTAGAACTTTCCCCACCCTCAATATGAAATTACAATGTATAAAAATTAAGTGAAAAACAATCAGAAACATTTCAGGTAAAAATAGAGGAAAAAACCTTACAATAACCTGGTTGCATAAGTGTGTACACTCATGTTCAAAAGTGATTATCATATAGCTGTCATCAGTGAAATTATTCTGATTAACCCCAAATAAAGATCAGCTGTCTCTGTGGGATTTTCTTCACATCTTCTTGGTTTTATAATAATAATAATAATAATAATAATAATAATAATAATAAATCCTTTTCTAGGCACTCAAAGTGTGTTACATTTTATGGGGGGAAATCGCCTCAACCAACACCAGTGTGTAGCATCCAGGTGGAACACCCACCACACACCAGCTATTGGTGTAGAGGATTGTAGCCAATTCAGGAATGGAGATTAATAGGGGGCCATGATAGATAAGATCCAATGGGGGAATAATAAGATAAAAACCAAAGGAACCCTACTCTTTACAAGAAATGTCTTGGGATTTTTAATGACCAAAGAGAGTCAGAACCTCTGTTTAAGATCTCATCAAAGACATTGATGTTTTGATAATATAGTGTTCCTGTCTCTATTCTGGCCCACACAAGCACCCCTTGGTGGCCTCAATAATTCCACATTCAGCGGCAACCTTAGTTTTCCCCAGGACACCTCCCATCCAGGTACTGGCCAGGCTCAATCCTGCTTTGCTTCTGTGAGAAACCACGCAAGAACTGCAGGGTGATATGGCTCTGACATACTTGTCTTTTTTTATCTGACTGCTGAAGCCATGGTCCTCAAAAAGCTTACAGAGCATGCATGGTATTGATCAGGAGAGGGGTATAAAAGAATTTCTAAAACATTAAATGTACCATGGAACACTATGAAGGCCATCATCAACAAATAGAGAAAATAGAGCACCACAGTCATATTGCTAAGATCAAGACGTCCATCCAAAATTTACAAAAGAAGAAGACAAAGTGTTACCAAGGTGGCTGCCAAGAGACCTACAGCAACTTTAAAGGAGCTGCAGGAATATCAATCAAGTATTGATTACTCTGTGCATGTGAGAACATTTTCTTCACATGTCTGGGCTATGGGGTATGGTGGCTAGATGGAAGCTCTTTCTCACAAAAACATTCAAGCTGAACTAAATCACCCCAAACCATGTGGCAAAATGTGTTATGGTCTCATGAGACCAATTCCAAAAGGTAAAATAATTAAATAATTCCAAAATGTTTGTTTAGTGCAAAAAAAAAAAAAAAAAAAAAGCACATCACCAAAAGAACCCCATACCTACGGTGAAGCATGGTGATGGCAGAATCATGCTTTAGGGCTGGTTTTCTTCAACCAGAACTAGGACTTTTATCAAGGTGGAGGAAATCATGAATAGCTACAAATACCAGTCACTTTTAGTGCAAAATGTTCAGGTCTGCCAGTAAGCTTAAGATGAAAAGGAATTTCACCTTTTCAGCACGACAATGACCCAAAGCATACATCCAAATCAACAAAAAATGGCTTAACCAAAAGAAGTCAATGATTTTGATGGCCTAGTCAGAGCCCAGACCCGAATCCAACAAAAAATCTGGGGGTCACCTGAAGGGGGCAGTGCACAGGAGATGCACTTACAATTTGATGGATCTAGAATGCTTTTGCAAGGAACAGTGGGAAAATATTGCCAAGTCAAGATGCGCCACGCTGATACCAAAAAGACTGAGTGGTGTAATAAAATAAAAAGGTGCTTCAACAAAGTATTAGTTTGTGGATGTGCACACTTATGCAACTAGTTTATTGTAAGTTTTTTATTTTATTATTTTTTTCCCTATAAATGTTTGATTGTTTTTCACTTAATTTTATATGTTGTAATTTCATATTGAGGGTGGTAAAAGTTCGGACATGATTTATCTTAGATAAAAAATTTTACTTCACAAAAACTTGCCATTTTAACAGGGGTGTGTAGACTTTTTTTTATATCCACAGTACTATGTAAAAAGTATACTTCACTAAAAGTACATTTAATTTTCATGTCAACTTAAGTGTATTATTTAAAATATGTACTTTAGTAATTCCTTTCAAAATATACTTTACAGAGGTCGATAGACTAGCCAAAAGTACAAGTAAAACTTCTTACAAAAATAATTACTAAAGTGACAGTAAAAGTAATAATGTTAATAATTAATTGAGTAAGAGTAATAAAGTATCCGACGAGAAGACTACTCAAGTAGAAAGTTACTAGTTACTTCAGATCTGATTAAAATAAGGAGGAAATCCTGAATCTTTGACTACATGGAGAACTGTAATCCACACCTCTCATTGAAAGTCTGTCTGTTCTGTTTATATGTTAGAAAACCTGGGTTTGAGATGAAGCAGCATATCCCAGTCCTGTGATGAGTACACAGAACCTGTCATTTTCAACACAAAATCTCACACACATGCCAAAAAAGAAATATTTTCCCAACAGTTGACTGTTTTTATTTTCATGTTAACATGTTAACAACACAAACTTGTCAGCATCTGCATTTAAACAAGACAATGGAGAACAAAAGTACAGACTATGTAACAGAACAGAAGAGAAGAGACAGAGAGAGAAATAGAGAGAGAACGTGTGTGTGTGTGTGTGTGTGTGGGTGTGTATGTATGTTTGTGTGTGTGTGTGTGTGCGTGCGCATCCTGCCTCCGTCGACACGTTCATTTGTTACCCCTCTTCGGCCATAATCTTCCAGGACTGGGCCGCTAAAAAAGTGAGTAATTGTTGTTGGTCCGCATTGCGTATTGCGAGACTCGCGACCTAATTATACGTAATATAAACTAATTATTAAAACTACATATAGTCATTAACATTTAACAGTAACAGAGGAACGCCACCGAATGTAGCAAAGTAAAAGCACATTTCTCTGATTAAAAATGAACTTGAGTAAGAGTATAAGTATGGCCAGTTAAACCTACTCTTAAAAATGCATTTTTTTCAAAAAGTTACTCAAGTAAATGTAATGAAGTAAATGTAGCGCGTACTACCCACCTCTGATGTACTTTGAAAGTACAGTTAAATACATGTATTTTTTACATACTGAAACATGCTTAAACAAAAGCATGTTTAACTGTCATGTCAACTTAAGTATATTAATTTTAAAAATACATTGTTAAAATGGTTTAATATTAAAGACTTTCTCAACACCTAAAGCTGAAGCTATCCACTGGTATACCGCTGTCCATATGCGGACCCATCAAAGTATTTATACTGTAACAGAGCCAATAAACATATGAAACAAACTGGCTGTAGTTGAGCAACACTAGTTTTTTAAACCTGAACTATTTCAGCTCCTTTTGCAGATCTGCTGTTTCACCTTATCCAATCAATACATTTACATTCATCTAGTCTGGCTGATGCTTTTATCCAGAGCGCCTTACAATTGAGACAGGACACAACTGAGCATATGCGGGTTTAGGGTCTTCCTCAAGAACCCGACAGTGGCAGCTTGGCAATGCTGGCATTTAAACTCACAACCTTTCAATCAGTGGACCAATGCCTTCACCATTGTGCCACCACGGCCAATCACATGCATTTATGTGAATTATTTCACTGAAGGCAGCTATTCAGCTATACCTGAGACACAGAGTCACAAAGCTAGAGACATTAACTAGTGTAAGAATATCCCAGGCAGACAGTCCCCCCCTTCTCCCTACTTTTTGATTTCATATCATTATTTTTTTTTATAATTGATTTGCTTTATTAATTTTTAATACTTGCATTATACAAACACTAGATGGCCAGCTATTCTCACAAAGGGTCCACTACTAAAATAGAAGTTTACAATGCTGCACTTGTAATTCACCATATTAGAGGCAGTAATGCACATGCATTTATGAACCAAAATAGGTTTGAGAATCTGCATAGGCAGATTTCTATTTTTTTTTTTTTTTTTTTTTTTCAATTACCATCCACTAGCCAGCTTCCCCCAATCATGTGACAGCTACCAACTAGGTAGTGGTGTGCTGTTAGTCAATGGTGTTATTGGCTTGTTGAAATGGTACGCTGCCTAAAATGTTGTCTGATATTAATTGATCTTCCTAAAGTTTGCTGTGCATCTGCACCATGTTTTGTTTCTGCACTGCCTTGCACAGTGTATGGTTTCCTCTACATCATTTAATTCTATATAGAAATTAATTCTGAATGAAATTGTGTATAGTGTATGATTATGCATACAGTTCTGATTTCTAAATCAAAGTTTTATAATTCACAGTAATTTAGATAGGCTGTGTTGTGCATTTCTAAATGCTGTTCATCCTACAAGGTAAAACCTATCCATTAAAACTCGACAAACTACTAAGAAAATCAATATCCCATAATTCTTCATATAAATCCATAATGAACTTTTTCACACTATCTGTTGTTACCCAGATGAGTATGGGTTCCCTTCTGAGTCGGGTTCCTCTCAAGGTTTCTTCCTCTTAAAACATCTTAGGGAGTTTTTCCTTGCCACCGTCGCCACTCAGTGGCTTGCTCAGTTGGGATAAATTCGCACCTTTAATATCTGTATACCATGTTGATATTTCTGTAAAGCTGCTTTGAGACAATGTCTATTGTAAAAAGTGCTATACAAATAAAATTGAATTGAATTGAATTGAATTGAATAATAGTTGTAGGGCCCAAGTAATGGGAATGGATGAGTCATTGCTGTCTGTAACATGGACAATATCTCTTTACTACTAGAGATGGATGCACATTGAAGTTGCCTTAAATTTGGATACCATAACAAGCCACATGACTGCTAAATTTAGTTATCAGTAAAATCCAACGTGCTTTAGGACAAGTGAAAATAAGGTTATGAGTGCAAATCACAGCGATGCCATAGGCCCTTAAGCCTCATGGCTCAAATATATTAATCGATAGTAATTCTGCTTCACTTCTAAACTGCATCAAATTGTGGCATCTGACAAATGACTAATGTACTAAAGGTGGTTCCCAAAGCAAAGTTCTATAGTTCAGTGTGTCTTGAGAATGGTTAGTGAAATGAAACTACATGTGAATACATGTGAAATGAAACTTTATCACTTTATTAATTCGGCATAAAATGTAAATGTTTTCCTAAATTGATCATGAAAATATGGAAAATGTAGGTAGGCTGCACAAGAGGTTCTCGGAGCACACTGGTTTTGTAATTGTTTGTGACATATAAGAATACATGTTAGAAATTGTTTTTCTGTGTTTGAGGTGAAGGTGGATTGTGTATGGCTTGGCTGTGATTTTATGTGTTATATAATGGTTTCCAGGAATCCTGAAGGGATTCCTTGTAATGGTGTGCCTTGAACAGGATGGCTGTGTAGCATAAATAATGCAGAGTAATGTATATCAGAAAAGCTGATCAGACAGACTTAGTGAGTGGAGCAACCAGTCACTCCATACACACCACAAACCTCAGTGCTTTTACCCTACCATTGTGTTATCCCTAATGTCCTTTTTAATAAGTATGGCTTATTAAAGAGAACTGTTTCCTGTTATAAAAATGTACTGACTTAAAGCTCTAAATGCAAGAACCAAAAGTCAGTTTGGAGCACTAATAGGTTTGTTTATGAAACCGCTCTTTATAAACAATGTAAACAAATCCTCCATATACAATACTGGTACACTGTGGAGTGACTTATCTGGTGACATCTAAAAGGTACTGTGTGTGAAAATGAAATATTTAATTAAATACTTAAATAAACTGTAAAATATCTAAAATGCAGAATTTCAGGTAATCACAGATGGTGTACACATTTTTAGAGTATACTTCCATATTTTCCACCCAGGTTGCTGAGTTTCCCTGCAATAGCACAACAAGGGGGAATAGTACTGTGAATAAGAAACAGATGAGAAAAAGAAATTGCAGGCACATTGCATCACTGTTAGATACAATGGAATCCAACCTGCTACTGCCGTGCAAGCCATCATAATAAAACTTAAAAAGAGGTATTGTATGTTTTGTTTTGTGACAAAAGCCCATACTGTCAATATTGTCAATACAAATTGATCCTTGTAATACCTTGCATTATTCTATCAGTGGAAATATTTTGTGAATAAAATTTCAGACTAAAAAGTGATGTAATTTAAATGTGATCAGACTGAGTATTGGATTAAGTCTCTGTGTATATATCTACATTAGGGTGCAAAAGTAAAAAAAAAAAATAAAATAAAATAATTTTGTAAAAATGCATAATTTGCTAATAAAGTCATTAATTATACAGTTTACTAATAAAGTTATTATATTATTTATTGAAAGCAGTAGTGAAGGTAATCAGACACTATACTGAGTCAATGTAAGAAGTAAATCAGTAAAAAAAATGACAATAAAATATAACAATAAACAATAAATGTCAACATGAATACATATGACAATAAAACATATATTGTTCAAACCGATTATACAGATATATTTTATCATATTTCATGCAAGAATTCTCTTGGGTGGGGTTCCTGTCAGTTCACTAGTTTCCTTACACCTCCTAAAGGCATACTGGTAGATGGATTTGTTATGCTAAATTGCCCCTAGTTGTGAATGTGTGTGTAAATGGTGGCTTGCAAATGGACTGGAATCCCACTCAGGATGTGTCTCCGCTTTGTGCTCAGTGTTCTTGGGATAGAGTGAATGAATGTGTTTGTCATGAAGGGTGCTGAGATGTGTTCTGTGTTCTCACACAGAGAAACATTTATTCTTTCACTTTCTGAACATGGATTCCAAATGGCCAGTATTTGTGGTCCTCTAATTAGAGCTTTCATTATGTTATCAGTCACTCTCTGGAGCCCTCAAATGAGAATGTCATAGAAAGGACACAACTTCCTGTAAATAATCTTGAAAATCCCACATGGATTTCCTTCTAGGAATAAAAGACACACTAGTTCAATAGTTAGTATAGAGTGTTTCCCCATAGCAAATAAAATAAATATAACCTGTTGCTTGCATACTGATTTGGTTTTTCAAAGTGGCCGTACTGGTCAAACATACATAAGCATACTATAACAGACTTTTTCTGGTCTGCTCCTTCCCCAGAGAAAGTGTTGCCATGTACAAGAGAGATTTCACTCCAGCCTTTGCTTGCTTTCTTGCACATGATATTCCATTCCACTGGTGCCCGTAATAACATATTAACTTTGAAATTCACTGGAATATATTGAAAGCCAAATGCAATTAAAATGACATTTAAGCAAATTCTCAGAAGAAAAACAAGATTGTATTTTGAGCTCTCAGACATGCATCACCTCAAATAAAATTATCAACAGCTAATGTAGTCTGTTTTCATTAACAACGCTAAACATCATTTGACTTTTATTAGCCTTTTATATTGACTTTCATGAAGCTTTTTATTATTTTAAAATTGATTTACAAAAATGCTGTGTAGCTTATGCTGCCTTAATACTGTACATTTAAATGAATATGAAATACAGAATTTTTGACACAGTAACCAAACAGATACTTGGTGCATGGTTGTATTAAGTGTCTTGATTATCCCCAGTTCAGTCTGCCACATTTACCTGGAAGATGTCAAATCACCTCAGGTTGCTAAATCTCAGTCTATACAGGATTTCCCTTTTGTTTTTTTTGTTTTTTTTTTTTGTTTTTTTTTGTTTGTTTGTTTTTTTTGTGATTGTTCCGGCCAAAAAGGCTTGATTTTGGTATAGTATTTTCAAAATTTGCAATTCAACTTGCAGAGTTTTTCGTGCTTTTCTAGCGAAAAACTACTTGAAACGCCAACATTGCAATTGCACAAAATAGTTTTGCACGGTCTTTCGCAGTGATGTTTGTTGGTAAATAAGACCTTTTAGCTGTACTCTTGTTCGACGCATGTGAATCAAAGAGGGCTTTGGCTGAGTGCACGTTGTGATGTCAAATGATGCGTCTTGGCCAAAATCTGATGAAAATCTTTGGTAATTTTGAAAAATCACAAGCTCCTCCGAATATTGCTTGATTTTGCATTAATATCTATGATCACAAAATTGTGGAGGGACTGAAATCTGTTAAGCTAGACTTATTACACTTCATACGAGTATTGAGGGGGTGACTGGTTCAAATGATGGGGGTCCCACCATTCTTGCACTGCTGGATCCCTACAGTTTACCTATGCAGGTAAAACCCATATAACCATTAAAACCAGTTAGCTAGTTATCCAGCCTACTGGTGGACTGATCCTATTAGCCTATTTATTATTTTATTTAAATACATGTTTATAAGTTAAATAATAAGATATACTAAAATAATAAGACGAGAAAATTTCTTAATAATCTAACCTAAGGTTTACTACTTTCGCCTGGTATATTCAATTATCATCCCTGGATATCAACCTTCTTTTTTTAAAGAAGGCCCACAGACTTTTTTGTGGCTAAATTTTCTTCACTTTGAAACTGGTGCACTGCATTAATAACAAAATGATATGTTTTTACATAACCACTTTCTCTGAGCTGTAAGTGCTGTGCCAGATATAACTTTACATTTAATATGAAAAAAAAAAATGATACAATGAGTTTGACTTGGTGTGTGAATCAGATAAGATGGTTGGGATGAATTTTTTTTTTTTTTTTTTTAAACAAATATGCAAATTGCAAGATTATTGGCCAAATAAGGGGTGCTTCCACATTTTCCATAACTTGCCTATGTACTATCTCAGATTTAAACTATAAGTTCTAATGGTTTGGCATCTGAGTTTCAGTTCACAGAGGGGGCAAATGCCAAAGCACTTGAGGACATTGCTTCTAATTAGTCGCTTGGCAAGTGCATCACACTTCTTGGCCTGCAATTTTACCCTGAGGGCTTCATTTATTCTTACAAAACTCTCCTGGGAAATATGGTCTCTTAAGGGGCAAACGTGTGTCATTTGTTTATCTGTGAGTATCTGTGAGCATTCTCTACGCAAATGTTGAAACAGGATTTTCAGTAACTTATTGAGATAACAGTTTAACTATGGGAGAAAAATAACTTTTGATTTATTTGACCTTGAAAATACATATAGCACTGAAAAAAATCTTTCATGGATCAACAATTTAAATTAAAGGCAGAATTTCCACTTAATTCAAATATGTAAGTTCAACAAAAAGTAAATGGGTAAATAATGGCAGGTTTATGGTAAGCTCATTAAATAGAAATTTGTACATCTGCAAACATAATTTGTTGTAGTAACATGTACGTTAGATTAATATGTAAAAGCTACATATTTTACTTAAGTGGAAATTCTGCCCTTAATTTCAATTTTCATTGTGGCTTTATATGCTTCTGTTAAAAGAATACAATAGAATTGTTTGTTTTCTTTCAGTGCTTCCTATAATTACAGCAAACACGGCTGTTTTCTCTGAAAGAAAAAAAAAGAGACTCTGTGACCTTGTCACAGATTTCCCCTCACACGTGAAGTGCCCTAAGCGCAATAGCAAGCTTCCAGCTTGTCATTGGCTTTGTTTATGTTTACATGTCTGTTTTTGTTTTGGTTTCTGTCCTGTCTCTGCCCCTGTATTTTTATTGGTTGTTTCCCTCATGTGTCCTCATTATTCACAGCTGTTCCAATTTTTCCCTTGAGTAGTTTGTCTATTTATACCCTTGAGTTTGTTTTACATTGTGAAGTATTTTTTCAGTGTTTTGCCTCCTGAGCCATACTAAGCCTTTTTTTTCTGTGTTTGTTTTCCTGGTTTCTTGACTTCGCTTAGTTTCTCGGTTTCTGTGTTGTGCCTTTGCCCTGTTCACTCTGTTTGCTGATCACCTGACCTACGCCTGTTTTTGGACATTAATATTGCCTTCATATTTTGGATTTGTCTGCCTGCCTCTCTTAAATAAAGCTACAGAAAAAAATACTGTTCAGCTAATGTGCTCTCTTAGCAAAAGGTGTATGAATAACTCTCTTTGTTTGTGCATGCCTGTCTCTCACACTTCATGTTATTTTTTTTTTATTCAGAGTATTCACACTGCATTTTGTGAAGGTAAATGAGCTTGGTCTGATCCTTGCTAGGCCGTTGGATCCTCTGGAGATCAACGCATAAAAAAGTGCAACAATCCTTTTCACCAAAAAAAAAGCAGTTAATATTAGGTGTGTAACAATATATCATGATACGATATATTGTGATGCAAAAATGTTACGATATGTATCTTACCATTATGGTGATATTTTTACGATATGATGTCCGCTGTATCCTATAGCTTGTTTAAGGTTATAGAACCTTAAAGGAAGTGAAAGGCAGAATGGATGAGATGGAGGAAAGTCCATACTGTACTGGTTTAGACACTACTACAAGAGAAAGGTATAAACAGAAAATCATAACAACATATGTTGGACATGATCCTTATTTTATGAAGAGGAGCAATTTTTTTACTTAATTGAAATATTTGCCTGCCCTCGAGGTGGTAGATATAAGCAACTACCTTGTCCTCCAGACAACAAATGAAAGCATTCAAAAGTATGGAGGCATGCAACTTTTTTGTTAGTGGTTGGGTCAACAACCTCGGTACCAAGATGCTCCACAATGATTATAGTTTGATTCTCACCTGGGTGAGTGGCATTTCTTTTTTGTCCTGTTGATTAACCTAACAACAAACATTCAGCACTGCTGTGCCTCTAGATGTTAGCATTACGGTTGTTCACTTTATGTTATTAGGTTAACCACTCTCAAAGGTCTGCTGAAACACCACTTTGAGTTTCTGATAGTGCTTCCTATGTAGAAAATCACTTCCTGCCCTCCATCTGCATTTCGAAGATCCCAGCTTCTGGCTGAAATGTAGATATGCTGTTTTAAAAATAAATAAATAAATAAATAAATAAAACACCTGTAAGTAACCTAAACAAACCCAAAAGCTGTTTGTGTGAGTTGAACTTACTTGGACAGAACACTATTTATTTGAATGTTTTGTTTTTTATTTTTACTGCTTTGAGAAGTTCTCTAGTAGGTTTCAGCTATCTTCATTCTAATGGTAAAATTCAGTTTTATGGTTCAGTGACACACCTAGTCAATTGTTAATTTACAGACAAGGTTAAATTAAATCTTTAAATTAATTCATTAAATAATTAATTAAAGAATTCATTAAAATTAATTATTTAAGTTATATGTACAACCAAGAAAGTTACTGAAAATTGTTCATATTTTGGAAATAAATCTGTTATTTGAATTTCAGTTAAATTTTTTTATTTTGTTCAAAATATCTTGATACGTATCTTATCGTGAACTCAGTATCGTGATACATATCGAATCGTGAGCTGAGTGTATCGTTACACCCCTAGTTAATATTTACAGTGCCCTCCACTAATATTGGCACAATAAAAGAAGGCTGTGAAAAATTGTTTTTATTGTTTAACCTTTTGATCTTTGTAAAATAAAAAAAAATCACAAAAATACTCTGCTCTCATGGATATCAAACAATTGCAAACACAACACAGGTTTATCAAAAAAAAAAAATTTGTTAAATATAGGTGTGCAACAATTATTGGCACCCATTTAGTCAATACTTTGTGCTACCTCCCTTTGCCAAGATAACAGCTCTGACTCTTCTCCTATAATGCCTGATGAGGTTGGAGAATACATGGCAAGGGATCTGAGACCATCCCTCCATACAGAATCTCACCAGATCCTTCAAATTCGAAGTCCACGCTAGTGGACTCTCCTCTTTAATTCACCCCACAGGTTTTCTATGGACCTTGACTTTGTGGTCAGTAAACCATTTTTGTGTTGATTTTGATGTAGGTTTTGGATCATTGTCCTGCTGGAAGATATATATATATATATATATATATTACTCTAACTTTTTTTTTAAAGAAAAAATTTAACAAGATCACCTACAGGACAAACCCAAATTCCAATAGGATTTTTTGACAAGCGGGGTTTTAAACTATGGTTTCTGTACATATCTGTATATGTGTGAATATCTGTATATGTGTGAGCAGGGCCTAAGTAGCTCACCTCCTTCAAAAAGAACTTCACTGTGATGCTTATAACAGAGCTGATCTAATACACCTACACACTCACACTTTGGAATAAGACACTCCAATAAAATGTGCTGTGACCTACAGTATGAATGGCAAAAGACTTGGAAACATTTCCAATGTATACACTCACTGTATACATTACAAACAAATATAACATCTGAAAACTACAAAACAATTAAGCAAGCAATGTACCAGACAAACAAATTTACAGATTTCCACAGCAGTTTATGGACAGAAGTAAATGGTCCACTCTGGTTACACTGGAATTAAACAGCAGCAGTGGTCTAAAGACAATGCAGCTTTCATTCCACTTTTATGAGGTGAAATCCTAAATCTACTGTGACATGTGTAATACTGATTTGAATTACCAGTTAATTAGGAAGCTGTATTATGATTGTTATACCTGGAACATTTAGCTCTTTGGTATTAGCTTCTTGTTCAACACATGACTAGTTTCACCTGAGCCCTCTCAATCCACTAGAGCATTGAGACCATCAGATGGTAGAACCTAATTTAATGTGATCCAGTGACTATTTAATACTAAAAGAAAAGAGAGTGTGTGAATGTGTGCGCATGTTCAGAGCACAGCTGCAGGGCATTGGGTTAAGAGAGCACTAAGGTATGCGTATGTGTTTTATGATCATGAACACTGTTAACCTTTAGCTCTATATGGAGCATTCTCTGTCTCACTCCAGTTCTGAGGTTGTTCAGATTTGATTACTGCAGAATTGGAGTAGCCTGAAGTGTTCCTAAAGAGTCAAGGTACGAAGGGAGAATATGAATTAGAAATAAAGGGACAATATTACTTGTGTGTTCACATGTGATCGTGCAAATGTTGTTGTATGTGAGTACATAAGCAGAAGTGTGTGTGTGTGTGTGTGTGTGTGAGAGAGAGAGAGAGAGAGAGAGAGAGAGTGAGAAAGAGAGAGAGAGAGTTTGTAAGTCTTCAGATGTTTGGAGTTGGTCCACTGCCCACCCATGTGTGAAAACAGCTCTTTGTGGATCTATTCCTCCGTTTGGCTGAGGTAGAAAGACCTGCATTGTTATATTCATCGATTTCTTTCTGAAAGCTCTGCTGTGTGGCCTTCTTCAGCTGCTTAAGGGTCGAACACACTGGAGAGATGCACCACAGAGATGGTGTGGTTAGAGGTTGTTTTCTAATTGAATGATCACCTTAATGGGAATATGTCTGCGAGTCCTAAAAAACAGTGGGTGTAGGTGTGTTTTTATGTCTTGGTGGAGAACAAATGTTCCCAGAAGAAGAAGATTGTCTGACAGTTTTGACCTTGTAGTGACATTTAGCTGGTCTCCTTGTGGAAACTGCATTTTTTTTAACTGCAGCTTTTATTTAAAAAATAAAGCCCAAAATGTCACACACACAGTACACACACAGGAAAAACAGATTAGAAGACATTGGGATAAAGCCAGAAACAGCATGCAAGAGAGGGAAAGAGGGAAAAGAAGAGACAAAAAAAAAAAGAATTCTATGCTGGGGACAACAGAGGATGAGAGAGAGAGTTGCACAAGTATGAGAGAAATAGACAAGTAAAAGAGGTGATGGATAGAAGAGGTGAAGGAAGTGAAAGTGAGTTGTGTGGAGAATGAGAGAAATTATGAGAAGGAGAGAGAGAGAGAGAGAGAGCTGAGGAACGAAGTACCAGAACCAGGAACCAGGTAACTGGAAATGGCCCCCAATCCTTCAGTGTCAGCCTCAGATGCTCCACGACCACCTGATATACAGTCCCCTCTGAAAGGCTTGGAACAACAAGTACAGTTCTTTTGTTTTTGCACTGAAGACATTTGGGTTTGAGATCAAAAGATGTATATGAGATGATAGATCAGAATTTCAGCTTTCGTTTCCTGACATCTAAACATGTAAATACGTTAAACAACTTTGGTGGCAGACTACCCAATTTTAGGTGAGCAAAAATATTGGAACAGATAGTCTTAAAATACTGTAAATTATAGTAAATAACACTTAATATTTGGTTGCATATCACTTGCTTGCAATAACTGCACCAAGCAGGTGGTCCCCTGATATCACCAAACTGTTCTTTTTTGCCCAGGCTTGTACCGCAGCTTCTTTACGTTGTTGTTTTGGGGGGTTTCACCCTTAATCTCTTCTTCTTTGGATACATTTCTCTGTAAATTGGCAGGCATAATGAATCTGTAGATTTCTTAATTTATTCTGCTGCTACCATCATGGGTTACATCATCAATAAAGATTAGTCAGTCCGTTCCAGAAGCAGCCATGCAAGCCCAAACCATGACACTACTCCACTCTGTTTGACCAATGAGCTTGTATGTGTTGGATTTTGGATCATGAGCAGATCCTTTCTTTTTCCACTTTGGTAGAGGTTAATCTTGGTTCCCGAACATGTGTGGCTCATTTATGTATAGTAGAGTTTTGTAGGTTATGATGTCACTGGCTATCTATCTGTACTCCTGTGTACACCTCACCTTCACTTGGTTGGTTGATTATTTGCAATATCAGTCATACAGTTTCTTCCTGCCACAATAGGTGGTTCTTAGCCATGGTGAGTGACAAATACTAATAGACTCTTTAGTAGAAGCTAGAATTCCTGCTTGGAAAACTACCAATCCAGTTGTATGGTTTTTGATTTCTCCTCTGGCACCAAGAAGAACTAATGATAATTGATAAAACATATCAAAAGCCATAAAAAAACATGTGGATTGCTGGTGTTGTGTTTGTTCATTCAAAACCAACAGTGCTAAAAATTAATACAAAATGTCAATTTTATGTGGCATTTGATAGAGTGTATCAACTTTATTAATAATTCAAAGAGGATCAAATGTTTGCTTGTCCAAATATGTTAAAAGAAAAAAAAAACACAACAATTTCCATTGGGTGCACTTAGTTTTTCACATAACTGTATATTAGAGCTATCTATTTAACATGTTAATTTAGTGCAATTAATTATGGGGGAAAAAAAGACGTTAAAACTATTAACACATTTACCATACACCACACTGCCCCAGACCTGTACATCATCTTACATTACACACAGTTGCTTAGCATGATGTAAGGTGACAACCAAACTCTCCTTAGCCCTCTGAAGTTTTAAACACATCTGTGATTTAAGAAAAGAAGATATAAACATAAGACAATATGCAGCTTACAATAAAGTTAAATGTCTCACTAAAGAACAGTTATTGGTCCAAAAACAGAAGCAACAACAGTGTTCTCATGAAGTGTATTTTGTGATGCAATATAGTAGTGAAGCAAATAGAATTATATTATATTGAAAAGTGACAGTTCTCTTAGAGAAGCACTTCCAAATGCCCCTACCATCAGTTTTAGAAGAGCCCCAACACTTAATGACAAACTTGTGAAGAGTCATCTCCCCCCTGTACAATACAAAACCTGGTTTGGTATCAGAGCAGGTAACAGGTGTGGAAATTGCAATCACTGTAGCAATATGATTAATCCCAACTACTTTACTGACATAACATCAGGTCATAAGTATAACAAAGTCATTTATGAATTGCAATACCTCATATGTGGTTAACAGATTTGAGTGTCCATGTGGCTGTTTTTACATAGGGAGTACAAAGCACAAACTGAGGGTGAGATTAGCTGAACATAAACATGCTGTAAGAACTGCAATCCCCAATATCCCATGGCTTTACATTACAAAGAGGCTGACCATGGCAATAGTAATGCATTAAAAATATCCAGTATAGGACATAAAGTAAACTCAATAAGAGGTGGAGACAGATTAAAAAGGATCTTACTAGGGAATCTTTTTGGATATATACATTGAAAGCTACACAATACCCAGGTTTAAACAGGGAACTGGATTTCTCAGCTTTTTTGTAATTGTCTCTGATTTAGCTGTCTGGGTACTTTGTTTCACAACATGTGCAGTTTTTCCTATATGTATTGAAACCTTTAATATTGAGATGTTTCCATACATACTCTTTTGTTTGTTTATTATTGTTTTAGTCTGATAGTATGTGTATATTTTAATGTGTGGTTTCTTCTGTATGATATGGTTTGAAACCATGGTCTGTCACATGACTTTACATTAATCATGTGACTATATCACATGGTCATACTGATCATGTGACTACTTGTTAACATCTAGAAGAAAGAAGCCCAAGAGCACCCATTTTGACTTGCCTTGATAAAGACTTAATGGCTGAAATCCTTAGGCATGTGTTTAACTAACTATGACTGAGTAGCCAAGAGATATTAAAGGCTTTTTAAATTGATTATCCTTCTGAGTGTCTCATAGTTCTTCAATAATACATAACAAAATAGTTATTTTCTCATGATACTGATATAGTAAAAGTTGTTTTATTGTGATCACAATTATATTTTTCTATGTACTCGACATAACAATATGTTTTTATTTTTGGCGAAATCTGAGCAAAAATTTAAGAGAAAAATCAAAATCACTCACTTCCTGTTGAGTTTAGGGCAAGTTTGATCTGTTGAGTTAGAGCTGATTGAATCTCTAGGAGGAGTTTGTTAAAGTACGAGGCTTAAAAATGGTTGTTGCCAGTAGGTGGCGCTATGACTACAACTGATTATTGGCATGTAGATATCTTCAGGCCTGGACTTTTATCAAACATGTGAAGTTTGGAACAGATTACATTGTATGTATATTGTATGTACATTGTATGTTTGAGTTATGACAACTTCCTTTTTCATGGTTTAACATCGTAATTTGTGAGACCGCCATGCCTATGCTGTGCAACAAAAAAGCAAAAGCTTCAGAATTTAGCATTGTCAAGGCCTTTAGATTAGACTGACCAAATATGATGTTGATCTGATGAAATCTCTAGGGGGAGTTTGTTAAAGTATGAGGCCTGGAAATGGCAAAAACACAGCAATAATTTTAGAGAAAAGTAAAAATGGCTGACTTCCTGTTGACTTTAGGGCATGAGTTCAAGAGACATTTTTGTATGTATTGGCAGATTACACATGTATGCTGAATTTTGTACATGTGGCGCGAGGTGCACATTGTTGAACTTTTGTAGGTGGCGCTGTCGAGCCATTATGCCACACTCCATTCTAACACCTGTATCAGATGTAAATGTTCTCCACTTTTGAGGGGTATGCAAAGTTTCATGAGTTTTCGAACATGTTTAGGCCTCAAAAATGTGATTTCTTTCACATAGAAATTTATCAGGACACGGACACGCCCTTCAACTAAAATTCAAAACCTTCGCAATTTCTCATCGCCAAGGCGTTTAGATTATACTGACCGAATATGATGTTGATCAGATTCAAGAGGCTTTTTTCGGATTCATGGCTTCAAGAGACTTTTTTGTACATATTCACATGGTACACATGTATATCGACGTGGCGCACATTGTTGAAAAATTGTAGGTGGCGTTATCAAGCCATTTTGCCACACTCAATTCTCGAACCCCATTCAGATCAGGGCTCTACATTGCAACCATTTCACTCACATTTGCGACAGAAAAGTACTTTGTGCAACTGTGAAAAAATATTTAGGTGCACCGGTGCGAGTGACCCGTTCGAAGTTGTATAATACAATCGGAATAAAAACTACAGGAGGTCCAAAATGTGCAACAGTTACTGTCGCACTGCGTTTCATCACCTCAGTCAACGAACAAGAGTGCAAATACTGCAAAGAAGCCATTATGATGACAAGAGTAACAATGTACATCATCTGCTTCTCTCAGCTTGCCAATCTCACAATCCACAATATTTTACTGATCACCCAAAATGACCTGAACCTGCAACTGTGACATGCTCGTGTAGACACAACGGCATCGGGTGCCAGTAAATTAATAATAATGCTAACGCTACAAGGTGGGGTGTAATTCAAACCTCTATTAAATAATTCCTCACCAATCATAATCAAGAGTAGCAACTGTTCAGTCTGCAAACATACAGTACGCTGTCGCTCTCCCTTGCAAAATTTTGTGAGTTTTCGGGTATGTTTTGGCCTCTAAAATGCAATTCATTTGAGAAAATAATATTCTTCTTCTTCTTCTTCTTCTTATTATTATTATTATTATTACTACTACTACTACTATTAATAATAATAATAATAATAATAATAATAATAATAAACGGAGCAAATCCAATATGGCTTTGCACCAGCGGTGCTCTGCCCTAATAATAATCATAATAATCATAATAATAATAAATGGAGCAGATTCAATTATGCCTTGCACCAGTGGTGCTTGGGCCCTAATAAATGGAGCAGATCCAATAGGGCCTCGTACCAGCGGTGCTCGGGCCCTAAAAATAATAATGATGTATGGCCACTTAGGCCTTTCGTAGATTGCTGTGCACTGTAGGCCTGTTAATATGGTAGAAGGGGGTTGATGGAAGCATTTCGAATTGCAT
This sequence comes from Ictalurus furcatus, assembly GCF_023375685.1. Classification (NCBI taxonomy): domain Eukaryota; kingdom Metazoa; phylum Chordata; class Actinopteri; order Siluriformes; family Ictaluridae; genus Ictalurus; species Ictalurus furcatus. Next base: position 10,896,213 of record NC_071274.1, read on the forward strand.
CCTTCAATACAACCTAAAAGTTTATGTGTAATAAATTCTATGTTGAATCAACTAAAATAATATATTTCTTTCTAAAGCTACTTTTTGTAATGTCTATTCAATGCAATCTAAGATAAAACAAAGGCAACCTGAGTAAACACAAAATAAAGTTTTTAAATGATAATGTTATTTATTGTAGCAAAAAAGTTATATATATAAAAAAAATACCCACTGGGCTTGTGTTAATAAATTCCCCAAATCTATGAAACTGCATTCATAATGGGGTTCAGCTGGACTTCACTCAACCAGGCCTGATTACTGTAAACCCTGTTCAATCAAATCAAAACTTCAATAAACCTTTTTCAATAGCATGAAGTTGGTTAAAAAGGTCTAAAATCCAGTAACACACTATGCCAAAGTCAAAAGAAATTCCAGAAATGATGAGGAAGAAGGTGATTGAAATACATCAATCTGGGAAGGGTTACAAAGCTATTTCAATGGCTCTGGGACTCCAAAGAACAACACTGAGAGCCATTATCTCCAAAATGAAAAAAAAACTCGGCACAGTAGTGATCCTTCCCAGAAGTGGCCGCCTTCCAAAATTCAAAAAGAGCACAGCAACTACTCATCCAGGGAGTCATAAAAATGTTCATGACTCCAGTATCAGAAAGACACTGGGGAAAAGTTGCATCCATGGAAGAGTGGCGAAGTGAAAACCACTTTCACTAACCCACAAGAACATTAAGGCTCGTCTGAATTTTGCAGAAACACACCTTGATGATCCTCAAACCTTTTGGGAAAATGTTCTGTGGACTGATGAGTCGAAAGTGGAACTGTTTGGAAGACAGTGGTCCCATTACATCTGGCATAAACCAGAACACCAAATTCCACAAAAAGAACATCATACCAACGGTCATGCTTGGTGGTGGAAGTGTGATGGTGTGGAGATGCTTTGCTGCTTCAGGACCTGGCGAACTTTCAATAAATTAGGGAAACTTGAATTCTGCGCTCTACAAGAAAATCCTAAAGGAGAATGTCTGGTCTTCCGTATGAAAGTTGAAATTCAAGTGCAACTGGATTATGCAGCAAAACAATGATCCAAAGCATAGGAGTAAGTCCACCACTGAATGGCCAAAAAAAAAAAAAAAAAATTTCAAGTTTTCAAATAGCCTAGTCAAAGTCCTGACTTGAACCAAATTGAGATGCTGTGGCAGGACCTTAAACTGGCAGTTCGTGCTCAAAAACCCTCCAATGTGACTGAATTAAAGCACTTCTACAAAGAACAGTGGACCAAATTTCCACTACAGCACTGTGAATGACTGATCTCGAGTTATCGGAAGCGCTTGGTTGCAGTTAATGCTGATAAATGTGTAACAACTAGATTTTAAATTTAAGGGAGCAATTAGTTTTTCACATGGGTGATAGGTGTTGGATAACTTTTTTTTTGCGTCAATAAAAATGAATAAATAAATAAAAACTATTGTGTGTTTGCTCAGGTTGCCTTTGTTTTATGTTGTTTTCATTTGAAGATCTAAAACTTTTTAGTATGAGATATATACAAAAACAGATGAGCAAATACTTTTTCACATTTTATATATAAAATAAATGAGATCACCCACATATACAGTGGGGGAAATAAGTATTGGATGTGTCAACATTTTTTTCAGTAAATATATTTCCAATGGGGCTATTCACATTAAATTTTCAACAGACATCAGTATTAATATAAGAAATCTGGAAATATAAAGAATTCACAACGTTAAAGTCCATAAATACAGTTAAATGAAATCAAGCGGAATGACACAGGAAAAAAGTATTGAGCATGCTAAAAAAAGCAGTTCTCCAAGGCAAGGTAAGGCAAGTAATCATCTGAAATTAATATCTGCTGGGTTAGTAAATTGATGGTCTATAAAAAGGCTCTTTGTTACCAAGGTGTCACACAAGAAAGATCTCATGATGGGTTAACGCAAAGAGCTCTCCCAAGACTTTTGGAACTTTATTGTTCTAAAACATATTGATGGAATCGGATACAGAAATATTTCAAAATTTCTGAATCCTCCATTAAGCACCGTTGGGGCCATTATTCGCAAGTGGAAGCAACATCACTCCGTCATCAACCAGCCACGCACAGGAGCTACTTGCAAGGTTTCTGACCAGGGAGTCAGAAGAATAGTCAGAAGAGTAGCCCAAAAGTCAAGGACCACTCAGAAAGAGCTCCAGAAACACTTGGAGGCAGCAGGTACCATAGTCATAGAGAAAACAATAGGCAATGCACTCCACTGCTCACGCTCACCCCACAAGACTCCATTACTAAGGAAAAGGCATGTCGAAACGTATTTAAAGTTTACTACAACTAATTTGGACAAACCTACTGGGAGACTGTGGTCTGGTCAGACGAGAGCAAAATTGACCTTTTTGGCTGTTACACTACACACCATGTTTGGAGAAGAAATGGCACTGCATATCACCCTAAAAACACTATACCAACAGTGAAGTTTGGAGGTGGAAGCATCATGGTTTGGGGCTGCTTTTCATTGCATGGTACTGGCAGACTTCATATAATTGAAGGAACGATGAATGGAGCTCATTACCTGGAGATTCTTGAGAAGAATCTGCTGCCATCCACCAGGATGATGAAGATGAGTTGCGGGTGGACCTTCAAACAGGAAAACGATCCAAAGCATACAGCAAATGAAACTCTCAATTGGTTTCAGAGGAAAAAAAATCAAGGTGTTAGAATGCCCCAGTCAATCACCGAACTTGAATCCAATTGAACAAGATTAAAAGACAATATGTTTAGAAGAACGGGCCAAAATCACACCTGAATACTTTGGCCGATTAATTTCTTCATACAGGAAGTGTCTTGAAGCTGTCATTACAAACAAAGGCTTCTCCACTAACTATTAAATACTTTTTTATCAATACTTTTTTCCTGTGTCATTCCGCTGTATTACACATAACTTCATTTATGTACTGTAATATTTGGATTTATTTATAATTGTGGATTTCTTGAGTTAATACCAAAGTCTGGTGAATATTTCATGTGAATAACCTCACTGTAAATATATACTGAAAAAAATGTTGACACATTCAATACTTATTTCCCCCACTGTACGTATGTGTGTATGTGTGTGTGTGTGTGTGTGTGTGTGTGTGGATATGTATATATATATATATATATATATATATATATATATATATATATATATATATGCTTTAGAATAGTTTTAGTTGTTAGAATTAATTAGCTTTGCTCTGAGTGGAATCAGTCTGTAGGCTTTTCATCAGTGTATGAGACTTCCACCCCCACCCCCCCCCCCCCCCACACACACACACACGCACAAACACTGTGTTGTTTCCCCAGCGTAGATCACTGCTAGTCTATAGGTGTGTGTATGTGTTTGTGAGAAAGAGAGAGAGAGAGAGAGAGAGAGTGAGTGAGTGAGTGAGTGAGTGACTGACCTGCACAAGATGGTCACCATGAGTGTTCTATAAATGTGTGTTTGAGGACCTTGGCACTTTTTTTAGACACACACACACAAACACACAGAGTAACATACTACTGACTGCTTTAAGCTGTATACCATAATATTGATCTGATATAACCCTAGAACGTATATATCTGAACTTGCAGATGCTGTTCATCATTTATACAAAGCTCATTACACCTTAGGCTCTGTTGTTTATGATAAGAGAGATACATTTGTCTTAGTACATTTGGTATTATTATTATTATTATTATTATTAGTAGTAGTAGTAGTAGTAGTAATAGTAGTAGTATTTATTTATTTATTTATTTATTTATTTATTTATTTAAAGGGTCATGCAACCTCCCTCTTTCAGCTCAAGTCTACCTCTCAATGTTTTTGAAAAATGCAGCTTAAATGGGCATGGATGGCTGTGCGAAGAAGGGGGGGGGGCATGGCAGGGAAAGGCAGGAGAGGAAGAGGGGGCGAGCCTTCAGAACACTAAAAAAAAACATGGATAGTGACAAAGTTTGCAGATGAGGCAGAGGACTTCTCTCCTCCTGAATCCCCAGGTCTAAATGGAGACACAATAGATAGTATTGCACCCTGTCTATTTAAATCATTAGCCCCTGGCGTGACTATGGAGGAAAACATGACAAAACCGGAGGCAGCGTGGATGAGAGAAATGTTGGAATACTAGTTAGCTAATAGGCTTGAGCTTTTCACGAATAAAAGAGGGAAGGCTATTCCCTTCAATGCGGACTCTCATAGTATAGTTTTGCACGTGACGACCTGCGGAGCTTTAAGCGGTTTAATTAGCTCGAAAGGCAAGTAAAACAGTCATGGTAAAAATTTAGACACATACCTCATTTGAAGGGATAGAAAAGTCCTCAGGACTGAGTACCGCATCATTGTGTAGACGCAAACTGCTTTCATGAGCAAGTCCGAAGTCCACCTTTCTCCAATTCTCATAGCTCTCCAGAATAAACACACTTGAGCTCTTACACCACTGAAACAAACACCTCCAACCCATTTGAATACCTCTCTCATCTAGTACGTCTGTAGGAAAGCACCACGTGCTGTCATGAATAAATAAGAGACAACATCTTATCAAAGGATAAGAACACGCAGGCTCATGAATAATTATGAGACCCCACAAGTCATCGAAGTACTATAGTACATTGCCACGTCACTGCCTGTGACTGAGATTTTAAACCAGGAAGATGAAAATAGCGGACAAAAGTTCAAAATTAACCAGCTTTCTCCTACAAATAAAATGAACAGATGCTAAGATTGTCTTTTATGATGTGCGATATGAACACCTTTGTTAAAATCTCAGAAAATGTAGTTTAGTGTTTCATGACCCTTTAAGTTCTGCATGCTTGCATCTGGCTGCATATGACCTGCTCTATCATATTGCATTACTTTGAACCACTTTCACGTTTTAAGTTTTTACACTGCAGTCAAAAGGCAATGTCATATGCTCACATTGTTGCTCTCATTGGACACATATTTGTATCAGCTCTCTGTGCTTGGACTGGAGTGCCTCTCAGAATGAATAATGAATTTAAATGTAGACAGTTCACTAATAGTTTTTAAATTATTTCACTGAGTACAGGCATTTCTTCACTTCATGACATCTGTGTATATATTTCAAACATCGTAATAAAAAATAAAAATGGCACTACTACATGTAGGTAAACCACCACTTGGTGGATCAGAATTCTAGCCACCATATTACAGTACATTCCAGAAAGGGAGTGTGGATTGTAAAACCCTCTAGAAGTGAGTCAGCATCAGTGCTGGTTTGTGAGATTCCACTTCTGCTTTTGTATTCCACAGGCATTTGAGGTCAATGGAACAATAACAGCAATAAGGTCTATAGTTTCCTTTTTCTAACGATCTGCTTTTATGAGAAAGCAGTTGCTGATTGAGTTTATCAATGTCTATAAATGCCAGTTTTTGACTCTTGTATGCACTGTTAAATCCAAAGTTGGACCTGGCTGTATATAGACCATTGCTCTTAATGCATTGCGACTTCTTACATGTACTCATTTGAGTGATTCTTATTGCAAAGTGACATACAAGGCAGGCTGAACCAAAGAAAAGCACCATCTTTAAGTACATTCAGAGAGCATCAAAACTGGACCATGGAGCAGTGAAAGAAGGTGACCAGGTCTGAAGAATCATGTTTTCTTTTACATCATGTGGACAGCAAGATGCTTATGCGTTGCTTACCTGGGGAAGAGACGACACCAGGATGCACTATGGGAAAAGGGCAAGCCGGCAGTGTGATGCTCTGGGCAATGTTCTCCTTGGAAACTTTGAGTTCTGGCATTCATGTGGATGCTACTCTTACATGTTCACCTACCTAAACATTATTTCAGACCAAGTACACCACTTCATGGCAACTGTATTCAATAATGGCAGTGGCCTCATTCAGCAGGATAATGTGCCTTGCCACACTGTAAAAATTGTTTCAGGAATGTTTGAAGAACATGACAAAGAGTTCAAGGTGTTGATTTGGCCTTCACATTCCCCAGATATCAATCCAACTGAGCATCTGTGGGATGTGCTGGACAAACAAGTCGGATCCACGGAGGCTCCAGCTTATCCCATTTTCTCCCAACTTGGTAATTTGCAAATTTCCATACACTAGCGAGCACTTCAAATCAAATGAAGACCAGCAAAATGGGGAGGGTGAACCTTGTGCTTCCCTTCAGGTCACGTGAAGCAGGCCACCATATCTTATCCTATGGAAGAATTTGAAATGGCAATCTCCTGACAGTAAGGTGAACACATATTTGTGTTGCACCACTCAGGAGCCCCTAAGCCAGTGATGCCAAATAATGAACACCTGCATTATGTTTCATTCCATCTGTTTGGGGTGGGTAATTGATAAAATTCATAAGTGAGGCTGGTTTCAGCATTTATATCTACTGACTAATTATCAGACCAATTATTATTACTAATTATCAACATTTAGTGGCATTCTGTAATTGAATTTATGTACATTTTGTGAGCACAGGACAGTCTTTATAATTAATGCAGATGTATTTATAGTCCCCTCTTGGAACAGCAAGGACAATTCATTTGTTTGTGCTATACACCAAAGGCATTTATGTTTGAGATCAAAAGAAGGATATGAGACAAGTGTTTTTATTTCCTGGTATTTACATCTAGTTGTGTTAAACGACATACAACATAAAATCTTTTGTATCTGACCACCTAATTTTATGCAAGCAAAAGTATAGGAACAGATACATTTTGAAGTACATTTAAGTAAATAACACTTAATATTTGGTTGCATATCCATTGCTTGCAATAACTGCATCAAGCCTGTGACTCATTGACATTGGTTTCATCATTTGTGATGCTTTTCAAGGCTTTTACCACAGCCTCTTTCACATGTAGGTTTTCATCCTTCAGTCTCCTCTTCAAGAGGTGAAATCCATGCTAAATTTGGTTAAGGACTGGTGATTAACATGGCCAGTCTAAAACCTTCCACTTTTTCCCCTGATAAAGTCCTTTGTTGAGTTGGCAGTGTGTTTTGGATCATTGTCGTGCTGTATGATAATGTTTCCCCTGATTTGGATGCATTTCTCTATAAATTGACAGACAAATTTTTTATTTAATTCTGCTGCCACCATCATGAATTACATCATCACTACAAATTAGTGAGCCTTTTCCAGAGGCAGCCATGCAAGTGCAATATATGACACTACCTCCACCATGTTTCACAGATGAGCTTGTATGTTTTCAATAATGAGCAGATCCTTTCTTTCTCCACACTTTGGTCTTTCCATCACTTTGGTAGAGGTTAACCTTGGCTCTAGAACTTTTGTGGCTCATCTCATTCTTTGTGAATTCTATTCTGGCTTTCAGATTCTTACTGCTGATGAGTGCAGATTGTGGTATGGCCGTTATATTTCTGCTCTCAGAGTCCTCTTTGTGAATGGTGAATGGTGGACTGTGATACCTTCACCTCTACCCTGTGGTGGTTGTTGGTGATGTCACTAAGTCTTGTTTTTGGGTTTTTCTTCACAGCTCTCAGAATGTTTGTGTCCTCAGCTGTTGTTTTCCTTGGCCATTCAAAGTGTCTTGTTGCCCAGTACACCAGTGGTTTCTTTTTTTCCAGGACATTCCAGATTGTATTGTTGGCTATGAATAATGTTTGTGCAATGCCTCTGACTGATTTTCCTTCTTTTCTCAGCTTCAAAATGGCTTACTTTTCTCCCATAGACAGCTCTCTGATCTTCATGTTGGCTTATCCTTTTTAACAACAAATGCAGTCTTCACAGGTAAACCTGAAGGCTAAAACTGAAGGCTAAAAGCTAGAGTAGATGTTCAGAGCTATTTATTGTTTAAACAATCAGTCGTAACAGGACACACCTAGGTAACAATAAACACCTATCAGTCACATGTCCCAATATTTTTGTCCGCCTGAGTGGTCTAATACAAAATGTGCTATGTTCTATGTTGTTTAACACATCTACAACCCCAATTCCAAAAAAGTTGTGACAGTATTGAAAATGCAAAAAAAAAAAAAAAACAGTCATTTGAAAATTCAATTCTCCCTGTACTATATTGAAAACACATTATTAACACATTATTTGATGTTTTACTTTGTGAATTTAATTTATTTTTGAAAATATACACTCATTTCAAATCTGATGACTGCAACATACTCCAAAAAAGTTTGGACACTCGACTGTTTACCACTGTGCAACATCACCTTTTCTTTTAATAACACTTATTAAGCGTTTAGGCACTGAAGACACCAGTTGGTTTAGTTTAGCAAGCAGAATTTTCCCCCATTGATCCATTATACATTTCGTCAGCTGCGCAACTGTACCGGGCCTTCGTTGCTATTTTGGGCTTCATAATGCACCACACATTCTTAATTGGAAACAAGTCAGGGCTGCGGGCAGGCCATGCTAGCACCCACACTCTCTGCTTACGCAACCATGCGCTTGTAGTCTGGGCAGAATGTGGTTTGGCGTTGTCTTGCTCTGGATGGCAGCATATGTTGCTCCAAAATGTGTACATATCTTTCTGCATTAATGGTGCCCTCACAGATGTGCAAGTTACCAATGCCATGGGCACTGACACACCCCCATACCATGACAGACGCTGGCTTTTGGACCTGATGCTGATAACAGCTTGGATGGTCCTTTTCCTCTTTGGCCCTGAGAAAACGACACCTGTTTTGTCCAAAAACTATTTGAAATGTTGACTCATCAGACCACAAAACACAATTCCACTGTGCTACTGTCCATCTCAGATGAGACCGAGTCCAGAGAAGTTGGCAGTGCTTCTGGACAGTGTTGATGCATCTTGCATCTGTGGAATGGTGGTGAACGGTGTTGACTGACAAAGGTTTACTAAAGTATTCCCGAGCCCAGGTCAGGATATCCATTACAGACTCATTTTGGTTTTTAACACAGTGATGTCTGAGGGATTGGAGAACAACCAGAAGTGGTTTTTGGCCTTGCTCTTTACTCGCCAAGATTTGACCAGATTCCTTGAATCGTTTAATTATATTGTGCACTGTAGAAGGTGAAATGCCCAAAGTCCTAGCAATTTATCTTTGGGGAATGTTGTTCTCAAAGTGTTGGATTATTTGCTGATGCATCTGTTGTCAGATTGGCGAGCCTCGGCCTTGGTGGGTAAAGCCTATTCAGCAACGGGTCTTGCTTGTAGGTCACTGCATACAACGGCAGTGTTGCAGGCCTACAAAGCAGACCTGATGAGTGAGCTCGATACTGGGGAGGGAATTGGGCCCGAGGCAGTGACAGAGCTGCGCCGTGCCACAGATTTATCTCTCCCGGTGACCAAACAAACGGCCCATCATATCGGCCGTTCAATGAGTAGCCTGGTTGTGGTGGAGAGGCACAACCTCTCAGGGATGGGGGACAAAGATAAGGTCTCCTTGCTGAACGCCCCTGTTAAACCTTCTGGCCTGTTTGACGGCGCGGTTAATGCCATCACCGACAGGTTTCGTGAGGCATAACAGCAAACGGCAGCATTCAGCCAGTTCCTTCCCCGTCGTGTCGAGTTCGCCCGGGCCTCCATGAGTGAAGACTGGGCCAGCGCTAGTGCGAGGGAGGCACAGAAGGTGAGTGTGGCAGCCCGCCTCCCACCGCATAAAGCCAGGGGGACCGGGCGGCCACAGCCACAGATTGCTAAGAGGCCTGATGTAAGAATGATCATAAAAGCAAAGCAGGCTAGGAAGGAACGGTCCTGATGGGCCACGGAGGGATGTATCAGGGGACGTGAGGTTGTTAGGGAAGTTAGCTCCTAGTGTTACAGTAGGGCATGCCCTGGCCAAGGCCATACCACGTTTTCAGCCTTCTCTGGTCAGCGAGCTGTCACAGGGAGACGGAAATCTGATGCTTTCCCTCCAACGAAATGTGGAAAAGCTAACATCACTGAAAGACCATTTGGCAGCATGGAAACTACTGCCAAATGTGTCTCCATGGGTTCTGTCTACCATAGAAAAGGGTTACCGGGTCCAGTTCAGAGCTCGACCCCCCTGGTTCAGAGGTGTGCTCACCACAGTTGTCAGCACAGAGCAGCGCCCAATGTTAACGCAGGAAGTAAGTTCCCTTTTGGACAAAGGAGCCATAGAACTTGTACCCTACTTGTTCCCTTGTTCCCTAAAGGAAGGAGGTTTTTACAGCCATTATTTCCTGGTCCGCAAAAAAGATGGGAGTATGCGGCCAATTTTAGATCTGCGTCATCTGAACCGTACTCTTCGGACATACAGGTTCAAAATGCTGACGCTCAAACTTATCGTGCCACAGATTCACTCCGAGTTCTGGTTTGTGACGATAGATCTGAAAGATGCATATTTCCACATAGGAATATCGTCCAGTCACAGGAAGTTCCTGAGGTTTGCGTTTGGAGAAAACACATACCAATTTCAGGTTCTTCCCTTCAGGCTAGCTTTATCCCCTCGCACCTTCACAAAGTGCATGGATGCTGCTCTGGCTCACTTGCGACTCCAGGGCTAAACTGGAGTACTGGAGTACTAAACTACATGGACGACTGGTTAATTCTAGCACGATCCAGGGAACAGGCAGTTCGACATCGAGATGTTGTTCTCGCCCAAATAAGGAGCTTGGGGCTCAGGTTGAACCTCTACAAAAGTATGCTTTCTCCAGTGCAGAGGACAACTTTTCTAGGTGTTATATGGGATTCTACTACGATGAGGGTGTTTCTATCCTCAACACGCGTAGGATCGATCCTATCAACTTTGAACAAGATAAAGCTAGGTCTGGGCATCCCCTCCAGTCTCTACGAGAGACTGTTGGGCCTTATGGCAGCAGCAGCCAACGTCATACCGTTGGGCCTATTGCACACGAGACCGTTTCAGTGGGGCTTCATCCACAAGTTGTGGAGTCCATATGGTGGAGGTTAGTACAAGCGGAAGTGGATGTGTTCGCCTCTGAGGAGACAACACACTGCCCGCTGTGGTTCGCCCTCACTCCTCCCGCACCATTGGGGCTGGACGCCATAGTGCACACGTGGCCGAGGTCACGTCTGTATGCTTTCCCCCGATCGCTCTGCTCCCACAAGTTCTAGTGAGAGTTCGGCAAGATCGTCTACGTCTGCTGCTAGTAGCACCTTATTGGCCAGCTCGAATATGGTTCTCGGAGATAATGTCCCTGCTCGACGGCACTCCTTGTGAGATTCCCATCCGCAGGGATCTACTGTCTCAAGCCGGAGGGCTCATTTATCATCCTCGGCCAGAACTATGGAAACTGTGGGTCTGGCCCCTGAGGGGCACCAGCTCATAGATTCTGGTCTCACAACTGAGGTTGTAGAGACCATGTTGAATGCTAGAGCACCATCCACAAGGAAATTGTATGTGCTCAAATGGCGACTTTTTGTCTTGTGGTGTGAGGAACATCAGCTAGACCCAGTGAACTGCATAATAGCTACAGTCCTGGAGTTCTTACAAGAACGTTTCTCAGCAGGGTTGGCTCCTTCTACAATACATGGCCGCCGTTTCAGCCAGCCACGCCCCTGTTGATGGAGCCTCTGTGGGGCAACATCCTCTAACTTCGAGGTTCATGCATGGTGTCAGACGGCTGAGGCCCATCTGCAGGCTGCGCATACCTTCCTGGGACCTTTCTGTGGTCTTGGAAGGTCTGTCAGGGGCCCCATTTGAGCCCTCAGAGTCAGCCTCTGAGAAGCTTCTGACTCTAACGGTAGCTCTTCTACTGGCCCTGACATCTCACAAGCGAGTGGGAGATCTACAAGCTCTCTCTGTTGCCCCTTCCTGCCTTGACTTTGCCCCTGGATTAGCCAAGGCCTTCCTGTATCCTAGGCCGGATTGTATTCCTAAAGTGCCTACATCGGCTGCCCACCCTGTGGTGTTGCAGGCTTTCTGCCCTCCTCCGTTCCTCACACCGGAACAAGAGAGGATGCACCTGCTGTGTCCAGTAAGGGCTCTCTGTACTTACGTCCACTGCTCCGGCCAGTGGCATAAGTCGGAGCAGCTGCTGGTCTGCTTTGGCGGCGACAGTAAAGGTGATGCTATGTCAAAGCAGCACATCTCTAATTGGATAGTGGAAGCAATCTCTATGGCTTACGAGGCACGCGGTCTTGCCACGCCTCTGGGCATAAGAGCTCATTCCACTAGGGCGGTCGCCTCCTCGAAGGCTTTGTCCAAAGGGGTATCGTTGCAGGATGTGTGTGCTGCTGGAGGATGGTCTACGCCACACACATTCATCCGTTATTACAGCCTGGATATTCATTCCACCCCGGGCTTGAGTGTCTTGCAGTGACCCTCGGGCTTGGGTCTTTTTGAACAGGCCATACCCTCGGTATGATGGAGTGGGTATTCCCGTTCCCATACTGTTATGCTAAGTGCACCGTCGAAGTTCCCTTTGAAAGGGAACGTCGGGGTTACGCATGCAACCCTGTTCCCTGAGAAGGGAACGAGACGTTGCATAACACTGTCATACCAGGGCCTGTGAATTGCATCTTCGCTTAAGATAATAGAAGCTGGCGGCATGGTTCACAGGTGCCATATATATATCATGCGACGTGCTTAATTGCCACATCACCTGATCATGGCAGGCCTATAAGTAGAATCATGATTTTACACAAGTTTCAGATACCAGTCATGCACAAGGGCGCTCCCATACTGTTATGCTAAATGTAATGTCGAAGTTCCATTTGAAAGGGAACAGGGTTACATGCGTAACCCTGACGTTTTTATTAGCATTTTCCATACTGTCCCAACTTTTTTGGAATTGGGATTGTACATATAAATACAATGAAATAAAAGCTGAAATTCTAAACTCTCGTCTCATATTCATCTTTTGATCTCAAACCCAAATGTCATAGGTCTACAGCAAAAACAATTGAATTGGCATTGCCTTGCCAATAGTTTCTTAGGTGACTGCATTTAAAATGTAATCAAACTTTTAACCATTATACAGGTGTTAACCTACTTTGTGACTCTGTTAACCTTACTTGATTAATAATTCTAATGTTCATAGTTGTTAATGTTAGGTAATTCAGAAAACAAAGTTAATTAATGTTAACCAGTGCCAACCATTCTGTTGCTTGTATTTAGTGGGTTGTTAAGTGTAGTAGGAGTGAAATTGTTACTGTAGCGCCACAAACCAGGCTATATGAAATAGAATTAGTATAATGAATACACAATAATAATAGGAATAAGACCAAAAGATAATGATACAAAACATGTGAAAGAAGCAGGCATCTGAATGTCAGATCCTTAGCACCAGAAGCCTTATGGATAAGGTAACTTTATCATTAACTATATAATGATAATTATTTAAAGCTATTATAATTCCCGCCTCTGCCTTGTGTGCGCGGAGTTTGCATGTTTTCCCCGTTCTTTGGGAGTTTCCTCCGGGTACTCCGGTTTCCTCCCCAGTCCAAAGACATGCCTGATAGGCTGATTGGCATTTCCAAATTGTCCGTAGTGTGTGAGTATGTGTGCGATTGTGCCCTGCGATGGGTTGGCACTCCGTCCAGGGTGTCCCCTGCCTTTGCCCTGATTTGCTGGGATTGGCTCTCAGTGATTGGCTCTCCAGGCTCTCAGTGACCCTGTGTAGGATATGGATGGACGGATGGACTTCATCAATTCTCATACCTGAATTTATCTGACAAAATAACTTAAGTGCTGTGAAAAAAAAACAAGATCTAAATCTGTTATTGCTGAAGCATTTAATTCTACATCATCACACAGAAATTCAAGATAATGGTTTAAGGTAATCTTAATGTGGCTACCCACTTTCGCTCAACCTGTGCTGTTTTTGTATTAGTCTACCTGTCAAAGCAGAATCAAGCCCTTCTTATAATAACATTTTCAGTTTCTTTTTGAGTACATCGAACATACTGTAGAGAAATCCATTTTGAACTGATTAAAATGTTTGTCCTAGAAATCACTACATCTTTCACATCTTTATCCCCACCATGCTCTATAGTCATCTTTTCTATCTTCATGTACTCTCAGCCCATCTCCATTCTCAGTGTGATTGGTGTCCATTCCACTTCCCTCTACCTGGCTCTTTTGCATTTCTAACCTGTCATGGTTCTCTACTTGATTATGATCGATGCCATTTCATCATGCCACAATTGAATCTGTGAAACATTCTCTCTCATGTATTTTTGAAAATGAGTTAGAGCTGAACACTCTTCAAGGAACACAATCTTTAATTAAACCTTCTCTTTTCCTCACCTTTTTCTCATTTACCTTCTCTTTCTCTTGCTGTCTTAATCTCACTCATTTTCTCTGTTGCTCTCTCTCTTACATACAGTACACTTTCACTCCAATCCCCCTCCCTCATTCATCTTCTCCACTGCTGTAGGGCTTGCAGCTCATTTGAATGTTCCTTTTTGGCTGGCGTACGGTCGGGTGCGATTGCTCTGGTCTGCTGTCGCAATATTATTTGGTGCTGAATGATTTGCATGTTTATCGTGTTTGATTGCTTGAGCCTCCATTAGGCTCCCAGGCTTCTGCTGCAACACGTAGATCATTTTTTTTTCTGGCACATCTTGCAGTATTGGGTGTAAGAAAAAATTAAGAAAAAAAAGAAAGAGAGAGAGAGAGAGAAAAAAGCTTTTTGGTTTGAGGACGGCATTCTTTTCCAGCAGATGACTTTGCACTGAAAGGCTCTGTGCCGGCTCACCAATCTTGGCTTTGTTGTGTACTGTCCCTGCTATTTGTAATGCAGTTTAAATGTTGTCTTAGGGGAGCACCCCATAGATACCAATTACAGCCACTCAAGAAGGGCAGGCAAGGAGGAGAAAAGAGAGGCAGGGATAGAGAGAGGAAATGGAAAAGAAAAGATGGATAGAGTACTGAGTGGGAGTGAGAGAAAGGAAGGAATGGAAGCAGACAGAAATTGGAGAGAGAAATTGAAGGAGAGATTCCGTCTGTGAGCGTAATGGTCTCCTGCCGTCTGACTCTGGGGAATGCTTCTGCTGCAGAGGGAGAGAGAGCAAGAGAGAGAGAGAGCAAGAGAGAGAGAGAGAGAGAGAGATGAGGCAGTCAGTGTGTGATAGAACAGGCTGGAGTGTGTGTGTACGTGTGTGTGTGTGTGTGAGAGAGAGCGAGAGAGAGAGAGAGAGGGGGTCGATGCATAAGCAGGGAATCAAAGTAAAGAGGACAGAGCTGTGAGAAATTGTGCAACACAGAGAAAAATAGATAGAGTGGTACGAAACAGAAAATTACTGACAGAGTTGTGAAAAGATGGCAGAAACACAAGAGGGTGAGCAAGAGATGAAGCGAGAGGAAAGTGTGATAGAATGGGAGGAGAGGGAGAGAGACAGAATGACAGAGAGAGAGATGTGTTCCTGAGGAGTGCAGCACATTCAAAGACTTCTATCTTACTTACAGTGTGTGTGTGTGTGTGTGTGTGTGTGTTTGTGCATGTGCCAGCTAGAAATTTAAATATTTCATAGTGTGAAATGAGCATAGCGTGTGTGTTTGATCTTTAATTGGTGGATTAACCTGAGTTCATGTGTGCATGAATGAAAATGTGGGTGATAATGTAAGCAGTTTGTGTGTGTTTGCCTATAAGGGTGTGTGTAGGTGTATGGAGGAGAGTGAAAGACGCAGTTCTTGGAGGCAGACAAGCATGTATTTCTCAAATTGCATTTTGAGACATAACTTATTGTAACACCGAATTGTATCAGATCAAAACAACACAGATCTTTGTATCTTGTCTTAAAGACATGTCACCATTGCACAAAATTTCATTTAAAAAATGTTAGTATTGGATCAGTATCAGGTAACAGGTGATGTATAGAATATTGATCTTGGTTTCATTTTGATAAAAATATGATCAGTGTATTCAGCACATTTGATAAAATGGACATTGTATATGTAGTGCCTTCAGATGGTATGGGTAATATTACTGTTCAGGTGAATGATAATCCTAATGCTCAGTAACCTTTAAAAGCCACACTGTCTGTCATCCCTAAAACTTGAAGGGAGGATTTGTTGTCTAAAGTACTCCTGTACCACCAACATTAACCTGCTGTTATGTTTTTCTGAAGTGTCTTGGCAAGAGCACAGCATAGCTAGAAATATATCTAACGTTAATGAAAATGTGTGTGTGTGTGTGTGTGTGTGTGTGTGTGTGTAGAACAGCAGATGTTTCTGCGAATGATAAATCTGCTGAAGCCTGTCAGTGAAAGAGGATCATGTGGCCTAACCCTAATTACTTTTGAGTCCAGTTCATTGCTGTTAATTACTGTTAATGCCTGCTAAGGTGAGTGTGTCTGTGTGTGTGTGTGTGTGTGTGTGTGTGTGTGTGTGTGTGTGTTTGTGTGTGTGATGGTTAGGGTTGTTTCAGCTTGGGGTCACCATA
This sequence comes from Ictalurus furcatus, assembly GCF_023375685.1. NCBI lineage: Eukaryota > Metazoa > Chordata > Actinopteri > Siluriformes > Ictaluridae > Ictalurus > Ictalurus furcatus. The sequence goes on from NC_071274.1 coordinate 10,912,519, forward strand.
GTTGCTCCTGGTAACTTCCTTCTGTCTGGTTGCTAAGCAACTCCCTTCTTTTGTTCCAAAATTATTTAATTTATGGTTTATCTCCTCTTCCTCCTTGTTGCTCACTCCATACTTCTCTATGTCACTCTCTGTGTCTCTCTCCATCTCACTCTGCCTCGGATCCCTCAGGATCAGGCTCTCTCCTCTTCTCTCATTAATCTGTCAGAAAACTCTTACTGGCTTTTGAATATGTGTGTGTGTGTGTGTGTGTGTGTGTGTGCATGCGTGCCTATAGACCTATGTTTACATTACAGTTAATGTACATTCATATACTAAGCTCTGTGACCCTCAATTCATGAATTTCAAGAATGAGCAGAGGGTATTGTGGTTGTTATTTTTCTCTATCAAAATGTTACATTGGTTTAATTTTTTAAAGAGCTTTTCACAGTGCGATTTTATTTTAAAAGGCATTTGGCATTTCTCACTGACATGGCAACAGGGCAACAACTGTCAAGTGAAGTAATTTTAGCATATTTTTTAGTTATAATTATTATGATTAGGTAACGCCACAAATCCAAATTCCTCCAGTAAATTCATTGGACCAATTCTGTGGCTCAGACATGACCTCAATTTTCCTTTAGATAAAGGAGTTTAATTTAACTTACACAGCAGGCTCTATTATTACTTCTTGTGGAAGCTGGTGAAAACAGCTGGACAGTACACACATATAAGTGATAACAATTGCATTCACTGAAAGTCTACAAAAGTAAATTGACACATGATAGTATGAAGGGTAATATTAAACACATAGGCCAACAATGTAATAGCCTTTTTATAAATTGCTAAATGTGTAAAGCACTTCATGCATATTGTTATTGTTGTTCACACATTTAATTATATAATTTGTTATTCTATTTTTAACGGCTTTATTATTGTTCAGTCATTTCAGTCAATTTCTTATGTTACTTTAGAGTAATTTAAGTATTTTTACTTGTTTGGTTTCAGATTATTTTTCATTGTAAAGGAATTATGCGAATAAAGTTGTGAGAAAGTTGACTTGAAAGTCAAAATTAAATTAATTAAGTTAAAAAAACATGGACAGCATATTTTCACAGCAGTTTAGTAGCTGCTCACAGCATGGCCAAAAACAGAGCACTATAAATATTAAACTATGAAATCTAGCTTCAGGAACAGTGAGCAGGCCCACAGGACTTGTTGCACTTTCAGTTATTTTCTTTTATATATATATATATATATATATATATATATAAAATCTGCAAAACGTTAATTAAAAAGTAAAATTAGAGGGACCATAAAAAAAACCCTGCATAAATATGACCTAAATATGACATGATCAAATTTTCACACAAGTCCTAAAAGTAGACAATGAGAACCCAATTACACAAATGAGAAAAAATATTATACTAGGTCATTTATTTATTCAGGAATTCAATATTATATATCTGTTAGTGGCAAAAGTATGTGAACCTTTACTTTCGGTATCTGGCATGACCCCCTTATGCAGCAATAACTGCAACTAAATGTTTCTGATAACTGTTGATCAGTCCTGCACATCGCCTTGGAGAAATTTTAGCCCATTCCTCAGTACAGAACAGCTTCATCTATAGGATTTTGGTGGGTTTCCTCACATCAACTGCTTGTTTCAGGTTCTTCCACAACATTTCTAATCAATTAAAGTCAGAACTTTAACTTTTTAAATTGATAAACTTATCCCTAATGAGCAAGCCAGAGACAACGGTGGCAAGTAAAAACTCACTCAGATGATACGAGAAAGAAACCTTGTGTCACGACTAGAGCTGCAACAACTAATCGATAAAATCGATAATAATCGATTATGAAAATCGTTGTCAATGAATCTCATTATCGATTAGTTGGTCTGCGCACAGCACGGGGTACATTTACTCATTACGTTACTTCTGTTCCGAAAACACACCTCAGATAGTATATACTAAAGTTGTGTCCCAAATGACGTACTATACACTTACACTGTGCACGGGGTACTTTACTGTCTAGTGTGTGGATTTTAGAAAGGTAATATCATCTCAAATGGAACACTAGCGGGTTTTTACTAACCGGAAGTATAAGCCGCTCCCTAGTCAATGGCGCCTGACATCACACGCACGTAATGGGACACTGCTAGATTTAGCCTCAGAGTCACCAACAATGACCTTCTTCAGTTTACTGTTTCTGTCAGCGTTAACTTTTATTCCCAACATGACCTCAGTCCTCAACAGACGGAGGTGGAATTGTCACGTGACTGAGGAAGAAAGTGTGCGACCTCTTATTCCACTAGGGCAGGGAAGCATTTTATATTAAACACCGCCGAGAAGATTTATAAACTTTATAAAGCAGAGTTTCTGCAGCACAGAAGCATGACAGTGATGCGGTCGTGAGTTGCTTAAAAGGTTTAATTTAATTCCAGTTTATTGTCATTATATGTTGTATTTGCGCACTTGCAGTGTAACTTCTGTTGTTTATTATAACGGAAGTGATGTGTTAGTAACGAGGATGTGTTGCTCCTCACGCTCAATGCAGACACGGTGATACAGAGTGTAGCGCGAGTAAGATCTGTAATGTCTATTTAAAACACTATGATCAAAAGTAAAAAATATGTCTAAAGGCAGCAAGTAACAGAAACCACAAGGCGCAGTGAAAGTGAGTTTTTATAATTAATTTAGGACTGTAGTTTAATTCAGTCCTTTTTGTGCATCCATAAAAAATAATGCATAAATACTAATATATATATATATATATATCTATCTATCTATATCTAAATACATATATATATATATATATATATATATATATATATATATATACACCTTATTTATTTAGTTTATATTATATATAAGTACTTATGCATTATTTTTTAATGGATTCAAAAAAGCACTGAATTAAACTACAGTCCTAAATTAATAATAAATATTCTTGTGTGTGTGTTGGGTTCTTTTCTGTTTTGGACAAACAGATGTGTAAAGTTTTAGTCTGAATTTATATTTGTAACACTCAGTTTGTGGGTTTTATTTTAAATAAACAGACAAAAAAAAAGGCACTGAAAGTTTGCCCCGCCCCGTCCGATTAATTGAAAAAATAATCAACCAACTAATCGATCATGAAAATAATCGTTAGTTGCGGCCCTAGTCATGACACAAAACGCGAGTAGGATGCAAGTGCAAATTTAATTGAAATAAAACAAAAGTACTAATACAAATGATTAAACACAGACACTATGGCATCTAGGCAGAGAAACAAGACAACATAACGACAAAGTAAGACAACCAGTGTAGTGCAAACTGTGGCTATAAATACCCTTAAGTGCTCGTTAACATGAATGAAGTTCAGGTGCAGGTGGTCATGTGACATGATGGTGTGGTGCAGTGGCTTCTGGAAACTGTAGTTCCTTATCTGATGTTACATGATACTTTGAAAGGAACCAGACGTAAAAGGGAACCCATACTCATCTGGGTGACACTGAATAATGAGATTATAAATAATTTATATTTCCCTTCTATACCTGTATACTATATATTCAAAAAGTGCAATTGTGTAACCAGGAACTTGTCACCTTATGAGCAACTTATGAATATGAACATCAGAGTTATTTCTGAATTCATTATAGTTTTAACTGAAGTCTATTTTGTTGAAGTTATCACTTTTTGATTGATGATGGGGACTTGAGTGCAAAACTGTTCATAGCCATTGCAGTCCTAAGGCTATCATTGCAATTGCAGTCCTAAGCCTTCGTAGAAAAACGGTTTGTAGCAATTGCAGTCCTGAGTCATCTTTGTGGTTTCTAAGTGGTAGCATCCACAGTAATCTCACTGATCATTAGACTGTCCATATGGGGCCATCCTCAGTAGCAGCAAGTGGCTTTCAATTGATGAGAATTCCAACCAGAATGGGCATCAGAATGGATCAGGCAGGTCCAGAGAGCAGAAGGGGTCAGGAACACTGGTATTTCAGGAGAAGCATGTGAAAAAACTCCTGTCCAAAATGTATACAATACAGATTTTACTATTAGTCATATGTATTTATTAGGCCTGTCACGATAATTAATTTATCAACTCATCGTACTATATATGGACATGACCTTGATTATTTTTGCTGACCTCAGTATTGTCATGTTCGGTGAGCAGAGACGGAAACAAATGCAGTTTTATTTGAGAGGCAGGCAGACAAATCCAAATCGTGAATCAAAATCAGTAAACAGAACACAGGTACGGGTCAGGCGATCAGTGAACAGCAAAAGTAGGCATAATCCAAAATACACAAATGAGCAAACGAAACTAGATCAACACACGTTATGTGCTGAGCACTTTTGAATGTGTCAGATTCCTGACACATCAACATTTTAGCTTTTGTGCTGCTTCTGTCCTCTCATCAGCTCTAGGACTATTAAATTCAAACTTTGAATATTTGTTGAATTTAAGATATAAATGCACATTAGAATACAAAAACTGTGTGCATTCAAATTTAAAATGTGTAGCAAGCAAAAGCACAGATTTTAATTAAAACATACTGTTGAAATATTTTTTTAAAGAAGAAAAATCTACAAAGAATAGTTTTCGTGTTTTCAATAATCCAGTCATAGTCAATAATGTTGGGGATTGAGCCAATTAAACTGCGTGAGCTGAAGCAGAACAGTGAATGAACAGCAGTAAACTGAAGTGCTTTACTGGCGAATTAATTAACTCACCCAAACACATCTTATACACACATGAGATTAATAAGACATATACACAAGATAATACTAATAACTAATATTACAACATGCTTCTGCAGAAAATTACGCAATTGCACAAGTGATGAATTTGAACTAAGGCAGTTTTCACATGTTTTTCTTTCTACATGTTTAAATTAATATATAAATTTTGTGAATATTTGATTACATTTTTGTATTTGTCATTGTCGTTGACGTTCGGATCACACCTCCTGGGTCCAGGGTTCGAGTCCCGCCGGGGCCATGTGTGTGCGGAGTTTGCATCTTCTCCCCGTGCTGCGGGGGTTTCCTCCAGGTACTCCGGTTTCCTCCCCCAGTCCAAAGACATGCATGGTAGGCTGATTGGCATGTCCAAAGTGTCCGTAGTGTATGAATGGGTGTGTGAATGTGTATGTGATTGTGTGCCCTGCGATGGACTGGCACCCTGTCCAGGGTGTATCCTGCCTTGTGCCCGATGCTCCCTGGGATAGGCTCCATGTTTCCCCGTGACCCTGAAAAGGATAAGCGGTATTGAAGATGGATGGATGGATGGATTTTAGTCAGAGTAAAACTGACTAAAATGAATGAATATGACATGACAAAATATTGACTACATTTAAAGGATATTTTTGTCAGAAGACAAAAACTATGCAATTATATTTTTGTTCAGTGGAATAAAATAGTCTTAAATTGACAATAATATCGTTTATCTCAATTTTTCTGGGATAATATATCATCCATTAAAAGTAGTTATGGTGACAGGCCTAGCATTTATCAATGCTGTGTCCACTTTTTCAAAACTCTTTACACAGTTTGCACAATATCAGTCTATGTGGAGTGAACTGCAGATCAGTTTTAATTGCTTTGACACAAAACTGAATATACATTGAATATTCTCATCTTTCAAAATTCATAAAATCATGAACTCAACATCCATTAAAACTCTGAGTACAGCAAATTTCTGATGTTTACATACTGTAGGCAAAAAGCAAATAACAGCTTCTAATATCCCTATTTCCTCCGTCAGCCTTTTCAGCCTCTTGGTTCATTTACTCGAAAGAAAAACTTGCGCATGTGGTTTACCACGGAGAGTATTGCAGGCCTGGAGAGTCTAAATGAACACACTGGCAACCGGAACAGTTCAGAGAGACGCCTGGTTTATTGCAGATTTCACAGAGGTTTATATAGGTACAAATAACCGTGCATAGGCGTACTGCTGTATGGAAATAATATGGCAGTTAAACTGTCTGGCCACGTACATGAAAAACATCTTAGGCAATAAAGAACGTACAGGTTTCTGAACATATATGGTATGGTTCGCTTAACAGAAAACAGGAAGTTCCTATGGTGACATGTTTACTGGCATGCACATATCAGACAGTTCTAGAAAAATTCATGAGACAGAAATTAAATTATAACCTAAACATACTTACACATATCTGAGGGAATAGAGAATAGAGAGTTTCCAACATTGCCCTGTTTTTCCTAGTGAAACGCCGGACAATATGAAAAGACAATTCTAAGTCTCATAGGTACAGAATTTGAAAAATGGTCACTATTAGGGTCAATCCTTGTTCACTAACAAAATCATTACTATCAGCCAATACTCCAGCCATAAACATAGAACATAGGAACATATTAACAAGAAAAAGTAACACCAACATTGTGTCCAGTCCGTGTATATGTTGGACCCAGGGACACAAGTGAAGAGAGTATGTGTACATGAGAGGTGTATCAGCAGCTGGAGCAGTAGAGTCGCCTTCAGATCAGCAGGTCAGACGAGAGTTCTAGTGGACTCATTCACTAGCAAGGTCTCACTATAGTCAGGTTGGAGTTACTGGACTGGTTCCACGGGAACAGCCTATAATAGAACAGAATCATGCAATTATTTGTTCACAGATTTTAACCCACTGGCATGCCGCCATATGTGGCCTTCTGAGGTCATTACAGCAGTTTTTGTTACTGCCACAACCTCATAAGAACCGGTGTACTTGGGTTCACCCAACTGCTTGTTCCATTTGCTCACTCGGAGAAGCACCTGGTCACCTGGAACGGAAGGAATGAGTTGGATTCTGGGAAGGAAGAGGCAGTTTAGCTCTTACACATTCATGTTTTTCTTGTAAGACATCAAGTAATTTAAACACATAATCATCCAGATGAATGTCAACTCCGCTACCTGCGGAAGTAGAAAGGTTAGTAGACATTTTCCAGGCAGTAGGAAAAGGTCGGCCAAATAGAATCTCAAAGGGTGATAGACCTGTAGTTTTGGAAGGCGTCATTCTGATCTCAGTCAGAACCGCAGGTAAAACGTCAAGCCAGGCGGTGCTCCCCCTCTGTTGCATAGCTTTGCTCAAACGATCTTTTAAAGTGTGGTTCATTCTCTCAACCACCCCAGATGACTGTGGGTGGTAGGGAATGTGAAAATTCCAATCTATAGCCAAATAGTCACATAGACATTGTGTGATTTGTGAAGAAAAAAAAAAAAGTGCCTTTGTCTAAGTCAATTTGCAAAGGCACACTGAAGCGTGGGATGATTTCTTTTGCTAAGACGCGTACAACCGTTTTTGCGTTTTCCGTAGCACATGGAAACACTACCACCCATTTGGAGAAACGATCAACAATGACTAAAAGCTTTTTATGCGGACCTACTCGAGGCATATGTGTGAAGTCAATTTGCAGACTTTCAAAGGGCACCTGTGGGGGCGGAAGAGCATCATAACGCACGGGCAAACCTTGCACATTGTTTTGCAGACAGATTAAACAGCGAGAGAGATGGAGTTTAATCTGATGTCTCAAATCTTTAATAGAAAATTTAGATGTCATGTCATACAATACGCCAGTGAAACCTCGACGCTAAACACCATGAAACTCACGGATTAAAAACGGGGCACTGGCTTTTGGAACGCATAGATGACCTACTTGATCAAACCAGATGCCATCAGAGTCTGGGACTGCTCCTTGAGACTGCCAGAGCTCAGCATCTTCTGGGGATGCATGTGATTGCATCAATGAAAAATTTACCCCGGGTAGAAGAGCACTGGTGTAAAAATGTACAGCAGACACTAAGAAAGGGCAAGGGTTTTGTGACTGAGCAGCCAATTTCGCATGTTGGTCAGCTAAAGCATTCCCCTTAATTTCTACAGTGCTACCTACAAGATGCACCTTGGTTTTGACAATGGCGAGGGAATGAGGAAGTGAACAGGCAGCAATAAGATTCTCCACTAATGTGGAATGTGAAATGGGTTTACCTGAAACCACGTTGTTGCCAAATCTGTCCAAAATCATGTGCTACGCCAAAGGCGTAACGAGAATCAGTGAAAATTGTCACTCTCTGTCCTTCGTGTAAAATGCAGGCACGGGTGAGAGCGAATAATTCTGCGGCCTGTGCTGAATTAAAGGGCAAAGAGTGCGCTTCGAGTATCACATCCGGTAATGTGCAGACAGAATAACCACACAGAAAAACAACATCAGCCGGTTTTGAACACGAGCCGTTTACAAAAACATACTCACTTTGGGTGAGAGGAATATCAGATAAATCACTTCTTATACCACACGAAGTTACGATTTCTGTTAAACAATCATGCTCATTTTATACAGTCTCAGTGTCATCCTGTGAATTTAGAAGCCATTAAAGGGCACGCACGATGGTATCCTGTCCTGTTGAACACTTTATGGTTAAATTAGCAGTAGAACAGAGAATTGTTTCATTACCACTTCTACGTTGAACAGTCGTGTGTTGTGTTTCAATGTTTGAGAGAACTTGTTTTACCTGATGTGTGGTGTGTAAAACCAAAGGATGTGATAATACCAATCGTTCTGCATCCGTGACAAGAAGAGTGCTGGCAGCCACTGCACGCAGACACGCGGGGAGTTCAGCAGCCATGGTGTACAATGTTTTAGAGAGATAGGCACAGGGGCGGAAACACCGGAAGCCACACCTGAGTGTGCATGTGTGTAGAGACAGAAATGTTTCAATGTTCGAAGGCCGCCACAGTCTCGGGTGTGTGTGTGACAGGAGACAATAGAGGGTCAGAATGTTCCACTATGGCCCTAAGCTGCTTATCATAATAAGAGCAGTCAGGGATCCACTGTCTACAATAGTTAATGAGACCTAAAAAGGCCAAGACAGCCTGTTTGGTTGCAGGTAGCTGAGATGTTTTGGCCACTGTTATACGATCATCAGAGAGCCGTCGTTGTCCTTTGGAAAGAAGGAAGCCTAGATACTTGACTTCAGTTTTACAGAGCTGTAGTTTGGTTCTGGACACCTTGAAATCCTTCACAGCCAAGTGCTGTAAGAGACGACAGGTTGCAGTCCAGCAGCCCTCTTCTGTTTCCGACGTGATAAGTAGACCATCTGCATACTGCAGGACACGGGAATCATCAGCTACCTGTAAGTCTTGTAATGAGTCTCTGACCACTTGTGAGAACACAGCTGGTGAGTCGATGTAGCCTTGTGGAGGACGAGTCCATGTCAACTGGCATCCCCAGGGTTGCCATTAGGGTTATGATAGTAGGTACATCAGGTACAATAGGTAAGACTGGAATTACAACCTCATTAATTCTTCGGAGATTTTGTGTGAATCTCCACGTGCCGTCAGGTTTGGGAACAGGATTAACAGGTGTATTGTAAGGACTTACACAGGGTATTAAGAACGCCTTGTTGGAGTAATGAATTTACTATGACGTCAATGCCATAGGCCTTGGATTCAGAGAGAGGATATTATTTTACATAAACAGGATTAGAATGTTTCAACTTAGCCTGATATGCAATACAGAGCACATGCCCTCTTTGTCCTTGTGACCTGCCCAAATAGAATCTGGCAGGCAACTCAACCTCGGATATGGTGACTCAGAATGAGAAAACATGGAGATTGAAACACATTGTACAGCTGATTTAGGGTGGTTAACTGCGGTTTCAGAAAGCAGAGGTGTAGAAACTACTAATTTAGAGCCAGAGAAAGCGAGAGTGAGATGCAATTTACTCATGAGGTCTCTGCCTAAGAGATTGAAAGGACACTCTGGCATGTTAACAAATTGATGTTGAAAAACTAATTCCGGATCCAAACATGGATGTACAAACAACGGCGGTGTTACGTACTGCTCAGTCACTATCCCTCAATACCCACAGAGCTCACAGAAGACGGGGTTAAAGGCCCAGTGTAGTCCTTTCCAATAGATGACATAGTGGCACCAGTATCCAATAAAAAGGCATAAACAACATTTGACATGTTTAATTCAATCATAGACAATTTCTTTATTTGTGGCGAATTAAAGGCTATGTTAAACTGCATAGGTCCACTCTGCACAAAGCGACCACGACCTCTTCCGCTTCCTCTATTTCTGCCACGGCCACGTCCCTGTTGCTGATCGCGCTGTTTGGATCTACACTCCCGTATCCAATGGCCGGGTTTTTTTACAGTAGTGACAGGTCTCTTTGCCCACACCCCCGCTGGCTCCTTCAGCGTTACCTGATGTATCAGAGACTGTGGACATGTTATCAGAGCCCTCAGCAGGGTCATGCATCAGGGCAGCGATATTTTTTAGACATGCATCACTCAACAGACCATCAGTGTGTAATTGACGAACCTTAGCAGTGAATTCAGTAACAGTGATTCGAGCTCTATCAGTACAATGCATCTTAAGCGCCTGCTGCACACGAGGTGGGCAGCAGGATAAGAACGTGTTTACAAATGGAATGTTAGCATTTGAAGAATTATAATTCATGAGTGCAACATGTCGCCATTGTGTAGTGAAGCGTCCTAAAAATTTAGGAGCAGTTTCACCCTTTCCCATAGTTAAAGCAGTGACTTGAGTTAAATCCTGTGCAGCTGAGCTCAGTTTAGCTAAATACCACAGCAAATCATTTTGTTCTCACGAGAGCATATAACAGTCGCAGCGAGAACAGCAGGAGGAGGCGGAGGAGAGAGAGATCTTTTCTTCCTGGTTGTGTGTGTGGCTTTTGAAGCACGAGCCTCTGTGTGTGTGTGCTCTACTCGCACAGGTGGAGAAGTTAGCCAAAGGAACATAGCGAGGGGGGCTTTCAGTTTTCGTGGAAGTGCGCGCGTTTTTTTTTCATTAACAATAACATTTAGACATATATTCATAATCCCAATCTGGATCTCCTTCGCCATCATAAATCATCTGTTTAATCTGTGCTAGAACGCGAGGTTCAAAAGAGCCGCGAAGAGATATAATTTGTAACTGGGGAGAACACGCCATTGACCATCCATTCAAATAATCAAGATACAGAACGGTATATAAACCCCCAGAAATGGCTTCAACCCAATCCCGAGGAGTCATTCCCGGTGACAGGGGAGCAGAGGTAGAGGAAGACCCTCCCATGCCTGGAATCAAAACAACTTAACACTGAACTTGCAAACAAAACACTTAACACTGGACTTACAAACAAACAAAAAATATACTCCCTGGCAAACCACAAAAGCGCAAACGGAAAAAAAATACTATTTCTATAGAGAATAGAAAGTTTCCAACACATACTTTTTTCAGAAAAGTATAGTACTGTGCAAAAGTTTTAGGCACTCTATTTTTTTATATAAACTTTGTTATAGATTTTTTATTTTATGACTTTTACAACTTTTATTTTTTTAACAAGTCAGTACAAAAAACATTTTAGATTCGAAACATTAATTTTCTTGGACAAAATTAAATGCCTAAGAAAAATGTTTGTATGTCATTAAAGAAAGCATCATATTATGTAAGAGACCACTTTTCAGACAAAAAACACAATGAAGGCTGCTGGTTCCCTTTCAAAGGGAACTTCGACGTTGCATTTAGCATAACAGTATGGAGAGTGCCTTGCGCGCGTGACCGGTATCTGAAGCTTGCGTAAAATCATGCCATTACTTATAGGCCTGCCATGATCAGGTGACATGGCAATTAAGCACGTCACATGATATATATATTATATATATATATATATATATATATATATATATATATATATATATATATATATATATATATATATATGGCACCTGTGAACCACACCGCCAGCCTTATTATCTTCAGCAAGACTACATGTCTGTTGTTTGTGTGACAAAAAATGCTTCATTTATACTCTATATTTTCTCAAAATCTCTAAACTTTTCTATCCCTTTTTTGGAAAAAAGAAAAGAAAAGAGAGGGAAATAATGAGCGAGAAAGATTTCAGAAAGTGTGTTATGCTTTGCTCCCGTTTCATCACGGGAGGAGATGGACACGCTTTCTGTGTGAAGTGTTTGGGCGTAGAGCATGCTCTAGGGGTCTGACTGTCAGCATTGTGAACATTTCATGATTAGGCAACTACGCTCTCGGCTCACTCTCTTCTCGTCCGAAGGGAGTTGGGTTTCAGAGCCTCGCGGATCTGGGCCGGCCGCTGCCGAGGCAGCCAGCCGGCTAAGGTCATGGGGTTCTCGTATGGATTTGGAAGAGGAGCCGGAGACGAGCGCTGCTCTATCTCTTGCTCTGTCTTCCGGGTCCGGCTCTCCGCCTGACTTTGGAGCTCGCATCGCGACTCCTCCTTCCCCTAACCAAAACACCCCCGCTGACTCAGAGGAGTCGGTAGAGGGTGCCATTGCACCAAAAACCGACAGCAGCTCTCAAGCGTATAAAGAGCTGCTTGAGGTGATCACTATGGCGGTTGAAAAGTTGAATATAGACTGGCCCGGGGAAGAGGAATTGGCTCATAGCAGGCTGGATGAGCGCTTCCTCTCCAGTGAAAATAAATATAAATCTCCCTCACACCGCAGAAAACTCCCCTTTTTTCCGGAAGTGCATGATGAGATATCACGCTTCTGGAGAACACCATACACTAGCCGTGTTTATAACCCCGCGATGTCTGATTACTCAGCCGTCATGGGGAGTGAGCAGCACGGCTATGAAGCGATGCCAAAGGTGGAGGAGATGCTTGCGAGCCACCTCTCTCCATCAACGGCAGGTAATTTAGGGAGGCCAACTTTACCTTCTAAGCCATGTAAGGCCACCTCGGCGTTGGTGGGTAAAGCCTATGCGGCAGTGGGTCTTGCTTGTGGGTCACTGCATACAATGGCAGTGTTGCAGGCCTACCAAGCAGACCTGCTGTGGGAGCTCGATACTGGGGAGGGAATTGGGCCCGAGGCAGTGGTAGAGATGTGCCACGCCACAGATTTATCTCTCCGGGCGACCAAACAAACGGCCCGTCATATCGACCGTTCAATGGGTAGCCTGGTTGTGGTGGAGAGGCACCTATGACTCAACCTCTCAGGGATGGGGGACAAAGATAAGATCTCCTTACTGAACGCCCCTGTTAAACCTTCCAGCCTGTTTGGCGGCGCGGTTAATGCCATCGCCGACAGGTTTCGCGAGGCAAAACAGCAAACTGCGGCGTTCAGCCAGTTCCTTCCCTGTTGTGTCGAGTTCGCCTGGGCCTCCATGAGTGGAGCCCGGGCCAGCGCTAGTGCGAGGGAGGCATAGAAGGCGAGTGTCGCGGCCCGCCTCCCCCTGCAGAAAGCCAGGGGGACCGGGCGGCCACAGCCACGGCCTACTAAGAGGCCTGATCCAATAATGAACATAAAAGCAAAGCAGGCTAGGAAGGAACGGTCCTGATGGGCCATGGAGGGACGTATCAGGGGACATGAGGTTGTTAGGGAAGTTAGCCTTCAGTGCTACTGTAGGGCCTGCCCTGGCCAAGGCCATCCCACATTTTCAGCCTTCTCTGGTCAGCAAGCTGTCACAGGGAGATGGAAGTCTGATGCTTTCCCTCCAACGAAATGTGGAAAAGCTAACATCACTGAAAGACCATATGGCAGCGTGGAAACTACTGCCAAATATGTCTCCATGGGTTCTGTCTACCATAGAAAAGGGTTAACGGGTCCAGTTCAGAGCTCAACCCCCCCGGTTCAGAGGTGTGCTCACCACAGTTGTCAGCACAGAGCAGTGCCCAATGTTAGCGCAGCAAGTAAGTTCACTTTTGGACAAAGGGGCCATAGAACTTGTACCTCGTTCCCTAAGGGAGGGAGGTTTTTACAGCCGTTATTTCCTAGTTATTTCCAGTTCCTAGCCTCTGGTCACACTCTAGGGGCATCTCCTTACCACAAGACGGTAATGACAGACACGTCCCTCACGGGCTGGGGTGCAGTCTTAAATGGCTGTCCAGTTCACGGTCTTTGGAGCGGCCCTCATCTGGAGTGGCATATAAATCGCCTAGAGATGCGGGCCGTATTCCTATTCTTTCTTCCTCAGTTGAGAGGTCACCATGTGCTAGTTGTGTCAGACAACACAGCAGTGGTCTAATATATCAACCACCAGGGAGGGTTACATTCACGCCCCCTGTTCAGGCAGGCGCAACTAATCCTTCTCTGGGCAGAGGGAAAGTTCTTGTCAGTGAGTGCAATGTACATTCCGGGCAGCCGGAATGTAGGGACAGACATCCTGTCGAGGCAGGGGCTGAGGCCCGGGTGTTGGAGGCTCCATCCACAAGTGGTGGAGTCCATATGGCGGAGGTTCGGACAAGCGGAAGTGGATGTGTTCGCCTCCAAGGAGACAACACACTGCCCACTGTGGTTTGCCCTCACTCCTCCTGCACCACTGGGGCTGGACGCCATGGTGCACACGTTGCCGAGGTCATGGCTATATGCTTTCCCCTGATCGCTCTGCTCCCACAAGTTCTAGTGAGAGTTCGCCAAGACCGTCTATGTCTGCTGCTAGTAGCACCTTATTGGCCAGCTCAAATATGGTTCTCAGAGATAATTTCCCTGCTCGACTGCACTCCTTGGGAGATTCCCATCCACAGGGATCTACTGTCTCAAGCCGGACGGCTGATTTATCACCCTCGGCCAGAACTATGGAAACTGTGGGTCTGGCCCCTGAGGGGCACCAGCTCATAGATTCTGGTCTCACAACTGAGGTTGTAGAGACCATGTTAAACGCTAGTGCACCATCCACAAGGAAATTGTATGCGCTCAAGTGGCGGCTTTTTGTCTTGTGGTGTGAGGAACGTCAGCTAGACCCAGTGAACTGCGCAATAGCTACAGTCCTAGAGTTCTTACAAGAACATTTCTCAGCAGGGTTGGCTCCTTCTACAATCAGGGTTTACATGGCCGCCGTTTCAACTAGCCACGCCTCTGTTGATGGAGCCTCTGTGGGGCAACATCCTCTAACTTCGAGGTTCATGCATGGTGTCAGACGGCTGAGGCCCATCTGCAGGCCGCGCATACCTTCCTGGGACCTTTCTGTGGTCTTGGAAGGTCTGTCAGGGGCCCCATTTGAGCCCTTAGAATCAGCCTCTGAGAAGCTTCTGACTCTAAAGGTAGCTCTCCTACTGACCCTGACATCTCTCAAGTGAGTGGGAGATCTACAAGCTTTCTCTGTTGCCCCTTCCTGCCTTGACTTTGCCCCTGGATTAGCCAAGGCCTTCCTGTATCCTAGGCTGGATTATATTCCTAAAGTGCCTACATCGGCTGCCCACCCTGTGGTGTTGCAGGCTTTCTGCCCTCCTCTGTTCCTCACACCGGAACAAGAGAGGATGCACCTGCTGTCCAGTAAGGGCTTTCTGTACTTACGTCCATCACTCCGGCCAGTGGCGTAAGTCAGAGCAGCTGCTGGTCTGCTTTGGCGGCGACAGTAAAAGTGATGCTGTGTCAAAGCAGTGCATCTCGAATTGGATAGTGGAAGCAACCTCTATGGAAGTGACCCTTGGGCTTGGGTATTTTTGAACAGGCCGTACCCTCGGTATGACGGAGTGGGTATTCCCGTTCCCATACTGGGATGCTAAATGCAACGTCGAAGTTCCCTTTGAAAGGGAAAGTCAGGGTTACGCATGTAACCCTGTTCCCTGAGAAGGGAACGAGACGTTGCATAACACTGTCATACCAGGGCAGGCCTGTGAATTGCGTCTTCACTTCAGATAATAGAGGCTGGCGGCATGGTTCACAGGTGCCATATATATATCATGCGACACGCTTAATTGCCACGTAACCTGATCATGGCAGGCCTATAAGTAGAGGCATGATTTTACACAGAGGCATGATTTTACACCGGTCACGTGCGCAAGGCGCTCTCCAAACTGTTATGCTAAATGCAACGTCTCATTCCCTTCTCAGGGAACAGGGTTACATGCGTAACTCCGATGGTTTTGCTACAAAAATAAGAAGCAAGTGTGACAGTCTACTGAAGAACTCTGGCTGGTTCTGCAAGATGCTCAATAAAACTTACCAGCTAATTTCCTTAGAAAACTGCAAAAATTGTACCGTAGACTACTATTTATTATTTATTTTTTTAAATTGTCACACCAAATATTGACTTGTTTCATTTACTGCTGTTTACTGCTCTTTACTATAACTTTTTTTAAAAGTAGAAACATTTAATTTCATTATTTTGAAGGCATCTTTGCTCTACAGCATTTCTTTGCATGTGCGTAAAACTTTTGCACAGTACTGTGTGTTTTGAGGACACCTTTGGACGTATTAGCAGCATGCCGGTTTCCTCCCACCTCCCAGAAACATGCAGATGGTCTACTCTTAATTATGTTTAAATGAGTGACTGGAGTCCCATCCTGGGTGTATTCCTGGCTCAACCCCTCTGTTTCTGGGATATTCTCTGGATCCACCATGACCCTGGTCAGGATAAAGCACATCCTGAAGATGAATGAATGAACATGGATCTAAACTCCAAAAGCACTGCACTGAAAAGTGATGCACTGAATTTAATTGATTCAAATTATTATATAATTTCCACATGAATAAAACATTACATCAACACAATTATTTGCAAAATTAAGTAAATTGAAAGACAAAATTGTGTTATATTTTGTTAATGCATGAATGATATGCACACTTGAATCATTTCAGTAGATCACTATTGTGCTGTACAACTAATGAATATCATTAACACTTGGTGAAATGTCTTGTATAGAGATTTACTCCACTCCCTGCAAAAATTAGCAGCATACTGAAGAATATTGCTGCATTTGTGATTCATTCCTGTAACATATACTGTAGTACAGTGGTTCTCATCCAGGGGGCGTGCCCCCCAGGGGGGGCAAGGAGAGATCAGAAGGGGGGGCTTGAATTTTTTCAAGAAAAAAACAGACAGGACATCATTTGGGCACTTTGTGTATTTTATTGCTTTTCAAATAGAATGTGCATAAATGGGGAAAAAAAACCTGTGTTCTGTCTCCCTCTGTATTTTACTTTTTATCTAGCTGTCAGTGCAGACTAGTGTTGCCAACTTTTCTACGGAGCCCCCCTAGTGTCAGGTGAGAAAAAAAAATACAGCCATGTGTAATCCGTGCCCTCAGATTTGTAAAACGTACCCTCAGTTTTGTAACCCATACCCTCAGTTTTGTAATCCGTGTCCTCGGTTTTGTAAACCGTACCCTCAGTTTTGTAATCCGTACCCTCAGTTTTGCAATCCGTACCATCAGATTTGTAAATTGTACCCTCAGTTTTGTAATCCGTACCCTCAGATTTGTAAACCGTACCCTCAGTTTTGTAATCCGTACCCTCAGATTTGTAAACCGTACCCTCAGTTTTGTAATCCGTACCCTCAGATTTGTAAACCATACCCTCAGTTTTATAATCCGTACCCTCAGATTTGTAAACCGTACCTTCAGTTTTGTAATCCGTACCCTCAGATTTGTAAACCGTACCCTCAGTTTTGTAATCCGTACCCTCAGATTTATAAACCATACCCTCAGTTTTATAATCCGTACCCTCAGATTTGTAAACCGTACCTTCAGTTTTGTAATCCGTACCCTCAGATTTGTAAACTGTACCCTCAGTTTTGTAATCCGTACCCTCAGTTTTGTAAACCTTACCCTCAGTTTTGTAATCCGTACCCTCAGATTTGTAATCTGTGCCCTCAGTTTTGTAAATCGGACACACCATGTTAAAGTTGGGTTTATATTAGACATTCACTGTACATTCATGCTTCTCTCTTCTATTTCTCAAGAAATAAACATACAAAAAGGACATAAGGTGTATTGTCTTAATAATGTGTATTGAGTGGACATAGAACCAATACAACTGAATATATTTTTTAATTTTCTCCTATTAAAGTCCGTGGAAGCCAATCTTTGGGAAGCGCAGGTCATCAGCACTTTATAGTAACGGAGTCAGTAAGGGACCATCTAAAAATTGCATGACCTGGGCAACTGTATATGATTTCTATATGGCACAATAAGTTTATATGTGTAGTATAAAGTTATATCATATTCATATATATATATATATATATATATATATATATATAAAAATTCTTTATCCATACTGTATCCTAACACTGCAATCCCGTTAAGTAGACGACTTTAAACTTAGTAGAATCTTATACAGTTGCCCAGGTCATGCACTTTTTGTTATTTTAGTTCTCTTGTTCAAAGTAGTTATAGTGTTCAGAAACATTTTATATCATTCATGTTCCATACCTGTCTGTTATATAGTTCTATAAAAAAAAAACTTATTTAAAAAAATCATAATTTATGAAAAGTAATTAAAAAAGTAAAACAACAACAACAAAAAAACACAAAAGCAAAAAAAAAACTCTATCTATCTATCAAAAACAGATTAGAGATTAGGTATAGATGGATATAGATAGATAGATAGATTGATTGATTGATTGATTGATTGATTTTATATAGAATAGGTAATCATTATACCTGGTCTCCTCCAGTATGGTGGGGGGCATGCCACATGATAGGGAAGGCTTGGGGGGGCTTTAGTTGCAAAAGGTTGAGAACCTCTGCTATAGTACATTCTATACAATAAAGAGGAACTGTGTTCTTGTTTTGTAATGGACTGCTGGTTTATGTATAAAATCAAAGACAAAATATGTAAAGTTACCTAATTTTAGTGTTTTTCAGGTCATTGTATGTTGTGAAGGACTTCTCCCAACTGACGCCTCTTTCAGTTTTGCCATCTCTCATCTTCTCTTTTTCATTTTGTTGATTTTTTTTAAAATGAACTAACGGCAATGAAACCCTTTTGGGTTGGATTTAAAGACAATATATAAACATAAATCCATCTCTCACTCATTTTTGATGGATATACTGTAAGTGGGGTTGTGTTGGGGTTGATCTCTCTACCCTCTTCAAGGGAGGGGTTGTGTGCATAACAGAGTTTGACAGACAGAGGGGAAAAACCCAGCATGGAAAGTAAGAAAAAATGGTATAAATAAAGTGGTCACAACCCAATGCTGACAATTACAAAGAGGCAGAGACCTATTGTGGTCGGCTTATTAAGAGGAGGGGGGAAATAAATGCAAAGATTTGTGGGTGCAGTAAAATTACATTATTTATCTCATTAGCTAAGTGTGGTTTGCTTGATATGTTATTCTTGCTGAGACAATGGTTTTGTGTATTTGTATGTTTTTGTGAGAGCTTTCTTGCTGCTTGTATCTTTAGAGGGTGTTTTAAAGGAGCATTAGGTACCACATTCTGTTAAATATTTATAAAATTATTAAGGATTTTTGGTTATGTCATAAGTGGATGGTGTTTGATGTTCACTGAAATTGTTGAAGCAGCTACAGTAATTGTTACAGCCCCTCTCCTACAATAAAGGTCAGATTATTTGAGACTCATTTCAGGCATAGGCTTTATATAAGCTTTTCTCATTTTTCTCAGCAGTATAGTCATAATAATGAATAACGGCTGAACACCCCTGACACAACAAAACCCAAATATCCCTAGTGACTTCTTTTCATGAGATAAACAGGGATTAGGCTTTTTTTCTTGTTAGATGATATTTTTAAAACAGGACACTGGCTTCATGCACACTTGTCTTTTGGTTTCAGCAAAAACAGGACTCAACAAGCATGTTCCCATGACTGAGCTGGAAAACAACTTGAATAATGTGAATGATGATGAGCAGAATTAATAACAATAACAAGGAGTTATGATAAGCATAAATAGATTTTCTCCTTTGTATGTAAGGCTTCATCATGGTAGAAGAGAAGTTCAGTAGCATTTTCTTAATTTACAAGGAGACCATGTAAATATCACAATTATCACACTCTTAGAAAACCTTCATTGATTTTTCTAATGTCCTTTGGATAGTTAAGGGCTCTTAGTTTCTCAAAGGGTGCTTAAACATACAAGACCAAAGCAGTGGATTTTTAGTGCACTGTGAACAGATGGCTTGAATGTGCTTGCTTTGCCAGACCAGCTAACAAGGATAGATATGTACACTGTATTTGTCAATTGAAATGTGTGTTTTCATGGAAATTTTTAGCACACACACACACACACACACACACACACACAAACACACAAACAAAGGAGTAATAAAGGTCTTGCCTATATCACTAAGCCTCGTCTGAAGCACCAAAGCTGTTTGGCTGCAAACCCTCCCTCCTGCCTACCCACACGAATGCATGCACAAACACACACACACACACACACACACACACACACAACAACAACAACAACAACAACAACAACAAGCATCAGCCCCAAACAGGCTATAAATGGCACTGTAATTTTACCTTTCATTGCGGCTGCATTCCATTTGGCTCTTTATCATCATTACGCTAATGGTGAGTATTACGTTGCAGTTTTGCTCTTGGCACGAAGGAGGTCTTTTTAGAGTGATTGAGGGAATGGGAGGGAGACTGGCTCACAGAGGAGAGAGGGATAATAAAAGATTGAGGTTGTAAGATGAAAAGGACAGCAGGCTGAAAGGGGGTGTTAGAGTGTGTTGTTTAAGATGGCATTAAATGAGAGAGGGAAATCATGAAGCAACAGGTGGTCATCATCCTCATTAATTCATTCATTTTCAGTAATCGCTTTATCCTCATCAGGATCACAGATCCAGAGCAACACTGGGTTTGAGTTGGGAATACATGCATAAACACCTTCACGTACTCTTACACACCTGGGGTAATTGAGCATAGCCAATCCATGTTTTTAGGAGGTGGGAGGAAACCAGAGAACCTGAAGTAAACCTACATGGACAAGGAGAACAAAAGCAGAAGACTATACTGCATCACCCTACTGCCCATAATGGTTATTTGTTAGTGGGGGATGAACAGGGTGAAAAGAAAATGTGACAGGAAGTGAAAATTTTGACCTTCGCTATTTGAAATTTTGATGTTAAAAGATTTGCTTAATGTTAAATTTAAAGTGTGTGTTTGTGTGTGTATGTGTATGTGTGTGTGTGTGTATGTGTGAGAGAGAGAGGGAGTTACAAATTATCTGAAACATATTCTCTGTAATATAATTACAATTTTAAATGTTCATTAGAGAAAATGAGCCAGACTTTTTGTACATTTAGAATTAACCATATTGACCTGAAGAATACACAAGGGTTAAGGCTTTTAGAGTTTTTATCAGTAGGCCAGCAGTGATCAGTCTCAGATACAGTACAATTTAAGCTGTTAGCTAGATAAATTGGCCTAATAAATGTTTTACTGCCTCACATACACAATTTGAGTGCCTCAGAAGTTAACTTGTTTGCTGTTGATTCTCAGGGGTGGCGTTTCAGTATTCAGCTGAAGAGCAGTGGGTCCAAAATTT
Organism: Ictalurus furcatus; assembly: GCF_023375685.1. NCBI lineage: Eukaryota > Metazoa > Chordata > Actinopteri > Siluriformes > Ictaluridae > Ictalurus > Ictalurus furcatus. The sequence goes on from NC_071274.1 coordinate 10,933,701, forward strand.
AATTGCATAGTGTTTGTTCCAATACCCAGCAAACACAAACGCACTTTCGACGAAGTCAAGCAAACCACCGCCATTGAAATGAAAGCTACAGTTAGTCGAAAAGAGGCTTGATCGCGACGAAAAAAATCATCGATGTCGAATATACGTAGAAAAGAAGCTTGAACAATGTTAACATTCTTGAAACGCTATATTACTTTGAAATTATGCGGAAAAAACTGATCAATGAAGTTACTGCTGTGTAATTTCAAATAAATATATCTAGATGTGATTGTTCATTGTTCACTAAGATTTATTTTTATTTCTTTTTTTGATAGCGTATTCTCCAATTTACGGGAATACGAAATCTCTTGCATACGAAACTGCACATACGAAACCAAACATACGAAGCTAAGCACGTGCGTGCACAGATATCGTCCCTCAATCATGTTGGATTTCATTGTTCATATAGGCTATATCTTGAACTGGTATGTTTGTGTTATATATGAATGGATTGTTAAGTAGGCATTTCCATGACGTGTAAAAATGTTGTTTATTTTATATACCTGAATAAAAGATTCTGAAGTCACAATCCCTTCACTGCTAATACGTGGTCGAAATCGCGTTTAATAAATACGAAAGTTGATCTGATAGTGGTCGATATCGCACTTGAATGTGAGCGATAATAGGGGACAGTACACAATGGTTTCGTCAAAATCACGCTTCGTTTCGACGTATAATATCCACTTAGAGCTGTTACATTTAGAGGTTTGGTTTCAACGATAAAATGCGTATAAAAGTGTCCCTGTTTTACGGCTTGAAAGCGGCTTGATTATACATCATATCGACGATAAACTTTTCGCCGACTATTCGACATCGAATTGTTTGCTGAGTATTGGCCATTGTTTGTCTGATTTGGTTTATTTATTTAATTATAGGAGTTGGTTGGTAAGGAAATATTGCTGAGAATTTAGGGCTTCTACTCCCCCTGGTTAGTTGATTCTGGATGGTTTAGCGATAACAGTGTCATGTCACAGCAAACCAGTGACTACCTTTCCCATCCTGCAGTGTGGCCTATAAACATGGCCGCCATGAACTGCAATTCCCAGAACACTCACAGTCATTCTAATCACACACACCTGCATCATATTCACATCACTCACAACCACAGTATAAAGGCAATGGGTCAGGTGATCAACAAATGGGCATAAACAAGGCAAGGCAAGAATCGAGAAACCAGAAACAAGATCAAAGTACATGAATTAAAATGAGGAACAGGGTACAAACGCTTGGTATAGTGGTAAAATTCAATACTTCGCAAAGTCATTGTGTTCAAACAGTCTCATTATACTGTGGTTGTGAGTGCTGTGAATTTGATGCAGGTGTGTGTGATTAGAACGACTGAGTGTTCTGGGAATTGCAGTTCATGGTGGCCATGTTTGTAGGCCACAGTGCAGGATGGAAAAGGTAGTCATTGTTTTGCTGTGACATGACAGAACCCCCCTCCAAGGGCGCCTCTCCCAAAGCGCCAAATACACTCCCTCCCCAGGTGGTCCTGGTCTTCTGGGCAAAATGTCTTCACAGCCCCTCAGGTTACAATGCAGGCATTGTCCGACAAGTAGCAGGTTCCTCGAGGATCTGAGGAGCAGACATGAGGCTGGGGCTGGTTCGCTGGGGTCCTTAGGTAACCAGGCTTGGGAAGTTGTGTCGTCAGCTTTAGACAGGTGCTTGACTTGGTGGGCCGTCTCGTCGGCCTTTCTTGAGTGTGGAGCGATGATCTCAGCGGACCAGGAAAGCAGAGCGTCATCCTCGGCGGAGCAGGATGGCGGAGCGTTGTCCTCAGTGGAGCAGGAAGCACACACACACACACACACACACACACAAGCAAGCTCTTCCCTACCCACAAACTCTTTTCTTTGTACTTTAGTCATTCTTTCTTTGTATTGCTTGTATTACTTTTTTTATGAAACCTGGGCTGTATTCAGAGTTCAAGCGTGTAGTACCTTAGTAAGTTTGGACTTGCACACAAATCAGAGAGTTGCAGAGGATTTGTCTATGAGGTGGAGTTTGCTGAAAACAGTGGCCTGTCTATGTCCTCTGCCCATAATTCTGGCCTTGAATTTAAGTCTGGTTTTCTTGTACAATATTCACTTGAGTGAGGAGCAGTATTAGGTCTAGTAGGTCTAGGTGTAGTTAGGTCTAGTCTAATTTATGTTTTGAGCTGTAAATACACTCCAAAAACTATGGATTGCCATTTGAGAATATTAAAAATTAATCACTTAAAAATCCGTGATAAAGTGGTTGTTTTTTTTTCCCACGCAGAGATTGGAGGAGATAGCATGTTAAACAGAGACATTGTTTATCCCAAGGACTGAAATTTTTATGGATAAAATTATGAACGTCACTTACTTAAGTAAGCTGTATGTATAACAGATGAGTGCTTGGTCAGCTTATGCTGGCCCAAATTTAGCCTATTACCCAAAGACACTTAAAATTCAACATAGAAGCAAATACTCACATCTGTAAACCCAGTTGGAGATAGAATAAAAGACACCAGCTGTGAGTGAGAAGAAGCAAGGGTCCAGATTTATTGGTTCCGTTCCACCACACGAGATCCACACCGATGAGAATTCTCAGACGTGATCTCACACCTGGAGCTCAAGCTCCAGTATTTATACTGTATTTACACAGTAGATAACCAATATATTTTAGAAAGACTATGATATCAATACCAATAGTGTTAAAAAAGAGCTCATCTACATTACCATGATGTTTAAAAAGAGGCTTATCAAATTTACCTTTATGTTTTGAAAGAGGACTTTCTGACTACCATTAGGATTGAAAGTGGGAGAGAGAGAAAACAATTATAGAGAGACCTTAGTCTCATGTTGTTATCTCATAATGTTATGTGTGTGCGTTGGGCCTTTGTGTGTGTTATGTCTGCACGCCTGCCCTTGACTATACGAGTGTGTGTGTTTCTCAGCCTGCCCTCCTCAGCTCTTATATTTCTCTGTGACTAATAAACCATAGTGTGTTACTCTTAAAGATCTTAAAGTGTGAATCCAACCAGTCCTGTGAATTTTCAATAAAATTACATATTACTCATACTAGGTCTCCCTCCTGTTTATTTCATATCATTTTTATCCACAACACTTATGAGCATGTGTTCAGTATAGGCGAGCACATCGAATTAACCAAAACATTGGCATTAGTTTATTAAATTAACTCAAAATAGTAAATTATAAGCATGATAGAATAGAATACATACTGCACACTGTGATTTCATGACCTTGATTTGGTATCTCATGGCCGCTATAACTGTCAACAAACAATTAAAAAAATTAAAAAATAACTATCCATGTCTAAGCTTCAGCCTAATTCTGCTCTTTTAGTTCACTGTTCAAAAAATAGGAGGTGCTAGATCAGGTGCTATTTTATATGCAGCCAAATAATGAGGGTGGAACCAATATTGGTAAATTAATACAAGTTTGCAGTGATTCATTGCAACTAGGACTATTCATCATCAAGCAATATATTGGCAACATACTACACCTTTATTTTAATGCTAGTCATCCTCTCATTTGTATATAATTGTATTAGTCTTTCATTTTGTTTGTTTGTTTTTAAATTGTTTCTTGCTATCATGTTACATCATACTGTAGTGAAGGAAAAAATGTGCTTTGCCCCATTCAGTCCACACTATTCCCCCTAATTTTAAAGGGGCAAGTGGTTGTCTGTAAAGGCAGTTGTCTTGAGGTTACACCCCCCCCCCCCCCCCCCCCCGTTATATCCTTCCCTGTCTCTCCATTTTAATTTTTTTTCTTTTTCGTTTTATTCCACCTGCTTGCTTCTTCGCTCACATCCTGGTGTGTTAGTAGGGTGTAAATTGTGTTACTTTAAATAGATGTGTTTCCCACACCCTCAAAGTTGTGCAAGCTCTCAAGTGTGTGTGTGTGTGTGTGTGTGTGTGTGTGTGTGTGTGTTTGCATGTGCATGTGTGTAATTGTGTGAAAAGCAGTGCACATTAAGGCCAACTTTCATCTAGCTCTTGCTAGAGGCTGATTGCTTTCCTTTCACAAATCCACGGTGCTTTTACTTTAGACTCTCAGTACTTACATAGAGACACTTTCCTTTTGCCAAATGGTAATCTGCCAAGTCGTTGTCCTGACATAACCAGATAAATGGATCTTTGGTTATTTGGAGCTCATGGAATAAAAGCTTCCTACAGCTACGGCTTATGCTTCAGACCTACTGAGTGCTTAATAACTGATAACACAAGGATAATTGGTTGCCAGTAAGCAAGCTAGTGCTGCATGGACTTAGCTAGAAGCCATTTTTGGACCGGTAGTCTGCTGGGCTTGATGGGCAAGGATAACAGAAATGATAACATAAGATCATAATAGGGTTACTGAGTTTCCTAGTGAAGTCTAAAGTTTTTAATCATGCACTTTAATTAGTACTCATATAATTAGCAATAAGTGCTTTATTGCAAATAAGTAAAACAAGGCTGTATTATTTCTATAAAGGACTGAACATAGTAAAGTACAGTGTAGAGATTACAGTGTGCAGTCTTCCTCCTATTAAATGTATTTTTATACATGTATTAAAAACATAAAAACAATCTTCATTTGCTAGCTATTGAATAACGTGCTATTTGTGTGTGTTTTAATGTGTCCTGATGTTATTTCACAGATATCCTTTAATTTGAGCCTGCTTTTGCTGCCCATTGCACTTACATCATATGCATTACATTGAAACTTTGGGGACCAAATAAATGTCCTTTGTTGAAAGTATGGGCATTCAGAGGATATCAAAACACAAAACGCCTCTGACCCTGCCTCAGTAAAATGTTTCAATATGCTGGAGTAAGCAAAGAATCGTATAAAGTGATAAGATTTGAAAGAGCATGTTGAGGTAAGTTATCTAATTTGCTAATGTGTTTTCTTTGCTAATACCAGATTAGACTAGCATTGATTCCTATAATTTATATAATTATTTACATGATACTAAACTTCTGAATTATCTATCCATTTTCTATACCGCTTATCCTTCAGGGTCGCAGGGAACCTGGAGCATATCCCAGGGAGCATCGGGCACAATCACATACACACACCCATTTATACACTACGGACACTTTGGACATGCATGTCTTTGGACTGGGGGAGGAAACCCCTGTAGCACGGGGAGAACATGTAAACTCCGCACATACAGGGCAGTGGTGGGAATTGAACCCCCAACCCTGGCAGTGTGAGGCGAATGTGCTAACCACTAAGCTACCATGCGCCCACTTCTGAATTATTTCGTTATCAAAATGAATTTATTATAAAACTATGAGCATGAATCGATGGTTACGTATGTAACCACGGTTCTATGAATTTCGGATGACCGCCAGAGGCTGTGTTTTCAGCACCTGGATGTCCATCACATGTATGTGCAGGTTGAGTGTTTATATCAACAAAGTCACCTGTGACCTGGGTGATGTGTGCCATCTGCCCCGGTACTAAAGGCACGTTCATCCCAGAAACGACCTCTTGGCAATCTTCTCACGGATCTTCCGAGTGACTGCCAAGCTCTGACGGTCATCCGAAATTCATAGAACCGTGGTTACATACGTAACCATTGTTCTATTTCATTTCTACTGACCACCAGAGGCAGTACTTTCAGCACCTGGATGACTAATACCAACAAGGTCATGAGGAAGTTCTACATTCCCCTTAACAAAGGCTGTGAAGCCGCGGAAAAAAATGGCTGTAGCCACTGGGTTGTGTGAGATCACATTCACCCAATAAAATCTTGCAAATGTGCAGGTTGATGCCCATGATGAAGATGCAGAAATATCTGAAAGAGGGACCCCTCATAGGGCTGCCCATGAAGTAGACACACTCCTGGTTGAGTGACCTTGAACCTGAGGAGGGATCCAGAGGCCCCTGCCTTTATAGGCATAAACGATAGCCTCTACAATCCATTTTGACAGACGCTGCTTGGACAAAGCGTGACCTCGCCTATGCCCCATATGGCAGACAAACAGTGAATCTGACCTGCCGGAATTCCGCAGTCATTTGGGTATAACACTTTAGTGATCGCACTGGGCACAACAGACTCACACTTGACCCCTGCTCATCCTCCTGAGTTGGGGGCTCAAAAGCTTACAGAATGAGGGGCTGGTTCGTATAAGACAAAGAAAAGGTCTTTGAAGGGTTCGGCCATAAAATTACCCTTGTGTTCCCAGAACTCCAGTGTAGGTACTTTCGGCTTACTGATAAGGTGTGCAACTCACCTACTTGTCTAGCTGATGCCATGGCTAAGAGGAAAGCTTTTTTCACAGATAGCCACCTCAATTCTGACCTCTCTAGAGGTTCAAATGAAGGCTGACACAGTGCCTCTAATACGAGAGGCAAGTCCCAAGAGGACACTTGGTTTCGTCAAGAAGTTCTCAGATGTTGAGCACCTTTAAGGAAGCGGGTCACAAGGGTGTGGGACCCAATCGTCACACCATCTACTCTATTATGCATGGCTGAGATGGCAGCTATGTATACCTTGATGGTCGAGGCCGCAAGGCCTCCATCAAGATGGGACTGGAGAAAGCTGAGGATTACCAGTATGGGACAGCGTGTTGGTTCCTGATTTTGTGCCTGGCACCACTCAGAAAAGAGCTTCCATCTGTTAGCGTACAACACATTGGTGGGAGGTGCACGGGAGTTGTGGATGGTCTGAACAACTGCTGGATCACACAGCTTTAGTAATGGTTCTGGCCCTTCATAGGCCAGACCCAAAGTTGTAGCCGGGATGGCTTCGGGTGCCAGATTCGACCCTCCAGCTGTGAGAGGAGATACCTCCTCACAGGGAGGCACCAAGGCTCCCTCTACAGTAATCTGTGTAATATTGGAAACCACACCCTCCCTGACCATTTGGGGGCTACTAGTAGCACCTTGTGATTGCCGCTGAGGATCCTGTCTAGGGAGAGCAGTATCAGCGGTAGTGGAGGGAAAGCATACAGCTGTTGATTTGGCCACACATGGGCCAGCGCCTCTTGGCCCAAGGGCCTTGTTGGTTCCCCCAGTGAAAACCAAGGGGGGGACAGTGTGTTGTTGGCAGTGAGGAGAGAAGGTCCATCTATGCCCTGCCATGTCTGTGCCAGATTGCACTACTTCGGGGTGCAGCTTCCATTCGCCAGGATGGAGGCTGTGCCAGCCTAAGGGAATCCCCTGGGTAAAATATGCTCTCCTCCTCCATGGGCATAGGCATCCTAGACCACTGGCAGTGATTCTGACCAGCTTGTGCCTGTGTTGAGTGGGATGCAAGCCGAGGTCGTTCAGCCAGATTTGGAGAGGCCGTAATGACAGAAGGCCCAAAGGGACCCCCGATGAGGCTGCAGTGAGAATACCTAGCAGTCTCAGAAATGCTTTGAGGACCAGAGCCCTGCCTCTTCTGAAGTGACTGATGAGCTGGAGGATGTTGTTGACTCGCCACTGAGAGGGGGTAGCCATCATCAACCGTAAGTCCAACTGGATGCCAATAAACAGTCTTCGCTGACTGGGCATCAGAGAGCTCCTTCCATAATTCACTGTAAGCCCTAGCTTGGTAACATATGAGTCCAGCAATGCTGATTCTCTGAGGGCATCTCCCCTTGACTGGGAACAGATCAACCAGTCATCCCAGTACGGGAAAATTCGAATCCCCCCGGCCTGTATTGGAGACAGTGCCACTGCTACACACCTTGAATGGAAGCACATGTGGAACTTGAAACCCTTGAGGTGTGTGTGCAGAGATCTTAAATCCAGAAAGGGGCAGAATCCGCCATCTTTCTTTGCGATAATAAAATAAGTGGAATCGAATCCACTGTTCTGTAAAGCACTGTCTAATTGCTCGATGGCACCCTTCTTCAGGAGAGCCCAGACTTCCTGGCATAGGGCCAGAGCCTTGTTTGGGTCCTTGACTAAGGTCATTTTGACTCCCTGGCACCTCAGCAGTCGGGATCTGAATTGAATGTTGTATCCCTGTGACAGGGTTGATACAACCCAGGGGTCTGATGTAAGCGCTTCCCAGCATCTGAGCTACGGGCTGGTGAAGCACCCGACCGCAGGAGTGGTACAATCCTTGTTTACCCCTTCAACCCTTGTAATTTCTGGAGGGGCAACGGCCCGGGTGGGAGTTGGCTGATAATGCACAGAAAGGTTTCGTGCTCTCGGCTGGGTAATCAGCTGTGGTATATACTGAGCCGTATTTGTTGCCCTAGAGAGTCTCTGTCTAGGAGGGGTCTCCTTCAGGGCTCCAAAAGTGGAGACTGGGCCAGCCATATTTGGCGTCGGGCAAGGGTTAACGAAGACATTAGCCTCCCCAACTCCCTGGTCATATAGGCAAAGAGGCGTCGCTTAGGTTCTGGGCAGAAGGGTCAACCTCCGAAGCCTGCAATGTCTGGGACAGGGCCAGCATAAGGTGTGACCTGGAATTCCCAATACATCCCATACGTGCTGCTGTGTCAAAGTTTTCACAATCAAGTCATCTGTCAACCGGCACTGTGGCCAGGGGCAGCGTGCATGGGGCTGATGTGCTTCATCAGGTGATAGCACTAGTGATGATCCCTCTATGATAACTATGCACTGCGATGCGATATGGTGCAGTTAAGAGCGGACACACTCACACTGTGGCCAATAATTAAGTCCAGGAATTAAATCATGGGGACGAAAGCAGTCACCTGTTTCAATCAACCCCAATCAGGGGTGTTGTGTAGCCTGTCCTACGTACAATGAGCCAATTATCAGAATTAAAGAAATAATAATATTGGGGAATAATCCCTCTATGATCACTATGCACTGTGATGTGATACGGTGCAGTTTAGAGCGAACACACTCACACTATAGCAAATAATTAAATTTAGTAACTTAATTGTGGGGACAAAAACAATCACCCGTTTCAATCATCCCCAACCAGGGGCGTTGTGTAACCACAACGAGTCAATTATGAGACTTAAACAATAACAATATTCGGGAATGATCCCTCTATGATAACTATGCACTATGATGCAATATGGAACAGTTAAGAGTGAACACGCTCACACTATAGCCAATAATTAAGTCGATTCATGGACTAAATCACGGGGATGAAAAACAATTCAATGAAGCCCAATCAGGGTGCGTTGCCTACCGGCAGCACACTTTCAAAAAAATGAAACAACAAAAATCCTGGGGAATAACTCCACGATAAGTATAAACAGAAATTTACGGGAGAGGATTCCAACCCGACTTCAATTATTTAAAGCGAGAAACACCAACTGAAAACGAACTGTAAACTGCCGATTGCTGAATTAGAGCGTGCCCGCTGCTAAATGGCGTTGATAGCAGTCACTTACCTTTTGCTGGATAGTGTACTATTTGAAGTGAAATAATCACAAAAAAAAGGCTAACCGCAGTCTTTAGAGGATGAAAGTTCGTAGCTCCAACCCTACTTCGGGTTACAAGACTACCAGCGGTGCCTGCATACCAACACGAGAAGATACAAAAGGTCGTTTCTGGGGTGAACGTGCCTTTAGTACCGGGGCAAAAGGCACACGTCACCCAGGTCACAGGTGACTTTGTTGATATAAACACTCAACCTGCACGTACACATGATGGGCATCCAGGTGCTGAAAGCACCACCTCTGGTGGTCAGTAGAAATGAAATAGAACATGAAAACTTACAGAGACTGCATGATGTTTTCTCCTTTTCACGAAGTAATAAAAGTTGACATTATTTAATTTCATAAGTTAAAAACATTTAATTTTTACTTTTTAATACTTTAGTACATAGTAGCAACATTTTATTTTCACTTGAGTTCATTTTTGGTTTGATATTTCCACTTTCAATTGATTGAGATTAACTATAGTTTATCTATATTCTCACTTAAGTAGAATTTCTCAGTACTTTTTCCATCCCCACCATTTTCCAGCATTTGAAATCACAATTCAGGACCTTACCAAACCTATACTTCTTTATTAACCAATTTGCTTGTTTTTGATTAACATATGTTGATCAAGCATGCTTGTTCCATGTCAATGGATCCACTGGTCCTCCACCCAAACCTGTGCTCAGGACAACTCCCCCAGTACAACAGGTCAATTTAACCATCAAAACAATGCACTCTCACTAATGAAAATGCACATTTTGCACAATTATTTTCTGATGTTTAAATGGAAATAATCTCTGAGAAAGATATATAAGGAAATATATAAACAGATGTGCACACACCCATTGCCAGATGTGAGATCTCTCACACCCCTGCTGTACAGAGTTTATTTATAATGGTGATGCTGTTGGACAGTAACCCTACAGTCCTGTGTCACAGCAGTAACAGCAGTCCTGTGTCAGGTCAGTAGTGGTGTTTCAGAGTCTCTGGAATGCCACCATAAAGCCTGCTAAGGGCAAGGTTAATAAGGTTACAAAAAAAGGTCTAAAAAGCTTACAAAATATTGTAGCACTTTTGATAAGCATATGATTAAAATTTTTATGTTACATGTCAGCTAATGTCATACTGAAACATATTGGGTTGTACAGCTGTCATATTGAGGTTTTTTCATGCTGTATCATTTCCACATGGAATTAATTGTTGTAACATTAATAATTACATCCCTTCCAAGTATAGATGTTGATTTTTGGGGGGAATAAATATAACAGGATGACATGTAATATATAACAAATAATCCACAACAAAATGTGAGAAGAACAGCAAATGTCCTGGGGATGGGATTCCCAAGCTTGTGGGTTATATCACTAAAAAGGTCTGCCACTCACTGATGTTAGTCTGGTCTTAGGCACTGCCAGTAGACTAGTGTTGGTGGACCTAGGAATCTGGGCAGGGACGAAGCCATGTATTGTTTTGTATTGTAAGTGAGAGATAGGAATTTCTATTTGATTGTTTGTGAAATGGGTAGCCAATGTACAGTACTGTTTGAATACAGGTGTGATGTGCGTTGAACATTTCATATGAGGTAGGACATCTGAATTTTGAATATTTTGGAATTTACTTTAGGTTTTACCAGAAATGCCAATGAATAAGGAATTATAGTAATCTAAGTGTGAGGTTACAAAAACATGAATCTGTCATGTGAGAGAAGGCTGAGATGGATGCAATTGCAGGTAAGCATTTTTAATGAAAGGCTGGCAGACAAATCCAAAACGTGAAACAAGTTAAGGCTAGCAGGGGGTCTCTCCTCTGTGCCAATCTGCATTCTCCTTTTTGTCTGGGCCACCTGCTTCAGACATTGGTGGGTACTTTCCCATACATGTTTGCTCCGTCGGAACCAGTCATCCATGGCCAGCATATTCTGCCCATTGCAGGAACTGGCCAATCTCCTGGTTTGCCCTTTCCACCTGCCTGTTGGCTTGCGGGTGATATCCTGAGGTCAGGCTAATGGTTACCCCAGTTTCTCTATAAAGCTGGCCCATACTTTTAAGGTGAACTGAGGTCCCCAATTGCTGACAATTTCCTCTGGTACTTTGGGTTCCCAGAACATATGGCTGAAGAGAAGCTCAGTGATGAAGTTGGTGATGAAGTTGACTGCCATGTGGGTGACCAATGGATTGTAGGCAGAGGCAGGAGCTTGCTCGCTGACAGAGTTTGTGGCACTTGGGCACAGGTTGTACAGAAGCTACAACAGGTAGCAGCTGGTAGGTGTGTTGCATGCCTGGGTGGCCCATGGCTATGGAGGTGTGTGCCTAGGTGTCTGGTCTGCAGCTCGGCTGGTACAAACAGTTTGTTTGGGGGACATGTATGGGGGCATTTTCCAGTTAAGTGGTCGGGTCTGCCGCAGTAGAAGCATTGGTGTCATTTCGCCCTCTCTCCTTTGCTGAGTTTCGTACACCAAGTTGCATGGGTTCAGATGGGGTGCTTGTCCCCAGAGAGCCCCCATCTTCCTTGTGGGGATGACGACTGTGGAGCAGGTGATCTACAGTAGGCAGGTGGCGAGGTCAGTGAAGGAGTCATGAGAGAGTTGGGTCATCACGAGAGGCCACCTCCCTAAGGATCTCGGGGTTCAAAACCCAGCAAAACGTGGCTTTAAGGCCCAGATCGTTCCATCCGCTTCCAGCCGTGATTGTGCGGAATTCGAAGGCAAACCTTGGGAGGTGGTAAGGGGTTGCTCCCTGACCTTCTTTCCCTCAGTGATCAAACACATGCTTGAACAATTTTATGAACCGTTGTATAAAGTGGTTGGCTCCCCCCATTGCTCCTATACAGCTGAGGCCCATCTTAGAGCTTTCTCAGTGTGGAGATTTCTGGAAGTGCATGATCTTCTGCCACGCTGACATCCCTTCAAGGATGGTGAAATATAGAGAACATTGCAGTAAGAATCCATTATATTGAGATGCATCACCTGCATACTGGTCCAGTTGTGGCCTCAGCGTGTTGACCGCCAGAGCTTGTGTGCGGAGTGGCACGGTGGAAGTGAGAGCCTGGGAGAGATTAACTTTGCCACTGCTCTCCCGTCAGTTGTCCATGAGCCATGAAAGTGTGCCTCCAATCAGGCTGTCCAGCTTCATCTATGTTGTTGGTGAAGTAATCTGTCATGTTAGAGAAGGCTGAGATGGATACATTCGCAGTTAAACATTATTAATGAAAGGTTGGCAGACAAATCCAAAACGTGATACAAGATCAGGATCAAAAACAGGCTTAGGTTGATCAGCAAATAGGGTACACTAGACAAAGGCTAGACACAAAAACCAGGAAACAAAGTCAAGGTCACAGAAAATAGCAGGCTTGGTAAAGTCAGATGCACAAAAAACTGTGTATTAACTTTGTAGTGATTGTGTGAGAGTCCAATATATACTCAGCAAAGAAAAAAGGAAACAGCCCTTTTTCAGGAGACTGTATTTTAAAGATCATTTTCTAAAATCCAAATAAGCTTTACAGATCTTTATTGGAAAGCGTTTAAACAATGTTTTCCATGCTTGTTCAATGAACCATAAACAATTATTGCACATGCACCTGTGGAACAGTTCTTAAGACATTAACAGCGGGGGCAGATTTAGTGATTTGGGGGCCCTAGGCAAAATGTTGGAATGGAGCCCTCAATTCAGTGTTTTAACATCGATATTTAAATTTTCAGCATATGTTATTTAGCATTAATAGCAATAGTCAGGGGTGGACTGGGACCAAAAAGTGGCCCTGGTCTTTCTGGCCCCGAGTGGACCGCCACACCCACCCCACAACACGCCACATAATAACACACCGGCTCATTGGTGGTTAGACCAATTTTTAACATCACTTACTAGCATAAAAATATAACACCATACGGAAACATAAATGTTATTTAAGCATATTTATTAGAAGTAGTACTGAACAGATCTCAAGTCATATTTGTAAAATAGGCAAACAGAAACAGAAGAACAGTGTGACAAAGAATGTAAAACAAGCAAGACAGCATGTTAGCTAGTCAGGGGGCATCATCTGGGTGCAGTGTAGGAGAGCTGCACCACTCAGCTGTACAACTGCTGATTCAGGACTGAAACTTTATATTTTAGCAGTAACGTGAATCCACATCTAATCATTTTACCCACCAAAAATAGACCTCTACTACTATGGCTACTACTACTTTTCTACTACTATAACATAATAATAATAATGAATTTTATTTTGTAATATTAATATTATGAAATAAGTTTTTATATTAGGTCTATATTAACAAATAAGTCTATTTCACTATGACCACTAACCAAGAGCAAACAATTGTCACGATCTTGCCGGCAGATGGCGCTGTGGCGGCAACGTGCACATAGAGCCGGAGAGCGCGCGTACACGTGCTTTAAGTGCGCATGGACGATAGGACTTTGTTTACAATGGACATGTGCACTTGTTTTGGTTTCTGTTCTGTCCCCTCCCTGTTTAGTTATTGGTGGAGGTGCGAGGGTATCTTTTCAATTGTTACCAGCTGTCGGCATTTAAGGTAAATGTCATTAGTTATTTAAACCCCTCGCGTTGCTGCGCACTTCGCGCAGTATTACAGGTTTCATGTTTGGTTTCATGTTTCACACCTCGGGTCTAGTTAGTGTGTAGATGTAAGAAGTTACATGTGTAATGGTGCCACGCGTTAATGTTTCCATGCCTTGCTTTGGTTTCATGTTTCACAGCTCGGTTCCAGTTCTATGAGTAATTGTTTACATGAGATTAATGTATAATTGTGCTACGCGATAGTGTTTCAAAGCCAAGTTCTAGTTTCACATTTCATGCCTCAATTTTAGCTTATGTTCTGACCTTGTTTCCTGTATCATGTATATTGACTTCAGTGGATAATAAAGACTTTGATCCTGCACTTACTTCCTGTTCATAGTCTCGATTCGTAACAGAATACTGCACCTAAAACCATGGGAGTAGCAGGAGAATGGAGAAAAAATAGATCCCGGAAGTCTACGCCAACCGTCCCCGCTTTGGACTCAATTCAATTTCCACAGTAGACATTCATGGAGCTTCCTGATCCATTTGACGGATTTTTTGGCTACCCGGAATATTTCCTTGTGGATTGTCAGTTCCATTTCTCCAGCCTATTAGACCCCAAGCCAGAGGAGAAGCAATGGCTCCAGTTCATGTGGTCCTGGCTCTTTGGACCAGCTCGTCAGTGGATCCAGCTCCGATTGGCTAAGGAATGTAGTAGCCTTGATAGTGTAGCACAGTTTGTGAAAGAATTCATGATGTGGTTCAGTAGTCCAGAGTTGAAGGCCAACCTAGAACATCTTTTGGGGGGGGGGGTCAGTCTGGCAGGCAAACCTGCCCTGCCATTCACCCACTACTATATGCAGGCAAAGGGGGTAACCGCACCCTCAGAGCTCCAGCTGGAGACCTATGGGGAGGTCTCAGCTCCAGAGCTCCAGCCCGAGGTCAACTTGGCGACCTCGGAGCTCCCGCCTGAGGTCAACCTGGTGACCTCAGAGCTCCGGCTAGAGACCTATGGGGAGGTCTCAGCTCCGGAGCTCCAGCCCGAGGTCAACATGGCGACCTCAGAGCTTCCACCTGAGGTCAACATGGTGACCTCAGAGCTCCCACTAGAGACCTACAGGAAGGTCTCAGCTCCTGAGCTCCTGCCCGAGGTCAACATGGTGACCTCAGAACTCCCGCTAGAGACCTACGGGAAGGTCTCAGCTCCTGAGCTCCCGCCCGAGGTCAACATGGTGACCTCAGAGCTCCCTCCTGAGGTCAACCAGGCGACCTCAGAGCTCCCGCCTGAGGTCAATCAGGCGACCTCATAGCTCCAGCCGGAGACCCGTGGGGAGGTCTCAGCTGCTGAGGAGGCCACCCTGCTGTCCTGTCACGCCGAGGAAGCTGTCCCGCTGTCCTGTCCCGCCGAGGAAGCTGTCCCGTTGTCTTGTCCTGCTGAGGGAGCTGTCCCGTTGTCCAGCCCCGCAGAGGACGTCTCTCCAAGCTCCAGCCCCGCAGGGGATGTCTCTCCGAGCTCCAGCCCCCCAGGGGACATCTCTCTGAGCTCCAGCCCCACAGAGGACATCGCCCCGCGTTCCAGCCCCGCAGAGGACGTCGCCCCGCATTCCAGCCCCGCAGAGGACGTCGCCCCGAGCTCCAGCCCCGCTGAGGACGTCGCCCCAAGCTCCAGCCCCGCTGAGGACGTCGCCCCGAGCTCCAGCCCCGCGGTGGACGTTGCCCAGTGCCCCAGCCCCGCTGTCTGCTGCCTGGCGGAGGCTGCCCTATTTCCTGATGCAGCGAAGGACAGGTTACACAGGGGACCAGGACTGCTGTTGGAGGGGGGTTCTGTCATGATCTCGCCGGCAGATGGTGCTGCGGCGGCGACCTGCACGTAGAGCTAGAGAGCGCGCGTGCACGTGCTTTAAAGTGCGCATGGACGATAGGACTTTGTTTACAATGGACATGTGCACTTTTTTTGGTTTCTGTTCTGTCCCCTCCCTGTTTAGTTATTGGCAGAGGTGCGTGAGTGTGTTTTTAATTGTTACCAGCTGTCGGCATTTAAGGTAAATGTCATTAGTTATTTAAACGCCTCACGTTGCTGCGCACTTCACGCAGTATTACAGGTTTCATGTTTGGTTTCATATTTCACGCCTCGGGTCTAGTTAGTGTGTAGATGTAAGAAGTTACATGTGTAATGGTGCCACGCGGTAATGTTTCCATGCCTTGCTTTGGTTTCATGTTTCACACCTCGGTTCTAGTTCTATGAGTAAATGTTTACATGAGATTACTGTATAATTGTGCTACGCGGTAGTGTTTCAAAGCCAAGTTCTGGTTTCACGTTTCATGCCTCAGTTTTAGTTTATGTTCTGACCTCGTTTCCCATATCGTGTATATTGACTTCAGTGGATAATAAAGACTTTGACCCTGCACTTACTTCCTGTTCATAGTCTCGATTTGTAACAACAATAAGTCGCTGTATGGTACAGTAGGACAGCAGCTTATTAAAATATTCTTATTTCTTCTAAATTGTGGTAATATTTAAACATATTTATTTGAAGTAGCACTGAACATGAATCCACATCTGAGTGGCACACTATCATCATGTGACATTAAAATCACATATGATCATGTCTGCAGAGTTCAGCTTCATTTGGACAGAGAGAGAACGAGAGAGAGAGAGAATGAACATTGCTGCCTGTCTCAGCTCTTCTTTGGCTGTAATGCTAGAGTCTTGCCTTCATGTCAAAGGCCAAATCTGTTAATTTAAAACACTTCACAGACTTTGACAAAAACTTTTTGCTTTCCTCCCACTTTCTCCTTTTTTCCAGCACTGCTACTTCGCTTCATTTTTGCTCTGTCTGTGCACTTCACGTGACATTGCCGACATTTGTATGAGTTGGCTACTTTCTTCCTGAATCATTTCTGCAGATGCACAGTAAAGTTGTGGAATAGTCCAATGTAGTGGGTAGGGGGGACTGACACACTCATAAATGAAGCATTCTGATGGCATTTTAGCGTATGGATTTTTAGAAAAAACATCATTAATTAGCAAAAAGTAAAAATAAAACTTTCTTAACCACAAGTTTATGCAGCGTTTTGGGGGCCCTTGGTAGCTCAGGGCCAAAGGCAATTACTGACGTTTGCCTAATGGTAAGTCTGCCGCTGACTAACAGTTTATAGGCGATAGGCAATTAAGGTCACAGTTACAATAACTTAGGACACTAAAGAGACCTTTCTACTGACTCAAATACCAGAAGAATGAATTAATGCCTTTTTATTGTCACTATACACATGTACAATGAAATTTAGAGCCACTCCTTTTTGTTCCGTGCCAACATGTACATAAAATAAACAAGATAGAATAAAATAAAATAAATAAATATAACAACACGAAATAAGTAAATAATAAATAAATAAATAAATAAATAGATAGATAGATAGTGGGGGGGGGGGGGTACTATAAAATACACAGTTCTGAGACACTATATACCCATACTGTGAAATCAGTACATGTATGTGTTTAGAATGGTTTTAGTTTTTGGGGGGAAAAAACTATTCTTAAATCTATTAGTCCTTGTTCTGATGCACCTGTAACGTCTCCCTGAGGGCAACAGATTAAACAGATCAGAGCCAGGGTGAGAGCTGTCCTAAATGATGGTTTTTCCTCTGCTGAGGCAGCAGGAGGTGTAAATATCCATCAGGGAGGGGAGAGGGCAGCCAATGATCTTCTGTGCTGCTCTTATTAGTCTCTGAAGCCCCTCCCTGTCTGCCACGGTGCAGCTACCGTACCACACCGTGATACAGTATGTCAGAAGAAGGTCAGCAGCAGATTGGGGTCCAGATTGTACTTCCTGAGAACCCTCAGGAAGTGTAGCCGCTTTTGAGCCTTCTTAATAAACACTGTGATCTTGTCTGTCCAGGAGATGTCAGCAGAGATAAGGACGCCAAGAAACCGGAAGGTGTGGACCCTCTCCACACACTCACCATTGATGAAAAGGGGGGCTAGCTCAGTGTTGTGCTTCCTGAAGTCTACAATGATCTCCTTGGTTTTCTTAATGTTTAGAGCCAGATTGTTCTCTGAACACCAGGCTGCCAAGTTCAGGACCTCCTCTCTGTAGGCTACCTCATCTGCCTTTGAGATGAGTCCAACCACTGTGGTGTCGTCAGCAAACTTGACGATAAGATTATTATTGTGGACCGGACTACAGTCGTACGTGTAGAGACAGTACAGGAGGGGGCTCAGCACACAGCCATGTGGAGAACCGGTGCTCAACGTGTGAGTGGAGGAGAGGTGGGGTCCGAGTCTCACTGTCTGAGACCGGTTAGTGAGAAAGTCCTTTATCCAGGCACGGGGGGGGGGGGAGAGTGACCAATTTGGTGATGAGAATATCCGGAATGATTGTATTAAAAGCCGAACTGTAATCCACAAAAAGCATCCGGACGTAGCTCTGTTGCTGCTCTAGATGTCTCAACACAGAGTGGAGAGCTACGGCGATAGCATCCTCTGTGGATCTGTTTGCGCGATATGCAAACTGATAAGGATCGAAGTCTGGGGGGAGGTAGTCCTTTATGTGCTGAAGAACCAATTTCTCAAAGCACTTCATGTTAACTGGAGTGAGGGCCACAGGACGATAATCATTTAGGCTAGTGGTGGGAGACTTCTCTGGCACTGGAATGATTGTGGCTGATTTTAGGCAGGGTGGGATGACTGCTTGGGCCAGGGAGAGATTGAAGATTCTGGTAAAGATGTGGGCAAGCTAGTGGGCACACGATCTGAGCACCTTACCAGGTACTCCGTCTGGGCCAGCAGCCTTCCTGGGGTTCACTGCCAGAAACATCCGTCTAACATCGTGTTCCCTCACAGTAAGTAGAGTGGTGCAGGAACCAGGAGGGGATGGAGTCAGGGCTGGACTGGTGCGGGAGCCAGATGAGGGTGGAGGCAAGGCTGGAGCAGATGAGTGCTGTTGTTGTGATGTTTCAAAGCGAGCAAAGAAGCAATTTAGCTCTTCTGCCAGCATCGCACTCAGGTCTCCTGTTGTCGCATCGCGGCCTCTGTAGTTTGTGTTGTCTTGTATGCCCTGCCACACCTCCTGTTTATTTTTACTGGACAGGTGGGACTCTATGCTCCTCTTATGGTCCGCCTTAGCTTCCTTAATACCACCTTTCAGGTTGGCACGAGCGGCTCTATACAGAGCTCTATTACCAGACCTGAAGGCAGCGTCGCAGGCTCTGAGGAGTGTACGGACCTGGTTGGTCATCCAAGGTTTCTGGTTTGGGAAAACCCGAATGTTTTTGTCCACAGTCACATTTCCGATACAGAACTTGATATAGTCCAGTACCGTTCCTGTTAATGTTTCTAGCTTCTGATGTTGAAATAAATCCCAGTCTGTCTGTTCGAAGCAGTCCTATAGTTTGGAGAATGCATCGTCAGGCCAGGTGGTAACAGTCTTTATAGTGGTCGTGACACTGCGTCTGAGGGGGGTGTAGGCAGGGGAGAGCAGGAGGGAGAGATGGTCTGATTGGCCGAGGTGGGGGAGAGGTATGGCTCTATACGCATGCTTAATGTTGGAGTAAACATGATCCAGAGTGTTCTCCCCTCTAGTAAAACACTTAACATGTTGAATGGTACTGTTGGGGAAATGGGGCACGCTCTCTCCAGTTGCACCGATGACATAGTTCATAGGAAGACTACTATCGAGTCTCTCACTGCGACCGTGACTCAATTAGAGAATAAATGTGAGGATTTGGAGTCGAGGTCACGGCGCAATAACGTTAGGATAGTGGGAGTTCCAGAGGGCGCTGACACATGTACAACTGCTGCTGTAGTGGCCTTGTTAAAAGAGGCGTTTGGTCTGGAGAAGGAGCCGGTTCTGGACCGGTCCCACCGGACCCTTCAGCCGAAGCCCAAGCCTGGTGAACGACCACGAGCTATTGTGTGCAGATTCCATTATCACAGTGACTGTGTTGATATTTTACGCCGTGCGAGAGAGCTCCAGCAGATTAAAACGAGGGATTTGACCATCTCCGTTTTCCCTGACTACACAGCCAAGACAGCCCGGGCCCGGGCTGTGTTTAACGAGGTTCGGCGTCAACTTCGTGGTATTGAGGGAGCTCGCTATGGAATACTTCACCCAGCTCGGCTTCGCATTACATATAACGGTGTTCAGAAGGACTTTATTTCAGCAGAGGAAGCAGGAGACTATGTTAAATTCTTGATATCGGGGTGAATTGCATCACCTATATAGTGGAGTTTTTTTCACTTTTATTCTTTTTTTGCACTCGGCCTTCCAGCTCTACAGAATTCGGATTCTTATTGAAGATATTATCGGTGCATTACTTCGTCTAGATTTTGTGGACTCACTCCTCTTAAATTTACTTCTGTATTAATGTGCTTCTCTGTTTTGATGCTCTGACTGGGTTAGAGTTTATTTCATTTTATTAGTGTTGTTTCCTCATCTCTACGTGCTACATTGTGTTATATTATTTGTTACAAGTCTTTAAAAGGTAAGGACATTATATTTGTTAAAGTGCGCAGACTATTTATCAGATTTGAAGTCAGTAGGGGACTTTTCTCTTACTGGAATTTTTTTTGTTTAGGTAATTTCGTTGGTTAGTTCGGCTTACTCTTTGAGTTGTTTTCACATTGTGGACAACTCTTGGTGGGAAACACTGGTGTCTCCCTTTGTTTTATGGAGACTTTGGGTGTGTTGGTGGGGAGGGGGGGTCCCACTCCGGCTGGGACAGGCACGCCTTTAAGATTTATTTGTTGGAACGTCAGAGGTAATCCTGTCAAGAGATCTAAGGTTTTTACATATTTGAAACGTCTTCCACTCAAACTTTAATTTGAAAATAGGAGGGGTTGCTATTTTAATTGACAAAAGTTTACAGTTTTCATCCACTAACGTTATCGCTGATGCGAACGGAAGATATATTATAGTTGCTGGTACTCTAATGCAAAGACAGGTATTGTATACGCTCCTAACTTACATGATTTTTTTATTTATTTATTTTTAATTTTTTATTTATTTTAATTAATTAATTATTTTATTTATTTATTTATTTATTATTATTTTTTTTATATAAATGGCATCCCTTTATTGTATACTTTATGGAGTTACAGACACTTCCCACTTAAATTTTTGTGCCTGTTCTTGGGTTTTATAATATTTATATAACCAGCGACAGTTATTGAGTAGCCATGATGAGCCGGGGGTGGGGGGGGGTACTTTTAATTTTGTTTTCCTTTGTTTTGTTTTTGTTTTTGTTTTCTTCTTCTCAATGAAATATTTGGGAAAGGGAAGGGAGGAGAGAAGAGAAAAGGTAAATGAATCACATGTAAATGAATCACATGAAAATGAATAAATAAATTAACGAAAAACATGTTGATAAAATTTCAGGAGTACAGTCTTCAAGTTCGCCTTATTAAAATCTCCTGCAATTATGTGAACACCGTCGGGGTAAGCCCGCTGTTGTTCGTTTATGATGCTCAACAGGAGAGAGAGCGCCGTGTTCACATTGGCGTCGGGTGGAATATACACAGCCGTGATAATCACTACTGTTAGCTCTCTCGGTAGAAAAAAAGGGCCGACATCTTACAGACATGTACTCGAGGTCAGGGGAACAATGTTTATCTATCATTGTTCCGTTATTATACCAGTTCTCATGCACATACATACAGGGCCCCCTGCTCTTACCGGAGTCCTCAGTCCTGTCCCAGCAGAGCAAAGTACGACCTGCTAGCTGCATGCTAGCATCGGGTATCCTCGGATGAACTCAGGTTTCAGTAATAATCAAAACACAACAATCACGAACGTAGCGATTTCCAGCTGGTTGTAATTTCAAATCATCCATTTTATGCACTAGGGATCTGGCATTGGAGAGAAACAGGCTCAGTAAAGGTGGCTTGTGTGGTTGTTTTCTTAGCCTTAACATAACACTGGACCTGCATCCCCGCTTCTGCTTCCTCTCCCTCCTCCGTCTGCGCCGCCTCCTGGACCCGACAACAATCCACGGAGAGCCCGGCAATCTCGCTATGTCGTCTGGGATGTTGTGCGTGTGATGAAAGACTCTCGAAATAGGTATTCGGTGTTGGTCCCCAATATCCATAAGGTTCTGGCTTGTATAGCGAATGTTCGCAGAACCGATAATACACAAACAAGTAATAAAGAAATAATACAAAAACAACAAAAAAGAGCACTGAAAAGGAGAGCCGTGAGCCGCTGCGACTGTGCGCGCTGCCATTTTCTGATCCTAAGAACGATGCCTAGTGTGCCTGCTCACCTGCGTGAACATGCCATAGGCCTGTTGTAGGGAGGCATGAGGACTGCAGATGTGGTCCAGAGCTATATACTGCAGATGTCTCTAATGTAAGATGCCTAAGACAGTGCTGGCAGGAAGGACAGCTTATCGTCCTTGCAATGGAAAATTACATGTAATCATGTGTCCCCACCAGACGTGATCGAGAACTTGCAAATGCCTATGTGGAAGAGTGGGGTAACATCTCACAAGAACTGAGGAATCTGGTGCAGTCCATGAGGATGAGATGCACTATAGTACTTAAAGCAGCTCATTATTCAATTTCTCTTTGTCAAATGTCCGTGAAACTTGTTCAGTTTATGTCTCAGTTGTTGAACGCTTTTCTAGTTTTTACTGTAGTCTGGGGCAGCCATGTTTGTAGGCTGCTATGCGTTCTGGGAAAATGAGTTCACTGACTGAGTTGACCTGACAGAATCAGGGTTTCAGCTTTGAAATTAGTAAGGGTCAAAGTGGAGCAATTTTGCAGAGCTGATGAAAAACTATTGTGGAGTGTGAACTCATTGGGTTCAAACGAAAAGTGTGCTATTATACCAAGTTTGCAAACATATGGGTTTCTGGGTGTTGCTGTAACTTTTTTTTTCCAGTGCTTTACAGATATTAAGTTACTTTTTTTTTTCCAGATATGCAATATAATATTTGTCACAGTTTGCCAACTGTATGGCAGGTCATTGTAATTTATAGTCATGCTATAATGTGGCATATTGGGATACTGAGGTCAAGAATCCCTTTTCCAGTTGATGTGTGATGGATATTTCTTTGTTGAGATTGTTGTTTGTCTGCGCTCCATTTTACAATAGGAAGTGAAACAGAAAAAAGGAACTTTGCCTAGCTTTACCTTCGGTTTAAACCTGTTACACTTACTTTCTCTAAAATAATTGAAGCTTTGTTTTTCTTATGAAGACATACATAAAAAAAAAAATTAAAGCAGAGTTTGCATGTGCCTTAAGCAAGTTTTAATTTTTTTTTTTAGCAAAATAATGAATAAAGAATTGTGGACTCTAGCTAAGTTTCTCATGCTCATTAATAAGGAGTGCTATATTTTTCCTTGATGTGAAAAGATTTACTGATTCTCTGAATAACTGTCCCAGGCTGGTTACTTCTCTCTGTAAACATTATAGGTTTTATCAAAAACTTTTACTTAAAAGGTCTACAAAGTTGTTGATATTAATACCTGCCTCTGTCTATTTGCATATACAGTCAGGTCCATAAGTATTTTACCTCTGTACACCACCACAATAAATTTGAAATGAAAGAATCAAGATGTTATTGAAGTGTAGACTTTCAGTTTCAAGGGGAAAACTTCAAGGGAAGTCCCTCAATTTTCACAGGCAAGTAATTGGACAACTGACTGATGAGCAGTTTCATGGCCAGGTGAGGCCTATTTCCTCATTATTTCATGACAAATTATGGAGATAAATGGTCTGGAGTTGATTCCAAGTGTTGAGTTTGTATTTGGTAGCTGTTTATGGGAACGCTCAATATGCTGTCCAAAAAGAAGTTGATGCAAGTGAAGGAGGTCATGATTATTCTGAAAAAAAGACAAAACAGACCTATCAGAGGGATAGCAGAGAAACATTAGGAGTGGCCAAATCAACGATTTGGTACATTAAAGGAAGGAATACACTGGAGAGCTCAGCAACACCAAAAGGCCTGGAAGGCCATGGAAGACCGTTAAAGTGGATGATTGCAGAATTTTTTTCCTTGTTGAAGAAAAACCCCTTCTAGCCAAGTCAAGAACATCTAACCAAGTCACTCTGGAGGAGGTAGGCATGTCACTGTCAAAGTCTACAATGAAGAGACAACTTCATGAAAGTAAAGAATGACCGTTTACCTCAGGATGCAACCCAGCTAGAATTTTTTTGTTCTAGTAATGTTTTCAGTGGGAAGTTTTATTTTTATTCCCAGAATGTTATCCTAAACAGTAGGATAATGTTCTCTAAAAACATTCTAAAAAATGTTTAGTGATAACATTGTTAGAACATCATCCACCCTAATGTTCTTAGTTTTCTTCAGGAAGTTTTCTTCAGGAAGTTTTCTTTTTGTTTCCAGAATGTTCTCCTAAAAAGATAGGATAATGTTACCACTGGTAGCTGAAAATGGCAAGTATGCTGCTGTGTATTACTTTGAAACTACTTGCATAGCAGTGATCAAGAATCCAATGTACTTGGGCCCCCACAGTATGCCCACACTGGGCTTGGTGTGGGCTGTCCCACTGGGGCCCCACAGCCTTTGTGGGCAGCCCCCATGCACACTGTCAGCATACTGTGAGACCACTGGGCATACTATGGACATACTGTCGGCACAGATCTGAGAGAGTGACAGAGAGAGAGAATGAAGGAATATAATCTTTTGATTATAGGTTTGAAGGTTTTATTATGCCTGATTCAGAAGACTGGCACACTGTTTAAGTTTAGTCTAGTTTATATAAATCTATATATGTTAAAATTTCACAATAATGAAATTTTTATACATTATATTATTTACAGTGCTGTGAAAAAGTATTTGCCTGATTTCATCGGTTTTTGTGTACATCTCATACTCAATAGTTTTAGATCTTTAATCGAAATACTACATAAAATGAAGGCAACCTGAGTAAACACACAATACATGTTTATTTATTCATTCATTTTAATTGAAGCAAAATAAGTTATCCAACACCTATCACGAATGTAGAAAACTAATTGCCCCCTGAAACCTAAAATCTGGTTGTGCCACCTTTAGCAGCAATAACTGCAACAAAATGCTTCCAATAACTAGAGATCAGTCTTTCACTTAGTTTTACGACTAGGACTTACTCCTATGCTTTGGATCATTGTCTTGCTGCATAATCCAGTTGCACTTGAGTTTCAAATTACAGAGTGAAGAACGGACATTCTCCTTTAGGATTTTCTGGTAGAGCGCAGAATTCATGTTTCCTTCAATTATAGCAAGTTGCCAGGCCCTGAAGCAACAAAGCATTCCCACACCATCACACTTCCACCACTATGCTTGACCATAAGTATTATGTTCTTTTTGTGGAATTCTGCATAGGGTGTACGCCAGATATAACGGGGCCCCTGTCTTCCAAACAGTTCTATTTTCGACTCCTCAATCCACAGAACACTCTCCCAAAAGGTTTGAGGAGCAAAGGGGTGTTTTGGCAAAATTCAGATGAGCCTTAATGTTCTTCTGGCGGTGGTTTTTACCTTGCCACTCTTCCATGGATGCCATTTTTGCCCAGTGTCTTTCTGATAGTGTAGTCATGAACAGTGACCTTTATTGATCCAAGAGAGGCCTGTAGTTCCTTTGATGTTGTTCTTGGCTCTTTTGTGAATTCCTGGATGAGTAATTGCTGTGCTCTTGGAGGAATTGTGGAAGGTTGGCCACTTCTGGGAAGTTTCACTGTTGTGCAGAGTTTTTCCATTTGGAGATAATCGCTCTCACTGTTGTTCTTTGGAGTCTCAGAGCATTTGAAATAGCTTTGTAACCCTTCACAGACTGATTCTATTTCAATCACCTTCTTCTTCATAATTTCTGGAATTACTTTTGACTTTGGCATAGTGTGTTACTGGGTAAGACCTTTGAACTAACTTCATGCTATTGAAAAAGTTCTATTTAAGTACTGATTTGATTAAAAAGGGTTTGCAATAATAAGGGTTGGTTGAACCCCATTACAAACGCAGTTTCATATTGTCACGATTTCCCCTTGAGACAGCGCTGCAGCTTGCAGCGTGCTTGGAAAGCCAGAATGCGCACAAGTGCACGAGCCAGGTGTGCGAGCGCTCAGCGGCACATGCTTTTCGATTGTTGATGACTGACTTTGTTTACTATTGACACGTGTGTTTGTTTTGATTGTGTTCTGTCTCCACCCCCGTTTAGTCATTGGTTGTTGTCCAAAGGTATGTCTCCATTGGTATTTACCCATGATTACGTGTGTGATATAAACCCCTCGTTCCCTGTGCACTTTGTGCAGTATTGAGTATAGCTCTTTACCTAGCTCTCGTTTCTTGTTACCTCGATTCATGTTTCATGTTTATGACCTTGTTTCTCATTTCCTTGTTTTGATTCCCGTCTAGCCCAATTAGTGCCTGTTTTCCAATCGCCTGACCCATTGGCTGTTTTTGCAACATCTCTGTATCACAATTTGGATTTGTCTGCCTGCCTCCTTAATAAAACGTCTTTATCTGTATTTGCATCCGTACTCTACTCCATTAGATCCCGGATCGTTACAAAATACTGCACCCAACATGGATGCAGCAGGAAGACGGAGGAGACGTCACACAAAGAAAACCAAGCAAACCATCCCAGCTGTGAATTCGATCCAGTTTCCGCAGTGGAGGAGAACCGGTCTCCCGGAGCTGTTTGATGGTTTGTCAGGTGATGCTGAATTTTTTCTTGGGGACTGCCAGATATACTTTTCCAGCCTAACAGACCCCAAGCCCGACGAGAAGTAATAGCTAGGGTTCCTGTTGTCCCGGTTTTGCCACCCAACACGCCAGTGGGCACAGCGTTTAGCAGCCATTTGATCCTGGGGACTGGAGAGTGTCAATCTGTTTGTGGGACTTGTCATGAGGGTGTATGGCAGCCCAGAATCCTGGGCAGTCTTTGAGGATCTTGTGGGGGAGCCATGCCTCAGAGATGAACCGGACATGCCGTTTACTACATATTATCAGCAGACTAACATGGTGACCCCAGAGCTCCAGCTCGAGACCTACAAGGTGGTCTCACCTGCTGAGCTCCAGCCAGAGGTCAACGTGGTGAACTCGGCACCAGAGCTCGAACCTAAGACCCATGAAGTGGTCTCACCTGCCGAGCTCCAGCCAGAGGTCAACGTGGCGACCTCAGAGCTCCAGCTTGAGACCCACGAGGAGGTCTCACCTGCTGAGCTCCAGCCAGAGGGCAACGTGGCGACCTCAGAGCTCCAGCTTGAGACCCACGAGGAGGTCTCACCTGCTGAGCTCCAGCCAGAGGGCAACGTGGCGACCTCAGAGCTCCAGCTTGAAACCCATGAGGTGGTCTCAGCTCCAGAGCTGCAGCATAAAGTCAAGTTCCTGCTAGAGGTCAATAAGGTGACCTCCCAAGCCATGTTCATGTCCGAGATTGAAGAGGCAACCTCTCAACCCAATTTCCTGTCTGAGGTCAATGAGGTGACCTCCGAAGCCATGTTCCTGTTCAAGGTCAAAGAGAAGGCCTCTCAAGACATATTCCTGTCCGAAGTCAAAAGGAGGGCCTCTCACACCAAGTTCCTGTCTGAGGTCGAAGAGGCAGCCTTTCACGCCAAGTTCCTGTCCAAGATCGAGGAGACAGCCTCCCAAGACACGTTTCTATCTGAGGTCAACGAGGCTCCCTCCCATGCCAAGTGCCAGCTAAAAGTCGACGAGGTGACCTCCCACACCAAGTTCCAGTCTGTGATCAACGATGTGACCTTCCACACCACGTTCCAGTCTGACAGTCTGATTCTTAATACTTTGTGTTGTTATCTGGATAATCAACTGTTTTTATGTTTTGTGATGTTCATGAGTGCCTTGTTTGTCCTGAGTAGTTAAATTGCCCACTGTTCTTCAGAAAACTTCTCCAGGTCCTGCACATTCATTGCTTTTCCAGCATATTCACACTGAGGAATACTGAGGGACTCGTACGCAGCTATTACAAAAGGCGCAAACATTCACTGGTGCTCAAGAAGGCAAAACGATACATTAAAAGCCAGGAGGGTGTAAACTTTTGAACAGGATGATTGGTGTAAACTGTTATTATTTTTGTTTCATTATATGTTTTCTATATTCTGTTCACCTGGAACTATGATCTCTGGTCATATATAAAAGGTGTACGGTCCTGAAGCAGATATCATGACTGATAGCCATTCAGGGCTGTTGTAACAGAATAAGTGCTTCTGTGAATGTGAGGGGGTGTATCGCCATGAGACATCTCACTGATGGTACTCATGTAACTAATACTCATCACAACATTCACAATAGTACAACACTGATGCAATAGTAATAATAATCCAAAAATATAACTATGAATGCAGGACTTTAACTTGTTTGTGCAATGTTGTATTATAATATAACATTGAAAGTGGGGGATAGAGATTAGTTTGTGGTGCAGGGTGGCATGAATTTGGAGCTGGGACAGGGAGATGTGAGATGTGTGTCTGGCCAATAACCCCCTTTCTGCTGTTGAGCACCTCCTTTTGGGCAAAGGGGACAGGTGGTGATGAAATGGCCTGACTGGCCACAGTAGATGCATGCCCCAACCTAGAACCGGCAGTTGCCCTTGGCCAAGGTGAGCTGGGCCTGACCTATCTGCATGGGTTCTTCTGCTAAGAAGGGTGGACTGGAAGGGACTCGAGGACTGGGCAGAGGCTCCTCGGCCAGGTTGATTGACAAGTGGGGCGGCATACGAGGGCTTGGGATCGGCCGGCCCTCTCTCGGTGATGCTCTCACTGGCGGTTATCCTTCCGGATGGTGAGGGAAATCAGTGTGTCAAGAGAGTCTGATTCATCTTTCACGGCCAGCTCATCCTTCAACTGCTCGCTCAGCCCATTCAGGAACACTCCCTGGAGTACTTCCTCCTTCACCCCAGACTCACCGGCCAGGACATGGAACTCCACTAAATACTCCGTCACACTGTGGGGCCCCTGGTGGAGGAAAAACAGATGCTTGCCAGCCTCCCTCCATTGGACTTGGTGGTCAAAAAACCCCCGAAGCTCATCAGTGAAGGAGGAGACAGAGGGCCCCAAAACTGGCTGCCTATCCCACACAGTGGTGGCCGAGGTTAGGGTATCCCCCCTTAGAAGCTTCATGATGTAGGCCATCTTGGCTTCTTCTGTGGCATGGATAAGGGGACACTGGGAGAACATGAGGGAACACTGATGTAGGGAGGCCTTGCATCTCCCTAGGTCACCTGCATAGGCTTCTGGGTCTGGGACATGTGCCTCACTCCGTGGTGGACTGGGAGAGGGAGCAAGAATGGTTACCGGGGTAGACTGAGTGGGTTGGGGGCCAGAAGATGTCTGGGCCAGTTGGGGAAGGACACGGTTGAGTTGCTCAGTGAGGAGCCCAATCTGGTGTGCCATGGCTTTGTGGCTTTGTGGCACGAAGTTGTTGCTCATGCTGGCCCAAGAGAGCACCTTGATGGAACAAGGCTGATGGCCATGGGGTTGGTTTTGCTGGGTCCATGATGGCCAGATTGTTTTGTGTTGGACACAAAGACGGGGACCCAAATGCAGAACACCGACACAATGACTAAAGGTTAACAGGATTTACTGACTGATGCAGGTTGGGGTGCAGGTTGGGGTGTGTAGGAAGGATTGTGATAATGTGTAGCCGGGGTCGGGCTTTCCTAAACTCTGGCCCTAATCACTGACGTTTTCCGGGATTTCCTAAAAGGTTTTGTCTTTGTCTACCTGGACGACATACTGATCTTCTCTCGCACTCCTGCTGAGCACATCCTTCACGTCTGTCAGGTCCTTCAGAGACTGCTTGAGAACTGTCTGTTTACCAAAGCTGAGAAGTGCGAATTCCATGTCAACTCGGTTAGGTTCCTGGGGTTCCTCATTGAGATTGGGTGGGTGAGGGCTGACCCCAAGAAGATCCGGGCTATCATCAGGTGGCCCAGACATGATGACACCGTGAACTAGTGGTAGAAATTAACAGACCACAGGAATCGTTGAAGTTTCTGCAAACTCACCCCAAGAGCTTCTTAAGGCATAGAAATGAATTGTTTGATTACCTCAAGCCAATTGAGCATGCCTTTCATTACTGAAGACAAAACTAAAGGCAGACAGACCCACAAACAAGTAGCAACTGAAGGTGGCTGCAGTAAAGGCCTGGCAAAGCATCTCAAGGGAGGAAACAGCATTTGATGATGTCCACAGGTTTCAGACTTCAGGCAATCATTGACTGCACAAAAAAATTGCATTCAGGTATTAAATATAAACCTAATATTTATAATTATGTTAGTTTGTCTAATTAAAAAATGTAAAAAAAAAATAAAATAAAAAAATGACTAATTCCTAATGAGTTAATGCAATCTTTTTGTTAAAATTAAATTGAATTAAAGATGAAAGTCTACACTTCAATCACATCTTGACTGCTACATTTCAAATTTATTGCTGTGGTGTACAGAGGCAAAACGATGCAAATTTTGTGATTGTCCAAATACTTATGGACGTTACTGAAAAAATGCAGATGGAATTCAAACCAAGAGAAAAAACTTTCATGTACACATGCCTACATACTTCATATGGGTTCTTTATTTTCTTTTGTGAAATTGGAAACAGATGTTTTAAAACAATCACAGTTATATGCATGAAGGGACATGGAGACTAAATCCTACCTGTAACTGGTAAGACATTATATATTTAAAATGCCAAAAACAGGAAACTGAGAAAATTGGAGACTTGGAAGTTACTGTTACCACAAATTAAACAGTAATCAGATTGCACATGCTTTTGCAAAAAAGTCAATAATAGTACACCATTGTCGTTCAGTGTTCTCCTGATTGTGGACGCATGAACATTAACATTAGTTAATGTGAGAGAGGCCTTTGGTTGCTTAGAAGTTACCCTGGGTTCTCTTGTGACCCTGTGGACTATTACACATCTTTGAGATCTTTGTTGATCGACCACTCCTGGGGAGGGTAACAATGGTTGTGTTACGCCACGGCCAGCAGATGGCACTGCGGCACGGCTTCTGACTGGTCACGTGACTCTTTTGTTTTCGTTTGCTTCCTGCTTGGACATTAATTTAAGTCTGATCATGTCTCTGATTTGCCCCAGGTGTCCATGTTTTGGTTTGATTATGTTGATTATTTAAACCCCTCCGTGACTGCGCACTGGGCACAGTATTACTTGGTTTACATTTGTTATGTCGAGGAGGTATGACGGTATGTGCTAACATGTAACATGCTAGCGGTCGTAGCTAGATGTCCTGAGTTTAAGTATAGTCAGTAGAGACCGCGCTCCCTGTGTTTTGTTTGTCTGCTAATTAATAAAGACTTTGACCTGCACCTGCATCCTCCTCCAGTCCCGATACGTTTCGTAACAGGTTGTGAATTCCCTCCATTTACTCCAATCTGTCTGACTGTGGATTGGTGGAGTCCAAAGAAATTAGAGATGGTTTTGTAACCTTTTCTAGCCTGATGAGCAACAACAACTCTTTTTCGGAGGTCCTCAGAAATCTCCTTTGTTCATGCCATCATACACTTCCACAAAAATGTGTTGTAAAGATCAGACTCTGATAGATCCCTGTTCTTTAAATAAAACAGGGCACTCACTCACACCTGATTGTCATCCCATTATTTGAAAACACCTGACTCTAACTGCATCTTTAAATTAATTGCTAATCCTAGAGGTTGACATACTTTTGCCACTCACAGATATGGAATATTGGATCATTTTCTATAAATAAATGACCAAGTATAATATTTTTTTTTCCTCATTTGTTAAACTGGGTTCTCTTTGTCTACTTTTAGGACTTGTGTGAAAATCTGATGTTTTAAAGTGTGTCATATTTATGCAGCTACATACATACAGTATGTCACAAAAGTGAGTACACCCCTCACATTTTTGTAAATATTTGATTGAATCTTTTCATGTGACAACACTGAAGAAATGACACTTTGCTACAATGTAAAGTAAGTGTACAGCTTGTATAACAGTGTAAATTTGCTGTCCCCTCAAAATAACTCAACACACAGCCATTAATGTCTAAACTGCTGGCAACAAAAGTGAGTACACCCCTAAGTGAAAATGTCCAAATTGGGGCAAAAGTGTCAATATTTTGTATGGCCACCATTATTTTCCAGCACTGCCTTAACCCTCTTGGGCATGGAGTTCACCAGCGCTTCACAGGTTGCCACTGGAGTCCTCTTCCACTCCTCCATGATGACATCACGGAGCTGGTGGATGTTCGAGACCTTGTGCTCCTCCACCTTCCATTTGAGGATGCCCCACAGATGCTCAATAGGGTTTAGGTCTGGAGACATGCTTGGCCAGTCCATCACCTTCACCCTCAGCTTCTTTAGCAAGGCAGTGGTTGTCTTGGAGGTGTGTTTGGGGTTGTTATCATGCTGGAATACTGCCCTGCGGCCCAGTCTCTGCTTCAGTATGTCACAGTACATGTTGGCATTCATGGTTCACTCAATGAACTGTAGGTCCCCAGTACCGGCAGCACTCATGCAGCCCCAGACCATGACACTCCCACCACCATGTTTGACTGTAGGCAAGACACACTTGTCTTTGTACTCCTCACCTGGTTGCCACCACACACGCTTGATACCATCTGAACCAAATAAGTTTACCTTGATCTCATCAGACCACAGGACATGGGTCCAGTAATCCATGTCCTTAGTCTGCTTGTCTTCAGCAAACAGTTTGTGGGCTTTCTTGTGCATCATCTTTAGAAGAGGCTTCCTTCTGGGACGACAGCCATGCAGACCAATTTGTTGCATGGTCTGAGCACTGACAGGCTGACCCCCACCCTTTCAACCTCTGCAGCAATGCTGGAAGAACGTCTTTTTCCCAAAGACAACCTCTGGATATGACGCTGAGCACGTGCACTCAACTTCTTTGGTCGACCATGACGAGGTCTGTTCTGAGTGGAACCTGCCCTGTTAAACCACTGTATGGTCTTGGCCACCATGCTGCAGCTCAGTGTCAGGGTCTTGGCAATCTTCTTATAGCCTAGGCCATCTTTATGTAGAGCAACAGTTCTTTTTTTCCAGATCCTCAGAGAGTTCTTTGCCATGAGGTGCCCTGTTGAACTTCCAGTGACCACTATGAGGGAGTGTGAGAGCGATGACACCAAATTTAACACACCTGCTCCCCATTCACACCTGAGACCATGTAACACTAACAAGTTACATGACACCGGGAAGGGGAAAATAGCTAATTGGGCCCAATTTGGACATTTTCATTTAGGGGTGTACTCACTTTTGTTGCCAGCGGTTTAGACATTAATGGCTGTGTGTTGAGTTATTTTGAAGGGACAGCAAATTTACACTGTTACACAAGCTGTACACTCACTACTTTACATTGTAGCAAAGTGTCATTTCTTCAGTGTTGTCACATGAAAAGATATAATCAAATATTTACAAAAATGTGAGAGGTGTACTCACTTTTGTGAGATACTGTATGAGTAACGCGATCTTGCTATGCCTCTGGGCATAAGGGCTCATTCCACTAGGGGTGTTGCCTCCTCAAAGGCTTTGTTCAAAGGGATACCCTTTCAGGATGTGTGTGCTATGCCGCACACATTCATTTGATATTACAGCATGGATATACATTCCACCACCCAGTGTCTTGCAATGGCCCTTGGGCTAGGATCTTTTTGTACAGGCCATTTCATGCTGCTTTCGTTTTTAAAATATTAGGCATTTAATTTTGGTGATTTTTTGGTGACGTCACCAGCCCCACACATGCTCCAAGTTCATTCAAAATAGTCTCAATCGTTTGTGCTTCGTTTGTGCTGGTTTGTGAAGTAACACGGTAAAATCCAAACGACAAATCACATTAAATAGTCGCATTCACGTAATCGTTACTGAATCCACTGTGCGTTTTCAACTTTTAAGGGACACAGTGGATCACAGGATGTATGAAATGTAACACGAACTCCAAGGTAAGTGTTTTTACTTGTTACTGTATATGTTGTTATGAGAATAACAGTCATAATATTAACATTGTCATAAATAAATACACGCACCATAATCTGTTTGCTGTACCTCTATTTATACATACATAGGCCCTGTGTGTATGTGTATATATATATATATATATATATATATATATATATATATATATATATATATATAAAATGTATGTATGTATGTATGTATGTTTGTATGTATATGGAAACTTAATGACTTAAATGACTCAATGAATTAAGATTTAAGCCAAAATGATTTTACTTGTGAAATTGAATTACTGTGAACTATCAAACGTCCTTTGACGCAAATAATGGACCTTTAAAAACTTAAACATAAAAACACTCAATCTTAAACACTTAAACAAGCCACTATCTGTCTTCAAACCAAGACTTGAGTGCAAACACCATCAAGCCCGACTTCCAGAAAAGCAGAGACGACTTCTCCAAGCAGGAGTAGGAAAACAAGGGTGTGTGGCCTAGAACAAAAATACTTGAATTTGTGAAAGTAAATTTAAACAATGCATTCAGTCTTTTGTGTATAACACAGCATGTGGGAATATTTTGGTTTTTTTTTCTGACATTCCTGTCACTCCACTTCTCAGGTCATCATACATCTCCCAGACACATGGAGACCTCCTGCAGTAGGCCACATAATGCCCAAGAGCATCCTGGGTTAAGCTTCCTCTGAAAGCAATGACTTTCAAAGCACTTTTCCTGAGGTAAAGACTGTCTTGAATGCAGATGGACACTGTGACCGACTTTTTATGAACAGAGGACTGTGAAAATTGAATCCCTGTCGACTGCTGGTTTCTTGGGCATCTGGCATAAGCAAAACATAATTACCCACTGAAATAATCCTGATGCAAAAAATGTCATATACAGTATAAAATTGTCATATACAGTATGAAAATTGTTTATGTATTACTGTATTTGCCAGAATACAAGGAAAATATAATCTAGTAATAATATATAAGGATATTATAACTTGTATTAGGACCAATATGGTAATGTTGGCCCCTAGATGCACAACGTATTTAAAAAAAACTAACATGGGTACCATGTGTAGCTGTAATTAGCATTTCATAGCTCCATTAGCCATATTAGTATTAGCAGTGAGTTTTTTGTTCAATAAACATTGACAATCTTAGTGTTCTTGAATGTTTTCCCATTATGATTGAAGTTAACTAATAATATTCTAACTGACAGTGTTAAAAAATTGTACTTACACTGGCCAGAATTTTGATTTAGTAACTGTGTCGACTTTTCCTATACTAACAACACTAATTTCCACAAGAGCATCTTGAACAGAAGTGTCACACCTAGTGGTGGCAGTGAAGTGTAGCAGATGATACTCCTTGTAAATAAATGAAAAGTTTAATCATGAGAGACTAGTGAATGAAGTAAAGAGAATTGTTTATTGAACAAATGATGATATAATTTGTCTTGAAAAAGTCTTCGGCAGTTCGACTCTAAAAGTGTGCTCACACCGAGGAGATTTGCGCCTATAATTCTGTCTAATATTTTAAAAACGGAAGCAGCACAAATGAAACTTTTATCGGCACAAACCAGCACAAATGAAGCACAAACACACAAGCCTATTTGGCGTGAACTTGGAGCATGTGTGGGGCTGGTGACGTCACCGCAACATAATTAAATGCCTAATATTTTAACAACGGAAGCAGCACAAACGAAACTTTTTACGGCACAAACCAGCACAAACGAAGCAAGAACGATTGAGAATATTTTGGGTTAATTTGGAGCATGTAGGGGGGCTGGGTGACCCCAGAATGACCTATAAATATTCTTTTAATATCTCCAGAACCGAAGCAGTACTAACAAAATTTTTTATGCCACAAACCAGCACAAACGAAGCACAAATGATTGAGAATATTTTGAATGAACTTGGAGCATGTGTGGGGCTGGTGACGTCACTGCACCAAAATTAAATGCCTAATATATTAAAAACGGAAGCAGCACAAACGAAAATTTTTACGCACAAACCAGCACAAACGAAGCACGAACGATTGAGAATATTTTGCTGACGTTTCGCGTTGGTGGGGGGCCAACTTCAAGCAGGTCAAGGAATTGTCTGTAGACCTCTGAGACAGGATTGTATCGAGGCACAGATCTGGGGAAGGGTACAGAAACATTTCTGCAGCATTGAAGGTCCCAATGAGCACAGTACATCCATAAATGGAAGAAGTTTGGAACCACCAGGACTCTTCCTAGAGCTGGCTCCACGGCCAAACTGAGCGATCGGGGGGAGAAGGGCCTTAGTCAGGGAGGTGACCAAAAACCCGATGGTCACTCTGACAGAGCTCCAGCATGTCTCTGTGGAGAGTGGAGAACCTTCCAGAAGAACAACCATCTCTGCAGAACTCCACCAATCTCCACCAAGTGGCTACAGGACAATTCTGTGAATGTCCTTGAGTGGCCCAGCCAGAGCCCAGACTTGAACCCGATTGAACATCTCTGGAGAGATCTGAAAATGGCTGTGCACCGACGCTCCCCATCCAACCTGATGGAGCTTGAGAGGTCCTGCAATGAATGGGAGAAACTGCCCAAAAATAGGTGTGCCAAGCTTGTAGCATCATACACAAAAAGACTTGAGGCTGTAATTAGTGCCAAAGGTGCTTCAACAAAGTATTGAGCAAAGGCTGTGAATACTTATGTACATGTGCTTTTTTGTTTTTTATTTGTAATAAATTTGCAAAGATTTCAAATAAACTTCTTTCATGTTGTCATTATAGGGTATTGTTTGTAGAATTTTGAGGAAAATAATGAATTTAATTCATTTTGGAATAAGGCTGTAACATAACAAAATGTGGAAAAAGTGAAGCACTGTGAATATTTTCCGGATGCAACGTACCTCTCTTGTGGAATCAATGCAGTGTCAGTCAGCTCATTAACTGTAAGGAAGTGTGAATGCACTTCATATCATACTTGTGGCCCATCATGCACTTTTCTCATTTACCATGCACTCTCATTCATGTGGTATACATTTTAGTTCAGAATGCAGGCCAACATTTGAAATGCTACTGCTGTTTATATTCCAGTTTAATTTAGTTTGGACTTGACTTTCATTAATGTACATATGTAAACAACCATAAAGTTATGTGTAGACAACTATAACAAAGTGTGCTGTTTTCCATACTGTTTTTCCAACTGTATTCTCTGATTCTGTTTACTTCTCTGACTCCTTCAGGTGTACTGTATATCAGTTTGTTAATTTGAGCGTTATGATACATTATGTGAAAGATGTAAGTATTGTATGACATGAGTAGCTCTCAGCCACTTAATTTTTTTTTTAAATAGCTCTCAAATTAAAAAAAGGTTGGAGACCCCTGCCTTAGAGTCTATAGAAACAAATGATAGTGTTGTTTAATGCAGAGGAAAGAGATGTATACAGCTTTTTACACATTATTCAGGAAGGTAGAGCCCCAGGTTCAGGGTTGGTGACCATTGAGCTAAAACAGGGGGGTGTGGGTGCAGGTTTTCATTCCAGTCAAGCAGGAGACACACCCGATTCCATCTGTTTAATCAGTTGATCTTGGCTTTCAGTAGACTCAGGTGTGGCTTCTGCTTGGTTGGAATGAAAACCTGCACCCACAATGTCCCTTTCCAGATAAGACTGAACACCACTGCACAGCAAAATCACCAATGTTGATTTAACACCCACAGAGTTGAATTCACACCCTTCAGTGTTTATATGAGTCCACTGGACTCATATAAACACTCTGGGTATTAATTCAACAATAGGGATTTTACTGTGTGCTCTAAAACATATTCGTAACTTACTAATTAGTAACACTGGAAGGGAAAAGGAATACAAATATTAGAGCAGATTTTCTACAAACTAGAGCTTGCACAGCTGACTGTTTTTGGCTTTATAATCAAAATACAGTGTGTGTGTGTGTGCGCGCACGCACTGTCTGCAAAGTGTTTCACAGAGTGAAGCTAGGGAGGTGAAGTGTTATAAATAGCCTAGCTAGCTATTATTAAACTTGATTATTCATGGTAGCATCAAAGGATTGTCACACCAAGATTCATTTTTCACTAGCTGGTCTCACCATTTTAGTAAATAGCTGAGTAAATTTACTGAGTGACACAACAGTGGCATATGTGAGATTTTAGCACAACATAAATCAGTTCTGAATAAAGGCTGATTGTAACAAACTGAAAAGTCTGGCAAGGAGGAGCCAGGAACATAAAATTTAATAATAAACAGAATTGAAACAGAACATAAACCACAAACGGAACACAAAATGTACGTGCGTCTCTCCCCCTCATTGGCGCTTCCAGCCTCTCCTTTATCGCTCTCTCTCCCACTGATTAGCCAAATCAGTACCAGCTGTGCATCCTCACAGTCTGGCTTCTCCCTCCTCCTCCACCCACTGATATAAAATAATTATTAGCATTCCTCAGCCATTACTTAATTAAAAATATTTTAATTATAAAAAGTATACACATTCCTGTTAAAATTGCAGGGTTTTGTTATGTCAAAAAAATTAAACCAAGATAAATCATGTCAGATCTTTTAATTGATATAGCAACCAAATTCAAGTGAAAAACAAATAGTTTTAGTGAAAAAAAAAGAAAAAGAAAGAAACTTATGTAAAAACTAGATAGGTTAAGTTCGTCACGACAAACTTTGATGTTGGCTTGAGGCAACAAGGCAGTCTGAAAGTTTAAAATAGTTTGAAATCTGATGGTAATGTGCAGTCTTAAGAAAGAAAGAGAGACTAAGAAATAGGGTGCCAATACTTATAGAGTATAGATAGCATGATCAGTCTGAAAAGCTCAAGCCGTTATAACAGTCAGAAATTTTTTATGGAAGTCAATGGGAATTTTGGCCACTTTGATAACAGGGAAATCTGTAATTCTGATCAGTTAGAAAAGATACAGCATTGAAGTCAGAATAGGCTGAAGGTCTGCACCCGGTTTGGTGGCTGTAGCTTGAAAGCTCTGGGAGGAGTGCAATATTGCTTTTATACAACAGTTTTATTAGAAATTTATATAGAGTAACTGACATTTCAGACACAGTATGGCCAAATAATTTGTTTATTTCGCTTCACCAACAGAAGTAAATCCCAAAAAACCACACTCATTGAAAGCCAATCGACTAGCTGACCAGCTAGCTAACAATGATTTGTGAATTCCCATTAAAGATGTTCCCTTTCAAAGGGAACTTCAACGTTGCATTTAGCATAACAGTATGGGAAGTGCCCATGTGCGCGTGACCAATATCTAAAGCTTGTGTAAAATCATGCCTCTACTTATAGGCCTGCCATGATCAGGTGACGTGGCAATTAAGCGCGTCACATGATATATATATGGTACCTGTGAACCACGCCGCCAGCCTTATTATCTTCAGCGAGACTACATGTGTGTTGTTTATGTGACAAAAAACGCTTCATTTCTACTCTATATTTTCTCAAAATCTCTAAACTTTTCTATCCCTTTTTTAGAAAAAAAGAAAAGAAAAGAGAAGGATATAATGAGCAAGTTATTTTGCTCTCGACTTGCTCTCTTCTCGTCCGAAGGGAGTCGGTTTTCAGAGCCTCGCGGATCTGGGGTCTAAGGTCGTGGGGTTCTCGTATGGATTTGGAAGAGGAGCCAGAAACGAGCGCTGCTCTATCTCTTGCTCTATCTTCCGGGGCCGGCTCTCCGTCTGACTTTGGAGCTCGCATCACGACTCCTCCTTCCCCTATGGAAAGCCAAAACACCCTCACTGAGTCCAAGGAGTCGGTAGAGGGTGCCATTGCACCAAAAACCGAAGCAGCTCTCAAGCATATAAAGAACTGCTTGAGGAGATTACTAGGGCAGTTGAAAAGTTGAATATAGACTGGCCTGGGGAAGAGGAAGTGGCTCGTAGCAGGCTGGATGAGCGCTTCCTCTCCAGTGAAAATAAATATAAAGCTCCCTCACACCCCAGAAAACTCCCCAATTCTCCAGAAGTGCATGATGAGATATCACGCTTCTGGAGAACACCATACACTAGCCGTGTTTATAACCCACGACGTCTGATTACTCAGCCTTCATGGGGAGTGAGCAGCACGGCTATGTAGCGATGCCAAAGGTGGAGGAGGCTCTTGCGAGCCACCTCTCTCCATCAACGGCAGGTAATTTAGGGAGGCCTTCTTTACCTTCTAAGCCATGTAAGGCCACCTCGGCGTTGGTGGGCAAAACCTATGCGGCAGTGGGTCTTGCTTGTGGGTCACTGCATACAATGGCAGTGTTGCAGGCCCACATAGCAGACCTGCTGAGTGAGCTCGATACTGGGGAGGGAATTGGGCCCGAGGCAGTGGCAGAGCTGCGCCACGCCACAGATTTATCTCTCCGGATGACCAAACACACGGCCCGTCATATCGGCCGTTCAATGGGTAGCCTGGTTGTGGTGGAGAGGCACCTATGGCTCAACCTCTCAGGGATGGGGGACAAAGATAAGGTCCCCTTGCTGAACGCCCCTGTTAAACCTTACGTCCTGTTTGGCGGCGCGGTTAGTGCCATCGCCCGACGCGGGCCAGCGCTAGTGCGAAGGAGGCACAGAAGGCGAGTGTGGACCTGGCGGCCACAGCCACAGCCTGCTAAGAGGCCTGATCTAAGAATGGTCATAAAAGCAAAGCAGGCAAGGAAGGAACAGTCCTGATGGGCCACGGAGGGACGTATCAGCGGACATGAGGTTGTTAGGGCAGATAGCCCCCAATGCTACTGTAGGGCCTGCCCTGGCCAAAGCCATCCCATGTTTTCAGCCTTCTCTGGTCAGCGAGCTGTCACAGTGTGACGGAAATCTGATGCTTTTCCTCCAACAAAATGTGGAAAAGCTAACATCACTGAAAGACCATTTGGCAGCATGGAAACTACTGCCAAATGTGTCTCCATGGGTTCTGTCTACCATAGAAAAGGGTTACCGGGTCCAGTTCAGAGCTCGACCCCCCGGTTCAGAGGTGTGCTCACCACAGTTGTCAGCACACAGCAGAGCCCAGTGTTAATGCAGGAAGTAAGTTCCCTTTTGGACAAAGGGACCATAGAACATGTACCCCATTCCCTAAGGGAGGGAGGTTTTTACAGCCGTTATTTCCTGGTCCACAAAAAAGATGGGAGTATGCGGCCAATTTTAGATCTGCGTCATCTGAACCATACTCTTCGGACATACAGGTTCAAGATGCTGACGCTCAAACTTATCGTGCCATAGATTCACTTCGAGGACTGGTTTGTGACGATAGATCTGAAAGATGCATATTTCCACATAGGAATATCGCCCAGTCACAGGAAGTTCCTGAGGTTTGCGTTTGGAGACAACACATACCAATTTCAGGTTCTTCCCTTCAGGCTAGCTTTATCCCCTCGCACCTTCACAAAGTGCATGGATGCTGCTCTGGCTCCCTTGCGACTCAAGGGTATCCGTGTACTAAACTACCTGGACGACTGGTTAATTCTAGCACGATCCAGGAAACAGGCGGTTCAACATCAAGATGTTGTTCTCACCCAAATAAGGAGCTTGGGGCTCAGGTGGAACCTCAAGAAAAGTATGCTTTCTCCAGTGCAGAGGACAACTTTTCTAGGGGTTATATGGGATTCTACTACGATGAGGGTGTTTCTATCCCCAACACGCGTAGGATCGATCGTATCAACTTTGAGCAAGATAAAGCTAGGTCTGGGCATCCCCTCTAGTCTCTATGAGAGACTGTTGGGCCTTATGGCAGCAGCAGCCAACGTCATACCTTTGGGCCTATTGCACATGAGACCATTTCAGTGGTGGATGAAAAGTCGGGGGTTTCATCTGAGGATGAAACCTCTGAGATTAATCAGTGTCATGCAGCGATGCCTGCGTGCTCTGAGTGTTTGGAGGTGCCCGGAGTTTCTAGCCTCGGGTCACACTCTAGGGGCGTCTCCTTACCG
Source organism: Ictalurus furcatus (assembly GCF_023375685.1). Lineage (NCBI taxonomy): Eukaryota > Metazoa > Chordata > Actinopteri > Siluriformes > Ictaluridae > Ictalurus > Ictalurus furcatus. Next base: position 10,975,401 of record NC_071274.1, read on the forward strand.
CAAGATGGTAATGACAGACGCGTCCCTCACGGGCTGGGGTGCAGTCTTAAATGGCTGTTCAGCTCACAGTCTTTGGAGCGGCCCTCATCTGGAGTGGCATATAAATTGCCTAGAGATGCGGGCCGTATTGCTAGCACTGAAATTCTTTCATCCTCACTTGAGAGGTCACCATGTGCTAGTTGTGTCAGACAACACAGTGGTGGTCTCATATATCAACCACCATGGAGGGTTACGTTCACGCCCCCTGTTCAGGCAGGCACAACTAATCCTTCTCTGGGCTGAGGGAAAGTTCTTGTCAGCGAGTGCAATGTACATTTCGGGCAGCCGGAATGTAGGGGCAGACATCCTGTCGAGGCAGGGGCTGAGGCCCGGGGTTGGAGGTTCCATCCACAAGTGGTGGAGTCCATATGGCGGAGGTTCAGACAAACGGAAGTGGATGTGTTCGCCTCCAAGGAGACAACATATTGCTCGCTGTGGTTCACCCTCACTCCTCCTGCACCATTGGGTCTGGACGCCATGGTGCACACGTGGCCAAGGTCACGTCTATATGCTTTTCCCCCGATCGCTTTGCTCCCACAAGTTCTAGCGAGAGTTTGCCTTGACCGTCTACGTCTACTGCTAGTAGCACCTTATTGGCCAGCTCAAATATGGTTCTCGGAGATCATTTCCCTGCTCGACGGTACTCCTTGGGAGATTCCCATCCGCAGGGATCTACTGTCTCAAGCCAGAGGGACTATGGAAACTGTGGGTCTGGCCCCTGAGGGGCACCAGCTCATAGATTCTGGTCTCACAACTGAGGTTGTGGAGACCATGTTAAACACTAGAGCACCATCCACAAGGAAATTGTATGCGCTCAAGTGTTGGCTTTTTGTCTTGTGGTGTGAGGAACGTCAGCTAGACCCAGTGAACTGTGCAATAGCTACAGTCCTGGAGTTCTTACAAGAACGTTTCTCAGCAGGGTTGGCTCCTTCTACAATCAGGGTTTATGTAGCCGCTGTTTCGGCCAGCCACGCCCCAGCTGATGGAGCCTCTGTGGGGCAACATCCTCTAACTTCAAGGTTCATGCATGGTGTCAGACTGCTGAGGCCCATCTGCAGGCCGCGCATACCTTTCTGGGACCTTTCTGTGGTCTTGGAAGGTCTGTCAGGGGCCCCATTTGAGCCCTTAGAGTCAGCCTCTGAGAAGCTTTTGACTCTAAAGGTAGCTCTTCTACTGGCCCTGACATCTCTCAAGCGAGTGGGAGATTTACAAGCTCTCTCTGTTGCCCCTTCCTGCCTTGACTTTGCCCCTGGATTAGCCAAGGCCTTCCTGTATCCTAGGTCGGATTATATTCCTAAAGTGCCTACATCGGCTGCCCACCCTGTGGTGTTGCAGGCTTTCTGCCCTCCTCCGCTCCTCACACCGGAACAAGAGAGGATGCACCTGCTGTGTCCAGTAAGGGCTCCCTGTACTTATGTCCACTGCTCCAGCCAGTGGCGTAAGTCAGAGCAGCTGCTGGTCTGCTTTGGCGGCGACAGTAAAGGTGATGCTATGTCCAATCAGCGCATCTCTAATTGGATAGTGGAAGCAATCTCTATGGCTTCCGAGGCGCACGGTCTCGCCATGCCTCTGGGCATAAGAGCTAATTCCACTAGGGCAGTCACCTCCTCGAAGGCTTTGTCCAAAGGGGTATCCTTGCAGGATGTGTGTGCTGCTGCAGGATGGTCTACGCCACGTCACCTGATCAGGGCAGGCCTATAAGTAGAGGCATGATTTTACACAAGCTTCAGATATCGGTCACACGCCCAACGGCGCTTCCCATACTGTTATGCTAAATGCAACGTCTCGTTCCCTTCTCAGAGAACAGGGTTACATGCGTAACCCCAACGTTTTTCTCTTTTTCTTTTGTCCCCTAAAACTTTTCTATTTGTTTTTCACCTAAATTTTCTTGGTTGCTGTATCACATTAAAGGTGGAAAAGATCTTAAATTATTTATCGTTGTTTGTTTTTTACATAACAAAATCTGGGTGTGTAGACTTTTTATACAACAGTTAGTTCTGGTCCACTAATTTGATGGGTTAAGCAGCATTCCAAGAGTGCTTATATTTCCTATAACCACACTGGAGCATTTCACTGTTTGTATCACTCCGCCACGTAAAATTACACTTCCTAGAACGACATGGGTACTACAGTAGTGTTCGCGACAACATCAGTGGACATGTCAAACAATATTTTTCAGGAATATAACTATTCACTTAAAATATGAAAGCTCATCAGATGAAGATGAAAATGAAGAAGGGATGGGAATGTACAAATTAATGTCAGCTAGCCGACGTGATATAAAGTGAGCATCTTTGGGATCTATTTCTGCTACCAGAACAAAAACAAACAGAACCTTTGGCCATAGTATGTATGAAATATCAGTTACTCAATATTAATTTCTTGTTAATATAGAATGGTTGTATAAACGCAATGCCGTATATGTAAGAGTTTTGGGATATTGCGATATTGCTTAATTATTACCACTGAAGCTAAGCTAAGGGAACAATGCAAAATGGGCTGTTGTATGCCCATGTTGTACATTTTAGGGTAAGATAATATTGCTTGGGGAACAGAAGTATTCCTGTACAGTATTGTGTTTTGTCTTGAGCATTCCACAAAGCATGGGCATCAGGGGAAATTTATGCGTGGAAAATCTCAATGTGTATCAAAAGAACAGTGATGTTACAGCATATGTGTAGTTCAGCCAGACCATAAATGCTGATTATTCAACATTAATCTGGTGTTTAGTGAGCCTTTTGGCAACATTTATGAAGCTTTAGGATCCATGAAATGTTATGAATTGCAGGCTGAATAATTCTCACTGGTTAAAATACTGTAGCTGAGGCTAGAAATATTGCCTTAGTGCAGAGGTCACAGCTTTTGTGTTAGACACACATGTGCCATGTAAACAGATCATTTGCATAAGCATGGACTCAATCACCATCTAGAAGTAGTCTATGAAAATCTACACATATACTTAATGAAGTAAATATCTGTTTGTTTAGACACACAGACAGAGACAAAAATCATATGCACAAATACTTCGTACACACATATACACACCAGCACACACACTGCTATGTGCATATAGACTCTTAGAGACTCATTTAGACTCTTAGAGACTCCTTTCTAGACTAACATATCTGTTTGTATGTGATTGTGTGTGCACTCACAACACAGACAATAACTAAAACTTGTGAGAGAGTATAGACTTTGTACACTTGAAATCAGAGCCCAGCTGCAGTTGCACAGTGCTTCACCAGTAGTTTCAAGCATTCAAGACTATTTTTTGGCTCCATCATCTATTAGCAAATGAAAACCAAAAAAGTATTTGTTCAATAAAATAAATAGTTTATAGGTTAACATCAATTCTAAATTATGCTTTCATATTGTAACAATTAGAATAATCATTCAATTATTCATAATCTTCTAATAATTATCTGGTTTATTAAATCCCAGTCATTAAAATGTTTTGCAGCAGGTCTCTGTCATTGGTTATTGGGCTTTGTGCGAGTGGGTAAATACAACCACTGCACAAATAAGCTCTGCTGTCGTGTGTGTTTTGTTCTGCCTGCTGTTTGAAACCAAGTTTATATACAGTACAAGTCAGAAGAGACACTCCCAAAGTTTTAGTGTGTCTGTGTTTGTCTGTGTTTGCTTCCCACCCTCGATACCCTTAACATTCTTCTGCAGTGTTTCTCTGTAGTTAAGAAACAAGATTGAAAACTGTTTTCTCAGTTTTCAATACTTATCTTAATATCTTAATACTTGACTGCCTTTATACTGTTGATGGTATGGTGCTGATACAATGCTATGGTGTTTTGTGATGCCATAGATGATGATGAAGATCCTTTCCAGCCAGTGACCTCAGATGAGACAGTGGCAGAGGGAGGTACAGTGACTCTGACATGCCGTGTGGCTGAGACTGATAATTCCTCCCTCCAGTGGTCCAACACTGCACAACAGACACTCTACTTTGGAGCTAAAAGAGGTAAGGCACACAGGGACTGGTGGGTGGAGAGAAATGCATGGATGGATGAGTGGTCAGATAAATGGAAGAATGGATGGGTAAACATAAGGACAAATGGATGGGTGTATGATTTTAACCCTCAAAGAAATTGTGGTGGACAGAAATATCCCAACTGAAGAAGAATGAGAAATAATGAACAAATAAATGAAGAAGGAAGACGAATAATAGATAGACAGGAAAATCTGCTCAGTGAAAGACCCAATACAAAATTAGAGGAGAGAAATACCTACATATACTTAACTCATTCTCACACACATTTAACTATGTTTTATGCACTCCTAAAATGGAGCAGTTAAAACACACACGCGTGTGCACGCACATCCACCCACCCACACACACACACTTATCTATGAATACACCAACTTTCTTAGAAAATATAAAATCCTTAAGGGTTCTTTGGTTGTCCTATAGGTTCTATAAAAGTTCCAAGTAGAACCAATTTTGGACCTTTAATCTGACAAAACCTTGAAGAACCCTTTTTCTGAGAGTGTGTGGAGGATGTCTCTGATTAAATTAAGTATATAATTAAATATATATATATATATATAAATTTACTGTGACTGTGCAACCCATTTCACTGGACAATCTCAAAAGAGCAGAGGATACAATTGTGCATTTTTGTCAGCATGAGTGCTTTGCTGAAGAATTTGAAACTTTGCAAATGGACGACCATATGAAGTCACATAGTTTAATTTGCAAGTTCGACCCCATACTCAAAAATGAACTCCTGCATGTTGGTGGGACACTTGGCAGATTGGCAATGCCAGACAAAAGAAAACATCCACTCATTCTTCCAAAGAACCATCATGTGTTGAAACCAGTTTTGAGACACATTCATGATTAACTAGGCCACTGTGTAAGGAATCACATGCTGTACAATCTAAGGCAATGTTATTGGATTCCTGCAGCTAATGCACTGGCAAGGAAAAATTGTTTAGAGTGTTTTTTGCAGACTCTTACACTAACTTTGAAGGACAAAAGATTGCAGACATGCCAAAACAAAGAGTAAGCCCTGAACTACCTCCATTTACATATGTTTGAGCAGACTGCTTTGGTCCAATAATAGTAAGAAGAGGATGTAATGATGTTAAAAAGTACAGTGTTATTTTTACATGCCTTACCACCAGAGCAATTCACTTAGAAATAGCCAGTTCACTGGACACAGTTTCATGTACAGTATCAATGTAATCAGACAGTTTATTTGTAGATAAGGACAAGTATAAGAAAGCTGACAGTGGAACAAACCTCACTTCAGCAGAGCGTGAACTAAAAAATGCAATCAAAGAATGGAATCAAGATAATAAACTGGAAATCATTTTGCAACAAAAGGGAATGAAATTGGCATTTAATCCACCAGCTGCCACACATCACAGAGGAGTATGGCAGAGACTAATCAAACGAGTAAACAAACTTTAATGTCAATCATGAAGGAACAATCTTTGGATGAAGATCTCTTCACACCTTTATTTGTGAGGTGTAAGCCATTATTAATAGTCGCCCATTGACAACAGTGATGTGATAATCCTGGCGACCTTACCCCAAACCACCTTCTACTTTTAAAAGGACAGCCAATATTACATTTTGTACAAGTCAGTTTGTTCAAGACTTGTACAATAGAAGTAAGTGGAGGAAAGTGCAATATCTTTCAGACCTTTTCTGGAAAAGATGGGTGAGAAAGTATCTTCCAAATTTACAGGAGAGGCAGAAATGGAACAAACAAAGGAGAAACTTTTCTTCCTGGAGATATTGTCTTGGTGGCAGATCCTACTGCACCAAGAGGATCTTGAATGATTGGAAAGGTTATTAAAATAATTGCAAACTCCAAAGGAACTGTTTGTAGCCTTTGTTTGAAAACAAAATTAAGTGGCAAATAAAAACCAATTACTATAGTCTGCATATTGGTTGAAAATTCATTATGCTGGTTTAATGAATTATCAGTGTTATGAGCATGTTTATTATGTCTCATCTGGACTCATGTTCACATGCACTACTTTGAATAAACTTTAAAATATGAACTTCCTTGATTATTATCCAATTGACAAACTGAATCATGGTGAGGACAAATGTATGAACTATGGGGGAAGTTGACTCCTGTCAGGGAAATGAATGCTGGTCATCTGCATAGTAGACGGAGATCCTGTCCAATTGATAGGATTGGATTGCATTAGATCTCTCAACATTGACCGATTCATCAAACCAAGGAACTTTGGTCTCATCAGATCACTTCAGTGATACTTGAGAAAATGGTTATGGCTGTGTCACATACTTGCATCTCACAAATTCAATTAATCAAATTCATAATTCATTCATAATGGGAAAATCCAATCCAATCTGACTGCAGCAGTACTGGCAGCAAATATAGAATGAATGCTCAAAAGAGAGTTCAGGTCCCACTTGACAAATCCATCCTCTGGACCGACAGCACATCTGTATTGAAATATATTGGAAATGAGAATGAAAGATTCAAAACATTTGAAGACCACAATGAAAAAACGTCACAAAACTGTATTTTTGGAGTTGTGTATACACGGCTTTTGATTGAGCATTGAAGAATGATCTCATAAATGTACTTAGAAAGATCAGAGTCACAGAATTTTCCATTTAAAATAAAGCTATGCTATGGAAAATGATTACTCAAATAGGCTTTGAGTAATGGCGGATACCCAGCTGAGTGAATTTCATTTTTAACTTACTATCAAATTTCTTCAACATATCTCATTAATAATTGCTCTAATATTAATATAATAATAATAATAATAATAATAATAATAATAATAATAATGAATACTTCATTAATATTTATATTAATGTTAATAATTAAAAATTAATAATATTCAAGTTGAGATTGATGTGTAATGTATATTCTGTGAGTTTTCAGTATTTAAGTGATGTTGATGCTCAGGTGAATAAATTAGTATAAGTTCATCACTGTATTACTGTGAATACCCATGAAAGAAAGATCAGAGTCCGCACAAGCATTTTTTCATGCTTCAATTAACACAATGCAAACAATAATGGCTAATAACTTTTGGTGTCTTCATAAAGACTATGAATGGGTCTAGTGAACATATCATCAAGATTTTCTCTGTTCTCAACTATTATGACTTAAGAAGGTTCTGAACTTTTTAATTCAAATTCCGGAATTCAAGCACAGTGTGACTCTGATCGTTTTATCATTGGTGCCTTCATTTGTGGCCAATAAAGTTAACACAATTTGAGAACTAACAAAAGTCACACAGTGGCAACACATCAGCACAAAACAGAACCCTGCAGATTATGCATCTTGTGGACCTGAATGCGTGTACCTGGTTCATCGGTCTAGTTTCTCAAGTGCCCAAAAACAAAATAACGTCATAAAAATGCTATTGAAAGATGCCAGCAGACATACAGTGGTGCTTGAAAGTCTGTGAACCCTTTGGAATTTTCTATAACACTGCATAAATATGAACTAAAACATCACCAGATTTTCACACAAGTCCTAAAAGTAGACAAAGAGAACCAAATTAAACAAATGAGACAAAAATATTATACTTTGTCATTTATTTATTTAAGAAAATGATCCAATAGGTGTTTTCAATCAGTTGGATGACATTCAGGTGTGAGTGAGCACCCTATTTTATTTTATTTTTAAAAAACAGGGATCTATCAAAGACTGATTTTCACAGCATATGTTTGTGGAAGTGTATCATGGCATAAACAAAGGAGATTTCTGAAGTTGTTGATGCTCATCAGGCTGGAAAAGGTTACAAAACCAGCTCTAAAGAGTTTGGACTCCACCAATCCACAGTCAGACAGATTGTGTACAAATGGAGGAGATTCAAGACCATTGTTACCCTCTCCATGATTGGTCGACCAACAAAGATCACTCCAAGAGCAAAACGTGTAATAGTCTGCAAGGTCACAAAGGAAGCCAGAGTCATTTCTAAGCAACTAAAGGCCTCTCTCACATTGGCTAATGTTAATGTTCATGAGTCCACCATCACAAGAACACTGAACAACAATGTTGTTGGCATGGCAGGGTTGCAAGGAGAAAGCCACTGCTCTCCAAAAAGAACATTGATGCCCTTCTGCAGTTTGCTAAAGATCACATGGACAAGCCAGAGGTTGTTGGAAAAATGTCTCGTGGACGGATGAGACCAAAATAAAATTTATGGTTTGAATGAGAAGCTTTAAGTTTGGAGAAAGGAAAACACTGTGTTCCAACATAAAAACCTTATCCCATCTGTGAAACATGGTGGTGGTGCTAGTATCATGGTTTGGGCCTATTTTTCTGCACCTGGGCCAGGACAGCTTGCCATCATTGATGGAACAATGAATTCTGAAGTATACCATCAAATTCTAAAGTAAAATGTCAGGACATCTGTCCATGAACTGAATCTCAAGAGAAAGTGGGTCATGCAGCAGAACAACGAACCTAAGCACAAAAGTCATTCTACCAAAGAATGGTTAAAAAGAAAGGTCAAAGCCCTGACCTTAATTCATTAGAAATGTTGTGGAAGGACCTGAAGCAAGCAGTTCATGTGAAGAAACCCACCAACCTCCCAGAGCTGAAGCTGTTCTGTAATGAGGAATGGGCTAAAATTCCTCCAAGATGATGTGTAGGACTCACATACTTTTGCCATTCACAGATATGTAATGTTGGATCTTTTCCTAAGTAAGCAAATGACCAAGTATAATATTTTTGTCTCATTTGTTTAATTGGGTTCTCATTGTCTACTTATAGAAAATATTCTGTTTTACAGTACGTCATATTTATGCAGCTATATAGAAAATTTTAAAGGGTTCACAAACTTTCAAGCACAATTCTAAGCCTTTCAATTGTTTGTTTAAATGGCTCATACAGTAACAAAATAAATTGATAATACAATGGTACAATGGAATCTGAGCATAAACGTATTTTTTTTTTTTAATCATCCCTAATAATCATGTACGTAGTTGTGTTAACTTTACTATCAACTGTTAAGATATTGAGAGATTGAGAGTTATGTAATTCAGTTTTTATATTGTTATAATGTCCAAATGCACCAATGTAATATTGACATTTTTTGACATGAATTTTTAATAGTATATAGCAATAGTATAGGAAATAGCCAGGAAAAAATATAGGAACCATTATGACCATGGTAAAGCTAATTTTCAATATTGATTTTATTATCATTTCTGAGCTAATAATTTTAGACCTGAATGTACATATTACATATTCACAAACTACAATCACTGAGCACTTTATTAGAACACTATACTAATACTGGGTAGGGCCTCACTTTGCTCTCAAAACAGCCTCAAATCATCATTCCATGAATTCCACAAGCTGTTGGAACCATTCCTTTAAGATTGTGGTCCATGATGGCATGATTGACGTCAGGAAATTCCATTGCAAGGTCAGACGATTGGCAAACAGGCATTAACTTGGGCAAGGCAGAGATCAAGGTCGTGGTACGGAAAACAGGGTTGATAAACAAAACATGAAACGTGGCATACAGCGAGGGACTGGTAGCGGAGAAACCAGTAAACTAAACTAACGAGCCTAAACATGAAACTGACTATGACTATGACTATGGAACGCATTAAACACATCTACTCTATTCTAGTCTAATATTCCGTATTGAGTGTTGCAAGGCATGCGGTATATATGCTGACATGATTACCCTCGCAACTGCTAACAGCTGAGGGTAATCCAGACACATGTGACATGACAACCAATGACAGGACGGTGAGGAGACATGACATAAACAATAACAAAAGCACATGTTGAAATGTCACTGCTGTCAACATTGGAAAAGCAAGTGCTCGCGCATTCGCGCTTAGAGCATGCTGCTTCAAGGGGGAATCATGACAGAACCCCCCCCAAAGGCACTCCTCCCGGAGTGCCTGGCGGCCCCGGCCCCCTGGGCAGAATGTCCCAAGCAGAGCCAGGCCACCGCATGGTGTTCTTGGTGGAGCAGGGAAACAAAGCGCTGTACTCGGCAGAGCAGGGAAGCAGGGCGACGTCCTCGGCGGAGCAGGGGAGCAGAGCGACGTCCTCGGCGGAGCAGGGGAGCAGAGCGACGTCCTCGGCAGAGCAGGGAAGCAGAGCGACTTCCTCGGCAGCGCAGGGAAGCAGAGCGACATCCTCGGCAGAGCAGGGAAGCAGAGCGACATTCACAGCAGGGCAGGCAGGCTGAGCATGAAGGCAGAGTGACGTCCTCGGCAGAACAGGAAAGCAGAGCGACGTCCTCGGCTGAACAGGGAAACAGAGCGACGACCACAGCCGGGCAGACAGGCTGAGCGACGTCCTCGGCGGAGCATGAAAGCCCTCGTCGGAGCAGGAAAGCGGAGCGACATCCTCGGCGGAGCAGCAAAGCGGAGCGACGTCCTCGGCAGCGCAGGGAAGCAGAGCGACATCCTCGGCAGAGCAGGGAAGCAGAGCGACATTCACAGCAGGGCAGGCAGGCTGAGCGAAGTCCTCGGCGGAGCATGAAGGCAGAGTGACGTCCTCGGCAGAACAGGAAAGCAGAGCGACGTCCTCGGCTGAACAGGGAAACAGAGCGACGACCACAGCCGGGCAGACAGGCTGAGCGACGTCCTCGGCGGAGCATGAAAGCCCTCGTCGGAGCAGGAAAGCGGAGCGACATCCTCGGCGGAGCAGCAAAGCGGAGCGACGTCCTCGGTGGAGCAGGGAAACAGAGCGACGTCCTCGGCAGAGCAGGGAAACAGAACAACATCCTTGGCGGAGCAGGAAAGCAGAGCGACGTCCTCGGCTGAACAGGGAAACAGAGCGCTGTACTCAGGAGTGCAGGAAAGCGAAGCAAAGTCCCCTGTAAGGCCAGGGAGAGGAGCGTGGGTCTCCGTGAGGCCAGGGAGAGGAGCATGGGTCTCCGTGAGGCCAGGGAGAGGAGCGTAGCTCTCCTCGAAGCAGGAGGGGGGAACGATGTTCGCCATGGAGCAGGAAGGCTGAGCGACGACCTCAGCCGAGCAGGGAGACTGAGCGACGACCTCAGCCGAACAGGGAGGCTGAATGATGACCACAGCTGAACAGGGAGGCTGAGCGACGTCCACAGCTGAGCAGGGAGGCTGAGCGACGTCCACAGCTGAACAGGGAGGCTGAGCGACGTCCACAGCTGAACAGGGAGGCTGAGCGACATCCACAGCTGAACAGGGAGGCTGACCGGGTCGGTAGACTTGGGTGTGGGCTGAACTTCGGTGACCAGGTCGGTAGACTTGGGCGTAGGCTGAACTTGGGCGACCGGGTCGGTAGACTCGGGCGTGGGCTGAACTTGGGCGACCGGGTCAGTAGACTTGGGCGTGGGCTGCACTTGGTCAGCAGGTTTGGACTTGAGCATGACTTGGTTAGCAGGCTTGGACATGAGCATGACTTGGTCAGCAGGCTTGGACATGAGCATGACTTGGTCAACTGGGTCAGGAGGCTTGGATGTGAACGTAACTTGGTCAGCAGGCTTGGACGTGAGTGGAACTTGGTTAACTGGGCTGGACATGAGCAGAACCGGATCAGCAGGCTTGGACATGAGCATGACTTCTGGCCGTAGTGTCATTGGGGCTTTTCTGTGTAAACGTTTGTGCTGACGCCAGCTGCTCTTGAAGCATTCCTTGGAGCAGAAGAAAGCTTCCTGGAGGCCCAGCTTCTTGTAGGTGGGACATTGAAGCTGAGTCTCTTTCCTGCAGCCCTCGGTCATACATCTCGGAGAATTCTCCCCCGCGTTGGCCGGAACCTAAAGCGGATCGCTGGTTACTGCCCTGTCCATCTCCTCATAATAGAGGTTGAATGGCGGGTCCGCCTGGGGCTGTCCATTGACTCTCCACCCCAGTAAATCAAGACCACGAAGTTGTCCAGGCTGTGAAAACTCCTCCATAAAAAGTTCTGAAAATTGTGAGACATCATGGAGGGCTGAGGACCCAGTACTCACCAGCTGCTCCGCCCAGTCACGGGCCGGACCGCAAAACCGGGACACCATGAACCCGATCCACTGTCTCTTATTAGGTTTGGGATATGCCAGGCTGCAAAAATACACCTGGCAGCTAAGCAGAAACTCCAGCGGGTAGCTCCCCAATCCCGCTGTCTCTGGTGGAAGCTCGACGTCGTACCTTTGAGGAAATTGCACGGACGAAAAACGCGGCCAGTAATCCAAGCGTTCCCTGATGAGGTATTGTCCAATTACTTCCCTGGTTTCTGTAGCTTGACCTCTCTCTCGTCCTCGTGCTGCATCCGTGGTGCGGCGGGATATTCTGTCACGTCTTGTGATGGAGCGGAAGATAAGGCGGATGCAATCGCAGTTCGAACGAGAGTTTTATTTAAAGAAAGACAGGCAGACAAATCCAAATCGTAATCCAAAACGTAATCCAAAACATGCAAGGTCAGACGATCGGCAAACGGGCATTAACTTGGGCAAGGCAGAGATCAAGGTCGTGGTAAGGAAAACAGGGTCGATAAGCAAAACATGAAATGTGGCATACAGCGAGGGACTGGTAGCGGAGAAACCAGTAAACTAAACTAACGAGCCTAAACATGAAACTGACTATGACTATGACTATGGAACACATTAAACACATCTACTCTATTCTAGTCTAATATTCCACATTGAGTGTTGCGAGGCATGCGGTATATATGCTGACATGATTACCCTCGCAGCTGCTAACAGCTGAGGGTAATCCGGACACACGTGACATGACAACCAATGACAGGATGGGGAAGAGACATGACATAAACAATAACAAAAGCACATGTTGAAATGTCACTGCTGTCAACATTGGAAAAGCAGGTGCTCACGCATTCACGCTTAGAGCACGCTGCTTCAAGGGGGAATCATGACAATGTGGACTTTCATGCTGCGAATCTCCCATTCTTCCACATCCCAAAGGTGTTCTATTGGATCCAGATCCCCTGAAAAACAATGAACTTTTTGTCATGTTTATGAAATCCATTAGAGATGACTTTTGCCTTGAGATATGGTGCATTATCATGCTGGAAGTAGCCATACTTGAATTAGACATTGATGTGTGTGAAAATCCCAGGAGATTAGCAGTCAAAATCACTGAGATCACGTTTTCTCCCAATTCTGAGGGATGATGTGAATATTACGAGAAGCAGTTGGCCCATATCTGCATTATTCTATGCATAGCCTCAACCAGTGCAGCATTATGGTGAATGCTCTAGGACTTACAGCACTTTTTATATGTGGTTCCTCTCTGTTTATGGGACCAAAAGTAATTTGACCGTTTGCTGCTCATCTGTTCCATAACCAGTTGTGTGTTATTCCCTCATTATTTGACTTACAAGTAAGCAGATAAAAGGTCTAGATTTGATTTCAAGTGTGTCATTTGCATTTGGAATCTGTTGCTGTTAACTAACATGAAGGCTAAAAAATCTAAACAAACCCAACAGAGAGATAGCAAAAACCTTAGCTGTGGCCAAATCAACTATTTGCTACATTCTTAAAAAGAAAGAATGCACCAGTGATGAACAGCAAAAGAAAACAACTGTGGTGGGTGACAGAAGAATTATTTCCCTGGTGAAGAAAATCCCCCTCACAACAGTTGGCCAGATCAAGAACACCCTCCAGGAGGTAGCTTTATCTATGTCAACAATCAAGAAAAGACTTCACCAAAGTAAATACAGAGGGTTTACTACAAGATTCAAACCATTGATAAGCCTCAGAAACAGGAAGACCAGCTTAGAGTTTGCCAAAAACATCTAAAAAAAAAAAAAAGAAGAAGAAGAGCAGGCCTGTACAGTTGTAGAACAACATCCCATGGACAGAGAAGAGTATGGAGAAGGGAAAGAATTTTGCTGGTCCAAAACATACCACATTATCTTATGGCATGGGCATATATAGCTGCCAGTGGAACTGGTTCCCTTGTGTTTATGCTGACAAAGGCAGCAGGATGAATTCTGAAGTGTACAGGGATATATTGTTTACTCGGATTCAGCCAAATGCTTCAAAACTCATTGTACAGTCTTTCACAGTACAGGTGGACAGTAATCTGAAGCATACTTTGAAAGCAATCCAAAACTTTTTTTAAGGCAACAAAATGGAATGTTATGCAATAACCAAGTCAATCACCTTAATCAAATTGAGCATGCATTATCAGTTTCAATAAATGCCTGGCAGAGCATCACCAGGCAAGAAACTCGTTATCTGGTGATATGTGTGGATTCCAGACTTCCAGAAGTCATTGACTACAAAGGACTTGCAACCAAGTATTAAACACTGTGAGCACATATTCATGATTTGATTTCAACTCCTTCAGTCCCCTCCAGGAGTATTGGAATAGCAAAGTCAATTCTTTTGTTTTGGCTATACACTGAAGAAATTTGGGTTTGAGATCATTTCCTATTTACATGTAGACATGTTAAACAACTTAGAACATGGCACCTTTGGTGGCAGAGTAGCCAATTTTTAGGTGAGCAAAAGTACAGGGAACAGACAGTCTTGAAGTAAATTAAAGTAAATAACACTTAATTGCATAGCCCTTGCTTGCAATAACTGCATCAAGCCAGTGACTCACTGACATCACCAAACTGTTGCATTCTTTTTTTGTGATGGTTTTCCAGGTTTGCAGCACAGCTACTTTCATCCATTCATCCATCCATCTTCCATACTGCTTACAATCCTATAGAGTTGCAGGGAACCTGGAGCCTATCCCAGGGAGCATCGGGCACAAGGCAGGGTACACCCTAGACGGGGTGACAGTCCATTGCAGGGCATGACTACAGCTACTTTTAGTTGTTGTTTCTGTTTTTTAGTTGGGATTTCTGTGGAGATTTCTTTGGGTTTTGTATTGGAGTTCTGTGGGGAGAGTGTCAAAGGCAGACACCACTGGTGTGGGCTCGACCCATTTTTGTAATAGATGAATATGAATTCAGCTGTGTGTCTGCCTGCTTACCAGGCTGTTGCAGTCAGTAGTTGTCTGGGCTCACCCTCTCAAGGACTGTGTATGGGCCCTGCCAGCGAACCAGGAACTTGCAGGAAGTGCTTGGGAGTAGGAGCAGCACCCGGTCACCAGGCTGGAACTCTATGGGCTGAGCTGGTCGGTTGTAGGCCCTTTGCTGGTCTTGTTGTGCTACCTCCATATGCTCCTGGGCAATCGGTGTCACTTGGTCAAGCCGTTCCTGCGTGTCCTGGATGTACTCTACCAGGGAGTGAAAGAAAGAGGGTTGTTCCTCCAAGGCCTCCCAGGCCATGTCCATCAGTCCTCAAGGGCGCTGTCTGAAGAGAAGCTTGGAATACTCATCTTGGGATTCTGGTTAATCCTTTCTATCTTCTGCACCTTGCCCCAACAGTGTTTTATGCAGTTGTCCTCCTTCTGCTTGCACCTGAAATTTCATTCCTGAGCGACCTGATTAAACACAGAAGAGACAGGGTTAGAGTGTGTGGGTGTCTCATCTGAAGTGGCTTATTCCAGGCATCCCCTTCTCCATAGGCCAGGTAGGCCTGCCGGACGCGTGGTTGGGGAGCTGGTGTCTTCCAACAGTGTCTGTTGGCGGGTATGGCATAGGCTCATCCCAGGGTGTTCCATAGGCAAATGGTTCCATGGGCATGGTGGTGAAGGAGCCGGCCACAGCATGAGCTTGGGGGGACCTCCATTCTCCCCTGCCAATTTCCAGGGTGGCTAGGGTGCTAGAGAGCCTCACTTCCCGATGGCCTTGCACTATTCAGGCAGCAGAGCTTGCAAAAACCAGTCCATCACCACCCATTCGACGACTAGGGAGGTGGTGTGTCGGTCTGTTTGGAGCACAGACACTCAGAAGACAGCCGTTAGACTCACTGTTAGCCGTTAGACTAACAGTCCTTCAGGGCTGCCACAACAAGCTAACACTAATTCACTATTCTCAATGGAAAAAAATGGAATCATAAATCTGTTCTGGAAATTCTAGAAGATTAAACAATACATGCAGCAGCCTCGGGATAGGTAGCAAGTTTATTACTTTCTGCAGAAAGGTCTCAAGTACACATGTATATTGTCAAGATACAAAGATGGATACGGAAGCAAGATCTTCAAACATTTAATAAATAAACAACAAAACAAAGACACCACAACATGAGGCAAAACACTATTGCAAAAACTAAAAACGGAAATGTGGACAAAGGCATAGAAAGACGATAGTTAGACGATACGTAAGACGAAGAAGCAGTACAAACAGTGGCTATATATAGGAGTGCTCGTTAAACAAAAAACGTGATACAGGTGCAGGTGGTCATGTGACAATGATGTAGTATGGTGCAGTGGCTGCTGGGAAATGAAGTCCAGAGTTCCCTCCTTGATATATGACAGAACCCCCCCCCCCCCCCCGAAGAGCGCTTCTCCCGGAGTGCCCAAAATGCACTCCCTCCCTCTGGCGGTCCTGGCCCCCTGGGCAAAATGTCCCCAGCTGAACCAGGAGACTAAGCGGCATCCTCAGCAGAGCAAGAAAGCAACACTACGTCCTCAGCGGAACAGGTAAGCAGAGCGGCGTCCTCAGCGGAACAGGTAAGCAGAGCGGTGTCCTCAGCAGGGCTGGAGCTCAGAGCGACATTCTCTGCAGGGCAGGACAGCGGGACAACTTCCTCAACAGGACAGGAGAGGGGAGCGATGTTCTCCACGAGGCCCGAGGGAAGCTCCAAGATTTCCGCGAGGCCATAGAGGGGAGCGAGGTTCTCCGCGAGGCCAGAGAGGGGAGCACGGTTCTCCCCGAGGCCAAAGGGAGGAACGATGCTCTCCACGAAGCACGAGGGGGAAACGATGCCCTCCGTGGAGCAGGAAGGGGGAGTGACAAACGGCGTGCAGCAAAGAACAATGTCTTCAGTGGAACATGGAGGCAGAGCGACATCCTCAGCGAAGCAGGATGGCAGAGCGACGTCCTCAGCCGAGCAGGATGGCAGAGCGACGTCCTCAGCCGAGCAGGAAGGCAGAGCGACGTCCTCAGCCGACCAGGAAGGCAGAGCGACGTGCTCAGCCGACCAGGAAGACAGAGCGACGTCCTCAGCCGACCAGGAAGGCAGAGCGACGTCCTCAGCCGACCAGGAAGGCAGAGCGACGTCCTCAGCCGACCAGGTAGGCAGAGCGACGTCCTCAGCCGGGCAGGAAGGCTGAGTGGTGTCCTCAGCCGAGCAGGAAGGCAGAGTGCCGTCCTCAGCTGGGCAGAAAAGCGGAGTGCCTTCCTCAGCGGAGCGGTAAAGCCGAGCGATACCCTCAGCGGTGCAGAAAAGCAGGGCGAGTTCCTCAGAGGAGCAGGCAAGCACAGCGGCATTGTGCATGGGGTTGGTGAACAGAGAGGAGCACTTGGGTATGTTGGGACATGGAGCAATGTCTTCAGCCAACCAGGGCGACTGAGTGACGTCCTCAGCTGAACCGAAAGGCTTAGTGGTGTCCTCAGACGAACATGGAGGCTGACTTACGTTCTCCGCTGATTCTGTTTGCTGGATTACATCCATAATAGGGGAGGGAGGGTGGGAGATGGTACTAGCCCAGTTAACAGGCTCCCACTTGTACCCAGACTCCTCCATGTCCTCCTGCTGCTTACGTAGTGCAGCTTGGTACTCCTCCTCCTGTTGGCGAAGCGTAGCATAGTTCTCCACGAACATGGCTGGCAGAGTGAAGCCCAGGTATTTCATGATGATCCACTGCTTCCATTGTAGGTCTTACATTCTGTCACGATACAAAGATGGATACAGAAGCAACGCAGATCTTCAAAGATTTAATAAACAAACAAAGAACAAAACAAAGACACAAGAACACAAGGCAAAATACTGTGACAAAAACTAAACACGGGCACGTGGACAAAAGCATAGAAAGACGATAGTTAGACAATACATAAAACAAGGAAGCAGTGCAAACAGTGGCTATATATAGGAGTGCTCGTTAAACAAAAAACATGATACAAGTGCAGGTGGTCATGTGACAAAGATGTAGTATGGTGCAGTGGCTGCTGGGAAATGAAGTCCAGAGTTCCCTCCTTGATATATGACAGAACCCCCCCCCCCCCGAAGAGCGCTTCTCCCGGAGTGCCCAAAATGCACTCCCTCCCTCTGGCGGTCCTGGCCCCCTGGGCAAAATGTCCCCAGCTGAACCAGGAGACTAAGCGGCATCCTCAGCAGAGCAAGAAAGCAACACTACGTCCTCAGCGGAACAGGTAAGCAGAGCGGCGTCCTCAGCGGAACAGGTAAGCAGAGCGGTGTCCTCAGCAGGGCTGGAGCTCAGAGCGACATTCTCTGCAGGGCAGGACAGCGGGACAACTTCCTCAACAGGACAGGAGAGGGGAGCGATGTTCTCCACGAGGCCCGAGGGAAGCTCCAAGATTTCCGCGAGGCCATAGAGGGGAGCGAGGTTCTCCGCGAGGCCAGAGAGGGGAGCACGGTTCTCCCCGAGGCCAAAGGGAGGAACGATGCTCTCCACGAAGCACGAGGGGGAAACGATGCCCTCCGTGGAGCAGGAAGGGGGAGTGACAAACGGCGTGCAGCAAAGAACAATGTCTTCAGTGGAACATGGAGGCAGAGCGACATCCTCAGCGAAGCAGGATGGCAGAGCGACAACCTCAGCCGAGCAGGATGGCAGAGCGACGTCCTCAGCCGAGCAGGAAGGCAGAGCGACGTCCTCAGCCGACCAGGAAGGCAGAGCGACGTGCTCAGCCGACCAGGAAGACAGAGCGACGTCCTCAGCCGACCAGGAAGGCAGAGCGACGTCCTCAGCCGACCAGGAAGGCAGAGCGACGTCCTCAGCCGACCAGGTAGGCAGAGCGACGTCCTCAGCCGGGCAGGAAGGCAGAGTGGTGTCCTCAGCCGAGCAGGAAGGCAGAGTGCCGTCCTCAGCTGGGCAGAAAAGCGGAGTGCCTTCCTCAGCGGAGCGGTAAAGCCGAGCGATACCCTCAGCGGTGCAGAAAAGCAGGGCGAGTTCCTCAGAGGAGCAGGCAAGCACAGCGGCATTGTGCATGGGGTTGGTGAACAGAGAGGAGCACTTGGGTATGTTGGGACATGGAGCAATGTCTTCAGCCAACCAGGGCGACTGAGTGACGTCCTCAGCTGAACCGAAAGGCTTAGTGGTGTCCTCAGACGAACATGGAGGCTGACTTACGTTCTCCGCTGATTCCGTTTGCTGGATTACATCCATAATAGGGGAGGGAGGGTGGGAGATGGTACTAGCCCAGTTAACAGGCTCCCACTTGTACCCAGACTCCTCCATGTCCTCCTGCTGCTTACGTAGTGCAGCTTGGTACTCCTCCTCCTGTTGGCGAAGCGTAGCATAGTTCTCCACGAACATGGCTGGCAGAGTGAAGCCCAGGTATTTCATGATGATCCACTGCTTCCATTGTAGGTCTTACATTCTGTCACGATACAAAGATGGATACAGAAGCAACGCAGATCTTCAAAGATTTAATAAACAAACAAAGAACAAAACAAAGACACAAGAACACAAGGCAAAATACTGTGACAAAAACTAAACACGGGCACGTGGACAAAAGCATAGAAAGACGATAGTTAGACAATACATAAAACAAGGAAGCAGTGCAAACAGTGGCTATATATAGGAGTGCTCGTTAAACAAAAAACATGATACAAGTGCAGGTGGTCATGTGACAAAGATGTAGTATGGTGCAGTGGCTGCTGGGAAATGAAGTCCAGAGTTCCCTCCTTGATATATGACACATATACATGTGAAATACACTGAAAACATCATGCACAAGAGCCCTGAGCACAGTTCTTGGGGGTTTTATAGCAAGTGTGTACATGCAAAATGTACATGCAGTTTCTAACTGCCCCATATTTGGGGTGAGACCTTTCTATGAACTTATAAGTATCATTCTTTTCAGTTAACACATATATTCTTAAATCTTGTGTTTTATCACATGTGTCAGACTTTCAGCACCTTGAAACTGTAGATATGAAGAACTAGGCTTAACATAAATAGCTTGCAGAGTAACAGTCAAAAATTCCATCACAGTTCCCTCTTTTTTAGCCTACTGAGGCAAACATAAGCATGAAATTTTGATCACACAGCAAGAAAGTACTAATAAGATTGTGACTACTACAGTTAGTATTGTTCCCAGACTTATCAGCACTGCCCTTCAATTAGAAGAGAACAACCATGACAACTAATCTTCTTATGGTTTGTGGGTGTTTTCTATGTGTTCATCTAGAAGTTTCTTTAAGGCATTCAAGATTTTAGTGAGGTTGTCATCAGGACCTGTGTGCATTTGTATGAAGGTGCAGCATTTATCTTTGATCATTGTGCAGACACCTTCATCTGGTGCCCTCATATATGTGGGTTCTGCATGGCCATCACTGAATTGCATATAGCTGCTCTCTGATCAGGTCTAGAGCTTGAATGGTGTGGTTCATGAAACCTCCTTCTGAGACCTTGGCTCAACCCCTCCTAAACTCAGGCCTCTTTACGTGTTTGCCTTTTTCACCAGGTCCACTGGACAAGGGTCACTAAAAGCACCTGACCCCCAGTTCCCCTGAACGCTCCCTGAGTGGGGGGACTTAAGAGCTCTGGTCTCTCTGTAGCAAATTTGTGCAACTTGGTGAATGTCCAGTAATTAGGCAAAGGGGTTTTCTGGGCTGGTTTATCATTGGTTTTCCTTTTCCACTCATTTGCAAAGGCTGGTGTGTATCCATGTGGTTCTGCGATCTTCAATGCTGATGCTGTCTGAGGTCCTTTAACAGGATGCGATCACCAGGATTCAGGCTGTGGAGTTTACCGCTTACATCCTTGGGTAGGGCCTCTTTTGCCTGTTTGTGCACATTTCTGAGAACAGAGGAAAGATTAATGCAATAACATAACAGCTCATCTGTGCATTCCTCAGAAGAGAGGGTGTGTTGTCTCTTGGGCCCAATCCCCATTTTCATTCATCTTCCAAACATGATCTCAAACAGGTTAAGGCCCACCCTGCTCCTTGCTCTGGCTCTCCTCTGCATCAAGACTAATGGTAATGCCTGAACCCAATTCATACCAGTGTCTGAGCAGCATTTTCCAGCTTGTCTTTCCACAGCTCCCCCACTGGCTGGGTAGTATGAACAGTGTTGTTTCAGATCGAAACTTAAGTAGTTTTCAGGGCTGAATTGACAATGTGTGGACCATTGTCGCTACTGATCCTAAATGGAATTTAGGAATACATCTACAGCATTGTGAAAAAGTATTTGATTTTTTCTATTCTGTTTTTGTGCATATCTCATACTTGTAACGGACTAACACTGGGAGATGGGTTGGGATCCATGTTGCAGAAGCATTTATTAAACAAATCCAGAACACAAGTATCAATCTTGGTCAATGAAACAGGCAGGGTTCAGTAACGGGTAAACAGTCCAACAGGCAAACAAAACAGAAGGGTCATCCAAAAATGTCAATCCAAAAACACAGGCGAAAGGTCATAACAGGAAGCACAATTAGATAAATCAGACATATGCCCAGTAAGGCAGGTTAACTGGCAATACTTCGCAGTGAGTCTCACAAAGCACATGGCTTATAAACCTACACACAGGAAGTGGCTGTGGAGGAGTGGAGTGGAGTGGAGTCAATATTCGGGAGAGGGCTCCCTCTGGTGGTGGGATGAGTAGGTCTCTGATTGTGGCTTTACAGAATCTCCCTCTCTACGAACACCTCCCGGTGTTCTTCTCTGAGGGTGTCCCCTTGGTCCGGGTGCTGGGCAGGTTGGGGTTCAGTAGGTGGAACTCGTGGGTCAATGAGGGGTCCCGGATGTCACTGGAGCTACTCACAAACTCTCCTCTGGTCCGTATCCTTCCCAGTCCACGAAATATTGCATCTGGCCTCCCCTCCTTCTGGAGTCTAGGATTTCCCTGACCACCAGCTCTAGTTTGTAGGTCACAGGATTCATTTGTCTTAGGATGCAAAAAGGACCAATATACGTGGGGCTGAGCTTCCTGTAAGTTAGCCGCAGATGAAGGTCTCTTGTAGACAGCCAGACTCCCTGAACCAGTTGGGATGGGGCGTCTCCTAAGGTTGGCGTGAATGCATTGAGCCTGGACGGCCCGCTGGAGCCGAACGTGAGCGCTGTTCCACACCCTCTCGCTTCTCCTGACCCAGTCATCCATGGCTGGCACCATTGAGGGTTCACCTGACCAAGGGAACAAGGGAGGTTGGTAGCCCAGAACACATTGGAAAGGAATGAGTCCTGTGGAGGAGTGTGCGAGAGAGCTCTGTGCACATTCAACCCATGGAAGGAAGTCACTCTGTTTCTCCTGTTCTTGGCTGACATTGGTATCTAGCTGTTTGCATAATACAAATTGCCTGCCATACTCGGGAGGTGAACTGGAGACCACGGTCAGACATAATGTCATCTGGGATTCTGTAAATTCTGAATACATGGTGAAACAGGGCATTAGCAGTTTCCTTGGCTATGGGAAGACCCTTAAGGGGGACCAGATGACATGACTTGAAGAACCTTTCAATTATATCAAACACGGTTGTGAACCCATTGGAGTTAGGGAGGTCTGTGACAAAATCTACTGATAGGTGTGACCAGGGTCTCTGCAGAGTGGGGAGTGGGTCAAGGAGGGCCCCAGGGAGTTATCTTGGGATTTTTGACTGTGCACAAATGGAGCAGGACTTGACAAAATTCCTAACATCTTGAGTTATGTTTGGCCACCAGAATGAGTTATGTAACAGTAGTAAGGTGCATTGAATACCTGGGTGTCAGGTACTGAGAGAAGTGTGCACCCACTGGGTAATGCACTGTCTGAGTGAGCATGGTACATAGTGTTTAGTAGGAGGACAGGTGGGTGGAGGAGGATCAGTTTGTTGTTTCTGCTGCAGTTCCTCTATAATGTCCAATCGGATGGGTGCAACAATGATAGATGGCACAATCCCAAGGACAGTGAGGGGGAAGTTGAGTTGCTTTGGCTTTATTCAACACCTCCACAAGCTCAGCATATTCCTTGAGAATCTGGGAGATAGCTTGACTGTCAGGACTCACAATGCTGGTTGAGAGACATGGCAGAGTGATCGTGGATGGGAAGCATTTTCGCTGACAGTAGCTTGACCATTGAAGGAGTTCACCTTGTGCCCAGGAGATATTAGGATCATGTGTGGTTAACCAGGGATGGCCCAGGATGATAGGATTTTTTGGTGAAGATATGACATACAGCGAGATCATCTCTGTGTGAAACAGACCAATACATGAGTGGTATGGTTTGTTGTGTTATGCCTGTTCCTATGGGCTCGTTGTCGAATGCTGTAACATTTATGGATGGGGTGCATGGTGAAGTAGATATTTTGAGTTCAGTGACAAGGTCATGATGAATTAGGTTAACAACTGCCCCGGAATCCACTAGCGCTGCAATATGGGTAGAACTTCCCTTAAAATCAATGATTAGGGGTAGATGGAAACTTTGCCTGATTGGTAAGGGAGAAATGCTCTTACTCACTCTTTAGCTGGAAGTCTTGGTTTTCCTGGGACATGCCGCACATTGTTGACCTTATTGTCCACAATAGAAGCATAGACCCTCGCATTGACATCGATGGCGCTCCTCTGGAGATACTCTGGTATATCCTATTTGCATGGGTTCGGAAACTGGATGATTGAATGACATGCTGGGTGGTGAATAGGTTTGAAACAAACGAATCAGTTTGTTCACTTTCACAGCCATGTTAATATATTCAGAGAAGGTCACCGTCTCATCTTGGCAGGCTAGTTCTGCTTTTAAGTTGGGATTTAATCCTTCCCAGAAGACCACTTTCAAAGCATGATCATCCCATCCGCTTTGGGCGGCTAGCGTGTGGAAGTGAGGAGCATATTCGGCGGTAGATTGTTTTCCTTAGCAGAGGTGCAGTATCTGCATGGAAACATCCAGTCCTCCCGTGGGATATTCAAACACTTTTCTAATTTGTTTTGCAAAATACTCAAACGTGGTTTTACCTGAGTGTCCGTGTCCCAAACTGCCGACGCCAAATCCAGAGCTTTTCCCAGTCATCATCAGTCGTATTTTGGTGAAATGTCTCGGGCTGATTGGAAAAATAAATCTGGCATTGGTGTAGAAACCCCTTACATTTTTCTGCTGACGAACTTATTTGGAAGAGCGAATTTGACCGGGTTAGTTCCAGTACGCAGGAGGGACTGAATGTAGTGAGTCAGGTGGTCGTTCACGGCCCACAGGTTGATGAGCTGTGCTTGGAATCCTTGCAGGATTTCACTCTGGTAGTTATAGGCAGCCTGAATCTGTGATACTTCTGCTGGATTCAGGGTAGGTGAAGTATTCTGTAATGGACTCACACTGGGAGATGGGTAGGAATCCATGTTGTAGAATCATTTATTAAACAAATCCAAAACAAGGCTTAATCTTGGTCAATGAAACA
Organism: Ictalurus furcatus; assembly: GCF_023375685.1. Lineage (NCBI taxonomy): Eukaryota > Metazoa > Chordata > Actinopteri > Siluriformes > Ictaluridae > Ictalurus > Ictalurus furcatus. The sequence continues at coordinate 10,999,735 of NC_071274.1, forward strand.
GGCAGGGTTCAGTAACGGGTAAACAGTCCAACAGGCAAACAAGACAGAAGGGTAATCCAAAAATGTCGAACCAAAACACAGGCAAAAGTCATAACAGGAAGCAAAATCAAATAAATCAGACAAACATTTTGGTAAGGGAGGTTAACTGGCAATAGAGTGAGTCTCACAAAGCACATGGCTTATAAACCTACACACAGAAAGTGGCTGTGGAAGGACTGGATTGGAGTTGATATTTGGGAGAGGGCGCCCTCTGGCAGTGGGATGAGTGGGTTTCTGATTGTGGCCTTACAATACTAAATTGTTTCAGAAATTAAAACAAAATCTAAGATAAAACAAAGGCAACCTGAGTAAACACAAAATACAGTTTTTAAATGATAATGTTATTTATTGAAGCAAAACAATTGTGAAGCCTGTGTGAAAATTTACCCCAGTAGTTGTCCCCATTCTTACTAATTCCCCAAATCTATTAAATTCATTATGGGGTTTGGCTGGACTAGATGCAACCAGGCTTGATTACTGCAAACCCTGTTCCATCAAATCAACACTTAAATAGAACTTTTTCAACAGCATGAAGTAAGTTAAATGGTCTTACTCGGTAACACACTATGGCAAAATTGAAAGAAATTCCAGTAATGATGAGGAAGAATCATCAGTCTGGGAAGGGTTACAAAGCTATTTCAAATGCTCTGGGACTCCAAAGGACCACAGTGAGAGCCATTATCTCCAAATGGAAAAACTCGGCACAGTAGTGAACCTTCCCAGAAGTGGCCGACCTTCCAAAATTCCTCCAAGAGCACAGCAACTACTCATCCAGGAAGTCACAAAAGAGCCAATGAAAACATCAAAGAACTTTCAGGCCTCTCTTGCATCAATAAAGGTCAATGTTCATGACTCCACTATCAGAAAAACACTGGGCAAAAATGGTATCCATGAAAGAGTGGTGAGGCAAAAACAACTGCTAACCCAGCAGAACATTAAGGCTCATCTGAATTTTGGCAAGACACACTTTGATGATCCTCAAGAATGTTCTGTGGACTGATGATTTGAAAGTGGAACTGTTTGGAAGACAGGGGTCCTGTTACATCTAAACCAAACACAGAATTTCATGGTCAAGCATGGTGGTGGGAGTGTGATGGTGTGGGGATGCTTTGGTGCTTCAGGGCCTGGGCAACTTGCAATAATTGAGGGAAACCTGAATTCTGCTCTCTACTAGAAAATAATAAAGGAGAATGTCTGGTGTTCAGTCCTTAAGTGCAAGCGCAAATGGATTATGCAGCAAGACAATGATCCAAAGCATAGGAGTCAATTCTAGTCCTAAAAACAAGTGAAAGACTAATCTCCAGTTATTGGGAGCAATTTTTTTTTTTTTTTTTTGCAGTTATAGCTGCCAGATTTTAAGTTTATGGGGGCAATTAATCTTTCACATGGGTGATAGGTGTTGGATAACTTAGTGAATCACTTTGTGAACCAGTGGCTGTTTACCTGGGTTACCCTCCCTTCTTTTGACACATTGACACATTTTGACACATGGTCAACTCCATGTGTCACCCTAGCATAAAAGGGAAAGAAAAGTTTTGATAAACAAGGGTTACCATTTGGTCCATACCAAATGCGTCTTTGAATGTGGCTTGTGCGCTTCTCCGCTGTTGTTTCTCCTCTGGAGTATCTTCATTCATGCAAATCAAGCAGGTCTACAATGGGTGTCAATTCCTGTGAAATGGTAGTGAGCTGAAAGGAAGCAGTTTTTGTTAGTTTCACTGCACTCTTGGAAGCTGCATCTGCTCTGTTTCAGGAGTAACACAGTCTCAAGAAGTTCTCACTAAGTTCTAACTAAGCAATGATGTGTTATCTGTTTGCCTGTGGATGTGAGATATTTTTACTGTCTGTATAGATATTGACTGTTTGCTGTTCTAAAAGAATGATTGACACTCTGTGTGGAACTAGGAGAGTCAATTCTTGGTAATCTACTAGATCTCTAGAAGCTAACAATGCCATTTCAGCTGCAGCCACTGCTCGTAAGCATTTAGGTAACCCTGTTGCAACTGAGTCTAATAAAAAAGCTACTGGTCGCAATTTTCCCCTTGCTCTTGTAGCAATACTGATGTCATGCACCCGTTTTACTAATCTACAGTCTGAGTGAATGGTCACATCATGTCAGGTACTATGGGGTAATTTAGATTCACAAATGCTTGCTCTGCAGCTTCAGTCCAAGTCACTTTTTGTCAGTCTTTTACCGTGCACAATGTCTGATTTCTGCATACTTTGCTATCCGCTGTCTACAATGTGATGTCATTCTGAAAAAGGATTTTATTTGCTTTTTGATCAGTGGTTTTGGAATGTTTTGAAGGGCTTCAACTCTTTTAGGGGAGAGTGTCTTACCCTCTTCTATAATCACATGCCCCAAGAAGGTCATCTTTTGTTGAATCCATTGTAATTTGCTTTGGCCTTCAGGAGTGATTCAAACACAGGTGTTATCCTTAATTCTGCCTCAGGCTTAAAAGGACATTGATCTCTACAGGGGTGGTGATCTCCCTTTGGGGTTATTTCTACAGGGGCTACACCTTTCATTTTACCCATGTCATATTTACCCTTTGCCCATAACTTCTGTGGAATCCCCTGTAACTCTGGGCTGTCGACAGTTACCTGTTGTGCACATTGTGCAGGGTGAAATTGCAGTGGGCTGGAGGACAATTGAATAACTCATTTTCCATTAACTGTGAAAGTGCATTTAGTTCTGTAACTCTTTCGCTTTTCTTAGTGAAATATGTAGAGACCAATTGTGGGCCATAAACAGCTTTGTCTGAGATACTGAGAGTTTAACACTTGATGTGCACATTTCTTCTTATCAGTATATCTGTGTTACATGCAATCTTTCTTTCCTGCAAATTTTTAGAAACCATAATTAAACTTGGTCCTTCACTGACATTTGCTGTGCAATGTAAATCTTCTGGCTTCATGTATTTTAGCTTGTTTCCTGTTTTTTTCTGTGCTGTCTAACAGAAATTCATGAGGAGAGGCGACCACATCTGGAGTGAGCTGCCAGTGCAGAGCATTTGTGCATTTACTTCCTGACATTGTTCTATCTATTTTTATTCCTATGTCTGAACATGTCAAAATTATGCCCAGCCTGCACATCAGGTCTCTTCCCAGTAAATTTAATGAACAGCAACTGGATAACAGAAAGAAATAGAAGACATTATCCTTTTTCCGTTTGGACCATCACCGACACTAATGCTCATGGTGTTACCAGTAGCACTGACGACATGTATATGCCAGGTCTATTCCCTAAGACATGCATCTTTTATTCCACATTCATTCCCTATGGGCCAAAAACGTGAGATTTTTTTTGTCTGCGCTTCGAACAGCGTAAGTGAGATCGCTTATAAAAGTCATAGCACAGCTCTCTTTAATAAGCCGTTCAATATGAGCCCTCATTCATGTCTGTAGCATGATCAGTGTGGGATTAGTTATGTGCTGAATTTTTGTCCAGAAGAAGAATAACTAGATTTTACATTTTTTGAAGAAAATGTGAGTGGTTTTTGCCTGTGCAAAATTTCCATTGTGGGCCATTAGGGGAAGCTATATGTGGGTATGTGTTTGTTGAAGCACAACAAATTTGACATATATCAGTATCTGTATCTCGAGTATTTAATATTATAGGTTTTATTGCAGATCGAATACCCGTACTGCAATTCAGTTTTGTGTTTTCGCTTATTTTCGGGGTTAACTGATGTCATGTTATGCCAGGCAGAACAGAGGCAAAGTATGGAGATAAGCAAGAATGAGGAAGGCGGAATTTGAAGGACAAGATGGCACTGGTGTACATGGCTTGCCATCTGTCTCACAGTTTATTTAGTATCATGCTGTTGGTCTTATTTCTCACTTGGTTAACAAGTGACTCTACCTCTGCACTGATCTATGATCATCGTACACTTTTAAACATTCGAATCTCTTATGAGAAGTATGTTACAGAAGAACAAGGAGATCTTCAGCCTTCTGAGACGACACTGCCCCTTAATGTTTCAACATGGTTGCAACGCGAGCCCTGGCCCCCATTGCTGAAGAAACGGTGTCACCATGGAAAGCGAGGAGGTAAACTGGTAAAAATAATGGCTTACCTTGTTTGGCTCCCGAGATTGCTGCGTTCGCTAGAAGCGCTGCAATGGGGGTAGAAAAGTGGCCGAGTGCTGTGTGGGCTTTGGGAGAGTGCGGTGACTCCATGGATTCGACCCGTCAAGCCGGCAGGACCTGTGGTGGTGAGTCTTCGGCGTTCACTACATTTCCTGTGTAATGGAGTTAACCTACAAAATCTTCGCCCTGTGCTGGCTGGTTTTCAGTTGTGCCATGACACATAATCGGAGGAGTATAAACTGGCTATCAAGTTGGCCTTGATAAATGTTCGTTCTTTGAAAAATAAGACCTTTATTTTAATGAGTTCATTAGATCTTGGAACTTAGACTTTCTATTTATTACCAAGACCTGGCTGAAGATTGGTGATATGGATACTCTTGGGGAACTTGTTCCGAGTAATTTTACAATTTTTAATTCTCGGTGGGATACTGGAAGGGGAGGTGGACTAGCTTCTGTTTTCAAGGACACTTTTATGTGTACCCGTCTCAATTTCGAGCATTTTCTGAGCTTTGAACTTCAAGCCTTTGAAATACAGATGCCGAGCCCTGTGCTCTGTGCTGTTATTTATCGGCCACCAAGACCAAATAAGGACTTTATTTCAGAGTTGTCTTCATTTCTAGGGGACGTGGTACTGAAATATGATAAAGTATTAGTGCTGGGGGATCTTAATGTTCATGTTTATTGTCCATCAAGCTCTTTGTCTAAAGAATTTTAGACTCTCTAGGCTTCCAGCAAACAGTTAATGACTCTACTCATTCTTATGTGCAGACATTGGATTTGATTCTATCTCTTGGTCTAAAAGTCAGTGACATTATCATAGATGATTTTGTGTTAGCTGATCATAATCCCATTCTTTTTACTGTCGCCTTTCCCTATCAGCGAAAGAAAGTTTGCCCTGCAAAGTGTTGGGTGAGATTGATTAATTCAAACACTCAAATTGACTTCAATGTGACCTTTACAGAAACATTGCAGTGTTGAGAATTAGACTTTTTTATACCTCATCTTTTTGTGGAGGAATCTGTTAATGTTTTTAATTCACTTAGTTCTAAACATTAGATAAACAGCAGATAAATATAACGCATAAATCAGCCCGATGGTTTAATGAGAATATTTGTTCCCTAAGACACGTATGTAGAAGATGGGAACGAAAATGGAAAAAAGATAAGTTATAAATTTCCGAAATTTAATAAATTAGTGGTTAGTACATTCGCCTCACACCACCAGGGTTGGGGGTTCGATTCCCGATACGGCCCTGTGCGTGTGGAAAGTGCATGTTCTCCCTGTGCTGCGGAGGGTCCCTCCAGGTACTCCAGTTTCCTCCCGCAGCCCAAAGACATGCATGGTAGGCTGATTGGCATGTCCAAAGTGTCCATAGTGTATGAATGGGTGTGAGAATGCATATGTGGTTTAGCCCCTGTAGGATAAGCGATATAGGAAATGGACGGATTTCCTATGAAATTCTAAGAGCTACTTTGTCTAAATTCTAAAGGGCTGTAAGAGCTGCTAGATCGAGGTAATTTGCAGATTTTATTGAGAAAAATCATCATAATCCTACAGTTCTATTCTCAACAATATATTCCTTTATTAATCACAGATTAGAGGTGGTTGGAGACCTATCCGTTGATTTATGTGAAAGGTTCTTAAATTTTTCATAAATCGGATAACAGATCTACAAATTAACATTAGTCATTGTTTGTATGCTGCTGTACAGCAATCTGTATCTGGTGTTACTTTCTCAGATTTTGAGCCTATCTCTCTTTCTGCCCTTAAGGACATTGTACTTAAACTAAAGTCTATAATTTCTCCTCAATATATTGTTCCAACTCATTTGTTAAAACAAGTTTTCAAATCAGTTGGCCCATTTGTAGTGTCTATAAGTAATATGAGTTTGCTTTTGGGGGTTGTGCCTGACTACTGTAAACATGAACTGGTTCAGCCCCTTTTGAAGAAATCAAACTTGGATAAGAGTGTGTTAGCTAATTTTAGACCAATCTAGAAACTTCCATTCCTGGTTAAAATTCTGGAGAAGAGCATACTCATTCAACTTCAGTCATTTATTGATACAAATGAGATCTGTGAATTGTTTCAATTGGGTTTTAAAAAATATCACAGTACTGAATCAGTTTTGCTTTGAGTTTTTAATGATATTTTTATGCCGGCCAACCATGGTAACTTCACTGTACTTCTACTCCTAGATCTGATTGCAGCATTTGACATGATTGACCATTATGTTCTTATATCTCATCTTGAAACATGTGTGGTTATTTGTGGAAAGGCCCTAAAATGAATTAAGTCATACTTTCAAAATAGGAGTATTTCACCTTCGGCACCCCTATCATATGGTATCCTGCAAGTTTTGATCTGTTTCTTTTCTTTTCTCTTTATATGCTACTCTTAGGAATGGTTTTGGGTAAATATGGTGTGTCATTTCATTCTTACGCTGATGACATTCAATCTTTAAAGATTTTAACCCAAATTCTTCCAGTGCCTTGGGAAACTTGTTGGCATGTGTAGATGAGGTGAACTCATGGATGGCTGCAAACTTTTTGAGTCTTAATAAATCAAAAAGAGAGGTGATTATTTTTGGTCCCTCTGAAATGAGTGATATGGCTGGAATTAAACTGGGAACATTGAGCCCTTGTAGGAAACATCAAGTAAAAAATTTGGGTGTGATCTGTGATAGTGTTTTAAAATGTAACTGTCAAATAAGCAAAGTTGTCAAAGCTAGTTTTATTCAAATAAGAATGATTGCTAAGATTAAGCCTTTCTTAGCACATATAGATTTGGAGAAGATCATTCATGTTTTTATTTTCTCTTGATTAGATTATTGTAACTTCCTTTATTATGGTACTCAAACAAAACTCTTAGACAAATTACAGATGGTCCAAAATGCAGCCGCAAAACTACTGACAAGTACTCGGAAATATGACCATATTACTCCTGTCTTGAGAACATTGCATTGGTTAACAGTACCTAATAGAATTCATTTTAAGATTCTAATCTTTGTTTTTAAATCTTCGCATGGTATAGCTCCTCCATACATTGCAGAACTTATTCATGTAGAAGAGGCAAAGAGATCATTACGATCTAATGCACAAATTCTCCTACATGTTCCTCAATCGAAACTAAAGTCCAGTGGTGACCACGCATTTGTGGTAGCTACCCCAAGGCTATGGAACAGTTTACCAGATTATTTGACACGATCATCATTGTTGAATGAATTTAAGAAGCATTTAAAAACATATTTGTTATGAGTGTTGAGGTATTGTCACTGTAGCTACTGAGTTTTTCTTTTCTCATCTGAGTTTTTCTTTTCGTGTGTGTTGATGTTTTAAATTTGTGGTTATTCATTTTTTAAAAATTTTATTTGATTACATTGTACAACACTGTGGTCAACTTTGTTCTTTTATTATGTGCTTTATAAATAAAATTGGATTGGGATTGGATAAGCAAGAATGATTTTAGCATGGTCAGAAGGTATAAGCAAAAATATACTTTTTTCATATCTTGAACACTAAAACTGTGCAGGTAATCTCAAGTCATAGTGACTATTATATATACTTGAGTTTGGTCTGAATATGCTAAATTGTTATGGACATCAAATTTGTTTGCATGTTATTTGAGAATGGTTTGATTCTATTTCTGTGAAAATTGGACAACCGGTCTGGGAGGAGTTAGGAGTTCAAAAAAGTAAGTTTTCAAACATTTCAAAATGGCAGACAGCAAGTTTGGCTGACCATGGCATAATTGGTGTCAATGATCTCTGCATGACCCAAGGAATCTATCATGTGCAGTCTCATGACACTAGACAAAAGTATTCAAAAGATATTAACATTTTTAGAATTTGCATTATAATCATCAGAAACTGTGCAGCTACCATCAAGTCATGATGGCGCTCACAAATACTAAGATTGGTCTGAATACCCTAGTGCGCTACGGAGATATAGCCTGAAGTCCATTTCGGCATGATTGCCATGAAATTTGTTTACGAGTTATTTGTTAATGGTTTGGTTTTTTACAAAGCTTTTGATAACTTTTTGCCAGCATTGTCTGAAGATGATGTGATTCAATTTTGGTGAAAATCAGAAAACTGCTCTAGGAGGAGTTAAAAAAGTACAGTGCATCTGGAAAGTATTCCCAGCACTTCACTTTTCCCACATTTTGTTATGTTACAGCCTAAGGTGCTGCCAAGTCATTCGTTAAATACAGCATTTTATGACCAACATCTGTAATAGGTATAATGATAAGGAGTCTTTATTAATCACATATACATTCCAGCACAGTGAAATTCTTTTCTTTGCATACCCCAGCATGTCAGGAAGCTGGGGTCAAAGTGCAGGGTCAGCCATGATACAGTGCCCATGGAGCAGAGAGGGTTAAGGGCCTTGCTTAAGGACCCAACAGTGGCAGCTTGGCAGTGCGGGGGCTTGAACCCCAGACCTTGCAATCAGTAACCCAGAGCCTGGCAGTGCTGGGGCTTGAACCCCCAACCTTCCGAGCAGTAAACCAAAGCCTTAACCGCCAAGCCACCACTGCCTTTTTTCATATCTTGTGAACACATCTTGTGAACACTAGTTGGTGCTATTCCGAAACTATGCAGGTACCCACAAGTCATGATGGCTTCATAGAGTTGTCTCTGTGTCTCAATTCTGTAAGTTTCTAGTTTGTGTCACGATGTACCGGAACCAAACTGTTTCATGTTCGTGGTATGTGTTGTTTTGAGCATTCCTAATCACCCCACCTTTCACCCTCGCTCTCTCTCTCAGTTCTTCTTCTTCCTCTTATTATTATCTGGTAGACTATATGTCTTTAGTTCTTATATCAATCAAACCTACGTAATAGATGTCCTGATTTTATCTGTGACCTGTTCCAATTCACATTTATCATTCTTGATCAATATTTCTTGCGTATATATAATATGCTTTCTATATTATTAAACTAAGAAGCTTTTACTGAATGATGGTGTCGTTGTGACGTCTCCCCAAGCTCAGAGGAGAGAAATCAACGAGTGCAGGGTCCAAATTCTGGTTCTGTGACTGGTAGCGGACAAAGAACTTAATACACATACTAAGTTTATCTGAATACACTAAAGCATTATGTAGATATAGCCTCACGTCCATTTAAGCATGCTCGCCTTCAAATTTGTTTGTGCTTTATTTGAACATGACTTGATCTATCAAAAAACTTTTGATAACTTTTTGCCAGCATGGTCTAAAGATTAGCTGAGTCACATTTGGTGAAGATTCAATGAACTCTCTAGGACAAGTACTTTTTCAGAAAATTCAAAATGGCAGACAATCTGGTCGGGCAGGCAAGGATTCAGAGGAAAGGATTTTATTTCTAGCCCTTACGGTTCAAAAGTTATTAGCATAAACATGAATGCAAATTTGAGCTGTTGGTGGCACCACAGGGTTTGAGATAGCGACTCTAAATTTGCCATGCTATCATTTCAGACTGTCCTCTGTCTGTTTGCCAAATTTCATAACTTTCTAATATACGGTTCTATGGGCTGCCATAGACTTCTAGAAGAAGAAGAAGGAGAAGAAGAATACTACTAACGAAAACAATAGGTGCCTACGCACCTGCTGTGCTTGGCCCCTAATTATAATAATAAGTATGTGAGTTAACAACAGTGATGCTTTGCTTTGCAAGCACCACTAATAATAAGTATATAAAGCAGAACAGTATGTTGGCTTTGTCAAGCCAACATAATGACAAACTACTGAGTACTAAATGAATTTTTCCATGTCCGACAATCATGTTTTCCAGAAAGCACACATTGCCATTGCTGTATTTCTTTATAAACCATACTATATCAGAGATGCCCAGTTTGAGGTCATGACAGATTTTCAGTAAGGTTAATTAAATAGATATGAGAGAGAGAGAGAGAGAGAGAGAGAGAGAGAAGGAGAGAGAGAGAGAAGGCAGACAAAAAGGAAGAGGAGATGAAGCAGAATTAGGTTTGAGGAGAAAGGTAACTGATCAATTACTGATCAACCATGAAGTCAACACACACTTTGACCTCAGTAACCAAAAGGAAACCTCTTAGCTGTTTTGGGTTTTTTGTTTGTTTTTTGTTTTTTTATCTGCATTTTTTAAAGAAAGTTTTTTCAAGTCTTGTGAGATATAAAAGCATACACACACTCACACATGTTCGTTGTATTATAATTACATGTATTTTGTTATCTCTGTCTGTGCTTATAATTTTAGGGTGAAATGAGTAATATAGTCTACAAACTCATGCTTCTGTGGAGAAGCAATATGAAATTAAGTCTTTCTTTCTTTCTTTCTTTCTTTCTTTCCCAGCTTTGAGAGATCACCGTATACAGTTACATAAGTCCACACCCACAGAGCTGTCAATCACCATCTCCAACGTGCAGCTGTCAGATGATGGAGAATACACCTGCTCCATCTTCACCATGCCTGTACGGATTGCACGAGCCACCGTCACTGTACTCGGTATGTGTTTGTGCATATACATGTATGTATGTTGTATATGTCAGCCACAGCTGCTCTTCCAGGTGCTCAAGAGCTGGTAAACATTATAATTAAGTCCTCATTAGGTTTTATGTGTCTTACTGTCAACTGTCAATTACTGTCCTTCTATCTCTCACTGTGCTAATTTTTAATCTCTCCACTTCTCCCTGTCTCTCTATTCTTTCCTTTCTTACTTCCTTTGTTTCTCTCCATGTTTATTTTTCACTCAGGAGTACCCGGGAAGCCAGTAATAGCAGGTTTCGAGGATCCAGTGCAGGAAGGAGGGAGTGTGACACTTACCTGCACCAGCACGGGTAGCAAACCTCCTGCTCAGCTCTACTGGTATAAAGGACAGGAAAAGCTGGAGGGTACACACGTGCACCCACTCACATACTCACACACATTCAGTGGGGGAAATAAGTATTTTTAGATTATTTTAAATTTTTAGATTAAATTTTTATGTGTTAGAATGGCCCAGTGAATCACCTGACTTGAATCCAGTTGAACAAGGTTTAAAGACAATATGTTTAGAAGAACAGGCCAAAATGACACCTGAATACTGCGGCCAATTAATTTCTTCATACAGGAAGTTTCTTGAAGCCATCATCACAAACAAAGGCTTCTCTACTAAGAAGCCTTTTTAATTTATTTATTAAATAAATTTCAGTTAGCATGTTCAATACTTTTTTCCTGTGTCATTCCGCTTTATTACACATGACTTCATTTATGGACTTTAATGTTTGAAATTGTGTGAATTTCTTGAGTTAATTCCAAAGTCTGGTGAATATTTCATATGAATAACCTCATTGGAAATATATTTACTGAAAAAAATGTTGACACATCCAATACTTATTTCTCCCACTGTATTTGCATGGAAACACAAATACTTTGGTGTGGGCAGGTCTTGAAATAAAGTTTGGAGCGCTCTAGTCACTGTGGCTCCTTATTTTATCCAAAAATATTGCCGTGCAAAATGTACCTATATGTGGTAGCTCAGTGGTTAAGACATTGGACTTCGGATTAGAAGGTTGTGATTTCAAATCCCAGTGTTACCACTGCTGGGCCTTTGAGCCAGGCTCTTATCTCTTAATTGTTAAGTTGTATAAAATATGATAAATGTAAGTCACTCTGTATAAGGGTTCATATGGCGTAAATGTAACTATATACACAGATCAGCCATAACATTAAAACCCACTGAAAGGTGAAGTAAATAACATGTCATGGGGTGGGATATATTAGGCAGCAAGTGAACAGTCAGTTCTTGAATTTGGTGTGTTGCAAGCAGGAAATTGTAAGGATCTGAGCGACTTTGACAATGGCCAAATTGTGACGACTAGGTCAGAGCATCTCCAAAATGGCAGGTCTTGTGAGGTGTTCCTAGTATGCAGTGGTTAGTATCTACCGAAAAGTGGTCCAAGGAAGGACAACCAGTGAACCAGCGACAGGGCCAAGCTCAAAGCTCATTGATGCATGTGGGGAGCGAAGTCTAGCCCATCTGGTCCAATCCCACAGAAGTGCTACTGTAGCACAAATTGCTGAAAAAGTTGATGCTGGCTATGATAGAAAGGAGTCAGAACACAGTGCATAGCTGTGTGGTCAGAGCGCCCATGCTGACCCATTTCCACCAATGAAAGCACCTACAATGGGGGCATGAGCATCAGAACTGACCATGGAGCAATGGAAGAAGGTGGCATGCTCTGTTGAAACACGTTTTCTGTTACATCATGTGGACGCCCCTGGTGCGTGTGGGTTGCTTACCAGTGGAGGAAGTGTGATGCACTGGGCAGTGTTCTGCTTTAAAACCTTGGCTCCTGACATTCATGTGGATGTTATTTTTACCCATACCACCTACCTAAACATTGTTTCAGGCCACATAAACCCCTTAATGGCAACAGTATTCCCTAATGACAGTAGCCTCTTTAAACAGAATAGTGCAAACTGCAAAAATTGTTCAGGAATGGTTTGAGGAACATGACAAAGAGTTCCCCCCAAAATTCCCCAGATCTCAATCCTATTGTGCATCTGTGGGATGTGCTGGACAAACAAGTTCGATCGATGGAGACCCCACCTCGCAACTTACAGGACTTAAAGGATCTGCTGCTAAACTATTGGTGCCAGATACCACAGCACACCTTCAGAGGTCTTATGGAGTCCATGCGTTGATGGGTCATAGCTGTTTTGGCAGCACAAGGGGGACCTAAACAATATTAGGCAGGTGGTTTTAATGGCTGGTCAATGTATGTGTTATTTGTATAAGGTACAAATAGATCAGTTAATTTATTTATATGTGCAATTCTGTAACCAGTAAATGGGAAGTTAATCACAGTTTGCTATGTTAGCTAAATTCTTTATTCATAGGTGACAGATTATTTGTGTTTAATAATTTGTGTTTAATAAGCTGCAAATTATGTGTTTTTACTTTATAGTCTTAACAAAATGTTAGTTAGCTGGATCATCATACCTGAACTATTTATGACCTATCTGCCACTGTTTTTAATAAAAAAAATTTTTTATTAATTATTATATTAAGCTCGTCCCAATGTGGTGGAGTCAAACCCCAATGAGCCGACATATACTGTGACAAGTGTGCTCACGCTGCCGGTGACCAGGAGTGATAACAATGCCATGATCGGCTGTGCTGTGGACCATCCATCCATCACCAATGCAGAGAAAAGGACAGAACAGCCTTTGAGCGTGCTATGTAAGACTTATACACACATTATAGCTGTGGCTCAGCATTGCACAATTTAATGTGACATTTTGTGTGATGTGTGGAAGTGGGAGGCAGGATGCATGTGCATAAATTCAATGTGCATTTTATTGTGGGCAATCAAGAAAGCATAGTCAGTGCCTGTAGCATTGGTCAAAACACTGACAGGCAGGCTTAACACAGGATAATCCCTACATCAATACATTAATAACAGGTGAGGGTCAGAACCAGATAAAACAGAAGTTGAAAGCAATTCATGTAACTGCATGTAAATGGGCATTTTCACTCTTTCGTGTTTGAGGGTTTTGGAAGCTGTTGTAGTGCAAAGAAATCAATATCTGGACCTGAAAATGGATGTCCCACAATTGATCTTGGGTACAGAAATGAGCATGTAAATGCTGTGTGTGTGTGTGTGTGTGTGTGTGCGCGTGTATGTGCGTGTGTGTGTGTGTGTGTTTCCCCAAGTTTCCCCGAGTGTCTTGATTAAGCCCGAGAGCGACCTGCCACGAGAGGGAGAGAGGTTTTCTCTGCATTGCATGGGGAATGGAAACCCTGAGTAAGAGTGCATGCGCACACACACACACACACACACACACACACACACACACACACACACACACACACACGGTCAAATGCATATTTACTTGCATCCTGACATTTGTTCATTATAGATGAAGCTTGAGATGGCCAGCTTAGTGATCTCTCTTCTAACTTTCACGTCCTCAAATAACCTCTTGCATTCCTTTATTCTTGCTGTCTCCTTGCTCTGTTTCTCACACTGTCTGTCACTTTGCACTTTCACTATTTCTTTAGGAAAGAGAACCATCTAAAAAAACTCTTAACCCTGATGTTATGGTTAAAGTGGGTTAATTACTCTACTTAATATAAAAACTAATTTGTATTAAGGTTGTATTTTCTATTTTCATGGCACTTTTACCTGAGAGAAAATTAACTTTAAAAAAAAAAACAAAAACAAACAAACAAAAAAAAACGAGACTGGCCTTTATGGAAAAATGATGTTTTTAGTGCCTGTCACATGATCTCCATGACGCATTTGATCACACCCCTACCACTAAGTGGATTTCCAAGCATGTAAAGGTGTTTTCTTTCATTATTTCCATGTAGTAACACTTATTCAGCAATAAGAAAGTGGGAGGCAGGCTTGGAATAACTCTAAAAGGGCTTTATTCGCAACTTTACTTTCACTTTTCAGCGTTTTAAATCATAAACACACACACACACGGCCCTGTGCTGCTTGTCTCTCTCTTCCTCTCAAGGCCCTTGTCTCTCCTTTTTATCCTCACCTCCGCTCACTGCAACACAACATTTATTAGTACAATTTACAAAATACAGTTGTGCATTCCTTACCACACCATCTCCGGCTCCGTCCTCCATTCACAAACCGGTGCTCGAGCACGCCCCCGCTTCCACAGATATATATCGTGTATATTACAAATAAAGGGTTAAGGAAAAATTTTACAATTGTATTTTTATGAGGTCAAAAGCAACTGGATGGATAAACAGTATATCCATAGTTAAGTAATGAAAAGAACACTTGATTGGAAGTATAAAATGATTTATTTTCATTCTGGTGCAGAATGAACTTGGATTTAAATCCATTACACAATTCTGTCTGTAACATAAATGCATCCAGACAGTTTTAAATTATTCAGTGTTCATTCTGCTTGTATGAATGCCAACTTAATAGGAGTTCAGGGACATCATGTCCTTGAGTAATTTATCATTTTGGCATGATAAACTGGAAAGCAGAATCAGTTGCATGTAATCTCATAATTTGAAAAATAATATCATGTCTTTGCGATGTCATTATCATGTAGTGCTTTTTTTTTTTTAATTTAATTGGTTAAATCGTCAATCTGCTAGAATAATTTGTCAGTATTATATAATAATAATAATAATAATAATAATAATAATAATAATACATGGTAATAATGTAAATAAAGTAATACCTCATTACATTAAAACATAAACCTATTAAAACATTTTGTTGCTGTTGTTTTTTAAGTTGTTGGTTTTGAAGCCAGGTCAAGATGGTGGATTTTCAATATTGGACCATAGTACCCCAATGTAGTACCCCAACTATACCCCAACTATAACCATAGTACCCCAACTATATCTTTAACTAAACAGGATTTATATAAAATGACTCTCCCTGACCTGTTTACAATATTTATCTACTGTCAAATTGTAATCTGGTATTGGGCTGAGATAGGTTCCTTACAAACACCTTGTCAATAATTCATATTCATAATTTCTGCATTTTATACATGTCTGTGTTACATATGCATAAATAGAGCATAATATTACCATTACCGTTTTATTGCCAAGGAATCCTGCTGCAATCAAATTCAAGATGCATTTACTTTCCCATTACAATGCACAGTGGTAGGAAGGCAAAATCAAAACAAAGTGAGATCTCACTATTAGAAATTCTAAATGGCAACTAAATGCCAAGGTGAAGTTCTGAGATCAGTTTTTGTACTTTCTTTTTGAAGACTGTTAAAATTTGGAGGGGATTTTGGGAGCAGGTAAAAGGAATAATATTGTTTACAATGTGAAAATTCATGTAATTAGTCTCATGTAGCTCCTTTTAGCATCTAGTTTTCTAGTTTTAATACACCTTGTTGAGAGTTGACCTTAATATATAAGCATCTTAAGGTACACAAATCCAGGTGGTGTAGTTGTTTTCATTTGTGTACTTTTTGGTTGCTGACATTTGATCAGCTTTATGTTCAGAATAACAGTGTAACACTGACTGATATGTGTCTTTTTATGTTGACACTCCAGTGGCATCAAACTCTCAGAGACATTAGGCAATTTATTTTGCGTGGTTGGCAATGATTGCTTCAACAAAACAACTACATGAGAATACAAAAGAAGATTAAAAACATGAGTATTATTTATTTGTGGTTTTGTTTTATTTGTTTTTAGAATAAAATTATTTATTCATTCATTCATTTAGAGATTCTAGTCATTTTGAAATTCTAGTAATTTCCCCCCATTTAAGATGTTATTCTACTACTTTATTATAGGTAAATGAAATTTGAATACCAAGCAAGCAAAATGCGTGTGATTTAGAATTTAATGCTTAGACTCTGCCATCTGATGATCAGCCAGAAAAAAACACTTGCAAAAGAAGGTTCTAGTTCTACTTTTTTCTAATTGGCAGCAGAAAATTATAGCTCAACAAATTAAATGCTTATATTTTTAGATATTCTCTGATTAACTGACATCATATATGCATAGTGGGAAGCAAGCTGGGATGTTGTTCTCTCAATTGCTGGAATTTTAAGGCTTCACCTTGTTTCCGCAGCCAGCGACAGAATGTCAGTCCTGTCACTCCCTCTGGAGGTCAGAATTTAGCACTTTAATAGATGGAGCACAGTGTAGTTGATGGTTTTACAGCTGTACTTGTTCTGATTCTGTGTTATGTTATGAACAGTGTTTTAAACTTTCAAAAAAGGCAGAAAAAATTTCAATTAATCAACTTCATGAAATAAATCATTCCAAAAGGTGCAGAAACCTAGACTGGTTAATAAAGATTGTGTACAGAGATTTGTGTAGAAATATATTACAGTATGTTCAAGGCTTGTTAATGTTAAGGAGTTGTTGGGGTAGATTAAATATAGTGTGTGATTCAGTTGTCTGGTTCAGTTGTGGGTGTGGTTAGTTGTAGGTTCTGTTTAGTATATGATCCAGGTTAAGCGAGGTATAGGGGAAGTTTACATATAGTGTGTAGTTAAGGTTAGACTGAGCTGTAATGATGCATTATGTACAGTAATGCATAGAGTGTGATTAAGGTTATGGCAGATAATTCATAGGGCAGGATAGATAATGTTTAGGGCATGGTTAAGGCTGGAGTAGATAATGTATAGGGCATGTTTAAGGATTGGGTAGATAACATATAGGGCATGGTTAGGATAGGGGTTGTTTTGTATAGGGTGTGAATTAGGTTGGGGAGGGTTAGGGGTCAGATTATGTATAATGTATAATAAGTGGTGAACTTTAAAGGTGGTAAAAGGGATGGATTACATACAGTGTGTGGTTCAAGTTAGAGGTAGCTTATGTATAGGTTTAGAGATGATGTTTATGTATAGGCTGTAGTTAAGGTGGGGAAGATGTTGGGTAGTGCTGTTGTAAGTGGTCAGGTTCATGCTTCCACTAGAATTAAAATATATATATCTCCACCTGCTGGTGAAGTTTTGCATTACAGGTCATTGCTAAATCTGTATCCCATTAGCTCAGCAGTGTGCTATTGTATTCTCTCTATTCTATAGCCAACAGCCATTAGTCAGGAAGATGTATTATATCTCTCCCAGTCTACTCACACCCTCTAGGGCTATAAAGACACGCAATTGAATTCAGTTGCAGTCCTTGCCCTAATCTCTGTTGAGTGTATGTAAAGTGTCACAGGTTCCCCGAGTTTCAGTATAACTTCACAAACAGTCCCTTAGCACATCATGGGGCTTATATGCATCTGTTAGCTTTAATTTGTTTTATATGTATGTGAAGATATGCATAAAGCCTTCTGTTTAGCAATATTATTTGTTTTATCAGCACTGCAGTGTTTACCATATTTATTGTATAGACAAACTGATTGTTGTAAATCTGTTGTCTGACCGTGTGTGTCTGATCAGACATTAAGAGATGTCCATTCTCCTTGATCAGTAAATGTTCTACAGTTGTTAACAGACATAATATAATCTCTCTCTCTCTCTCTCTCTTTCTCTCTCATAATTGTCATTCTGCACCACTCTGCACAAAATGTACTATCTGTAAAATAATATACTGATTATTACTGTATCATTGTAGTTTATGAGTAGGATGTGGTTCATTTTAGATGGTGGTAGGGGCTAATTATGCATAGGTTATGGTTAAGGTTAGAGGGAGATGTACAATAATGTACCAGTTACAGTATTACTGATTAATAGCTCTGTTATTTATGCTATTTATTTTATTTTACTCTATTCCAATCCCTATTCTTGTATCAGCTGTCTGCTAGTATGCTTTCACCAACTTGCATGATAAATTAAAAACTGGATTCTGATTCTTATTTTCTGTCAAACTTTCAGACCCTTGTCATTCATGTGGCAAAAGAAAGATGCAGAGTTCCCTCCACAGGTGAGGCCTGATGGTGCATACCTCCGCTTTGAGGCCCTCAACAAATCCGATAATGGAGTTTACTTGTGTCACGCAGACAATGGAATTGGCTGGAATGAGGGATCGTACACCCTGCTGGTACAAGGTAATGAACAAATATGAGAGAAAGGCACAGACAATAGAATGTTACTTTCTTTCTGTTTTCAACTTTTACTTTCATCCTTTATCTGAATTTATGTTCCCTTTTCTTTCCCCTTTTTTATCTTTTTGCATGGCCCCTGATTGTTTACTTTTTTCTCATTTTTCTTGACTGTTTCCTCTTCTATATCACTCAACCTATCAATCCATCCCCTACTCACACCTCTTACTTTATTATCTGTGCATCTCCTAAGACCTGGAGGATTCCAAAATGATGTTCCCCCCTTTCTTTACCTCTACCTCACCATCTCATTCTCTTTTTTCATCTCTCCTTCACACTTTTTCACCTTCTTCCTCTCCTCCTCAGTCCCCTATCCAAGCCTCTAATGAGTCTCCCTTACTTCCACCTTCATCCTCGCTCCCTTCATCCACCATTTCTTTTTCTTCTACTCCACTATCTACCTCTTCTTTTCTCTCCCCTTCCTCCTTTCCCTCATCTTTTCTGGTTTCTTCTACCTCTCCCTCTTCCTCTCTCTCTCTTTCCACCTCTCCCTCTTCTTCTTTCTCTCCTTCAAACTCTCTCTCATCACTTGTCCACACCACTACTATCTCTAACTCCCTTTTTTCTGACCTGTTTCCTCGCCACTCCTCCTCACATACTCCTCCAACCTCATCCCCACCTTCTCTCACTCCCCCCTTTATCACTCCATCCACGGTTTCCTGGCTGAATGGAGTGTACATTACAGGTAATTAATTGCAGAGACCAACACACACACACACACACACACACACACACACACACACACACACACACACACACGCAAATATATTTGAATATTATTGTATTAATAGGCTTGCATTATAACATGAATTACAAAAACTCAAATTGTTGTACCTCTATAGATTTCAGTCCTTGTGTATGTGCATATGTTTGTGTGTTTGTGTGGGTGCTGTGTGTGAGAGCAAAATAGACATTATTTTTAGGTGCAGGTTAGAGAACTGTTCTGAATATGAGCATCTGCTCTTCAGTTCAGCAACAATACAGGATTTAATAAAACATCACTGGCTACAAAGCCAAGATTATCCCAATATACTATCTAATACAACAACCTAGCATCTACTTCACGGTTTAACAAAGCTTTGGCACTAACAGAGCAACATTTGTTCTGTATATTTCATTATTTATGTGCAAATCCTTCTTTGCAAATACTTTTAGCTTGTAATGGATATTGCAGTCAGTTATGTTGCTTTGAAACAAAGAGAGGTGTAGACAAATTTCAGGTGAAATTGTACAAAACTGGCATATGAGTCTAAACACACAATTTAAGTTCAAGGCAATGTGCAAAGTGCATTTATCTCCCTCAAGCATATGCTTTTATAAGGATCCAAGCAAAAAAGGAATGGAATATTGGAAGTGCAGCTAATTGCATTTGGGTATATAACTAATTGACAGTTAATGGCCAGTTAAGTAAATAAAATTCTTTTAAAATGTTTTTGTAAAATTCATTTTACTAAAATGCTAATTTTCTAAATGTTGCAGAAGCTATAGATCATATTTATTTGTTCTTCTACAAAGTTTTCAGTTGGCTTTTGAAATATTTCATGTTTAAACCGAATTAGTAAACTGTAAAGTTGTATTTTTGTGCTTTACCTCCTAACATATGCCATCTGCCCTTAATAGTCATACAAATGCAAAAACTAATGTACAAGCACTTAGTGCAAGTTGTGTGCTTAGGTGTACAGCTGCTGTATGTAATCATATCCTTTTATCCTTCCTTTTATTCCCTTTAAAATGCAGCACAGCTTTCTAGTAATGTCCACATTTTCCTAATAATGTACAATTAGTTTTCGTTTAGAAAACTAATTATCTCAATGAAAAATTTTTAGAGGGTGTGATAACTAATCGTCTTAGTCATTCTTTTACTTTTACTAATTATATAAGTATGTGTTAATGAATGTCTGATTTCACTGAGTTGTTAGTTCTGATTTGTTATGAATAAAACTTAGTTACTTGTTGAAATAGCCTATTTCTGTTGAAGAGGGGGGAAATAAATACTGTACATGAACAAAACCGGGTTGTAACAAATGAAACATGAATTTTAAAACTATTTTTGTTGTCAGGAAAATAGTTTTGGCTTTGTCCTTGTGTCTGTGCTGAAAGCAAGTCTTAATAGGTATTGGAAAATACTACTGCTTTGGCAGATCTCAAAAGTCATTTGCTCTACTGCGCTGTATCACCCATACCAGCACAAGTGCTTTTGTTTCTAACCACGAAAATATGCCAGTGAGTTACACTTACACCTGCAGGAATACGGAGATCATGTACATACAAACTCAGACACATAAACACACACACACACACACACACACACATCCATGTAGGTCATTAACAGCCATCTTTTTCACAATCTCTCTGATTTTTCTCTCTTTTCACTTTTTCTGGTCCCTCACTGATGTGGCACTGATCTATTAATCCATCCATTCATCTAATTGAGAAGATGCTGAAGGTATTGTTTTCAGTCATGTGTCTGTGTGTTTATTCCTCACATTATCTTTCATCTTCTTTTTGTCCTCATTTCTGTCCCATCATAGTTTAATTTTTTTGTTTCTCAACTCTTCTGTCTTTCAGACTTGATAGAATTTAAACAAAAACAAAAATTTGGAGGCACAGAGAGAATTGTAAACTGTGATTTTCACTATACAGTCTAATCTGAATGTGAAATTTTCCAATTCTCAGGTATTCTTGGTTTAATTTAAAGAATAACATTTTCAGAGGCATTGAGAAGCCATTTTCATCTCCCAAAGTTCTCTAGAGCACTGGGAGCAGTGGGAGAATGTTTCAGGACAGAAGCAAATGAACACAATGGCTCCTGGGTTTAGCTGCGTTTTCAGCTGTTACATCCCACACTTAGGCATATAAGTACCCAAAAAGGCTAAAAGCTCTGTAACATATCAGAGACAGTTGGATCTAAGCACTAAATTGCTTTCTTTGGGATAATACAATAATCTCCATTGTCCATAGTCAGTGAGATCAAGCATACTGCCATAAGTATTTGGACAGTGACACAATTTTTGTAATTTTGACTCTGTACAACACCAACGTGTTTTTGAAATAAAGCAATCAAGATGAGATTTAAGTGTAGACGTTCAGCTTTAACTCGAGGAGTTTAACAAAAATATTGCATTAACTGATTCGGAATTTCAGCTATTTTCTTTTAATGAGTCCCTCCATTATCACAGCCTCAAAAGTAATTGGACAAACTAACAATTTTAATTAGTAGGATTATTTTTAATACTTGGATGCAAATCCTTTGCAGTTAATGACTGCCTGAAGTTTGGAATCCATGGACATCACCAAATACTGAGTTTCCTCCCTTGAGATGCTTTGCCAGGCCTTTACTGCAACTACCTTCAGTTGCTGCTTGTTTGTGGGACTTTCTGCCTTCATTTTTGTCTTTAGTAAGTGAAAAGCATGCTCAATTGGTTGGAGGTCATTTGACATTTAAGAACATTTAATTTTTTTGCCTTAAGAAGCTCTTGGGTTGCTTTCACGGTATGTTTTGGATCATTATCCATCTGTACTGTGAAGCACTGTCCTATCAGTTTTGCAGCATTTGACTGAATCTGAACAGAAAGTATACCTCTATACACAGAATTCATCCTGCTACTTCTATTAGTATGGAAGAATCTTCTTCAAAAAGCACTCTAAGGTTCTTGGGTTTTTGATGTCAAAAAGTCTGAGCTGGTCTGCAGATCAACTGACATAAGAGCTTTTGATACAAGTTTTTATATCATTCTGAAACATCTCATATGGAGATTTTTCCTTTTTTTTATTTGAATACATCTTGGCTCCATGCCACTATTTTCAAATCCCAGGTACTTTCTTAATAACGGTGGCATGGTACCATGTACCAAGAAACGTAATATTTTAATATGAACCTTACGTAATATTTTTTCTTGAATCTAACCACACATTCCATTTTTTTTAGTGGACTATGTGTTCAGCTTGTTCCATGCACCACCTGGTGGATATTGTGTGAAGCAAAACAAATGAATTTAAATTCTAAGTAGCCTGCCTGCAGGGTGCCACATGATCACACGTGACAAATCGCATGAAACCGCGTAGAAAAAAACATACATTGTTCAAGGCCACATCTGTAGATCCGCAGCATTGTTACCCTTAATGATGAAGTCATTGTCTTTTTTGTGTGCCTGACACTTGATAATTGCCAAACGTTGTGGATGCATCATGGCAAAGATTAGCTTGCCAATTTGTTCATCATGCTGCATGGGCATCCCATCACTTTTTCTAAAACCTCTTTGATTTGTTTTCTTTGACCTCTGTGATTCCATAATTTTTTCCTCAACATTGAGTGATTCTATAATTTTTTCATCTACTTGATCTGGGAAAAAATATTCCATTAATTAAAATAATTTCATTCAATTTGTTTGAAGTATGTTTCACAAAGCCAGAATGTTCAGCTATTAAACAAAAATACTTTTGCGTCAGATCTGTGATTTGTTTATTTACTGTGAAGTAAAAAAATCCGGGTGAGCATCCTCTGTGTGGTGATTTCATAATTTTTGCCAGGTGGTGTATGTTTAATCTCAAGCCGGTAATCTTGTACAAGAAGAGCACAACGCATCAGCCATTGGTTCTAGTTATACATCCTATGTAAAAATACCAACGGATTATGAGCCGTGTACACAGTAACGGCTCATAACATTACTGGACCCAACATACACGTCAAAGTGCTGAAGTGCTAATGTAACGAATGAGGTAACACACACACACGCTGGACAGTGTTCACCAATTTATTTCTGCAATCTGCAATTTTGAACAGGGTAGTATGAGCGTTCAGGGCAAAAAAATGCAGATATACAAGCACAATTGGCTTAACTAATGCTTGGCATATACAAAAATATTGTCATGTATCAAGAAACTCTGGACTCCACTTCCCATCAGCCACTGCACTGCACTAGCTGTCACTTGACCACCTGCACCTGACTCACGTTTTGTTAATGAGCACTCGTGTGTGTGTGTGTGTGTGTGTGTGTGTGTGTGTGTGTATATATATATATATATATATATATATATATAGTCCTTGTCTGCACTGTTTGCTTGTCTTTCGTTGTCCTAGACTCTTGTCGTTCGTGTCTCGGTGTTTTGTGTCATGCCACGGTGTTATTCCAAGTTGTCTTAGTGTCTTTGTTTCATAGTACGTTTGTTTCAATAAATGTCATTATCTGCACTTGCTTCTGGCTCAACCTCGATTCGTGACAGAACGAAAGACCCTTTATCAGAAGCAGCAGATCACCAAGATGGACGCCTGGTTTGCAGCATATGAGGAGTGGTATAGAGGACTATTGGAGCAGGGAAGAAGGACAGATGAACTACTCGCTCAGAATAACCGCATGCTAGGACTGCCGCAGCCGGACAGACCATGCACCAGGCCACACCCGGC
This sequence comes from Ictalurus furcatus, assembly GCF_023375685.1. NCBI lineage: Eukaryota > Metazoa > Chordata > Actinopteri > Siluriformes > Ictaluridae > Ictalurus > Ictalurus furcatus. The sequence continues at coordinate 11,023,777 of NC_071274.1, forward strand.
GTTCATAAAGGACTACGCCATGCCACGCCGACAGGAGGGGGAATCTGTGGTCGGGGCTGAGACCAACTCCCACCCTCCCTCCCCTATTATGGCTCTTGTTCAACCTTCATGTTCAGTGGAGGACGTCACTCTGCCTCCATGTTCCGTGAGAGACGTCGCTCCATCTCCTACCGGACTCAAGAATTCCCCACTGTTCAGCTACCTCAAGGTCGCTCTGCCTTCCTGTTCGGCTGAGGACGTCGCTCTGCCTTCCTGTTCGGCTGAGGACGTCGCTCTGCCTTCCTGCTCGGCTGTGGACGTCGCTCTGCCTTCCTGCTCGGCTGTGGACGTCGCCCTGCCTTCCTGCTCGGCTGTGGACGTCGCCCTGCCTTCCTGCTCGGCTGTGGACGTCGCCCTGCCTTCCTGCTCGGCTGGGGACGTCGCCCTGCCTTCCTGCTCGGCTGGGGACGTCGCCCTGCCTTCCTGCTCGGCTGGGGACGTCGCCCTGCCTTCCTGCTCGGCTGAGGTCGTCGCCCTGCCTTCCTGCTCGGCTGAGGTCGTCGCCCTGCCTTCCTGCTCGGCTGAGGTCGTCGCCCTGCCTTCCTGCTCGGCTGAGGTCGTCGCTCTGCCATCCTGCTCGGCTGAGGTCGTCTCTCTGCCATCCTGCTTCACTGAGGACGTCACTCTGCCTCCATGTTCCGCTAAAGACGTCGCTCCTTTCCTTTGCTTCTCTCAGTATGTCGCTCCCCCTTCCTGCTCCACGGAGGACATCGTTCCCCCCTCGTGCTCCGCGGAGAGCATCGTTCCTCCCTTGGGCCTCACGGAGAACCTCGCTCCTCTCCCTGGCCTCGCGGAGAACCTCGCTCCCCCCTGGAGCCTCGCAGAGAACCTCGCTCCCCTCTCCTGTCCCGTGGAGGAAGTCACCCCGCTTTCATGCTCTGCCGTGGACGTCGCCCCGCTTTCATGTTCTGGCAAGGACGTCGCCCCGCTTTCATGTTCTGCCGAGGAAGTATCTCTGCCTCCCTGTGCCGTTGTGGAAGCCGCTCGGCCTCCTGGTTTTGCTGGAGACATTTTGCCCAGGGGGCCAGGACCACCAGATGGAGGACGTATAATTTTGGGCGCTCCGGGAGTAGCGCCCTTGGGGGAGGGTTCTGTCATGTATCAAGAAACTCTGGACTCCACTTCCCATCAGCCACTGCACTGCACTAGCTGTCACATGACCACCTGCACACACCTGTGTGTGTGTGTGTGTGTGTGTGTGTGTGTGTGTGTGTGTGTGTGTGTGTGTGTATAGTCCTTGTCTGCACTGTTTGCTTGTCTTTCGTTGTCCTAGACTCTTGTCGTTCGTGTCTCGGTGTTTTGTGTCATGCCACGGTGTTATTCCAAGTTGTCTTAGTGTCTTTGTTTCATAGTATGTTTGTTTCAATAAATGTCATTATCTGCACTTGCTTCTGGCTCAACTTCGATACGTGACAAATATAACATAATATAAACATACCTGCAATTTTGAACAGGGTAGTATGAGCATTCAGGGCAAAAATACTGCAGACATTCATTGAAAGAACTAAAACCAACAAACAAAAATTCAGAACAAGTTGGGACAGTATGGAAAATGCTAATAAAAACAAAAAGGACTGATTTGTAAATGTACTTTGACTTGTATTTAAACAAAACACGTATAAAGACAAGGTATTTGATGTTTTACCTAATCAACTGTATAGTTTTTGAAGATAAATATTTATTGTGAAATTCATGCATGTAACACATTCCAAAAATGTTAGGACAGGAGCAATTTAGGACTAATAGCGATGTGACAAGTTGAAATAAGAAGGTGATGTGAAACAGGTGAGGCAATCACCTAATCATAGTCTATAAGCAGCCTCCAAAAAGGCCTAGTCCTTCAAGAGCAAGGATGGGTCGAGGCTCACCAATTTGCCAACAGATATGACCATGAATAATCCAACACTTTGAGGACAACATTCCCGAAAAACAAATCAGTAGGATTTTGGGCATGTCACCTTCTACAGTGCACAATATAATTAGAAGATTCAAGGAATCCAGTCAAATCTCGGTGCGTAAAGGACTAGGCTGAAAACCACTTTTGAATGCGCATGATCTCCAACCCCTCAGACATTACTGTCTTAAACAGAGTCATGAGTCTGTAATGGATATCCTGACATGGGCTCGGGAATACTTTGGTAAACCTTAGTCTGTTAACATAATTCGCCGCTGCATCCACAGATGCAAGTTAAGGCTTTACTATGCACAGCAGAAGCCATACAGCAACACTCTCCAGAAGCACCGCTGACTTCTTTGGACTCCTCTGAGATGGACTGTAGCACAGTGGAATCGTGTTTTGTGGACCAACGAGTAAACATTTCAAATAGTATTTGGACAAAACAACCATTGTGTTTTCTGGGCCAAAGAGGAAAAGGACCATCCAAGCTGTTATCAGCATCAGGTCCCAAATCAATCGTCTGTCATGGTATGGGGGTGTGTCATGTACACATTTTGGAGCAACATATGCTGCCATCCAGACGTCGTCTTTTCCAGGGACAATGCCAAACCACAGTCTGCTAGGATTTTAAGCGCATGGTTGCGTAAGCAGAGATTGCGTTTGTTAGCATGGCCTGCTTGCAGTCCTGACCTGTCTCCGATTGAGAATGTGTGGCTGTCATATCACAGCAAACCAGTGACTACATTTCCCACCCTGCACTGCGGCCTACAAACATGGCCGCCATGGACCGCAATTCCCAGAACACTCACCCTCATTCTAATCACGCACTTCTCCATCCAATTTACACTCACAATCACACCACACATAAGAGACTGTTCAAACACTTAGTCTTTGCAAAGTATACGTTAAGTTACATTTTGTTTCTGGCGTTACCAAGCCGTGATACCTTGTTTGTTGATTCTGGTTTTGACTTTGTTCTTGTTTTTGACATCGTCTTTTTGCCTTGCCTTGTTTGGACTGTTTGCCTGATCGCCTGACCTCTGCCTGTCTTTGTTTACTGATTTCTGCCTGATCCTTTGGACTTGTACTTCTTGTATTAAACTACCTAACCTGCACTTGCTCCCATCCCAACCTCCATTACGTAAAATACGTGACAGAATACTTCACCTATACCATGGAAGCAGCTGGAAATTGTAGGATACATCATGCCAAGGTAATAAGGAACACCCAACCAAGACTCAACTCTATCAGGCTTCCTCAATGGATTGCCATGGTTCCCCCAGAGCCATACAGTTGATTTTTTGGCTACCTTGAGTATTTTCTTTTCGACTGCCAATTGTATTTTTTGAGCCTGGCACAACCCAAGCCTGACCAGAGGCAGTGGCTAGGGTTCATACTCTTCTGACTCGTTGGCCAAGCTCGCCAGTGGGCGGAGCGTCTGGCCCATACAGAATCCAAGGGTCTTCACGATGTAACTCAGTTTGTGGGACTATTGATAAAGGTGTTTGGGAGTCCAGAGTACACCCTAACCTGGATGAGTTTTTGGGGAGGGCCAGTCTCATGAATGAACCTGCGAGGCCATTCACCACCTACTACAAGATGACCTCCTCCCCAGAGCTCCAGTCTGAGACCCACGAAGTGGTCTAATTGGTCGAGCTTCAGCCGGAGGTCAACGTAATGACCTCATCTCCAGAGCTCCAACCTGAGACCAACGAGGTGGTCTCACCCGCAGAGCACCAGCTAGAGGTCAACGTGGTAACTTCATTCCCAGAGCTCCAACCTGAGATCCACGAGGTGGTCTCACCTGCCGAGCTCCAGTCGAAGGTCAACATGGCCACCTCCTCTCCAGAGCTCCAACGTGAGACCCACGAGGAAGTCTCAGCTCCAGAGCCTCAGTTGGAGGTCAACATGGCGACGTTCTCCCCAGAGCCCCAGCACAAGACCCATAAGGTTGTCTCATCTCCAGAGCTCCAGCATAAAGTCAAGTTCCTGTCCGAGGTCAAAGAGATGACCTCTCAAGCCAAGTTCCTGTCTGAGGTCGAAGAGGCGACCTATCAAGCCAAGTTCCTGTCCAAGGTCAAAGAGATGGCCTCCCAATCCAAGTTTCTGTATGAGGTAAAAGAAACGGCCCTTCAAGCCAAGTTCCTGTCTGAGGTTGAAGAGACAGCCTCTTAAGCCAAGTTCCTGTCCGAGCTTGAAGAGACGACCTCTCAAGCCAAGTTCCAGGCCGAGGTCGAAGAGACAGCCTTCCAAGCCAAGTTCATGTCCGAGGTTGAAGAGACAACCTCTCAAGCCAAGTTTCTGTCCAAGGTCGACGAAGCGACCTCCCACGCCAAGTCCCTGTCTGAAGTCAACGAGGCAACCTCCCATGCCAAGTTCCAGCTAAAGGTTGACGAGGTGAGGTCCCAAGATACGTCCCAGTCTGAGATTGACGAGGTGACCTCCCACGCCAAGTTCCAGTCTGAGATTGATGTAACCTTCCACGCCAAGTTCTAGTCTGAAACCGACATCACAATCCAACCAGGTTCTGCTCACGCCTGAAACCGACGTGACGACCAATCAAGTTCTGCCCACACCCGAGGCTGCTGACATGGACAACCAAGTTTTGCTCATGCCCGAGGCTGCTGACATGGACAACAAAGTTCTGCTTACACCCAAGGCTGCAGACACGGACAACCAAGTTCTGCTCAGGCCTGAGACTGACGACATGACCAAAAAAGTTCTCCTCACGCCCGAGACTGATGGCACGACCAACCAAGTTCTCCTCACGCCTGACACTCACAACATGATCAACCAAGTTCTCCTCATGTCCGAGACTGATGACATGACTAACCAAGTTCTCCTCATGCCTGAGACTGATGACACAGCCAACCAAGCTCTGTGTACACCTGAGTCTGCTGACACAGCCAGCCAAGTTCCGCCTGCAAAGTCGATGGAGAATGTCGCTCAGACTCTCTGCATGGCTGAGGATGCCACTCAGACACCCGGTTCAGCTGAGGAAGTTTCTCCAGCCAAGAGCTCCGCTTTGCTTCCCTACTCTGCCGTAGATGCCACTACGCTAGGGTTCTATATGGATGTCGCTCCATTTTCCCATGCCACTGAGGACGTCGCTCTGCCTTCCTGCTCCACTGAGGACATCGCTCTGCCTCTATGCTCTGCTGAGGAAGTCACTCTACACTCAAGAAAGGCCGACGAGAGGGTCCACCAAGTCAAGCCCCCGTCTAAAGCTGACGACACAACTTCCCAATCCTGGATCTCACCTAATGACCCCGGTGAACCAGCCCCAGCCTCATGTCTGCTCCTCGGCTCCTTGCCGCAAGAAGCACCCTTGGGGAAGGGGGGTTCTGTCATAGCACAGCAAACCAGTGACCACATTTCCCATCCTGCACTGTGGCCTACAAACATGACCGCCATGGACCTCAATTCCCAGAACACTCACCCTCATTCTACTCACGCACTCCTGCATCCAATTTACACTCACAATCACACCACACATATAAGAGACTGTTCAAACACTTAGTCTTTGTGAAGTATACGTTAAGTTACATTTTGTTTCTGCAGTTACCTAGACTTGATACCTTGTTGTTTGCTTCTAGTTTTGATTTTGTTCTTCTTTTTGACCTCATCTTTTTGCATTCCCTTGTTTAGACCTTTTGTCTGACCTCTGCCTGTCTTTGTTTATTGATTTTTGCCTGATCCTTTGGACTTGTACTTTTTGTATTAAACTACCTAACCTGCACTTGCTCCTGTCCTAACCTCCATTACGTAAAATACATGACAGTGGCACATTATGAAGTGCAAAATAAGGCAACTAAGGCCCTGTACAGTTGCGCAGTTGAAGAAATGCATAATGGATGAATGGGGGAAAATTATGCTTGCTAAACTGGTGTCTTCAGTGCCCAAATGTTTAATAAGTGTTATTAAAAGAAAAGCTGATGTTACACAGTGGTAAACAGTCGACTGTTCCAACTTTTTTGGAGTGTGTTGCAGTCATCAGATTTGTGCCTGTGTATATTTTCAAAAATAAATTAAATTCACAAAGTAAAACATCAAATAATGTGTTAATATTGTGTTTTCAATATAGTACAGGGTGAACTGAATCTTCAAAATTTTTAACTGTCCCAACCTTTTCAGATTTGGGGTTGCAAATATGTATGCATGAACAGGTGTGAACATGCCATAGGCCTGCTGCAGGTAGGCATGAGTACTGAAGATGTGGCCAGAGCAATAAACTGCAATGTAATGTAAGACATCTGAGACAGTGCTACAGGGAGACAGGAAGGACAGCTGATCGTCCTTGCAGTGGAAAATTACAAGTAACCATCTGTCCCCCAGACGTGATCGAGAACTTGCAAATGCCTTGGTGGAAGAGTGAGGTAACATTTCACAGTAAGAACTGACAAATCTGGTGCAGTGCATGAGAATGAGATGCACTGTAGTACTTAAAGCAGCTGGTGGCCACACCAGATACTGCCTGTTACTTTTGATATCGATACCCCCCGTTCAGGCACTCATTATTCTATTTCCGTTCGTCAAATGTCTGTGAAACCTATTCAGTTTATGTCTCAGTTTTTGAATATTTTTGTTAATACAAATATTTACACATTTTAATAAATTTGCTGGAAATAAAAGCAGTTGAATATGAGAGGACATTTCTTTTTTTTGCTGAGTATGTATGCACGTATTCACTTAACCTAACTTAACATAATATACTTGACACACATATGCACACAGTTCCGCATAAAAAGGGCCAACTTAGAAAATATTTTCCAAATTGTTCACTTAATATGAAAGACAAAGCATGAGCACACACCTACAGCAGTGGCAATCAATTCTGCTGTGGTACAGCAAGTGAATAGGATCAAAATAACCCTGTCTGCAGTACATTAATGGCCGCTAGGGGGGTCTTGAATGCCACTAAGCATTACTGAATATTACAAACTGCTTAGTTTCATGAAATTCACCCACAAGGATTTCATTACAATATTGGTTTTCTTGTTTTCAACTTGTTACATCCACCCCCACAGAATTTCATTAAACTAAGGCATGAGTATACATACTAGATTCATGTTGATACCTTTACATACTTAAAACATACAATAGGGAAGGATCCCTCACAAAGGGAGAGTCAAATCCAAAATTATCCTAGGTAGGATGAGGGGATGAGAGAGTAGTGCTAGGCTCCCACAGCTCCGACAGTAAGATGTCTACATACACCCCACAATATCCTTACACCCATCCACAATATCAGAAAACTTGAGCAAAAAAAAAAAAAAAAAAAAAAGAAAAGAAAAGAAAAAAAGGAAAGGGAAAAAAAAGAAAAAAAGAAGAAGTAACACACTTGGCACAAGCACAAGTGAGCTGGGATTAGGTGGCACACTAGTGGTGTCAGCTATGGGTGAGTGAGATGATGACTGTGATTGTAAGTGAGTGAACAGAATTGTGGTATCTGATGTTGCATCCTCTGAAGCTGGCTGGCCTGCAGTACCATCATGAACTACATCTGTTGCAGCAGTCTTTGACACAACGGAATCCTCAAGAGACAAGGGACCTACCTCATTCCCGGATGAAACGGATTGGGGTTGACGGCACATGTCAGGCAATTGAGAAACCCAGCAGAGTGTTCTGCCACCTGTATCAGTCCCTAGAATAGGTAGAGAATCATTTTCACCGCCACTACATGCCACATCACATTTAGATGATGTCTCACCCCCAGACATTAATGAGCCACCCACATGCCACCTCTACGGCCATCGTCACTGTGCTCATACTCATCAGCCACACTGATTAGAGACTCTACCTCCTCTGCCCTGATGGGAAACTTAGTGGTACACTGCTGCAAAAGCTAGACATAGGGGAACGCGGATGAGACAGAGCAGCACCCTCACTTATAGGCAGAAAGTTTACCAACTACAAAAGGTTGCGATGAACCACCTTCTCTTGGCCCGTAGCAGGGTTCCGGATTCTATATAAATGAGTGGCTGGTTTCTTGTCTACAAATGTGTAAACTGTGGATTCCCAACTGTCAGCAACTTTTCTCTTACAACTCTCAGTTTTGTTTGCCAGGAGCACCTGATCACCTACATCTATGTCAAGCCCTTTCATCTTGTGGTTGTAAAGAGCTGCATGTCTCTTTTGCTCATTTGTGGCATGGTCTTGTGCTATTAGAAATGCCACTTTAAGATTTTTGGTGAGAGTTTCTACAAAGTTGTCATAGCTAATCACAGCTGGATCATTCAAAACTGAGCGAAAGAGAATGTATACAGGAAGACAAGGCACCCACCCAAACATCAGGTAAAAAGGCGCATACCCAGTTATCTCATGAGTGGTGCAATTATACAGGAATATCAGTGTCTGATGGCAATGCACGGATCATGTTGCCAAGAGTTCTGTTAAGACGTTGCACACTTCCATTACCCATAGGGTGATAGAGAGTGGTGTGTGATTTGCCTGCCCCAGAGACTCTAAGAAGCTCACTTATAAACTTGCTCTCAAAGCTTGCACTTCGGTCACTATGAATGCATTCTGGAAAGCCATAAATACAAAAAACTTGTCCCACAGAACCATGGCAACTTGCCTAGCAGATTGGTCTTGACACATGAACACTTATGCTAGTCTTGTAAAGTGATCAGTCACAACTAAGTAATTGACAGACTTGTTATGGGAGTCCTCTGCTGACCAAAAATCTATACACACAAGCTCTAATGGTCTACAAGATGATGTACTCTCTAATGGAGCTATAGCGAAAGGGTCGTTAGCTTTGCTTATGACGCAGCTCTGGCAGTGACGCACATGGTCCGATACGTTGCAATCCAAGTTTAGCCAGAAAAAGTGTTGCATTGCCAGGCTAAAGCTCCTAGATTTCATTGAGCTGATTCTCATGAAGTTTCTGTTCTGAGTGTGCCGGCAATGGTTCCATGACCGACAATCATCATCTGCGGTAAGTGATCAGTGACTGATATAGCCTGCCCAGTCTGCCCTGGGAATGGGAAGACCAACCCATTCAGGTGAGCTGTTGGATACACACTGCTGACTGTGATGATCAACACCCTGCCTCCTCCCTGAATTACTTGAAGCCCAACTGAATGTATACCACACTGAATTAATAGACATACCTTTCATATCAGCCAGCAGGGCCCCATAAGGCTCCATGAAAAACCTGTGAGTGACATTGGCACTAAGAAATAGAACATTTCAGAGGGCATCAGCAACCACATTCTGAGGACCGGGAACATATTTTATGGCAAAGTTGTAACTAGCCAGCTTAGACACCCAACATTGCTCACAACAATCAAGTTTAGGCTTCAGGAATATAATATTCACAAACAAATTTCTGTTACACCTCCCACTTCACTTCTTCGTCCATCTGGGTTCGCTGTTGTTTCTTTCACTCATTTCTCACTTCTTAATACTGTGGCTCTCACAAGAGAGGTATCCAGCATGAAATCAACCACTTACTTGCTTGATCCAATTCCCACAAGCCTATTTAAATCGTGCTTCGATTTTTGGTGCCCTACTATCCTCGGTATTATAAATGATTCATTGGAGACTGGGAATGTTCCAGCAGTATTAAAGACTGCTGCTGTTACACCTGCTTGAGCATGTTGTTGCCTCCCAATTGTGTAAACACCTTACAATTAATACCCTCTTTGAACCTCTTCAGTCAGGTTTTCATAAATTTCACAGTACTGAAACAGCGTTGGTCAAAGTTACCAAGTAGCCTCTGATTCTGGAGCTACTTCCATCTCATTCTTCAACAAGTATCATTCAGATACTGTTGATCATGGTCTTTTACTTACCTGCCTTGAAAGTGTTTTTGGTGTGTCGGGGACAGTTTTAAACTGGTTTAAATCCTATTTTACTGACTGTTCCCAGTTTATTTCTATGGGTGGTTACAGGTCTGACACTAGCTCTGTGCTCACTGGTGCTCCTCAGGGATCAGTTTTAGGCCCTTTACTTTTCAATATTTATTTATCTCCACTTGGGCATCTGCTGCGATCACTTGGCCTCCATTATCACTTTTATGCTGACTGTACCCAAATCTACACTCACTCAAAATCTGGTGAAAACCTTGATGTTTGTTTTCTTTCTGACTGTATTTCTGAGATAAAAACATGGATGAATAATTATTTTCTGTGCCTGAATAGCAGTAAAACCGATGTTATGCTTATAGGTTCCCATCAGCAAATTCTCAAAGCTGGTCCACTGTCTCTATTTGTTGATGGTTCTGTTCTAGAGACCCAAATAAAATGAGGAACTTTGGAGTAATTTTGGATACTAGCCTTACTTTTGATTCTTTTGTTCAGAGCACTGTTAAAGCATCCTTTTTTCACCTCAGAAATATACCAAGACTGTGCCCTATGCTAAACTTCTCTGTAGTTGAAAAACTGATTAACTAATTCGTTGTCACTCGGCTAGATTACTGTAATGCCCTTTTAGCCGGAGTTTCTAAATCCACAATCAATAAACTCCAATATGTACAAAACTCTGCTGCCAAGATTCTGACTGGGACCAGGAAATGCGATCATATTGCTCCTGTTTTGGAGTACTTGCACTGGCTCCCGTTCAGGTTCCGTGTCGATTTTAAAATGATGATGCTGACATACAAAGCATTACATGGCTTGGCTCCTCATTGCTTATCTGCTTTATTAATTCCTTACACCCCAAATCACAGACTGTGCTCCTCACAGTGTAATCTGTTAACTGTTCCACAAACCCACTTAAAATCTATGGGTGACAGTTCCTCTTGAACTTAGGGAAGCTCAGACCTTTGGCATTTTTAAAGCTCAACTCAAGACTTACTTTTTTAAACTTGCATTTGACTTTTCATTATTATTATTATTATTATTATGTAACAGTGGACTGTTATCAGTCCAGACAGAGAATTCATGAATTAGCCAGTGGCTAAATTTATCACATATTGACCACTTCAAGGCTAGGAATTCTAACCTATAAGCTGAATACTTCGCTGCAACTGGAAAAGGGACTTGCTCGTAAAAGCAAAAGGTCTGGCTGTCGTTTCTCCCTCCTGGATTTGCGAGAGAACAGCCCTGATTCTTTCCAAAGAGGCATCTGTGGTCAGTATGAAAGGACGAGAGAAGTCAGGGTGAGCGAGGATAACACTCTCAGCCAAAGATGCCTTTAATCTCTCAAAAGGCTGCTGCTGTCTTTGAGTCCAATCACTTGACTTCAGTTTATTGTTCTGGTGACCACAGGACAACTTTTTACCATTTTTCATCCTGCCTTTCTGACCTTTTAGAAGATCAAAGAGCAGCACTGCTTTAATAGAGTAGTTAGGGATAAAGTGCTGGTGATAAATGACCATTCCCAAAAATTAACAGATTTTCTTCTGAGAGGGCATTGCTGCCCTCCATTAGGCCAGACCTAGTAATTTTGGAAATGCTGTCAACTTTACTAGGGTCCGTGGAGACACCCGTGTGGTCAGTGATATGTCTGAGGAACTGATTTACTCAGAAGGCGACACTTTTTGGGTGCTAGTTTCAGATTGTGGGTGTGAAGTCTGTCAAAAACCGTCTCCAACTGATCAAGAGCAGTCTGCTCATCAGGGCCAAAAACCATCAGGTCATCTAGATAACACAGCAGACTCAGGAAGTTCTGGTCACCAAATATGCTGGTCATCATATGCATGAAGGTATTACATAGGCCTTGGGGTAGCTGATTGTACTCAAACAAACCCATTTGTCATAAGGGCAGTGTACTTGCAGTCCTCCTCATGCAGCAGCATGTTGTAGAACCCTGACATCAGGTCTAACATACTCAACAAAGCATTGCCACCAAGTGCTGCCAGACAATCAGACTGATGCAGAAGGGGATATGCATCCTTTACTGTTCTCCTGTTCAACCAATGGAAATCAGTACAAATGCGTAGGTCTCCACTTTTTTCCACACCAGGACCAGTGGGGATGCATACTCACTGGCGGACCAGCGTATTATTTCTTTTTCCTCCATTTCATTCAGTATCTGGTGTAGCTTCTGGTATTGACTAGGTGACACTCGTCTGAAATGAAGCCTGAAGGGTCTGGGTTTTGAGAGATAAATATGATGTACAATACTCCTAGCTTCCCCACAATCTAGATGGTTTCTTGAAAATATGTCTTTGTATCTCAGAAAATTAAGCAGTTGTTGTATGCACTGATCCAACACATCACACAAGTCAATGTTTAGCTCCCCCAATCCGACTGACTTGGCCACATCATCACAGGAGCTCATGAGGGCTGGAAGTTTCACAGCCCTGAACTCTATCTCTAAGCTTTTCCATAATACGAGTGAGCACCTGTGCATCAGACTGCTTTGCGTGTTGCATTACATCTGGTACAAAGGACGGAGTGAAGGTGACACGGCTGATGCTGAGCAGGACTGGGCATGGGCATAAGCTTGGGCTGCCGACTCACCCGAGTGTAAGATGAAGAACTGAGTGATTGGCTGTAATCATCCGGCTTGACCATCATCGACACTGTGTCATATGCAGCAGATTCACCACTTAACGCTTCAGTGGTGTGGCTCTGTACATTCATGCCTATACCTCCACGGCCCCTAAAGTCTCTCTGGTAATCGTCTATCCTGCTCTGTACAACCGTAGCACTCCATTCATGGATAGGTTTATATCTAAACATACTGGCTAAACTAGGGTCAGGGTAATACTTGACGAACATCCGTTAAGCAGATCTAGATTTGAGCTTTAGATCATGTGCCCAGAGACGCTGCTGTTGCACAAAAGGGCGAAATAGATGACGCTATAGCACAGAAAGCTGTTATGAAAACCAGTGTAAACGTTGAAGAAGAGTGTTCTGGAAGAGAGAAGAGAATGGATGTTGAGTTCTTGTTATCATTTGCCAAGATTCCATCCACCTTTTGTGCATTTCTGTTGTCGACAAAGTGAAAGTACGTAAAAAAAAAAAAGTTTGCGATATTTGTTGTCTCCCACCTGTTTCCATCCAATTGGCCTTTTACAGATAAAATGGTGCACGCATCAGTTTATTAAAAACTGCTGTTTGCTCAGCACACATGCTCTCTCTCTCTCTCTCTCTCTCTCTCATACACACACACACACACGTGCGCATACCATGGAGATGTAAACAAACCGTCGTCACATGCCGTGACGTGGGGTAGCTGCCAAAAAAGTATACTTCTTACTGAAATACTTCATATTTGTTTGATTGCAAAAAAAAGTTTATTTTTATAATGTTCCAGTTGGAATTTTTGTAGCAGAAAACAATACTTAGTATGTCATTTGTTATTTATCTTTATATTCTTGTTGAAACATGTCAGTAATAAATATAACAGGATAGTAAGATCTTAACTGTCACTTCATTTATCAAAGTTCTTTCACCATGAAAAAAAAGGCTGGTCTTGGGCATTAAATTTGGGTTTTGTCCCATTACTGTATCATTTGTAAGTCGCTTTGGATAAAAGCATCTGCTAAATGAATAAATGTAAATGTAAGTGTACTGTTATATTGCCTTATATTCATGGTGCTGTTCAAAAAACACACAAAAAAAATTGGCCTCCCTTTCTGGGTAGACTATACATAAAATTAGAAAAGTTAGTTTCTGTGCTTCTTACAGTTTGTGTCGTGGTGTTCTGCACCAACATTTAAGTCTTTCAAGGGGCAGTGGTGGCTCAGTGTTTAAAGGCTCTGGGTTACTGATAAGAAGGTCAGGAGTTCAAGCCCCAGCACTGCCAAGCTACCACTGCTGGGCCCTTGGGCAAGGCCCTTAACCCTCAATTGCTCAGCTGTATAAATAAGATAAGATAAATGTAAGTCGCTGTGGGTAAGGGAGTCTGCCAAATGGCGTAAATGCAAAGTCTTCTCGGTGGTCAAAGACGATAGGTTGCGCCACCTAGTGTGCAGGTGTAAAATGCATTCTCGTTCAGCACCACCTATCGTTCAGGCGTGAATTAGCTGTAAGCGATCAACCCTTTAGCGTTTGGTGTGAAAGCACCGTTCGTCTGCAATTCACTTCACTTTATACTCACGGTTTAAACCCTTTCCAATAAAGATCTGTAAAGCTTATTTGGATTTTACAAAATTATCTTTAAAATATAGTTTCCTGAAAAGGAGACGTTTCTTTTTTTGTTGAGTGTGTGTGTGTGTGTGTGTCCATAAAATACTACAAAAACAGTGATGGCACAGATATGATTGCGAAGATGAGTTGTGTATACAAAACAACTATACAGTTCCAACCACACTATGTGTGTATGTATTTACTGTCCCCATCCACAGTGTAGTAGTCAGCCAGGCGACGAATATGTCCTGCACGCAGCTACCATGACCGATCTGCGTTGAGGTGATCAGGGAGATCCGAAAAAATCATGGCACCAGTGTAACGGATGAGCAAACACACACAGACACATGCTGGACAGTGTCACCAATTTATTTCTGAAATCTGCAATTTTGATCATGATAGTATTAGCATTCAGAGCAAAAATACTGCAGACATTCATCGAAAGAACCACAGGTGTGGCAGTCGATTCTGTTGCTGTACGGTACAAGAATAATTGGCTTAGCTAATGCTTGGCATATACAAAAATCTAATATAGTAACAACATATTTGAAATTTTGAACAGGGTTGTATGAGCATTCAGGGCAAAAATACCGCAGACATTCATCGAAAGAACTAAAACAAACAAACAAATATATATATTGTGAATAACATGGTGTTCATGAGATTTGCAAATCATTGCATTCTGTTTTTATTTAGATTTTACACAGCTCCCAACTTTTTTGGAATTGGAGTTTTATAAAACCCCAGTTCCAAAAAAGTTGGGACGCTGTGTAAAATCTAAATAAAAACAGAATGCAATGATTTGCAAATCTCATGAACACCATGTTATTCACAATAGAACATAGAAAATATATCAAATGTTTAAACTGAGGAAATGTACCATTTTAAGAAAAAAATAAAGTAATTTTGAATTTGATGGCCGCAACACATCAAAAAAGTTGGGACGGGGACAACAAAAGGCTGGAAAAGTAAGTGTTACTAAAAAGACACAGCTGGAGGTTAATTGGCAACAGGTCAGTAACATGATTGGGTATAAAAAGAATATCTTAGTGAGTCACAGTCTTTCAGAAGTAAAGATAAGCAGAGGTTCATCAATCTGTGAAAAACTGTGTCAACCATTTGTGAAACAATTTCAGAATAATGTTCCTCAACATAAAATTGTATTCACTTAACCATGTACTCGCTTTGCTAGAGCACACCACGGGGAGAGAACAAATAGTACAAAAGTACAGGTACACAAGTTGAGATTTTTGGTTCAGAGTGTTGAAAAAAACAGCTGTTAAAGTTATTGATTGCAGAATTTCATAGTTACTGATTAGAAATAACATTTTTTGTAACAGTAACTCATTTATTATTTCCCCAAAACTCTACTACACAATTGACTATATATAAACTGTATGTGACATTTTTGTGTGAATTATATTATACACAGAGACATGATGAGAGGAGGGCAGATAGAGGAGATACTCCTATCGTTAATCGCATTTTATGCCTTGATGCACTAAAGCTTGTTTTCTTGTTGCAAAGCGTCTTTTTTACATGTACTTTCCTTACTTATTTGAGCTATGGATAGCTGCTTACATCCGTTTTTTAAAATGCTTTTTCACGGAATTTCAGCATTTTCTCCATCTCTTTTTACTGTATTGATGTCTCTGTTCTAAGCTAGCAGAACACGTCACATGATGCATTTCGAATTACATCACCCGTACACTTCCTTAGCCAATGAAATTCTGTCTCTTGGTTTAGATCAGCCTGTAGTTTCTCACTATTGGTGAGCTCTAGAAAGGAAATTACCATATTTAGACCAGCTATCATGACACTAAAGGAAATGAGCTTTCCAATGATGCCAAACACTCACTGGTGTGTGGAGAGATTGTGGAGATACATCCATCCATTTTTCTATACTGCTTATTAGTAACATGGAGCCTGCCAATCAGCCTACCATGCATGTCTTGGGACTCGGGGAGGAAACCGGAGTACCAGCAAACTGAGAACAATGCAGAACATGCAAACTGCACACACACAGGGCTGCGGCAGGAATCGATCCCCCAACCCTGGAGGTGTCAGGTGAATGTGCTAACCACTAAGCCACCATGCACCCTTCATAGGAAATTTATAACGCATCTTTTTTCCATTTTCATTCCCATCTTCTACATACTTGTCTTAGGGGACGAATATTGTCATTAAACCACGGGGCTGATTTATGCTTTATATTTATCTGCTTCAAAGAAGCGACAAAATCGAATGTTTTAGAACAAAGTGAATTAAAAACATTAACAGATTCCTCCACACCAAGATGACGTGTAAAAAAGTCTAATTCTGAACACTGCAGTGTTTCTGTAAAGGTCACATTGAAGTCAACTTGACTGTTTGAATTAATCAATCTCACCCAACAATTTGCAGTGCAAACTTTCTTTCGCTGATAGGGAAAGGCACAGGGAGAAAATGCAAACTCCATACACATAGGGCAGTGGCATGAATTGTACTCCCAACCCTGGAGATGTGAGGCAAACGTGCTAACCACAAATTAGGAAAAACTAGTCGCAGCACACATAAAAGTAAGCAGAAATTAATTACCTGACTTCATCTTAGGTAAAGGTCCAACACAGTCCACAAACACAACTCAAAATGGTTCACCTATACCTGGGATATTACACAAAGGTGCGAGAGAGATAGTTTGATTAGGTTTACCAGAACACTGGCAAACATGACAACTTTGACAATAATTTGAATCTGTTCTTCAGTCTATGCCAAAAGAAATGCTTCAGCATCCAATCATAGGTTTTTGTCACACCTAAATGACCCAACCAAGGATTGTCATGAGCAAGAGATAACACATGTTGTCTGCATGCAACTGGAACACAACCTGATAAGTAAAATTTACATCAGGACTTTTACCAGAGTTCCACTTACGCATTAGCAAATCATCAACCAACAGATACATCACCTGCTTTTTGATTACCTCATTCTTATCCACAATCAGATGGAAATCTGATCCAAACCAGGATCAACTCTTTGAGCAGCAACAACCTGATCATGACTAATCAGAAACTCAACTGACGGATTTTCAACTGAGACAGCTTGTCCTTTCTGTTCACAACTAGATTTAAGTTTTGACTTTTCCAACAACACAGGCAAACAGGAAACAAGAATCTGAATCTTGAGGTAATGTGCATGAGAAAAAACACAAACAGGAAACACATTAGGAACATCATCAGAATTCTCTGCAGGTAATTTCAAAACAGATTCATCCAACACTTCTAAAATTTTCCCAACCGCTATATCATTTCCGAGAATAAAATTTACCCCTTTAACAGGCAAGGCTGTGCAAACAGCAACTTTAAATTTATCTGAGAGCAGGTCAGTAGACAACTAGACAATGTGTAAATATGACTTTACATATCTCAACGCTAATCCCAGACATACAGCAAACGATCTACAAAATGAATCATTAGAGAACGACAACATGACAGCTAAAATATGTGACTAGGCAGCTCCAGTGTCTCTTAAGATTTTAATGTATCGAGGTTGTCATTAAACAACTTAATGTACCAATTCAAAATGAAAAGCTGATAGCACAGATAAAACTTAGGTTCTTCTGAAGAACCAACAGCAGGTAACTCAGGTAAACTACAGAAGTCGCAAGAGCAACTTGATTGTGAAGGCGATCACCTAATCTGACTAGGTTTAGGTTTGCTCTCTAACTAGTGCTCCGCTTTGACCGATTTAACAACCCGTTTATCTGCAAGTACAGTACAAACATGCAGTTGAGGATGCAAGTGCAGGTACTCAATGGTTTTAATAATCTTGGCAAACAGTACAAAGATGTAATCCAAAAATGTGGTCAGTAAACAGACAAGGGTCAGGCAATGTACAAATAGCATAAACCAGAGCAGGCAAGGTCAAAAACATAAACAAAAAAATGAGGTCAAAGCCAGAGAGACAAACAATGGATCAAGTGGCTTGGTATCAACTGGCACAAGAGACACAGAATGTATACTTCTCAAAGAGTGTAAGAACTGAGAGTTGATTTATACTGTGAGGTGCTGTGCAGGTAACTGAGTCCAGGTGTGTATGAACACGAGAGAGTCTGGATGTTGTAGTTCTCAGTGGCCATGTCTGTAGGCTGCGCTGTGTAGTTAGACGTGTAGTTAGATGCTGATTTTGGCATTGTAATGACAGAACCCCCTTCCAAGGACATCATGGGCTGGCACCCAGCACCTTTCCTCAGGGCCATTGTCCTCCCAGTCAATCAGATAGTAAAGTTCTGAAGTACCTTGATTTCGTGAATCTAGTATTTCCTGGCTCACCTTCAATATCCAAGGGTGCTAGGAGTGTGAAGGGGGATGTCTTCTGTGAGGGGACACTGAGTGACTGGTCTGAGGTGGGAGACATGAAAGGATGTAGCTAGTTGGCTGTGGCATGGTAATTCCAGCTGGTAGGTGACATTGTTTATTCTCTGGAGAACTTTGAATGGGCCGTTGTATCTGTGAGACAGTTTATTTCTTCCTTCCCTGACCCATAGGTTTCTGGTGGAAGCTGGGAATTGCTCCATGCCATTTATCTACCATTTATTATTTTGGGCCGTGTACTCAAGGTGTTGGTGGGTTTGTTCCCACACCTGGTCACTCCAATGAAACCAGCTATCTACAGCAGGTGAATCCATGTTGTTGCTGTTCCATTGGAATAGGGGTGGGTGGTACCCAGGACACATCGGAAAGGGGTGGCAGAATGTTTTAGGGAGTTCTGGGCATACTCTGTCCATGGGAGAAATCGTGCCCAATCCTCTTGATTGTCAGCGAAGGAAGTTCTTAGGAAACACCCTTGATTAGCTCTCTCTACTTGGTCATTAGCTTGAAGGTGGTAGCCAGACGTCAAGCTTACTGAGACCCCTAGCCTCTCCATGAAGCCTTTTCAGACTCGGGACATGAATTGGGCCCCCAATTATGATATCCTCCAGGATGCCATAGTACTGGAACACTTGCTTGCACACTAGTTCAGCTGTTTCAAAGGCTGATGGCAGGCCCGGCAGGGCGATCAACAGCAGGAACATGGAGAACCGGTCCTCAACTGTCATTATGACAGTTTTTTTCTGAGAGAGAGGAAGGTCGGTAAAGTCTATGGCTATGTGTGACCATGGTCTTTGAGGTGTTGTCAGTGGGAGGAGCTTGCCTGCTGGTAGTGTTCATGGTACCTTGGCCTTGGCACAGACAAAGCATGAAGCTATGAATCGCTGTATGTCTCTGGTCATTTGTGGCCACCAGTATTTTCCCTGAAGCAGTTGGTATATTTTGTGAGTGCTAGGGTGTCCTGTGGCAAGGGATGTGTGAACCTAAGTGTCCCACAGCAATAATGGCATGAAATTCTTTCCCACTGTGCACTGCATGGGAATTCTCACTTCCTGGGCCCCTACAATCTCCCTGACTATGTCCCATGTTAGTGTCCCAAAGCATGATTCGGGCAGGATACATTCTGCAGTAGTTCATATGCAGCTGTTGGGTACAAGTGGGAAAGGGAATTGGCCTTGGTGTTCTTCGATCCAGGGAGGTAGTACAGATTAAAGTTGAACCTGGAGAAGAATAGTGCCCAGCATGCTTGGTGTGAAGTGAGTCGTATAGCAAACTTGATGTACTCAAGGTTTTTGTTGTCTGTGTAGATAGTAAACTGGTGCAGACCTGCCTCCAGCCAGTGGTTCCACTCTTCTAGAGCAAGTTTGACTGCAAGGAGCTCCCGATTGCTGATGCCATAGTTCCTCTGGGTAGGAGATAAATTCTTTTTTTTTAAAAAGGCCGTGGGGTGAAGCTTGGGTTTTTCTCCTGATTGTTGTGAAAGTACTGCCCTCATCCTGGTTTCTGGAGCATCGACTTCAACTATTAGTGCGTTGGTGGGGTCAGGATGTCTCAGGATAGACACAATGGTGAAGGCCCTCTTCAACTGCTTAAAGGATTTATTCACTGAGGCTTCCAGTTCTAGCTTTTTGGTTACTTTTTTCAACAGGGTGTTCAGGGGAGCTGCGATGCTGCTGAAGACCCTTATGAACTACCAATAGAAATTTGATAACCCCAAGAATCGCTGTAGTTCCTTGATACCGGTGGGAATGGATCAGTTGGTTACAGCTGAGACTTTGTCCTGGTCCATGAGCACCCCCTGTGGTCCTATGATGTAGCCTACGAAGGCCACCCTGCGCACATGAAACCTGTGAAGCTTTGGTGAACTCCATACCCAAGAGGGTTAAGGCAGTGCTGGAAAATAATGGTGGCCACACAAAATATTGACACTTTGGGCCCAATTTGGACATTTTCATTTAGGGGTGTACTCACTTTTGTTGCCAGCGGTTTAGACATTAATGGCTGTGTGTTATTTTGAGGGGACAGCAAATTTACACTGTTACACAAGCTGTACACTCACTACTTTACATTGTAGCAAAGTGTCATTTCTTCAGTGTTGTCACATGAAAAGATATAATCAAATATTTACAAAAATGTGAGGGGTGTACTCACTTTTGTGAGATACTATATATATATATATATATATATATATATATATATATATATATATATATATATATACCTAATCTATAATCCTTTTTTGATAGATAGATAGATAGATAGATAGATAAATAAATTATTTTTTTGCTTTTGTATTTTTGTACTTTTTTAATTACTTTCCATAACTTTTATGATTTTTAAAAATAACTTTTTTGACTTTTATAAACCTATATAACGAACGGGTATGGAACAAGAATTATCAAATGTTTCTGAACACTATGAACCACTTGAACAAGAAAACTAGACTGTGTCATATCACAGCAAACCAGTGACTACATTTCCCATCCTGCACTGTGGCCTACAAACATGGCTGCAATAGACTGCAAATCCCAGAACACTCATTCATTCTAATCACGCACACCTGCATCCAATCTCACACACTCATTCCACAGTATAAAGAGACTGTTTTCTAACAATGTATTAGTGTTATCACTAATAATCAGCGATTATACCCTGTTCCTTGTTTTGTTTCATGGTTCTTGATCTTGTTCTCGATTCTAGCCTTGCCCAGTTTATGCCTGTTTGCCAATCGTCTGACCCTTTGCCTATTTCTTGACCTCGTTATTGTCTTGTGTTTTGAATTTGTCTGCCTGTCTCTCTCTCTCGTTAAACTCTTATCTGCATTTGCATCCGTCCTAACCTTCATTACGTGGATATGTGACAGAATACTTTGCCTTCACCATGGATGCAGCAGTAAGAAGGAGGAGACATCATGCCAAGGTAATAAGGAATATCCTACCAAGATTTAACTCTGTCAAGCTTCCTCAATGGGTTGCCATGGATCCCCCAAAGCCATATGATGGATTTTTTGGCTACCATGAGTATTTTTTGTTTGACTGCCAATTGCATTTTTGAGCCTGGCACACCCCAAACCTGACCAGAGGCAGTGGCTAGGGTTCATGCTCTCCTGGCTCATTGGCCAAGCCCGCCACTGGGTGGAGGGTCTGGCCTGTACAGATTCCAAGGGTCTGCACAATGAACACAGATTGTGGGACTATTAATAAAGGAGTTTGGGAGTCCAGAGTACGCCCCCAACCTGAAAGAGTGTTTGGGGAAGGCCTGCCTCATAGATAAACCTGGCATGGCGTTCACTACATATTATGAGCAGGAAAACTGGGTGACCTCCTCCTCAAAGCTCCTGCCTAAGACCCACTATGTGGTCTCAGCAGCCAAGCTCCAGCCAGAGGTCAATGTGGCAACCTCTTCCCGAGAGCTCGAACCTGAGACCCACAAGGTGGTCTCACCTGCCAAGCTCCAGTTGGAGGTCAACGTGGCGACCTCATCTCCAGAGCCCCAGACGGAGGTCAACGGGGCAACCTCCTCCTCAGAGCTCCAGCATAAAGTCAAGTTCCTGCTAGAGGTCAACGAGGTGACCTCCCAAGCCATGTTGCTGTCTGAAGTCGAAGAGATGACCTCTCCAGCCAATTTCATGTCCGAGGTCGACGAGGCGACCTCCCAAGCCAAGTTCCTGTCTGAGGTCGAAAAAAGGGCCTCCCAAAACAAGTTCCTGTCCGAGGTCAAAGAGGCGACCTCCCAAGCCAAGTTCCTGTCCAAGGTCGAAGAGATGACCACTCAAGCCAAGTTCCTGTCTGAGGTCGAAAAAAGGGCCTCTCGAGCCAAGTTTCTGTCCGAGATCGAAGAGACGGCCTCCCAAGCTAAGTTCTTGTCTGAGGTCGACGAGGCGATCTCCCACGCCAAGTTCCAGATAAAAGTCGATGAGTTGACCTTTCACGCCAAGTTCCAGTCTGAAACTGACATCACAACCAACCAGGTTCTGCTCACGCCAGAGTCTGTTGATACAACCAACCAAGTTCTACTTATGCCTGAGACCGACGTCACGACCAACCAAGTTATGCTCACGCCAGAGTCTGTTGATACGACCAACCAAGTTCTCCCTATGCCTGAAACTGACGTCATGACCAACCAGGTTCTGCTCACGCCTGAAGCCGACGTCATGACCAACCAGGTTCTGCTCACGCCTGAAGCTGACATCACAATCCAATGAGGTTCTGCTCATGCCTGAAAACTGACGTCAGGAACAATCAAGTTCTGATCATGCCCGATTCTGCCGACACGGCCAACCAAGTTCTGCTCATGCCCAAGTCTGTTGAGACAGCCAACCAAGTTCAGCCTGCAGAGTCGAAGGAGGATGATGCTCCGCTTTCTTGCTCCGCTGAGGACGTTGCTCTGCCTTCCTGCTCAGCTGAGGATACCACTCAGCATCCCTGCTCAGCTGACCATGCCGCTCAGTCTCCCGGTTCATGTGAAGACATTTTACCCAGAGGGCCAGGACCGCCGGGGGAGGGAGTTTATTTTGGGGCTTCAAGAGAAGCGCCCTGGGCGGGTTCTGTCATATCACAGCAAACCAGTGACTACATTTCCCATCCTGCACTGCGGCCTGCAAACATGGCTGCAGAACACTCATTCATTCTAATCACACATACCTTCATCCAATCTCACACACTCACTCCACAGTATAAAGAGACTGTTTTCTAACAATGTATTAGTGTTATCACTGTACCAAGCGATTATACCCTGTTCCTCATTTTGTTTCATGGTTCTTGATCTTGTTCTTGTTTCTCGTTCTCGATTCTAACCTTGTCCAGTTTATGCCTGTTTGCCAATCGCCTGACCCTTTGCCTGTTTCTTGACCTCACTATTGTCTCATGTTTTGGATTTGTCTGCCTGTCTCTCTCATTAAACTCTTATCTGCATTTGCATCCATCCTAACCTTAATTATGTGGATACGTGACAGACCGTAATAACGTGTACTATTTTACATGTAAAACTTGTTGCATTCCATTCATCTTGCATTCTAAAAACATTCGCATACGAATTATGTAAATTGGGATGAAGGGCACGTCTCATTAGCCATGACAATGTTAAATCAATCAGTGGGACACCTGCTCTTGCTTCTTTTTACATTCACGTCTATGTCAGCTGCTATGCGATCAACAGAATGTGCACTCAGCCACTCACTTAACAGAGTAGATGCAGAGAGAGGTGTGAGTGCAGCAGGAAAGGAAGACCTCACACTTGCAGGACAGTACTGGGAACATTTGGAACGTTGCTAAGGTTTGTCCAAAAAGTTGCTACATATATATATATATATATTTTTTTTTTATCACTAAAGGGGTCTGAAAAGTTGCTAGGTTGGCAACACTGGTCTGCACTGACAGCTAGATTAAAGTCAGGCTAAGCTCCACCTCTCCCCAACAAAAAGAAAATACAGAGGGAGAGGGAATGTGGGGTTTTTCCATTTATGCACATTCTATTTGAAAAGCAATAAAATACACCTAGTACCCAAATGATGCCCTGTCTGTGTTTTTTTTTTTTCTTGAAAATAATTTGCACCCCCTTTCCAATCTCTCCTAGTTGAGAACCACTGTGCTAGACTGTTTAATTTGCAAGGAAGCAATAGGTGGTGGCATCTGGATGAACAGATCAGGGAGAGCGGTTTGTTCACGGACAACCGGTCTGTGCTGTTGGGTTATGGGACACTCCTGTGCCTTAAGCTCCAACTCACACGAAACCTAATTTCCCTTTCACTCTCCAGCTCCGTATAACGAATAGCCAACTTCGACTCATACTCAGACAACCAAATTTTAGGACCCTTCAACAAAGATCCCGGATGAGCCCCTATTTATGTCTATGGGTATTGCGGCAATAACATTAGGAAGAGAGGTGATACTTCATGGGAAAGGAGGGACATGAACCAGTTTAGTGATATGCTTATTTTAATGTATGCTGTCACATACATATGTTGCATATGTAGAAAGGTGTTCAGTGCAATACATAGTAGGGGAAAATTAAACTATATACAAGTAAAGATATGTAAAGAATATACAAAAGCTATAACTAACATCAAACTTCAAACAAAAATATTCACATTACCCAACCAGGTGACAAAGGTGGACTGAAAGATGTTGGCAAATAAAAGAAAAACCTAGTGTCTCTAGACAGAGTAGTATTCCTAGCATACTATGTAAAGGCACACCCAGAACTTCCTGTCCACACATTGCACTGAAAAGGAAAACAAAAAAAACTAGCGAATACTAAATAAGTGAGCATAAGATAATTCATCAAAGTAGAGAACGACAGGAAAACAAAAAAAACAATATCTCAGCTAACCATAATACTTTTGCTAGGAACAAAGCAAAGCTACAAAGTGAACAACCCAGTACAGTGTTTAACTATCCAAGCTTATCTCTTTTAGTGTCAATGGTTCTCTCTCACTACATCTACATTGGGCTATGTATAAGGCTATGTACTCTAATACTGCCGCACATGCCTCCTTTGATGGTGCTTTTATGTCCAGAGCGCTGCCACCTTTGGGGGAAATCACAACACCAACTGGTAGAGCAACCGCACATCAGTGGTCAAATCACTGACCGAGGTGCCACCTGTGAGCGAATCTGGAAGAGGAGAGAGAAAGCAAAAATCCAATTTCAAATCCCCTGTCTGGTGTACAGAGGCAAAATTACAAAAAGTGTGTCAGTATCCAAATACTTATGGACATGACTATACATGGTCATCAAATTCTATAAGTGTATGTCAAATAGACATGCAGAGACCAAAAACAGAAAGGGCTAAAGGGTATAAAAACACAAATGTCAAAACAGATGCTAACAAACAGATGCAAGAGACAAGTTACAAATACAAGTGTTCTCATTTTTGGACACTATCTCCCTCTCTAATATGGACCAGGTTATAAGCACTTACAGACAGATCTGAACTGTTCTATGGCAGAAGGGACCAGGATTAATGTGTAGTGGTACTTCACCATTATCTGATTTAGGCCCCAATAGTCAATATTTTGCTTATTTTTGCAGTAACTGCTAATTAGGAGTAACTTCTTCACTTTGTGACTTTCAGTGAAGATTCATGCTATGGTGACTATGGGACAAGAAATGCATATGCAGGTCATGATATTTTTGGTTGTGGTCTTTGTGATTGTGCATTTGGTGGAATACAATGGGATAGGTAGTAATAATAATAATAATAATAATAATAATAATAATAATAATAATAATAATAATAATATTATGCTTAATGAGTTTATAGTTCAGAGACAATGTGATGAGCAGGGCTGTTTTCTCAATTTGCATTTCTTAACTTGCAGTTTATCATAGGTGCAATAGGTTATGATCCCACTTCCCTCTTGTCTGGCATCCAGGGCTTCTACATGAATTAGTGCTTTAAGAGGTTGAGTCTCAATCTATAATTGTCAATCAGTGCTGAAATAGTACATGTATCGGAATAATGCAAGACTATTGGAATAAGAAATAGTTTGATGGAGACTGTTTTTTGTACACTTGCGATTGATTCACTGCACACTGTCCCACATGAGTGCTCGAAAGGCTAAACCATGTGGTTTAGCCTTTCGAGCACTCATGTGGGACACTGGGTGATAAGGTGAGTCGCTTCTCCACAATTGTAGCACAGGCCTCTCTCCCAACACTTCAGACGTGGTTAACCTGGCATTCACACCTTGCATGGGTTCATGAATGAGAGTTTCCTTCTGGTGGTCAGGATTGGAATAAGGGCATGTTACTTCTATTAGCAATTTGTCTTAAGTGAATGGCTAAATCTATGAGAGTATCCAATGTGGAATGACCATCTCTACAGGCCAGTTCTGTGATAACATCCCTTTGAGTCCTTGGGAGAATGCAACTAAGAAGACAGGTTTATTTCAACAACTCCCTGCTGCTGATGTTCTAAATTCTAAAGCATACATGGCATTGGTATGTTATCCATTTTTCGGTGTGAATAATCACACACCTATCCCTTTTGCCTCAGATGGATAATTAACATCATTATGGAAAAGCTACACCAAGTCATCATAATACAGTACAGCCTCTCCTTCATTAATTCAAAGGGCTGTAGACCAATCCAAACCCTTGCCTGTGAGCAGTGAAATCAACTGGGCTATCTTGGCATTATCAGACATTAAGTCTTGCATCTAAAAATATAGCAAACATCACAAATGAAAACCTGACCTTTGGAAGGATCAGCATGGGCAGAGCTACTGGAGGTGACACTAGCTTCTGGAGCCAATTAGACAACTTCCCCAACATAGTGTAGGTAGCAGAAAGCTATTTTTGCTCAACGATAACCCATTATTATAGCCTTCTGCATTGATGTCATTGGCAATGTTTTCTATCAATGCATGCAATTCTAAACTAATGAACAATGCAGATATCAACCCTCAGACCACAGGCAATGGGTTGGGCAATGACTAAACCCAGCCAAATCCTAAGAGCAAAGTACTAAACCAGTAACAGTAACCAGTAATAATTCAATATTCTTCAGCAGCAGTAGGCAAAGCTTCTGATGTGTCACATGAAGTATTTACCTTCATAACACCAGGAAAACTACACACAGTGCAGATAGTCCAAATTGTAATAATGGGCTGATTTGAAATAAAAGTTCCTAATTATCTGGTTCTTATTAAATATTAAAGTTTATAGTTTGCACAGGTCATGATCAGCCAGAACAAGTGTGCAGCAATGCATGGCATTATAGTGGGCATGTCATCAAAGAAATAATAATAGCACTTTTTTGGAGCTTTATGTGACATTAAGGCGTAATTATGATGTATTATCAATGTATAGAGTTCATATAGTTTCATGAAGTTTCTTAATCATATAGAGTACTGTGCAAAATTTTTATGCACCCTATTTTTTTTTTAGTATAAAGTTATACATTTTTTTTATTTTGTGCCTTCTACATTATCAATACAAAAACATTTTAGATTCCCAAACATTAGTTTTCTAGCACAAAATTAAATGTTACAGAAAAATGTTTGTATGTCATTAAAGAAAGCAGCATATTATGTAAGAGACCACTTTTCAGCCAGTCAAAGTATCCAGAATAACTGTGGGTGGTTCTGCAAGATGCTCAATTAAATTTACCAACTAATTTCCTTATAAAACTGCACAAATTGTACCGGAGACTACTATTTTAATTTATTTATTTATTTGCACCAAATATTGACTTTTTTCATTTACTACTGTTTACTGCCCTTTACTGTATTTTTCATGTAGAAACATTTAATTTCATTATTTTGAAGGCATCTCTGCTCTACAGCATTTCTTTGCATGTGCCTAAAACTTTTGCACAGTACTGTACAGAGGCATTCAATGCATCAATTTTAATAAATGTATAAATTTAGATATAAAAGTACCGGTATATGGATATGCATTTGATTTCACCTGGCTCAAGAACATAAATAGAATATTCACTATCAGATGATGAATGATATTTTCTCCTACTCCTTTGTTCTTTCTCAGACCCTACAGCAATGTCCAGTTCATCAGGTGTTGATCATGCTGTGATTGGGGGAGTGGTGGCTGTCATTGTTTTCATCATGCTCTGCCTCCTCATTGTCCTTGGTAGATACCTCATTAGACACAAAGGTAAGAAAACACACTTTCCAGTGTGAAAACACACATTCCAGTTGCACAACAAGATGATGTAATTAACGTTTACTCAGCCAAAAACAGTCATAAAGACTGGACCACACTCACTGTTTCCATTACCTTTATTGTCAATTTTACCAGTATACCCCCTTTTTCACCTAAGCCAAGCAGAAATAGATATTTTATTTTTATTCTTAAATATTAGTTTAGAATTTTGGTCAGAGCTGATGAAACTTTTTTAATTGAATTTAATTGTACTGTACATAGCATTGTGAAACACTTTAAAATAAACGTTTGTCTATGGACAAAATGTAAACAAAACTCAAAACATTATAGATATAACAGAAATGCCATGTCGTATGGATTAAAGCAGGAACAAACCAGAAATGTGTTCTGGCATCCTAAGTAACTTGGAGAGGGTGAAACTTTCTATTTTCTGCTTCTACATGTGGCGTGATAGACAGCAGGAACCAAACTCTCAATCACAGAAACAGTAAAGTCCCATAGTGTTTCACATTAAAAAATAATAATGATTAATCTTTAACAAACATTGACCTTTTATTGTCTGCAGTGTAATCTGATGCAACATGTGTAAACACTGGCAAAGATTACATGCAAAGATTTTTGCCAGTTATTATAAATTCAGTCCAATTGCAAAATTCCAAATAAACTTTTCATATATACAGTGGCTATAAAATGTCTACATACTACATACTAAAACTAATACTTTGTTGAAACACCTTTTAATTTTATTACACCACAGTCCTTTTGAGTGAGAGTCTATCACCGTGGCACACCTTGATTTAGCAATATTTTCCCATTATTTCTTCTAAAAATATTCTAGATCCTTCCAATTGTGGGGGCATCTCATACAAACAGACACCTGAATGTTTTGCAATAAAATTGGCTGGAATTTGTGGCTATTCTTGATTCCCTCCACCTTGATAAACTTCTTGCTGAAGAAAAGCAGCCCTAAAACATGATGCTGCACCCAACATGCTGTACCCAACATGCTGTATGGTGTTCTTTTGTTGATTTGCTTTTTTTCATGCCCAACATACCTTTTGGAATTGATCTCATAAGACAATTACACATATACCCCAAACCATACACATGGTTTGGGGTGATTTAATTGTCTAGCCACCCTACCCCATAGCTGTCCTGTCACAGCAAATGAGTGACTACATTTTCCATCCTCCACTGCGGCCTACGAACATGGCTGCCATGGACTGCAATTCCCAGAACACTCACATACATGCTAATCACGCACACCTGCATCAAATTCACAGCACTCACAACCACAATATAAAAGGACTGTTTGAACACAATGACTTCATGTAGTATTGAGTTTATCTCACTACCAAGCGATTGTTTCCATAGTTCTCGTTCTCAATTCTTGGTTATTGACTTTGTTTCTTGTTTATCGTTTTGTGTTTTGGCTCGCCCTGTTTATGCCCGTTTGCCGATCACCTGACCTTTTGCATATTTTTGGACCAGGCTTTGGATTACCGATTTGGATTTGTCTGCCTATATCTCCTTTAATAAAACCGTTATCTGCATTTGCATCCGTCCTCAACTCCATAACGTAACAATAGCCCAAACATGAGAAGCATATGAGGGATTGTTGTCACATGTAGACAGTAATCAGTACTTGCCGGATATTCCTGCAGCTCCTTTAATGTTGCTGTTGGTCTATTGGCAGCCTTTTTTTCTTGTCCTTTAGTAAATTTTGGAGGGACATCCTGTTCTTGGTAATGTCAGTGTGCTGCTCCATTTTCTCCACTTGCTGATGATGGTCTTCACAGTGTTCTATGATACATCCAATGTACCCCTCTACTGATCAATTCCTTTCAACAGTGAGACCCTGTACAGGCTTTGTCAGCTCTTTGTAGACCATGGCTTCAGCAGTCAGATGAAGCCAAGAAGATTAAATTTCAATTAAATTCAGTTTTATTTGTATAGCACTTTTAACAATGGACATTGTCAAAAAGCAGCTTTACAGAAATATATAAATTCATTATATAGATTTTAAATGTATAAGTCTATCTCTAATGAGCAAGCCAGAGGCGATGGTGAAAAGGAAAAACTCCCTGAGACCAGACTCAAAAGGGGAACCCCTCCTCATCTGGGTAACACCGGATAGTGTGATTATAAATATATCGCTTCTATAAATGTGCTAATACAACATGGTCAAATAGTGCAGTTGTGTAAGGAGGAAATTCATTACAGTTTTCACATGAAGTCTGTTTTGTTGAACTTATCCACTGTTCATTGATAGATACTGCATGCAAAACTGTTTTTGGCAAATGCAGTACTAAATCTATCAGCAATTGTAGTCATTCACCATCATATCATAACTGTTCATATAAATTGAGGTCCAAATACATCTTTATGATTTTTAAGTGGTACCATCCTCAGTAATCTCAATGATCTTTAGGCTGCACCATGTGAGGCAATCCTCAGCAGCAGCATGTGACTTCCAATTGATGAGAATTCCAACCAGTAGGGCATCACTGCCCATGAACCATCTAGATCTGCTCCTTTACCTAAGAAAAAAGTATTCACAAAAGGTTTGACTAAACAAATATGTTTTCAGCCTGGACTTAAACACTGAGTCCCAAACATTAATTGGAAGGCTGTTCCATAACTGTGGGGCTTTGTAAGACAAAGCTCTTCCCCCTGCTGATGTCAAGAAAAACCTACAGAAACAGCTGGTCTTTATTTGGGGTTAATCAGAATAATTTTATTGATGGCAGCTGTATGATATTTGCTTTTGAACCCAAGAATGAATGTGATTGGTTCATTCTGAACACAGCCACATCCCCAATTATAAAAGGGTGTGCAAACTTATGTAACAAGGTTATTGTACCTGTTTTACTTTTCCTATTTTCCCCCAAAAATGTTTGATTGTTTTTCACTTAATTTTTATACAATGTAATTTCACATTGAGGGTGGGAAAAATTCTGGCATGATTTATCTTGGTTTAATTTTTTTAATTAAAAGAACTTGCCATTTTAACAAGGGTGTATAGACTTTTTATAAACAATGTATTCAAAATTGACAGGCTGTAGACAATCTCTGTTTATATACACATTATATAATCCAATCCAAAAGTTATGCACATGCATGGAGCAAGATTTAGTATCAATATTACCATAACAACATGGAGCTCATAAGTCCAGTCAGTTCTTTCAGATTTTAAATTGTGCTGCTTGCATTTTTAATGAGTTTTAATTTATTTCCACTTTAGCAAAAATGCTATCAAAGTGAGTTTATGACCACAAGAAAGTCTTGAAGTATCAGTTGGATTATTAAATAATTATTAGGCTGAATGTATACATAGCTAGAAAGGGGTAAGATTGTAAATGTTCCATGTTGATCTACTGTATACAAACTTGTAATTATATATGTGATAATCTTTAAACCTTTAATTATATACTCATCCTGTCCAAATTTCTTTATCAGATTATATGTAAATGTTAGCTAGTTAGTGAGTCCATAGTATAATCTGATCTCGTGAACACAGATTCAATGCTAGATGCATGAAAGCCATTAACTATCTAACTAACTAAGTTAATTAGGAGAAAACACATAAAATGAACAAAACAGTATTTTGTTGCAATGTTTAATTTGCCTTCAGTGTTATTCCAATCAAGTTTTAAAATGTATGGTCATGTGCACAAATACAGTGTACAATATGCACTGACATACTTACTTGCATGCTCTCCCACAGCAGCATTACAACAATAGACACAAAAATGGCCAAAAGTATGTGGACATCTGACCATGTGCTTTTTTAACATCCCATTCCAGATTTAGTCTGCCTTTGCTGTTATACATAATAGCTTCTCTTCTGTGAAGGCATCCCACTAGATTTTGTAGTGTGGCTTTTGGGATTTGTCCATTCATGCACAAAATCAATGGGGAGGTCAGGCACTGATGTCGGGGGGAAAAGGCCTGGTGTGCAGTCAGCATTCCAGTCCATCCCAAAGGTGTTCAGTGGGCTTGAGGTCAGGGTACTTTTTGGGCCACTTAATTCTTCCACACCAAACTTGTCTTTATAAACCTCACTTTGTGCACAGGGCACTCTCATCCTATAAAATTGTGTGCTTCCAACTTTGTCACAAATATTTGGGGAAGGCCCACATATAGGTGTAAAGGTCAGGGGTCCACAAACATATGGCCATATAGTGTACATTATCTGCACAATTTAAGACAATTTCACAGTTAGTCACCTGAGGTTCAGTTAATGTTCACATCAAACTTTGGAATTGATTGGATGGATGGATGGATGGATGGATGGATTGATGGATGTACTCAGCAATGAAATGCAGTTTAGAATCTACCATGCAGCTACAAGTCAAGAGCTTCAAGTAATGTTCATATCAAACATCAGAATGAAGAAAAATTGTAATCTCTGCGATTCTGATTGTGGCATGTATGTTGGGACCAGAAGGGCTGGTTTGAGTATTTTAGAAACTGCTGATCACCTAGGAATTTCACACACAACAGTCCCTAGAGTTTTCACAGAATGGGGCAAAAAACACTGAGTGAGTGATAGTTCTGTGGGTGGAAACATCTTAGTAGTTATAACCTATACTATGTGTCAAAAGGTCAAATTGATTGATTTATGTGATACATATGATACATGTGAATTATGACCCCCCCCCGTCACCACTGATTGACAGGTATGTGTGATATGTAGTGGCATGTCTTTCCAGTCTGATAGGATAAAAGATAGTCTGGACATGTTAAAGAACATGTTTGGAGGGATGTCCTCTGTCTCCATTACTTTATGCCATAGCGATTGAGCCTCTCTCGATAACGCTTAGAACTCTTCCTGTATTTCAGGGTATAATCCGCAAGGGAATTGAACATAAACTAGCCCTATATGCTGACGACTTTCTACTTTATGTTACAGATCCAATTGCATCTATTCCAGAGATAATACGCATATTAAATGACTTTGGGAAATTTTCTGGGTATAAACTGAACCCACAAAGAGTGAATGTTTACCCATAAACCAATCGGGCCAAAAAATAAAACAGTCTGACATAACTTTTCACTTGGAGGATTCAAAATTCAAATATCTCAGAGTTAAATAAACCCGTTCTGATTCTGCATTAATGGTGGCGAATTTTACACCCTTAATTTCATACATGAAGTCAGCCTTTCAAAGATGGGCAGCTCTACCGTTATCCCCTCTTGGTAGAATAAATACTGTAAAAATTAACATTCTTCCAAAATTCCTCTACCTTTTTCAGTCCATTCCTTTGTTTTTACTCAAATCTTTATTCAAGAATATAGACCAATTAATCTCATCTTTTATATGGGCAGGAAAAACTCCCAGGGTTTCCAAATTTTCACTTAAAAAGAGTCAACTAAGTGGTGGCCTCTCATTGCCCAATGTCATGTATTATTATTGGGCGGCTAATATTCAGAAACTGGTGCTCTGGGTGCAGGCCCCCTCTCTTCCATGGTGCCACTTAGAAGCAACGTCTTGTATTTCAACTTCCCTACCTGCTGTGGTGTTCTCCTCCCTTCCTATACCCCTTTCACACTACACGGATAATCCAATAGTATATACCTCTCTAAAAATTTTCTGTCAGTTTTTCCATCGTTTTAAATCCATCTTGGCCTCAACAATGGCACCTATATGTAATAACCACCTCTTTCCCCCCTCCTTTATAGATTCTACATTCTCTTTTTGGGAAAAGAAGGATCTGAAATGCTTTGATTAATTATCATTAATAATGTGTTTGCAAACTTTTCTGAATTATCCTTATCATTCAGCCTGCCTCCGTCTCACCTATTCCGTTTCTTTCAAATTAGGCATTGTGTCTCCTCCCCATTCGCTGGGTTTCCCTCCTTACCTACAAAGTCTGCATGGGAAGAGGTGTTCAAGCTGAACCCTTATAAGGGTGGCATTATTTCACAGATATATTCAACGATCTGGTCACAGGACAATTCTTACAATATCAAAACCATTAGTGCTTTGGGTAGAGGAATTGAGCCTAGAGCTTGAGGATGATTACTGGGGCAGAGCGTTAGATAATATACGTACCACCACGTCATGTGCTATATCTAAAATACAGCTCAATGTTCCTGACATATGTGAAAAATGCAAACTTTCACCCTCTAACCTCAGTCATATGTTTGCATTCTGTCCCAAAATGCAGAACTTTTGGAACTCTTTCTTCGAAACTGTCTCCTGCATTCTTAAAATCAAATTAGATGCCTGT
This sequence comes from Ictalurus furcatus, assembly GCF_023375685.1. Classification (NCBI taxonomy): domain Eukaryota; kingdom Metazoa; phylum Chordata; class Actinopteri; order Siluriformes; family Ictaluridae; genus Ictalurus; species Ictalurus furcatus. The sequence goes on from NC_071274.1 coordinate 11,057,950, forward strand.
CCTTTAATTGCCATCTTTGGTGTTCCATCTCAGCATCAGACTCTGAACCATAAACAAGCTAGTGTTGTGGCTTTTGCATCGTTATTTGCTCGGCGCAGAATATTGCTGTCCTGGACCTCTCCACAACCCCCCTCTATATCAGTCTGGCTTAAAGATTTAATCTTCTTTTTAAAACTTGAAAAAATATAGTATAACATCAGAGCCAGGGGCGAATAATTTGGGAGAAAATTGTAACAATTTATTACCTACTTCAAAGATATATACGCACCCTGGAGGTGGATTGAGGGAAGGTATACGGTAAATACTAATCATCTTACTTTTTATTTATTCATTATTTTTTGTTTGTTTGTTTGTTGTTGGGGTTTTTTTTTTTGTTTGTTTCCCGCTTTCTTTTGGTTTTGGCTGTGATTATTTTGTTGGGGCGGGATGTGGTGGGGGTTGTTGGATGGGGTGTTATAATATGTAAAATGCCATTTTCCAATAAAAATTCTATGGTTAAAAAAAAAAGAACATGCTTGAACATGATCTTCCTGGGGTGTATTGGCGGTCATCGGATGTCAATATTTGTTTACGTTAATGATATGTTAAAGTGTCTTACCTCTCACTATTGTTCCTTCCTGGTATGCTTTTTACACCTATACTATGTGACTGTGTTTTAAATTCTCACCAGGTGGGCAAGGGTACAGATAACCATCCGTATCATTCATTTGATCCTACAGTACCAAATATGGGCTTAACCCACACTGATATTGACATGCCTGTAAGAGAGGGTGGTGATTTTGGTGGTTATATGGTGGTTGCATGACTCAGATTCAGTAGTTTGGAGCTACAGTACAGGAGTACAGTAGTTTGGAGCATTACTGAGTCTTACTGTAATATGTCTTATTTGAGTTATTTATTAATAATTTGACTGATTTAATATAACTAAGTTAAAAACATCCACTAATAAAAACAGAATGTAGGCTTTAATGTTGCAGTGTTATAAAAACTTTTTATTTTCATAATAATAACTTATACTTGTTATTGTCAGAAGCGGTTAAAGTACAGTATCAAAAATAGTTACTCAAGTAAAAGTGCCATTACTAAGAATAAAGGTAAAAAAAAAAAAGTTCTCATCCAAATATCTATCTGAATAAGATTAAGAAAGTATCTAGTTAAAAAAAATAGTCAAGTAGCTGTTATTTGTTACAGCAGTTCTGTTTCTGGAAATGCCTTGTTGGTGAGAGAGGTCAGAAGAGAAAGACCAGACTAGTTTGAGCTGCCAGGAAGGCTGAAGTAGCATATGTTACAATAGAAAATTGTATTTTCTAGTTGATCCAGTGTGGTGTGGAGTGCAATGGATATGGCTTCTTTAGGGACCTTCTGTGGCAGTAGACATACTGTAGGATATCTAACTTGTCCACTATGTTGTACTCAGTGTGTTTTAGTACTCAACTGTTCAACTGTTGAGGTTCATAAATTTGTCCCATTTATTTGCAGCAGCAATCCTCACCAGACTCTGCTTCTGGTGTGAGATTTTTCATTTTGTAACAATTCAGATTTTTTTTCTGTACATAGCATGCGATCAAACTGAATTGGCAACCTCCCCAATCACTGTCACACTTACAAACAAGTTCCACTTTTTTCCCTTGCCAAGGTGTACCATGTTTACCTACAGAAACACCTAGTTTAAGTGCAAAGATATACAGTGTGGAACTATCTATGTAAGTGTTGCTTTATTTTAAATATTGAGTGTCACAGATATTAGATTTCAGAAGTATTCCTCTACATTACAGAACAGTATGTGTGTGTAAATATTAGTTAGCTATTGAACTATTTATGACAAAGTTCAGTTAATCTCAGTAATCCTGGGGAAAAAGTCACTCCTGTAGTCAGAACTTTATAGTGCATAAGAAACTACAGGTTACAGTTTGTTATGAACATAATAAGGTCTCTACAGGGCTCTATTTTCATGCCAGCACAGTGCTTTTGTGGACAGAGCTGCACAAAAGGTGTGGCATTCAAAATCCCCAGTAACACTGTTAGAATACTAATAGCAGAAAATGAGTCTCTGCCTCGCCTCAGTTATGATGCACTTTCTCTCTTGTATGATATCCTTTGATGCTTTATATATAGGCCATTTAAGTTTTGAATTTAAGAATTTTTTTTCACTGTTAAAGTTCGTGTGAAGCACAAAAAACCTTGCGTATGGGGTATGGAGTATAGATATTTAATTATTGGTATGTAGCATATTGTTACAAAAAAGATGTTGTGGATTGAGTTTTACAGAGAAACTAATTTTTCAACCAGTTAAATCAAATGATTGCTTGTAATGTGATCAGCCATATTTGGTACATACATTTAATGACTTTGGATGCATCAATACCATTTTTTCTGACTGAGTAGTAATAAATGTTTTTTGGTATTCACTGATGTTGATATTCATTATTTCATTGATATGGATACAGAATTTAATAACCTACTTAGTATTAATCAATCAGGGGCATGATGGAACATTTAGTTTAGCTCTGTTTATGATGTATTCTAGCTAATTAGAGGCTAGTTTACTCTCATTGGCCTTGCAGTGGCATATAGCATATGTGCAATCCACTATATTCAGACTGTGGTGCTGCAAAACAGCACTCAAGTAGATTTCTACAGAGCAAGTAGTAGGTAGTAAGCAAATGTTGGGTTACTAGTTCATTCTGTTGGAAATGTGCTGAAGCAGACATGAGCACACCTGACCACACATTGGTCATGTATCTTGAAGAACAAGATCTTTTAAAAAATGCATGTTTGGAATAAAACCATTTGGAGTTATGGCTTCTGTAGTGTGCCCTGTTATTAATTCCAGACTCTAATAAGTTTATCTATGCTTGTAACACACATCTCATTTCTCTCTCAGGTACGTATCTGACCCACGAAGCGAAGGGCTCAGACGATGCCCAGGATGCTGACACGGCCATCATCAACGCAGAAGGTGGCCACTCTGGTATTGAGGACAAGAAAGAATACTTCATCTAAGCGTCCCTCCATCACTCCATCTTTTCTTTCTTCTCTTGCTTCAGTTCCTTTCAGGCGGAGGAAATTTAAAAAGGACGAGAAAAAGAGTGAACAAAAATGTGGAAAGCAGAAAAAGCAGAAAAAACTGAAGAAAGCAGAAAAAGATCAGTTTCAGGCTGTGTTGAAACCAGGGAGTTTTGCACTGACATCAGTATTCACTCTCTCTTACACACACACACACACACACACACACACACACACACACATACATATATGTGCATACATACAAATAGGCGGCATGGCTAAGTGCTCTGAGATTCATGCCTGTCCCCATTCACTTCATATGCCTCCATTCAACAAAGGCAATATGATGATAAAACATAACTCACAGTGGACACATATATAACTTAACACATACAGTACACATTTTGAGCAGTCTACACATTCAGTTTCATTTCCAACACATCTGACATGCACGCACACACACAAACACACACACAGAGCAATCAAAGAACCCAATACAACATTCTGTTATACTTATGTAATACAGTAGACACAAAGGATATCTTAATACTGGGCAATATACACAAAACACAGACAGGCAGGCAAATGAGCACACACACACACACACACACACACACACACACACACACACACACACACTCAATGCAATCATGCAAAGCAGCTTCTGTGCTGTTACTGTATGGAACCCCAGAATAAACGTGTATTTATATATATATATATATATATATATATATATATATATATATATATATATATATATATATATATATATATATATATATATATTATGTGTTATGATTATATAGCATTGTCTTTACTTGGGAGAACTGGTTCAGTGTGATGTAAATATATCATTGTCATGCTCTCTCTCTCTCTCTCTCTCTCTCCCCTTCTCTCTTTTACCTCTTTTCCCTTTCTCTCCATTCCTCTTCCTAACCTATATATGTTTCTCTTATTCTCTCTCTGTCTGCATTTCATTGTCTCATATTACAGTATATACTCTAAAAGCCTGCCTGGTTTTCTTACATGCGTGAAAATGCATTGAGTTTAAAAAAAATTATATATGGGATATGAAAAAAGTTACCATGAAATGTAAGTACTGCAAATATTGGTATGAGTTTTTGTTTTCCTCCAGTTGAGTTTCTGGTGTAACTGTTGGTGGCGCAATTTTCAGTGTCAGCTGTCATCCCAGGACTTATTATTATTATTATTATTATTATTATTATTATTATTATTATCATCATTATTATTATTATTATTATAAATCATATTATTTTAAACCCATTATGAAATAAATGCCTTTTTCTTGTTAGCCCAGTATTTGCATCCCATACCTTTTTGTGACATCATTTCCTGTTCTTTGATGACAGGCAAATACAAGCTAAAGCAGGGTACTGCATGTGCAAACAAAACAAACAAAAACAAGAAGCTAGACTCTTCTGTCTACTGTTCTTTCTCTTTATGTTTCCAACTATCAGTTCTCTCTCTCTTTGTCTCCCTATACAGTGTTCTAGCCTAGTTTCAGTCTGTGTAAGTCCATTCTGGTTCTCCTTAATAAGTATTCATAGTCTGTCTCGATCTAGACATACTAGATCTGATCATTTCGGTATTCTTACCTTTGCAGCTAGCTTCATTAATTCTAGAAATATTGAAGCTTACTGTATGACAAATAGCAAGGTGAGATGTTAACCAAATTGTTAACTTCTGCTTTGCATTTCACACATGATCAGTGTTCATGGTGTGAGATGAGTGGGCTAAGAATTTCTAATTTGGGATTATAAACTCAGTACATTCTTCCATTCTTTGAGTCAGGTTTAACTTTACTTGTGAAGTGAATGACTTATAATGTAAACTGCTTGAAGGGCAGGACAGATCTTTCCCAGCTTCCTCTGAATAGAGCTTATTCTCTGTAGAGCTGATTCATCGCAAAATGAAAAGTGCTTAAGATTTCTATAGACTCTACAGGCCAGTGTTGTCAGAGTTCAGTCCCTGAGGGCCCTGAGGGAACTCTTTGGACATTGATTGGTAGATTTCCTCCATGACTTGAGATTGACACCATGGCTCTACACTCAACGTTTCCCAAACTGGTGCTCAGGGACTTAAAGTATTCAATATTCTATATGGGTTGGTTCAGGTATGTTGGGAGCTGTAAGAATGCAAAACATTTGAATTGTCTGTGGACCTAGGGTTTGGGAAACACTGCTCTAGACTATAGCCCTTATCATAGACCTCATGTTTGCAGTTACAACATTTCACCACTAGATGGTGTTTTATGTTAGACATGTCCATCTTTCCCCTTTCTCTCTGGTACAGGTAGCAGAATTTGTGATGCACCTTATGTTAATGGTGGATCATTGCAGCAGTTTATTTCTAAATTATGTTTATCCCTTTTTGTTTTTGTAGCTCTGTATACTATTAAGTGTAAAACGTTCTGTTTACTTTTTATTGTATGACTAGATGTTATAGATGTTATACAAATCTACATGAAGGTGTGGAAGAGTATAGTTTCTGTGACTATTGTTTTAAAATCAGCCATTTTGTATAATTTCATGTATATAGTGTTGCCTTGAACAGTCTTCTCCTTACTACAGTTGTTTAGTGCACGCTCACGCACACTGACCCACATAAAGGGTTTGAAAATTGTGTGTGTGCACTTTTCTATGTAAGATGTTCACAACAGTGTCATCTCCAACAGGCAAAGAAAACACAACATGTTGTTTTCCACAAGCATTGTTAATTTGACCGTCTATGTTAGCGCTGTTTTGGAATGAGAAGTCTTCCTTTTCAATAAATATTCATGTCATGGAGATTTTCCCACTGTTTATGCTTGTTTGCTTAGTCTTCTCGCTGAAGACAACATCTAAATGGGACCTGTTTGCTATCACTGAGAGGGTTGTATATGAAAAATAAGTTTGGTTGTTAGAATAGCACTGAACATTTAATTTAAACCATTAAAAAGAATATGTATGTAGTATGTAGGATCAAAGCCTAAGAAATTACTTGCATGGAAATTACTTCCTCTGTGAAGAACATTTCTATACCCTTTGTCTCAGAATCTACTCTCACAAGATAAAGAAAGTACACCCTCCTGCAATTTTTTTATACATCAGGGCCTAAATAACAATTGTGTGGTTCTCACCAACTTCTATAAACAAACAAATAACCTCAGGTGACAACAAAAACACAACACATTCACAAAACAACACTAAAGTACTGCTTTTATATAAGTAGTCACACTTCTTGATGATTAACTAACTTTGTGCATTTCATTAGTAACACCTGACAGCTAATTACTCTCCTAATGATTGTAAAAGTTGTAAGCATGTATTTACCACCTAGTTTCTGAATTTGGTTTACTTAATAATAATAATAATAATAATAATAATAATAATAATAATAATAATAAAGACGACAAATTGAAATATGTGGTGTGTTTTGGTTTTTTGGGTTTTTGTTTTTTTTGTCACCTGAGGTTATTTGTTTGTTTAGAGAAGCTGGTGAAGACCACACAATTGATATTTAGGCCCTGATAAATAAAAACATAGAACTGAAGGAGGATGTACTTTATTTTACATGGATGGGATTTCAGTATCTGAGTCACAGTATTCATTATCATATTCTCTGCAAATTATTTAACATTATCTTTTGAAATGCACCACAAAAACCATATTTTATTTCATCAAAAACTTTAGCTAAATTAGTTGGCCAAATATCTTAGCCGGCAGGTTCTGTTACTGTAAGACTCCAGGTACTACATAACCCTGATCACAAATGAGCCTATTTCATGATATCTCATAACTGAGGTCATATATCTGACTTAGTTTTATACAGTAGAACTGAGAAAGTCTCTGATTTAAATATAATAATGTGTATTTTGTGCTGTTAATACATTTTAAATGGTTCTTCATTGGTTATTAAAGAGTTAATAAATAAGGTTCTAAGTCTCCTGAAATGGTTCTATTTGGAACCCTTGTTGATAGGGAACAATTGTAGTAGTTTGCATAGAACCCTTACCAGTGTTTTAATATAGGATACTGGTTTCTTCCCACCTCCCAAAATATGACAGTGAGTGGATTAGAAAATCTATATTGTTCTAGGTGTTAATGAGTGTGTGTCTGGTGCCTTGCATTCAATTAAATCACATTATTCCATTATTCAATACTCTCTCTCTCTCTCTCTCATATATATATATATATATATATATATATATATATATATATATATATATATATATATATATATATATATATACACACACACACTCACAATATTTCCAATATTCAGTACTATATAAATTTATTTATTATAATAATTTTGTCGAATCAGCTCTAATACGGCTGTATAACCAAAATGTGTTGCATGCCATGACACAAAGATGGCCACTGTAGTTAAACCATGTAAAATAAATGTTTTAAATGGTGGTTTTGTAATGTCAATACATACAGGTAATCACTCAAGCAACCACTTGAGATGGAATGACCCTAAAATAGCACTACAATATACTGATATTAATTAATACAAATCAATAAAACATAAACCGGTGGGAAAATATGGACATGCTCAGTACATGTGGCTGGTTCCCGACTTAAACCCGGTTCAGTCTTCATCCCCTATACCTTAAAATCCGTTTCTGGTGATCGGCTACATCACCTGTATAACAACACTGTGTCTTTCCAGTGACTGTTAACAACGGTTTCTTACTGCCGTTAGTATTCCTGCTTTGACATTGAAAACTAACAAAGGACGAGAGAGAGAGAGAGAGAGAGAGAGAGAGAGAGAGAGACAGAGAGAGAGAGAGAGATAGATAGATATGACTACACTGACTACAGTTCCGAGCACTGCCGCTAGACTCTGACTGGCGCTCTTGCCCTCCAAATTAAATTGTTGGCAATTGCAATAGAGGGAGAGTGTGTTCTGTTTCGAGGACTTGTTTCGTTAATGATAGAGTGAATGAAACCAAAAGCGACAGAGCTACAGGACACTGCACACACTCGAGCGCATACGCGCACACAATGGGACGGGGATCCTCACGCAGCACGGCGAACTGGAGGGACATGTGCAGGGACACGCGTTGTGTTGTCATTATTTAAATGATCGCAGATCGGATAGTGTGAACCGGAGAGAGATGAATTGACGTGTTGTTGTTTTTTTAGCAACGGTGGGACGGACGGGTTTCTACCGGCGCGCCTCACAGCCATGGCATGGTTTTGTATCTTAACTTTGGCAGTCGGTGTTCACGTGAACAAAGGTAAAAGCTCGCAGCTGTGTTCTGTCAAAGCCGAAATATTAGCTGGCATGAAAATAACTCATGCAGCCTATATGTCAAAGTCTTTTGATTTCGCTATTATTATTTTTTTTGCAATTTATATTTCATATTTTATTGTTCATCTCTCTCTCTCTCTCTCTCTCTCTCTCTCCCCCCACATATTATATTTTTTTTCTGTGTAAGTCCCCACTCGTTGTCTAGTCTATTTCGATAATTTTAGTAGTTAGCCTTCAGTTATTGCCAGCAATATTTCATGGACTAGGCATAATTACTGTTATCCCAGACATATTGTGTGTATGTGTGTGCATGTCAGAACTATAACCTGGTACCCACAATAGCTTACGTTAAAATATATAACGCCTTGGTAAGTGGTACCGTCGCTTTTAATGTGTGTATGCGCGCGTGCGTGTGTGGGTGCGTATTTTAGTGTTTATCAAGCATTTTAATCAAGTTGGGCATATATACATACATACATACATACATACATACATACATATATAATATTACACACACACTGCAGGTGCTAACGTTACCCGGGGGCTTGACAACGTTATGCTGAGCCAATACACAGCAATGTTCGCGACATTCCGATATTCCTAGAGGTCACACCTTTCTGTTTCTGCACACATGCACGTCGACAGCGCTCAAGATTTCCCGACTCGAAGGACATGATGGCGGGACATTTAATAAGGGCGCGTGGACTAAAGGACCACTGCGTGTTCCCCACCCAACAAGTGCCGCACGCCTTTGTTGAGGCTCTCATTTCCGGTCCACGATTACGCTGTCATTTTAGCTCACGATATTCTAATAAATTTAGAAACTCAAAAAGACAGAATTTCAGCCATGGACTCTGGGTTATAACAAGGGATCATAATGCATCCTTTTATGCTTGTAAAAGGAATTTTCTGTGTATGACACATTTAACAGTCTACATTCTGGCACTTGCTGTGCACTGCCCTGATTTCCAACACCAGGCCAGAAAAATGTAAAACTGGGAAGGACGGTGCCTGTGTCTCACCACTAGCCTAGTTGAAAGAGCTCTTTGTATGGTAAAACTGAGAGAATGAGAGACAGAAAGAAAATAGTAATAAGGATATTTTGGTTGTAGTCAGCTAGCTTCTGGGAAGTGGTTGAATCAAATGAGGATGATGGAAGAAAAAAGTGGCAGTGAGACAGAAAAGTGAGTGAGGCATGTGTGTAATGATGGAGGGATAAAATAATGGAGAGATGAGTAGGGTGGGAGGGCTGAACCTGTCAGAAACAGACATGACTCAAATGAATAGGAGGATAGGAGGAAGTATGAAGTTAAAATTATGTTTTCTTTTCATTAGCATGTTGCTGTTCTTTCATAAACTTTAACAGGGTATGCACTGGTCTAGCCCACCACCTCTCTGATTACACTGCTTTTTTGTTTTGTTTTTTTAAAGTAAAATATTTGGGAAAGGCTTTTTTTTTCAAAAAAGGACACCTATTTTCAGTTAAGTTAGAGTTTTGTAGGCATTGCATACATTAAAATAGGAGGTTTACAAGAACTGAGAACATAGTGTAGAATATTTGTGACACAAATATTCTCACTGTCCATTTTTTTAAAGAACACCTGTACACTTGCACATTTATAACTTGTACAGTTATCTCATCAGCCAATCATATGGGAGCAGTGCAATGCAAAAAAATATAAATAAATCATGCAGCTACAGGTCAAGAGCATTGGGTAATCTTCACATCAAACATCAGAATGAAGAAAAAGTGTGATCTAGTGTGATCTCTGTGACTTTGATTGTGGCATGGATGTTGGTACCAGATGGACTGGTTTGAGTATTTCAGAATGGTGCGAAAAACAAAAAAACATTGAGTGAGCAGCATTTCTGTGGATGGAAATACCTTGCCTATAAGGGAGGTCAGAGGAAAATGGCCAAATTGGTTTCAGCTGCCAGGAAGGATATAGTAATTCATATAATCACTTTTTAGACCCATGGTGAGCATAAAAGCATCTCAGCATGCACAAAGCATCAAACCTTGTGGTGGATGGGCTACAAGAGCAGAAGACTACATCAGGTTCCAATCCTGTCAGAACAGGTATCTGAGGCTATCATGGGCACAGGCTCACCAAAATTGGACAGTTAAAGATTAGGGGGAAAATCACCTGGTCTTTTTCTGCGTTCACCACAGTTGTAAAGAGTGCTTATTTGAGTTACTATAGATGCCCTGTCAGCTCAAACCAGTCTGGTCATTCTCATTTTCTCTCTCATCACCAAGGTGTTTCAGCCTGCAGACCGTCCGGTCACGGGATGTTTTTTGTTTATCGCACCATACTGTGTAGAGAGACTGTGAAAATCACACGAGATAAGCAGTTTCTGAAATACCCATCTGGTACCAAAAACCATGCCACACTTAAAGTCACATCGATAAATTTTTTCCCCATTCTTATGTTTTATGTGAGCCTTAACTCTTGACCTGTATCTGCATGATTTTATGTTTTGTATTGCTGGCACATGATTTACTGATTGGAAAACTGCATAAATGGGCAGGTGTACAGTGACCGGTGAGTGTACATGTGTATATGATGTGGTCCTCTCTTATGGTGGTCTTGCACCTGTCCATTCTTGTAAAAATGGCCCTAACAGCCAGGGAGCCTAACAAACAGTATCTGTCAGTGTGGTGTATAATACAAAATTTATATTTTGTCTGGTACAGCAACAGTAACCAGAAATTTATTCTCCGTCTGTGATGTCATTTCTGGTTTCATGAATGAACAAAAGTGCTATGATCTTTTTTAACATGGCTTGAGTATGATCATCTTAGGCTTGAGTATGGTTAAAACAGCAAAATTATTAGACTTCTTATTGGAGTCTTACACTCCATTAGAGAGAGAGAGAGAAACATATTAAACAAGGTAAGAAAACAGGCAGTGGTCAAGCGATGGAAAGCAGCATAAACTCTAGGCAAAAAATGAGAGAACAAGAACTAGATTAAAAAAACAAAGCAAGTACAACAAAACATAAGGTTTGTTAATGACTGGTATGAAAACACAGAGCATATAATTCACAATAAGTGAGTTCAGTGAGAGTCCTTAAATACTGTGGTGGTGTAATTGAGTCCAAGTGATGATGATCAGTAATCAGGTGAATTGAAACCTGTATTTTGGGAGTTGGAGGCCATGGTGGCCATGTTTGTAGGTCACGTGTTGTTAAGGATGTTGTAGTTAGAGACTGATTCTTGAATTGTGCCCAGTCCTCCTGTGTAGAATGTGCACAAGAAATGTCCTAACTCCTGACTAGCTCTCTCCAGTTGGCCATTAGCCTGTAGTCTCACCAAGATTCCAAGTTTTTCACAAGCCTTGCCCAAAGATGTGATGTGAACTGAGTTCCCCAGTCACTCACTATGTCCTCCAGGATGCGAAAGTACCTGAACATGTGATTGAAGATCAGTTCTGCCATTTTGAGATGGCAGGCCAGGGAGAGGAAGCAGATGAAAGAATTTTGAAAAATGGTCTGTTATTTTGTGATGAGGGGAGATCTGTGACAATGTCATTAGCTAGATTTGACCATGGTCTTTGTGTTGTAGCTAGAGGGAGGAGTTTTCTGTGCGCAAGGTGCGAGGGACTTTGGCTTGGGGACTAATGGAACAGGTGGAGATGAAAACCAGTGAATGTCTCAGAGCATGTGTGGCCACCAGTGCTTTCTCTGGAGGAGTTGGTGTATTTGTAATAAGTTTGTCTCACCTCTATCTCTATCTCTCGATAAATGTCCCATATAATGGCCCCTACAAAGTGTGACTGTGGAAGAGTGCATTCTTTGGACATTTTTCTGGAGGGGCTGGATATATGCAAGAGATGAGATGGTGAACTCAAACCTGGGTAAGAACAAAGCCCAGCATGCTTGGCATGAGTTTAATCTCTTGGCTGACTTGACATACTGAAGGTTCTTTTGGTCATTGAAAATCATGAATGGATGAAGAGCCCCCTCTAGGCAGTGACGAATTCTTCCAATGCCAGTTTGACTGTGAGGAACACCCGGTTGTTGATATCATAATTACATTTGGCCGGGGACAACTTCCAAGGACACTGGGTAGAGCTTGGGTTTCTCTCCAAACCGCTGTGAGAGAATGCCCCCTACCCCTGTTTCCGAGGTGTCCACCTCCACTATGAAGGGCTTGGAAGGATCAGGATGCTTTAGGGTGGGTGCTAAGGTGAATGCTCCTTTGAGGTTTTTGAAACCTCTGAAGATAGCAGATATGGCATGACACAATGTTCAAAGTGGCCAGAGGCAGTGCCATTTTCCACTCAACCATTTCATGGCAATCCAACAAGTTTTATGTGCTCTGCTGCCCCAGTTTGGTGAAGATTTTGGCCTCCTGCAAAATGCTGGTTATGTTGAGGGGTACTCATTCACTCTTTTGTGGACAAGTGATAGATGCAGTCGCGAGGGGTTGTGGCTCCCACCAGGAGTTCAATGGCACAGCCATAGGATAATGAGATGATAATTACTTTGCATACCCCAGCATGTCAGGAAGCTGGAGTCAGCCATGATGCAGCGCCCTGTACAGGGTCAGCCATGATACAGCAGAGAGGGTTAAGGGCCTTGCTTGACAGTGCTGGGGCTTGAACTCCTGATCTTCCGATCAGTAACCCAGAGCCTTACCTCCAATCCACCACTGCCCCATGAGCAGTGTGGTGGTAGCCCATTGGCTTTGACTTTGCTGAAAACTTACTGGAATTCATGGTATTCAGGAGGAATAACTACTTGGGACTTGGTTTGGGGCTTTCTATAGTCGTCAAAACTATGCAGACTGATAGAACTTGGAGACACGTGGAATGACAGTACGCCAACCAGAAAGTGATTTCTCTTTCCTTCCAGAAAATCTGAGGGTCGTGGGTTTGCATCCAGGGGAAATGGAGCACCATGTGGGAGCTTGGTGGTAACCATGACAAGGGGAGTTATTTGTTCCTGGTGAATGGAACTGGGTGGGCACAGGCTAACCAAAACTGGACAGTTGAAGACTGGAAAAACATAGCCTGGTCTGATGAATCTCGATTTCTGCTGAGCCTCGCAGATGGTACGGTCAGAATGTGGTGCCAACAGCATGAATCCATGGACCCAACCTGCCCTGTGTCAACAGTCAAGGTGGAGGTGATGTAATGGTGTGGGGAGTGTTTTCCTGGCACAGTTTGGCCCATTAATACCAATCATGCATCACTTGAATACCACAGCCTATTTGAGTGTTGTTACTGACCATGTGCGTCCCTTCATGGCCACAATTTATCCATCCTCTAATGGATACTTGCAGCATGATAATTCACCATGTCACAAAGCAAAAGTCACCTCAAACTGGTTTCATGAACATGACAATGATTTCACTGTTTTTCAGTGACCTTCCCAGTCACCAGATCTGAGCTCAATAGAAAACATTTGGGATTTGGTAGAACAGGATTTGCAGCATGTAAGTGCCCCTGAAAAATCTGCAGGATTTGTGTGATGCAATCATGTCAACATGGACCAGAATCTCAAAGGAATATTTCCAAAATCTTGTGGAATTCATTCTACAAAGAGTGCAGTATTAGTAAAATGTTCCTAAGAAGATATAATAAGATATTTGATTCAACCTAACTTGATTAACTTGATTAAACTTACACACTGCCATAGGTTACCTAAGGGTAACTTTTTTTTAACAAACTATTTAATATGCTTAGTATTTAGTATGCAGGTCCTCCTGCTGAAAATGACTGTCTTCCAGAGGATTTGTTGCAATGCTTCTTTAACGTGTGGGTAAATGAGGCAGGATGTGAGTTCAGGTGCTCAGCTTTTGTTTTAGTAAGGAAAACCAAAGAGACATTGTCAAAGGCCATTACAGGGGTTAATACACAGGAAGACAGCAACAAACTAGGATAATCCATATGTAGAACCCAGTGTGTGGGAAGGAGGACACAGGAGACAGGTGGACTTTGACTTAGCTTCAGGTTCAAGTTATTTTTGAAAGGGCAAACAAAGCACACTTAAGTAAACTCACTGTGATTACACACAGGTGAGAATCATCACACATTACCTGCCGGTTCAACCCACCTCCTCTACGTCCACAGCTGATGCTCAACCATGCCCATGCTGCCACAGCATACAACCAGACAACAAGGTCAAAATCAGGAACAAGGGAACTACACTCAGAAACAAAGAAAACTATGTCTAGGACCTATGCAAATAAAGCATGATAACAATCAATCAACATAGTTGTGTGAATTCCTACAATTAGGACCTGGATCACTAAACAGAATGCCCATATATGAGGACTCGAGCCTGGCATACACCAGAAGGCTCAATGACATCCGCAGGAAGCAGTATGGGGGGACAACAACCTTGCCAGAGCCAGTAAGCGGAGTGATAACGTCCTCGCTGAAATAGGAGGCATAGTGGTGTTATCCTTATCATCACCAGTGGCAGGAGACAGAGTGACAGTGTCCTCTGCGAAGGCAAAAATTGGACGGCTAACCTTGTCTGTGAAGGCAGGTGATGAAGTGCTGATGTCCTCTGTGAAGGCAGGCAGCAGAGCAATGTCCTGTGCAAAGGCAGTAGGTGGGTCAGGAAACCAGCATGGTTGGCAAAAACTGTCTGGAGGGTCAGGAAGCCCCACCACCTTCTCATCTCAGAGCTGGCCATTCCGAGCTCCTTTGCATAGGTTGGTGATGGCAGGAGGCCCTGAGTGCCCTTTCATGAGCTTTGGTGGTAAGCTGAAATAACATAAAACTAACCTCTTTTCTCTTGTCAGGGTATGGATGAGATAGATATTGAAATTATAACACACTAAAAAGTAAATCTTTCTGGATGGAACTGTAGACTGTGATATGATGCATGTCAGTCAAAAGTCCATAGAATCATACAGGAGCACTGTGAGTGAGAGGGGGCACGTCTTGCATGATTTTGCTCCAATTGCTCCAACAATACCAGTACTTCCCATGGAATCACCTGCCTCTTTCACTGCATCCATCACAGGCAGAGTATTCTGTAATATTTTTATGAATGAGGCAGGATGCAAGTACGGGTGCTTGGTGTGAGTTTTAATGACAGACAACCAAGAGACATTGTCAGTCAGTTGCTGGGGTCAGTACACAGGAAGGCAGCAACAACATTATCAAAGTCAAGCAGGCAAAGGTCAAAACCAGAATCAAGGAAAACAGAACTTAGACTCAGAAACAAAGGGAATTAAGGCTCAGACGTACTGGCATAAAACACGATAGCAATGAATGTCACTTATGAAAGGTACACAGACATAACAGAGAATAAATAGAAAACCTAATAAAGGGCTAACAGAAAACAGGTGAACACACTCAGGTAGCAAGCAAATAACAGGAAGGAGGATGGAGTACCAAAATAGAATGCAAAACAAACCTGAGCACACAACGGTTGTCAGAATGGGTACTCTGATGCAAAGGGGGAATCCATAAAAGTGTTACTGCTGGTGTGAACAAGCATTACATAAGACTGAAACGGTATCTAAAATAGACACTACAACAATAACACTAGTATTATATTCCAACAGGTATTGTCCTTATCAAAGCAAAGCCTTTAGCTTATATTTAAACAAGCCTAAATATAGGCCTGTGATTTTTTTCATTTGAGCACTTGAGCACCACAGAGTTGGCAACTATGTTTACTACAACTATCTATGGTACATTCTTATGAAATCCCGCAAAATACATTTTTTAATTTTTGGAATTCAAGTACATTTTGTGTGAGATCAGGTTGGGTCAGGCAATAAAAGAGAGCAGAAGACATCACAGTAACTCCACAACTAGCAAATAGCAAATAACAAATAGCAAAACACAGCAGTCAGAAAAATAGCAGTGGCATTACTTATTATGAAGGAGAATTCCAGTGATTTCTTGCAACAAGTTAAAGCAAAATCCTAATTTAAGTTTATAAAACTTAGGCCTTTTAGGTTCTAAAAATATATCATTATATTATTGTACGTATTAAGCTTATAAAATGTATATATAAATAGAAATAGAATCCGAAACAGCATAAGCATACACTGTATATAGACTAATGTAATGTATTATTTCCAACCCTGCAACAAATTCTAATAGTCCAGGTCTATGGCATTAATTGTGTGGACATGATCATGTTGCAAATGTGTCTGCTTTTTGAATCATAAGGTCTTGATTCAAGCTCAAGTTCAAGGAAGTTGAATAAAAACTTCCCCTGCCATAAAGTACATCTGTGAAGTTCTTTCCCGAGCTTGCACTCTTAAAGCGTGTTGACTACATCAGAGAAGGGAATTGTTTTTTTTCACCCTCTATGTTCATGTAAAGAATTAATGAGCTAGAATGGTACACAGATAAGTTGTTTAAAAACATAGTTCAAGAGGTCCTCACTGTAACCTGTAGCTCGAGGACGTATTGGATTGCATCCACTATGTACTGGATGTTGTAACATGTACGCACCAATGGCAGGCACGGTATGTCGCTAAGTCATTCATCTATGGTTATGGTTAGGGTTGGGGTTAGGCTTAGACCATCCAGTAAGTAGTGGATCTAATAAAATACATCATCGCGCTACAGGCTGCAGTGAGGACAAACTCACTCAAATATTTTGTCAAAATATCATTCATTTAGACAGCGAAAACTATAGGAAGCGCTGGCTAAAATAATACTCGGTTAAATTGTTGTGTTGCTTAACAATATGAACAAAATGACTAGTGTTAATCGGTAAGACTGCACACTAAGCTGAGAAATCTTTAGGGATGGCTAAGTAAGATGTACATATCAGTGACTTGTGATTAGATTTACAGTACTAGGCTCTTCTGCGAACACAATTGGACTTGCAAGTCACGCGGTAATGCATCATGGGAAAACAAATGTTTTCAAAATGTGTAGTTTTTAGGCTGTAAATTTTTGAACCTATAGAGGACATAGAGACTTTTCATGTTTTGAAAATACCTGCACTGCCATGGAATGTTACCACGTGCTTGCAAGCTCAATTGTGCAAGCAGAGAAGAGGAGAAGTATCATGAGTCTGGTAAGTCTAACTATATGTTGTGAAAAGCCATGTGCATGAAGTGGGCTATGGTCATTATGGTGAAAAAATAGGTAAGATTACACTATATGTGGACACCTAACCTTCACACCCATATGTGGACCTTCCCCAAACTGAAAAGCACAGAATTGTCTAGAATGTCTTTGTATGCTGTAGGATTAAGATTTCCCTTCACTGGAACTAAGAGGCCTAAACATGTTCTAGCATGACAATGCCCTTGTGCACAAAGTGAGGTTTATAAAGACATAGTTTGCAGGGTTGGTGTGAAAGAACTTCAGTGGCCTGCACAGAACCCTGAACTCCCACACATCCCACAGATATGTGCTTGCTGAACATCCCATTCCAGATTTAGACCCCATATGTGTTATAATATCCTCCACTCTTCTGGGAAGGCTTTCCACTAGATTTTGGAATGTGGTTGTGGGGATTTGTGCTCATTCAGCCACATGAGCATTAGTGAAGTCAGGAACTGATGTTGGGTGAGAAGGCCTGGGTATTCCAAGTCAGCATTCCAATTCATCCCAGAAGTGATCAGTGTGGTTGAAGTCTGTCTGATTGAATTACAGGTGCATCTCAAAAAATTAGAATATCATGGAAAAGTTAATTGTTTCCATAATTTTATTCAAAAATTGGAGCTTTCACATATTCTAGATTCATCACACATAAACTGAAATATTTCAAGCCTTTTTTTGTTTTAATCTTGATTATTATAGCTTACAGCTCATGGAAATCAAAAATCCAGTATGTCAAAATATTATATTATCATTTTTAATTTATAATACAGAAATGTTGCAGTGTCGCAGTGTCAAGCCACTCCTGAACCAGAGACAACGTCAAAAGCGTCTTACCAGGGCTAAGGAGAAAACTAACTGGAAAGTTACTCAGTGGTCCAAAGTCCTTATTTCAGATGAAAGTAAATTTTGCATTTAATTTGGAAATCAAGGTCCCAGAGTCTGAAGGAAGAGTGGAAAGGCACAGAATCCAAGTTGCTTGAAGTCCAGTGTGAAGTTTACACAGTCAGTGATGATTTGGGGTGCCATGTCATCTGCTGGTGTTGCTCCACTGTGTTTTCTCGAGAGTCAATGCAGCTGTCTACCAGGATATTTTAGAGCACTTCATGCTTCCATCTGCTGACAAGCTTTATGGAGATGCTGATTTCCTTTTCCAGCAGGACTTGGCACCTGCCCACAGTGCCAAAACTACTAGTAACTGGTTGCTGACCATGGAATTACTGTGCTTGATTGGCCAGCCAACTCGCCTGACCTGAACCCCATAGAGAATCTATGAGAGATACCAGACTCGACAATACAGACAAGCTGCTAACAAAGCAACCTTGGCTTACATAACACCTCAGCAGTGCCACAGGCTGATTGCCTCCATGCCACGCCACATTGATGCAGTAATTCATGCAAAAGGAGCCCCGACCAAGTTTTGAGGGCATTAATTAACATACTTTTCAGAAGGTTGACATTTCTGTATTATAAATTCTTTATTCTAATATTTTGAGATACTGCATTTTTGATTTCCATGAGCTGTAAGTCGTAATCATCAAGATTTGAAAAAAATAAAAAAGGCTTGAAATATTTCACTTTATGTTGAATGAATCTAAAATATATGGAATATATATTTTGAATTAAATTATGGGGGAAAAAATGAACTTTTTAAGGATATTGACATTTTTTGAGATGCACATGTATATGGTTCAGGTGGTAGCTTTGTTTTCCTATGTTTCCCCAATAATCTCGGTAGTCCTCCACCAGTTTTGTGGTGTGACCAGCGTCTGAGGTTTGTGTAACATCATGCCTATTTATAGGCCTGCCGGGATCAGGTGACGTGCAATTAAACATGTGGCATAATATAAAATGGCACCTGTGAACCATGCCGTCAGCCTTATTATCTTCAGGAAGACTGCATGTTGGTTGTTTGTGTGAATGCTTGCAAAAGACTCTTCATTTCCTCTCCATCTTTTCAAAAAAAAAGAAAAATCTCTTTACTTTTCTGTCCCTTTAAAAAAGAAAAAAGAGAAAAGTATGAGTAAGAGAGAATTCAGGAAGTATGTCACGCCTTGATCCCATTTTATTATGGCAGGGAGGGGCATGCACACTTTCTGTGAAGTGTCTGGGGGTGGAGCATGCCAGGGCAGCCCTCGAGAGGTCTGACTGTACACATTGTGAGCGCGTTACAATCAGGCAGCTCCGCTCGTGGCTCGCTCTCTTCTTGGCCGAAGGGAGTTGGGTTTCAGAGCCTCATGGATTTTAGCCAGCCACTGCCGAGGCAGCCAGCTGGCTCAGATCCTGGGGATCTACTATGGATCTTGCGCTGTCTTCCAGGTCCGGCTGTCCGCGGACGAGACGACTCCTGTTATGGAAAGCCAAAACAGCCTCTCTGACTCCAAGGAGCCAGAGGGTGTGCCATTACACCAAAACAAAGAGTAGCTCTCAAGCATATAAAGAGCTGCTCGATGTGATTACTAGGGCAGTAGAAAAACTTAATCTAGACTGGCCTGGGGAAGAGGAACTGGCTTATAGCAGGCTGGATGAGCGCTTTCTCCCCAGTGAATGCAAATCTACAGACAGAAAACTCCCTTTTTTCCAGAAGTGCATGATGAAATACCATGCTTCTGGGGAAAACCATACACTAGCTGTATTTATAACCCTGTGTTGTTGGATTATTCAGCTATCATGGGGAATGAACAGCATGGCTATTTAGCTATGCCAAAGGTGGAGGAGGCACTTGCGAGCTACCTCTCTCCATCGACAGCAGGAAATTTAGGGGGACCGGCATTGCCATCCAAGCCATGTAAGGCCCCCTCTGTGTTGGTTGGCAAAGCCTATGTCTAAAAGCCTAAGTCTTGCTTGTGGGTCATTGCATACATTAACAGTGTTGCAGGCCTACCAAGCAGACCTGCTGAGTGAGCTCATGCCTGGCATCCATGAGTGGAGCCCAAGCCAGCGCTAGTGTGATGGAGCCATAGAAGACAAGTGTAGCAGTCCGACCTCCCCCCACTGTATGCTTTTTCGTCAATCACTCTTCTCCCACAGGTTCTAGCAAAAGTTCACCAAGACCATCTACGTCTGCTGCACGTAGCACCTTATTGTCCAGATAATATACCTGCTAGACGGCTCTCTGGGAAATTCCCGTTCACAGGGATCTACTGTCTCAAGCTGGAGGGTTGATTTATTGCCCTCAGTCGGAACTGTGGAAACTGTGGGTCTGGCCCCTGAGGGGCACCAACTCCTAGATTCTGGTCTCTCAACTGAGGTTGTAGAGACCATGTTGAACATCCACGAGAAAATTGTATGCGTTCAAGTGGTGACTTTTTCCTCTCCTGGTGTGAGGAATGTCAGCTAGACCCAGTAAACTGTGCAATATCTACAGTCCTGGAGTTTTTACAAGGACGTTTCTCAGCAGGGTTGGCTCCTTCTACAATCAGGGTTTCTGTGGCCGCCATTTCAGCCAGCCATGCCCCTATTGATGGAGCCAGTGTGGGGCAACATCCTCTAACGTTGAGGTTTATGCGTGGTGTCAGGTGGCTGAGGCCCATCTTTCTGTGGTCCATCTTTCTGCACCCCATTTGAGCCCTTAGAGTCAGCCTCAGAGAAGCTTCTGACTCTAAGGGTAGTTCTTCTGCTGGGCCTGACATCTCTCAAGCAAGTAGGAGATCTACAAGCTCTCTCTGTTGCCCCTTTCTGCCTTGACTTTGCCCTTGGATTAGCCAAGGCCTTCCTATATCCTAGGCCAGATTATATTCCTAAAATATCTACGTCTACTGCCCAGCCTGTAGTATTGCAGGCTTTCTGCTCTCCTCTGTTCCTCACACGGGAACATGAGAAATTGCACCTACTGTGTCCAGTAAGGGCTCTCTGTACTTATGTCCCCCTCTTCGGCCAGTGGCATAAGTTGGAGCAATTTCTGGTCTGCTTTGGCGGCTACAGTAGAGGTGATGTTGTGTTGAAGCAGCACATCTCTATTTGGATAGTGGAAGCAATCTCTATCGCTTATGAGGCATGTGGTCTTGCTATGCCTCTGGGCATAAGGGCTCATTCCACTAGGAGGGTCGCCTCTTCAAAGGCTTTGTCCAAAGGGGTACCCTTACAGGATGTGTGTGCTCCCGCGGGGTGGTCTACGCCACACACATTCATTCGATATTACAGTCTGGACATGCATTCCTTCCTGGGCTTGAGTGTCTTGCAGCGACTCTTGGGCTCAGATCATTTGAGCAGGCCATACCCTCAGACAGCATTCATGCGCGAGGGCGCTTCCCACATCGTGAAGCTCACACAACGTCTCGTTCCAGACATTTTGACTGCTGTAATACACCTGTATCAGTTAGTTCAGAAATGATCATGCCTTCATGAATTGAAAATTGTGTATGTTAGTGCAGGAAACATATGGTCATGTGAAAAAATAAGTACACCCCATGGAGATGTGATATTCTTCTGTGGAAAAAGTAAGTACACCTTTGGCCTCAGAAGCTTGCATTGCCCCTTTAGCAGAAATAACTTCTTGTAGGCATTTGGCATAATTGTCCACCAGGTTTGCTGGAATTTTTGACCACAATTCCATGCAATATTCTTTCAGTTGCAAGATGTTTCAGGGTTTTCTTGAGTGTACTGCCTGTTCCAAACCCCCCACAACATTTCAATAGGATTCAAATCTGGGCTTTGAGTAGGCTATTCTATAACCCTCCATTTCTTCTTTCTGAGCCATTCCTTGGTGAATTTGCTAGTGTGCTTAGGATCATGATCCTGTTTAAATGTCCACTTTTGGTTCAACTTCAACTTTTGGACAGACGGCCCCACATTATCTTCAAGCACTCTTTGATATGATGCAGAATTCATTGACGAATCAATGAATTTAAGCTGTCCAGTCCCTGAGGCAGCAAAGCAACCCCAAACCATAACATTTCCACCACTGTGCTTCACAGTTGTTATGAGGTGCTTCTCCTGAAAAGCTGCCTTTCGTCTGCGCCAAACATGTCTGCTGTTACTGTGGCCAAACAACTCTATCTTTGATTTGTCTCTCCAGAGCACATTATTCCAAAAGGCCGGGTCTTTGCCTATATGCTCATTGGCAAACTATAGTCTTGCAATGGCTTTTTCCTGGCATGCCTCCCATGCAGGTCAAATTTGTACAGTCTTTTTCTAATTGTAGAAGCATGCACTTTGACACCAACATTTGCAAGACTTATGAGCAGATCCTGTGATAAAATTTTGGGGTTCTTGGAGACTTCTTTTGGCATCAGATGGCCTGCTCTTGGGCTGAATTTGCTGGGAGGCCAGTCCTGGACAAATTGGCAGTTGTTTGAAATCTGCGCCATTTGTAGATTATTTTTCTTACAGTGGAATGGTGTATTTCAAACAATTTAGAGATTTTTTTTAATCCATTGTCAGCCTCATAAGTATCTACAACCTTTTTCTCTGAAGGCCTTACAGATCTCTTTAGATCTTGGCATGATGACACCACACACCTCAATAACAAAGGGAACACCAGGCACGTTGATGTGAAAGGGTATAAATAAGACAGGTTCCATCTGCACTCCAAAGCAGGTTCTAATCACTGGCACCCAATCTTGAACATGTGATTCTAATTTTATGGACTTGAAGGTGTGATAAATGTAGGGGTGTACTTACTTTTTCCATGTGACTGATTGTTTTTTTTGTTAAAATTGTAAAAATTACTACAAAATGTCAATTTTATGTGTCATTTGATAGTGTATCAACTTTATTAATAGACACCGTTTCAAAGAGGATAAAATGTTTGTTGTCAAAATATGTCCAAAAAGCCAACAATTTCCATGGGGTGTACTTATTTTTTCACATGACTGTACAAGCAAGATGATGAAAATTAATTGCTGCAATACCTGCAGCTGATCATAACATTATAGTGACACTGCGCCCTAAAACACCATCTCAAAATCATTATTCCTGTATCGGAATGTGTGAATTATTGCATAGAACTGTTTGTTTTGTATTGTTTTGTTTTGTTTTGTTTTGTTTTTTTAAATCTCACTACTGCTGGCTCATGCAGTTATTTCTGAATTTCCCAATGAACTTAGTTGGTTCTATTTCCCAAAATATAACAAATAAGTAAAGAAATATATCGAATGTATAGCATTGGTTCTTAATGCCGAACAGCCACAGCCACCCAAACATGTAGCATATATTGTAACCACATTAACATCTGATTGCAGAGTTCCCTTAATTATCTTTACAAGCTCCATTTCTGCACATGGGAGACCTTGAACATAAAGTACATATCCCAGAGATTATATACCTACAGTATTAGTTAACTATCAGTTTGGCATCATGTGTATGCAATTAAACAACCTCTCAGTCCTTTATACTCTCTTGCATGTCATATAATTTTCCTGCTCTATAACATATCTCACAAGTTATTTACCAATACTTACATCAGTTGAATAATGTGTGTAAGAGCAGGGAAAAAACAAAACCAAATTTGCAGCACATGGGGTCACCCAGACTGAGATTTATAATCGCTGCTTTTTCAGTTATTCAGGTAAATAGTTTTTTATTGTTTGGGAAAAATTATATAGATTGATAATGCAACTGGATGATGTAATACTTTTTAAAGTATATGTTCAGTTTGATGTTGTGAGGTGAAGGGACAGATCAGAAAAAAGAATACAGTATTCTTCAGTTATTTTGTTTAAAAAAATATTTCTATAGCAACAGTAAGCACATTTTTTTTCCATGTATGAGAGGGAGAGAGATAGGGAAAAGTAGGGGAGCACGGCAGAGACAGTTGCCATAGCAATGCAGCATAGGAGGTGGATTGGGTGGAATCATACAGAAATGTAGGACTCATTTAAAATGGGGATAGTGTGAGGTAAAAGGAGCTATGGAAAGTGTGGTGCTAAAGTACCCTACATTTACAGAATTAGGCTGTTATTAAAGCCTCAAACTGGTCACATTCAATTTTATACTACAATGATAATGGATGCTTTGCTTTCTAACATGGCCCTAAGCATCTGTCTTGAGAACATTTTGGTTGTACTTTTATATAGCTAGATGGTTAGCTCTGAAGATCTACCTTCATTTATATACATTGATTGCATTGCTCTTTTAGCTGTTGTTGTAAGGGTTGGTTACTTCTGAAGCTTAACCTTCCTGCTGAGTTTAGTGTCTTCCATGATACATCTGTAGCAGATCCTGATCAGGCTGGGTCATAAAGGTATGATGTTATGGGTGCAATTAATTACTAGGTTGGATCTTGAATCAGTGTTAGGATTGATTATCTCTAGAAAGGGTTGATATCTCCTCACACAGATCAGTTTCAAGTCTAATACTTACTAGAAAGCTAATGACTTAGACTTAGTCTTAAACAATTCCAAGCTTTACCTTTAGAAAAACTT
Organism: Ictalurus furcatus; assembly: GCF_023375685.1. NCBI lineage: Eukaryota > Metazoa > Chordata > Actinopteri > Siluriformes > Ictaluridae > Ictalurus > Ictalurus furcatus. The sequence goes on from NC_071274.1 coordinate 11,082,620, forward strand.
CATGGCACTGAATCAAGGATGTATTGGTATGTATGATATGATTGGAGTGAATCATGAATGTTAAATGTTAGGCTTGGGTTCCATTAGATATCTACCTTAAAAGCTCAATTTAATCCGCCTTTAGAAGATCTGCTTAATTAAGTACGTGGTTGGTTACTTCTACCTCATTGCAGATCTTAGTACCTTGTTAATTTGCCTTTTAAATACCTTAATTATATTGAGATCTCCAAAAGAATTTGTTACTTTTGGAACCTTCCTTTTTAGTGTGACCCATAATTAATCTTTAGAATAGAGGTCTACCTTCATAAAGAGAATACACACACACACACACACACACACACACACACACACACAAACAAACAAACATAAACACAAACACAGAGATATTAGACTTGCAAAGGCTGCAGTGCTGTTTGGAAAAGTAGGTGGATTAGAGAGAGAGAGAGAGATAAGTGATGGAAAATATTGAGAGAACGAGAGAAAGAAAATGGGAGAGAGAAAGGTGAAAGTGAGAGAGTGAGAGAAATGGGGTAAAAAGGAAATAGAGAGGTGTATGATAATAAGAGATACAAGTTGCCTTTTCCTTAATGTGCCTTTTGTGTTTTTAGCCCTGACTCTCTACCTCTCATGATCCCTCTTTTTAGTTACCATGGTGATGGCATGGTTCCTCTCTCTTCCTTTCTCTATCTCAGCTTGCTTTCTCGTTCACTCGTTTCTGTGTTACTATGGTGATAGCTCTCTGCCATGCTTGCTCCTTCTTTGTGTTGGGATGAATGTATTTGTGTCCACACCTCTATCTGAAGCGGCTGTCTGATTGCATCTGTGTATGCCTTTCTATCTCTGTCTCCATGCATGCACCTCTTTCTGTCTGTCCTTTTATGTCTTCATTTGTCCGGTTTTGTCAGCTTGTCTGCAGAGAGGCACGTCATTCTAACAATATATATTTGAAAAATGTAAATTCATTCATGAAAATTTTAGAAAAGGTACTGATGGAAAAAAAAAATCAGGTATTCTGTAACATTACTCAGCACATTTGCTAAATTAGCTGCAGTAACTGAGATTTAATTGGACAAATCTTATTCTCCAACATTTCTTACAGTGTTCATCTAAGAACAATATTCACACAGTGCAAGATCTTCAACAATAAATTTAACATCAGCATTTTAATCACTAACAGGATTTTGAAAAAAATGGTAAAATGCTGCATCACAGCCCTTGCTCTTCTGATACAGACTGTGTTGAAGGACTGTATGAGCTTTAGAATGTTGTTCATAATAGTATATTGCTAGAATTCTTGATTATAGCTTAGCAATACTTGGTTTGCTGTGAGTACCGCCTATCTCAGGGAACTCAGAAATGCCCTTAGATGTTTTAAATGCTGCTGCCAATGATTACTTTAAATGATAATGTCACGTGGTATGCGGCGACATATGCATTGTGCAGGCAGAGGAGCTCCAAAGAACCCAAACAGAAATGTGATGAACATGGAGTGGAAAAGGCAGTTTTATAATGGGATAATGGAGTCAAGGGAATCTAATATCCCTTTCTCAAATCCAGCAGTGATTAAAAATAAGCCGCACCTAACTGATTGAGCAGTTCATCAATGCGATGCATTGGGTATGCATCTAACTTAGATATCGTGTTGACATTTCTAAAGTCCACACAAAAATGGACTGTTCCATCGGTTTTGGGCACCAAAAACTGGCTGCTCCAATCACTGTGGGACTCACTGTGATTACTCCCATATCAAGCATAGTCTGACATAGTCTTGAATAAAAAAATTTTTTCGGGCAGACGATGGGACGGCTGCGTACCACCACCCCTGGGACTGTCCCTATATTCATCGCCAAAGCCATGGAAACCGCCTCCATCCATGATTTAAGGAGGTTAAGGAGATTCGCCGGCCGCACCCTGCCTGTCCATTTGCCTTACCTCATAGTTGACATCCCAAACTCGTAGTGTGACCTCAAAGTAATTAGAGTAATTAGAGCTCAATGTAGGAAGTAAAATGAGCACTTGATCTCCTGGCATGAATTCCCTTTACTGAGTACCCCTGTTATACAGCCATACCTGATGCTCTTGCGTCACACACAAAGTCTCCTGCGTTATGTGACTCAGAGTTTTGCTCAGAGTCAACAACGTATTGGATTTCGCTTTTATTATTAGAAGGCCCCTCCTCCCAGTGTTCCCTAATGATGTTGAGAACACCACAAGGCTTCCATCCGTATAATAATTAAAAGGGGGAAAACCCTGTGGAGGCTTGCGGGACCTCTCATACTGCGAATAACAGGGGTTCGAGCCATTTATCCCAATTCTGCATGTCATTGTGAACGAACTTGTTTTTAAGTTTGCGATTAAACCATTCTAACATAAGAACTAACACAAAGTGATATACTCGAATGCTCAGAATTAATGGCCCAACGAAGTCTAATCCAATCCTTTTGAAGGAGATCTTGATAAGTGGAAGCAGATGCAATGGCACTTTTGGGGCAGCTGAGAGCCAACTAAGAGTGGAGGGGCAAAGCCCTCCATGTTCTCAGGGTCTCGCTGACACAGAGCTGATGTCGACGGCCACTCCAGCCAGTGTTGATCACGTCACACAGCGGCTCCCACTCTGACAGTACCCATCCATGAATATTTCTTTTGCTAATACTTTAAACCCTGGTCAATTGGTCCCCAGGTCAGTGGATGGGTGAGGTGAGGACTACCTGCCACCTCCACTATGCTTTTGTGCTCCTGAAATTGAATGATTATGGGCATTACCAGGTATTCATGAATATCCTTAAGCACACACCTCACCTTCCCCAACCATGCATTAACTAGTGCTTCCCCTTGAACCAAGCCCTGGTCGATTGTGGTCTGACTGCAGCTGGAATCCACCAGTGTGGTATGTTCCCCCTTGAGCACTCATTGGTGTGGTATGAGCATACCACTCATGTGGTTTGCTCCAGCTCGATCAGGGGCAGTCAGCAGCACGTTAGGGATCCAGATCACCGCCCCCACCTCCATCAGGCAGCATTGGTTCTGGAAGTGCTCAGGCTCCCGACAGTGCCAGCACACTGGCCCAGGCTTCACTCCTACACCTGTAGCCAGAGATTCCCTCACCTGCAGAGATGAGGAAGACACAGGAGGAGAGAGGAGGGGAGGACAGGATCGGTTAGTGGGACCCTGCTTCCAGGAGCAGGACGGGGGAGAACACGAGAAAGGGAGAAAGAGGAAGAAGAGGTCCCCAGATATGCCAGGTGCTCCTTAGCCAACTGAGCCACCTCGTCAAGCGATGCCAGATGGTGGAACTAGATGGTGCTGTCTCTTCTGGAAGATGGGCGACAAATTGCTCCAGCACCACGAGATCTGTGATTCCCCTGGCGTTGTGCTCCTCGGCCAGTAACCACCTCTGGCAGGCATCCATGCATTTCTGGGTGTACGATTTCGCTAAATGTCAGCGTGTGGAATGCACGCTGGTGGTGACGTTCAGGGATCCGGCCAACCCGCTGCAGTATCACCCACCTCAGGAGTGGGTATTCCAGCTGATGCCCAGCATGAATCTGCTGGGCCAGGAGCTGTGCTTCCCCCATGAACAGCGGCAATGAGCGAGCAACCCACCTGAACAGTTTGACGAGGACTCTTGGTCATCCTGTGGACCCATCTTGGCCAGGGCCACATCGGCCGCTGGGATAATGGCTGGAGTAGGTGATGGCTCGGAACAGTTCCTGGAATGCTGCCGGCTTGCACCTGGAACGCCTGGAACCATTGCTCTTGGTCATTCTGCAGCTCCAGGAGGGCTTGGTGCTGCGTTTGGTGGAGACCGGTAAGAGATTCGACAATGGCAGCCAGTGGCAAGGATTCCATGTTGGCGTTTCTCCTCACATATTACTTTGGCACAAATGTGAAAGATCCTTTACATGGGGAAATGAGGAGACAGGAAGCAGGCTGGGTTTAAGTTATTGAAATGGCTTTCTTTTATTTGTAGTTTTTCTTTTCCACTGCTTGCTTTTCTGCGGTGCAATTTAATTGTATGCTGTGAACACACCCACCCACACAGAGCTCTCTTCTCAACAGCTCTCTCTCTCAAGGTGCTCCTTTCTCTCTTATTTTATCCTCACCATTGGTCACTGCAACAGAACATTCATTAATTGAATTCTCCACAGTTGTGCATTCCTTACCACTCAACATCTCTGACCCCGCCCTCTATTCACAAACTGGCACTCGAGCACAGCCCCGCTTCCACAGCTAACAAGTAGTGCTGTTTCTGCAGTCTCATTTATAGGGCTTTAATACAATTTTGTTTTTTGTTTGTGTACATGTTCATACATTTTGGCAAGCTCTGTTATTCAAAGTGATGTGTAAGACAAGGGTTTTATTTAAGGGCCCAGCAGTACCTAACTGGAATTCTTGGGATTTGAACTTAGTCACTTAGTTACTAAGACTGAACCATAAACTCTGGGTTTCCACCTTCCACAATGATTTATTAAATGTCTGAATATTTAGATAATAGACGTACTTGGATACCAACTACCATTTTTCATTGGTAAGACCAAGTCTGTGTTAAATATAGAAAGCCTACTGTTGTATCTATGGCTATTCAGTTTAACTTTGTCCTTTAAGTATTTAGCTATATATAACCATTTAAAAAACTTGTAATAACTGTACTAAAACCTATACATTATTAAGTTTTGAAGTACCTTTCTTGATATTAGTGTACAGTTTCTATCAAAAACAAAACCATCTTAGTTTGTTACAAATTATTTTGATTCTTGAAAATAATTATTCTGCGAACCTGATAAGGATAAATTGATTACTATAGATGAATGAATATATGAAAAATAATTGTGCTTATTACTGTGAAACATATTGAGAGACAAGGCTGAATTACTCCAAGCCAGTAAAAAAGAATGTTTATATGGATATTTACTGTCAAGAAAATAATATTTTTTCTCTAAAACTGACATTTTTATCAGTATTATATACACTCATAGTAATTTGAATTAATTATGCGTTTTTTCACTCTGCCTCTCTCTCAAAGGAGTTTCCTGAGGGGAGGCACAAAGGAGCGCACACATAAGCAAGATTTTGGGTAATTTTCTGAGATGGCGGCTGTTGCTATGGAGACAGAACTCTCATATTGAAAGGGGACAGATAGACAGAGGTATAGAAAAGTGTATGTAGAGATGGAAAGACAGTGAGTGGTGAGAGAGAGAGGGAAAGGAAGACAAGCAATGAAGGAACATAGGGGGAAACTGTAGAAAGGAACCTTTTGTGTGGTGCTCTCTTTGCTTTCTATCTCTGTCTGATGGAATCTGTCCATCTGAATTTAGATTGGGGGGGCAGGGAAGAGAAAATATAGAAAGTCAGTACTGGAGAGAGACACAGAACTGCATGTGTGTTATTTTAGTGGAAGGAGGGAGAAAGAGAGAGAGTGCTAGGTGACATTGAATGGTGTTGACAAAATGGTGGTTAAAATCAGGTAGACAAGTGGTTTAGTGTGTGTGTGTGTGTGTGTGTGTGTGTGTGTGTGTGTGTGTTAGAAGGAACAAGCTGTTGGCAGTGGCTCCAGTGTCAAAGTTTAGAAAGCGAGATAACAGTTAGTGGTAACAAGGAGAGAGGAAGAGAAGGTGCTGAAGGAAAACCACATGTGCCATAAGTGCATAAATAAGGAAAAAATGACTAGTAAAAAGAGGGAGACTGATGGAGATGGAAATGAAAAAAAGAGAAAAATGAGTTAGAGAGAGAGAGAGAGAGAGAGAGAGAGAGAAATTGTATGACACAGTGGGGCAACATGGCAATGTGAATGAAGGGCAGGACTTGCAAACAGGGACCACAGAGCACAGGTGAGGAGAAAAGTAGTGATACAACAAAATGGAAGTTATAAACATTTATTACATTTTAAATATTAAAAACAACACTGTGTTAAGCTGGAGCAAAAAACAGTACAGAAGTCAAAACCAGTCTGTCAAACAGAAAGACCCGGCATCATCTGCAACAGAAAGCAGGCATAAGACTGGAGAATGTCTGGATTGTCTGTAAATGGTATATGGGCCATATGATGAATCAGGTTACATGGTCTGTAGTTTGTTAAGAGACTGAGGATGTTGTGAAATAGACTTTGTGTTACTGTCTGATGCCAGTGGTGATGTCATTTACTAAGGATCATGGGAAACATTATTAACAAGCTTTATGTACTGTTGCATAAATTGTAACAATTTATTTCATTTTGTAGTTTTGAAAATTGACAGGCATTAATTAAAACATTTAAAGAAATAGCACTAAAAAAAACACAAGGTAACACTACAGCAGGTGATGAAATAACAATTTGTTATTTATCTTTATTTTTTCCTGTCAACATTTTAGGATTTTTTCACTTTTTGGACCAAAAAAGGAAAGTGTCATTTTTGGAATTTTTTTTGGTAACCAAACTGGATACTGTCACGAATCGTGACGAAGCAGAGATAGGACGGCTGCAAGTGCAGTATGAACGGTTGTTTATTGGAAAGAGAGACAGGCAGACAAATCCAAAACGTGATCCAAAACGTAATCCACAAACATGCAAGAGGTCAGGCGATTGGCAAACAGGCATACACGGGGCAAGGCAGGAATCTAGGTCGATAAACAAAACAAGAAACGAACTATGACGAGGGACTGGAAGCGGATACTCCAGCGCGAACTAACTCTAAACATGGGCCGTAACTATGATACGAGCGAAACCAACTCCAAACATTATTTATTATTAATCTTCCGCGTTGAGTGCTGGGAGACGCGCGGTATATATGCGGACATAATCGGCGTCTAAACTGCTTGCAGCTGAGAGCAATACAGACCCACGTGAAATCCCAGCCAATAACAGAACAGGGAGGAGACATGACAGAAACATAAACAAAACACATGTGTCCAGATGTCATTACGCTCAACAACGGAAAAGCAGGTGCTCGCGCATTCGCGCTTAGAGCACGCTGCTTAAAGGGGGAATCGTGACAGATACATCCTTAAAAAACTGAAAAAAATAATGAACATTTTCATCTTACACACCACATACTCACAGTTCATTATATCAATTCATAATATTGTTCATAGTAAAATTATGATATAATTTTTGAGGTGTAATTTCTCTGAATTTCTTTGTACCCTTTGCAGCCATCATCCATTGCATCAATCCTCTACAATCAGCAGACAGATGTGCAGTTTATTTCCTCTCTCTCACTTTTCTGTGGAGCAAGGGTTGACCTTGGCTAGAAACTAAGTAGAGATACTCTGGACAGAAAAGGAGGGAGAGAAAGACAGAAACACAAAAGTGGGAGAAAGGTAGGGGGAGGTAGTTCAACTTCAACACAATAGACTTCAAGATAAAACGGTAATGAATTCATTAATGATTCTGATGCTCATATTCATAAGTTGCTCATAAGATCGCTATACAAATTAAATGAAATTGAATTGAATTGGGGTAGTTGTCACCCGAGCATGCATGCAGAAGCCTGCAGGGCTACAGCACGTACTTCCGTATTGCCATGCCTTTGTTTACTTTGCCACATGTTTTTGTTTTGATTCATGTCTTGTCTTCTACCTTGTATGTGTCATGATTATCCTCACCTGTGTTCAGTTTGTCCTTTAATTAGTGTATTTATAGCCCTCGTGTTTCCTTGTTCGTCACAAAGTATGCGATCAGTTTGTCTCGCTCTTCTGTCTTTAATTTATTTATTCATTTTCATATGGTTCATTTACATGTGATTCATTTACATGTGATTTATTTACGTACGATTCATTTACATGTGATTCATTTTCATGAGATTCATATTCATGAGATTCATATTCAAGTGATACATTTTCATGTGATTCATTTACGTATGATTAATTTACATGTGATTCATTTACTAATTTGCTTCTCTTTAAATCCAGTTTTAGACTGTGATATTACAAAGGTCTTTCCAGATTATTACTTGCTACACTGTATGAGATAACCCCAGTAAAATTGCCTGAATTCTATAATATAATTTGTTCACCATGTTAGGTTTAAATCCTCTAAAAACAGATTCGCAATTAAATAACGTTACATCCTTTAAAGCATTGGCATGTTCTGCTTACTCTCACAATCCTCCAAACTCCCACACACCCAAAGTCTCCATAAACAAATGAGACAGCAGTGTATCCTACAAAAACCGAACATTGTCCACAATGTGAAAACAGCTCGGAGAGTAAGCTGAACTAACCAACAAAATTACCAAGTCTGATAAACAGTCTGCACACAATAATAAATATAATGTCCTTACCTTTTAAAGACTTCTAACAAATAATATAACAGTGTAGCACGTAAAGCCGAGGAGATAACACTAATAAAATTAAATAAACAGAAACTCTAACCCGGTCAGAGCATCAAAACAGAGAACTACATTAATACAGAAGTAAATTTTAAGAGGAGTAAGTCCACAAAATCTAGGTGGAGTAGTGCAACGACAATATCTTCAATAAAAATCCGAACTCTGTAGAGCTGGAAGGCCGAGTGGAAAAAAAATACAAATAATAGAAGAGCGAAAAAGACTCCGCTGTGTAGATGATGCAGTTCACCCCGATATCAAGAGTTTAACATAGTCTCCTGCTTCCTCCGCTGAAATAAAGTCCTTCTGAACACCGTTATATGTAATGCGAAGCTGAGCTGGGTGAAGTATTCCATAGCGAGCGCCCTCAATATTACGATGTTGACGCCGAACCTCATTAAATGCGGCCCGGGCCCGGGCTATCTTGGCTGTATAGTCAGGGAAAACAGAGATGGTCAAATCCCTCACTTTAATCTGCTGGATCTCTCTTGCATGGCGTAAAATGTCAACACAGTCATTGTGATAGTGGAATCTGCACACGATAGCTCGTGGTCGTTCACCAGGCTTGGGCCTCGGCTGAAGGGTCCGGTGGGACCGGTCCAAAACCGGCTCCTTCTCCAGACCAAACGCCTCTTTTAACAAGGCCGCTACAGCAGCAGTTGTACAGGTGTCAGCACCCTCTGGAACTCCCACTATCCTAATGTTATTGCACCGTGACCTCGACTCCAAATCCTCACATTTATTCTCTAATCGAGTCACGGTTGCAGTGAGAGACTCGATAGTAGTCTTCATATGAGCTATGTCATGCAACCCGAGAGCGCGTGCTCCATTTCCCCAACAGAACCTTTCAGTGTTGATATGGTAGCATCGGTAGCAACTTTATCACTAGCCAGCCGTGTCTTCACGGCCTGCAGGTCAAGCTGGACAGTAGACAGCGATGTCCTTCCTCAGTAAAGCCAGCAACTCAAGCCTGAGTGCGGCGAAGTCAGGGTCACCACTTGGCGATGTGGATTCAGGGGGAGAAGGAGACTTGCTCGCGGCGTGCACACTTGGCCTCAGTCGTGTCTGAATGCTACCACGGGTTTTCGTGTTCTTTCCAGACATTTTAACGTACTACAAAGTTAAAATTGCAAACAAGGAAACAGAGTAGAATAAGTCAAAATATAATGTATGACCGAAAAGAGCAAATTAATTACAATTTAATCGAAATCAGCAGGAGCCTCCAACTTCGCGTCCTACTCCTCCGAATTCCGAATCCTTGTCTCGCTCTTCTGACAGTACCATGTCTGTTTTCCTCAGTCTGTTTACCTAGTGTGACCCTGCCTTTAAAAACTACGTCTTGGCCCCTCTGTCCTCCAGCTCTAATCTCCAACTTGCATTTTCTAGCTAATATTTAAGAGAAAGTTGTCACCTGATAGTGTTACTCTTCTAAGGAATAAAAACAAGCAGAGTGTATTTTAGGCTACAGAATCAGTGCTGGATAAAGTGGTCAGTGACCTAATCAGCACACAGATACACAACATGGAGCTCTGTGTAAAATACTTTTAAAAAAGAATAGAAAAAAAATTCTTCTAATTTCTGATAAAGGAGAAATACCAGTGTTCATTTCATAACATTTAGATTGAGCTAGTGTCATATGGTGGTCTTGGCTGTCCTGCATCTTTAAGAAAGTTTCAGCTACTGCTGAATGCAGAAGATCATGTCCTTACCAGAAAAAAGTCAGACACATTACCCTAATCTTATTCAAGCTACAAATGAAATATCTGAAACAAGCTGTCCCAGTTTTTTTTTTTAAGCACTATATAATTAATAGTTAATAATTAATAATAATTTATGAAATCAGATTGTGACATACAGTATAATTTCATTGTTGCCGTTTTTTCTTTTTGACAGATAAAATTATAAGGGCCTTATATCATTCAACAACTTGTTTGTGAAAGTATTGCTTGCAGATTGTCTTAACATCCACAGTTTAAGGTGGTTATTTTAGTACTTATTATATCAAGAAATAAACAAAACAATGCACCATCTGGTGTGCTACATTAACTGAGTTCACCCTGTGTGGATATTTCCTAAATTTTTGCACATGGCTTGTATCATGGTACATCAGATAATGTTTGTGTCATATGCATGCAGGGTTTTATCGTCAGCCTTGGTTACTGTCTGTGCAGAATTTCATATGTTCTCCTTGCGTCTACCTTATTATATATATATTTTTGCATGCCACCTCTCAAGAACATGGTTGGATTGACTACTTTAAATTATTTTCCTGTTTGTGCCTAGTATTCCTGGGAACGTAATTGGCTCTGGATTTACCACAACACTGGCTAGAATAAACTAGTAACTGAAGCTGAATCAATGATTAACTGTACAGTATGTCCATATAGGGGGAAAATTTTACATTTCTAGCTCATAAATCTTATAATGTGCAGTATTTTCTTATGGCCATCGTTCCCCATTCACCCTGATTTAGTTACTTAGTTCGATTTCCATACTTGCTAATAATTTCCAGTGAGAGCTGCTAGTGTTTCATAGATATACTTAGAATAGTTTTTTTTTTTTAAGTGATTTTTTTTTTTTTTTTTTTTTTTACCTCTCACACTTGGGGTGTGACCTCTCCAGAGAGATGGATTTTTATTATTTAATTCATATATCCTACTAGAGTGGCATAACAACATTGTGGAGGTATGCTGAGATAACGAAACCCAAAATAGTTATAGTTAATGTTAAGTATTTTTCAGATATTTATAGATGCAGTCAAACTCTTGAAACAAATAACAAGATTTTATAACACAATGCACTTTTTAAAGAGCCATACATGAAAGAAAACAATATCATTACATTGTTGTTGTTTTTTTGTTTGTTTGTTTGTTTGTTTGTTTGTTTGTTTTTTAGCTAAATTACTGAGCAATCCTCAGTTTAAAAAAAAACAAACTAAATAGTTTGATCAAATAATGGACTGCAATGGACTGGGTCTTTTCCTGTTTTGTACCCACTATTCCTGGGATTGGCACTGAATTCACTGTAACCTTGTCCATAACCATCCTGTTCTAAATAATTACTGATCCAACCCAAAATACTAGACTATTAAGATTGAATTATAGTTGGTATATCATCACTGTATATTTAGTTTTAAAGGTATTACAAAGTATTAAATTTAACCACAGTATATCTGCAGATACCTTGATAGTGAGAAAAAGGAAGCAAGAGGAGGAAAAAGCACAGAAAATATTAAAAGAGAATGAAGGAATGATATACTGACTCCAAAAATATGATCAGACACTGATAGCATGGTATGATACATTTGTATGGGGAAGGGGGCAGGGGATTGAACTGAGAAAATAAATATTGCAAGTCAGTAAGTATGAACATGTGAATGGCAGAGTGAGAAAAAGAAGGGAAGAGAAAAGGGGAAGGTTAAAGGAAAAAGAGTGAGAGGAATGAAATCAGAGAAGAAACTTTTAAAAGAAACTCAAGGTTGTAACAAAATACAGAACATAACAATTAAGCGATACAGATATTAATTAAATAACAATAATTAATTAAGAAGTAAAGAGATGCAGAGATAGACAGAAAAGAAAGTGTGAGTAGCATAAATTTGGAATCACAGCAGAGTTTCTGAATGAAACTGGGGTGAAAAAACCTGCTGCTATGCCCATTCACATGTTTTAATATAGGTCAAGCATCCAGATGACTAAGGAAAAGCAATTATACTTATTAATCACCCTTTCAATAAGATTTGAGATCTGCCATGACCACATCGTCTCAGCTTCTGAATTTGATTCCTGTTGAAAACCTGTGGTCTGAATTGAAGAGGATAGTCCATGTGTACAAACTTAAGAAAATAAAATATAAACCTAAGAATATAAAAGAATATTCTTGTGCAATCATTACATTACATTACATTTAGATGTGTTGTGGAATGCATGGAAAAAAATTTAAATAGTTGAATTGCTTGAATGACTTGACGTGTCTTTCCTCATCTTTGATTTGTACACTGTCATGTATCAAGAAACTCTGGACTCCACTTCCCATCAGCCACTGCACTGCACTAGCTGTCACATGACCACCTGCACCTGACTCACGTTTTGTTAATGAGCACTCGTGTGTATATATAGTCCTTGTCTGCACTGTTTGCTTGTCTTTCGTTGTCCTAGACGCTTGTTGTTCATGTCTCGGTGTTTTGTTGCATGCAACAGTGTTATACCAAGTTGTCTTCGTGTCTTTGTTTCATAGTACGTTTGTTTCAATAAATGTCATTATCTGCACTTGCTTCTGGCTCAAGCTCAATACGTGACATACACCATCTCGGGTAATCATGATGAATGGCAAGCATTAAATGAGATGGCACGATACCACTTTTTCTTTTCCAATGCTGATACCAATCATGAAACCTTGCGCATCGGCTGATGCCAATACCCATCTGATATTGTTGTCTTTTAAAAATACTAAGCTTTAATTTAATTTAACTGCAGCACTTCAGAGTTCAGAAACCAGGGCTGCATCCGAAATCACATACTGTGACAGTACCTACTTTATTCGATTCTGTATCTACTGCTCATCTGTTTATACAGTACGTACTGATTAGTGCCAGTCCCGTTGCCTTATGAGATAACGCAGTATCCACAGTGTCCAGTGGTTCCATACTGCAGAATCTCAGTGGAAGCAATAGGTAATCCGGGTATTTCTCACCTACTGTTTTATGAATACTGATAATTCTGACATACTACTCCTTTGGAGTACTGCTTTTCCCCTACTGTGTAGTAGGGTAGTGGGGATATTCAGATGCAGCCAAGGACTTAAGTAGGGGTGCTGATTAGGGGTAAAACAGAACAGGTTGAGTGCTCAGTGAAACATGTGACAAGGTCATGTGACGTGACGTGATATCTTAAGTTTGCGATGCACATTCCACATAAATCAACACATTGAGACAAAAGGCTTGAGCATATGAAAACAAGAACCTTATGAAAACAAGACATGTTAAAATGTTTAACGTGTTTAAAGCAGATTCCATGTGTTCTAAATGTAGGATTTACAATTTTAACACATTTGTTAAAAAGGCTGATAGTAAGAATACGAATAAACGGAGGATTTTCCTGTTAGGGACAGTCTACAGTAGGAGAGAGATGTAGGACTGAGGACAGGAAAATTGGGAAGAAAGAGGGTATACAGAGAGTAGGTTAAAAAAAGAGGAGAGGAATTGAGTACAAGAGTGAAAAACAGAGGCTGAATTTTATGAGTTTTTGTCCCCTGCCCTACTTGCACACATCCCTGAGAGAAAAGAGGTGGCAGGTGGAGGTGGGGTGTTATTGGTAGAATATAATATTGGTTCTGTGCATTTGCATCATATAGAATTTTTATTTGTTTTTGTAAATATCAGGGCAAGATGGCACTTTAACATTAAGGCAAATATAAATAATAGGGCAGGGTCTATATATATATATATATATATATATATATGGACAAACTGTGTGTGTGACTGAGAGAGAGAGAGAGATCTAGTCATAGCATTGTATATGGTGTGAATATACAGTGGATATAAAAAGTCTACACACATCTGTTAAAATGGCAGGTTTTTGTGAAGTAATAGAACTTGAATAGAACCATGTCAGTTATTTTCACACCTTTAATTTGAAATGGCAATGAATACAAATAAACTGGAAAAGCAATCAAACATTTTTAGGGGGAAAAAAATGCCTAGTTGCATAAGTGTGCACACCCCAAAATTAATACTTTGTTGAAGCACATTTTGATTTTATTACACCACTCAGTCTTTTTTTGTAAGAGTCTGTCAGTTTGGCACATCTTGACTTGGCAATATTTTCCCACTCTTTCTGGCAAAAACATTCTAGATCCTAGATTCCTGCAGCTCCTAAATTCTGCCGTAAGTCTCTTGGTAGTCTTTGTGTTGTCCTTTTGGAGGGATGTCCTGTTTTTGGTGATGTCACTGTTCTGCCACAATTGCTCCACTTGATGATGGCTTTCACGGTGTTCCATGGTACATCTAATGTTTTGGAAATTCTTTTATATCCCTATACTGATCGATACCTTACGACAAGGGAGACACCATACATGCTTTGTACAGTGGGGGAAATAAGTATTGGACGCTTCAACATCTATTTCAGTAAATATATTTCCAATGAGGCTATTCACATGATATTTTCACTAGATATCAATATTAACTTGAGAAATCTGGAAATATGAAGAATTCACAACATTGAAGTTCATAAATACATTTATGTGTAATAAAGTAGAATGACACAGGAAAAAAGTATTGAACACGCTAAGAAAAAGCAATTCTCCAAGGCAAGGTAAATGGCGCACTTATATAGCGCTTTTATCCAAAGCACTTTACACTGTGTCTCATTCACCCATTCACACACATGGTAGCAGAGCTGCCATGCAGGGTGCTAACTTGCCATCAGGAGCAACTTGGGGTTCAGTGTCCTACTCAAGAACACTTCGGCATGTGGAGTCATGCAGGTCGGGAATCGAACCGCCAATCCTATGATTAGTGGACAACCCGCTCTACCAACTGAGCCACAGCTGAGAAGGCAAGGAACCAGCTGAAATCCATAAGTAATTATACCCCTTATCTGTGCAAATTATTATCAGCTAGGTTAGTAAATTGATGGTCTATAAAAAGGCTTTTTGTTATCAAGGTGATACACAAGAAACATCTCATAACGGGAAAAAGCAAAGAGCTCTCCTAAGATCTTTGGAACCTTATTGTTTCAGAACATATTGATGGAATCGCTAACAGACATAT
The DNA here is from genome assembly GCF_023375685.1 of Ictalurus furcatus. NCBI lineage: Eukaryota > Metazoa > Chordata > Actinopteri > Siluriformes > Ictaluridae > Ictalurus > Ictalurus furcatus. Next base: position 11,097,692 of record NC_071274.1, read on the forward strand.
TTCAAAACTTCTGAATCCTCCACTAAGCACCATTGGGGCCATTATTCGCAAGTGGAAGCAACATCACTCCATCATCAACCGGTCACGCACAGGAGCTCCTCGCAAGTTTTCTGACCAGGGAGTCAGAAGAGTAGCCCAAGAGCCAAGGATCACTCAGAAAGAGCTCCAGAAACACTTGAAGGCACCAGGTACCATCGTCACAGAGAAAACAATAGACAATGCACTCCACTGCTCATGCTCACCCCGCAAGACTACATTACTAAAGAAAAGGCATGTCGAAGCTTGTTTAAAGTTTGCTACAACTCATTCGGAGAAGCCTATGAAATACTGGGAGCGTGTAACTTGGTCGGACGAGAGCAAAAATTAACTTTGTGGCTGTCATACCATACACCAATGTTTGGAGAAGAAATGGCACTGCACATCACCCTAAAAATCCCAACAGTGAAGTTTGGAGGTGGACGCATCATGGTGTGGGGCTGTTTTTCATTGCATGGTACTGGCAGACTTCAAATAATTGAAGGAATAATGAATGGAGACCTTTCCCAGGAAATTCTTGAGAAGAATCTGCTGCCTTCCACCAGGATGATGAAGATGAGACGTGGGTGGACCTTCCAGCAGGACAACGATCCAAAGCATACAGCAAAGCATACTCTCAGTTGGTTTCAGAGAAAAAAAATCAAGATGTTAGAATGGCCCAGTCAATGACCTGACTTGAATCCAATTGAACAATATTTAAAGACAATATGTTTAGAAGAATGGGCCAAAATCACACCTGAATACTGTGGCCGATTAATTTTTTCATACAGGAAGCATCTTGAAGCTGTCATTACAAACAAAGTCTTCTCCACTAAGTGTTAAATGCATTTCAATTAGCATGTTCAATACATTATTACACATATCTTTATTTATGGACTTTATGTTGTGAATCCTTTATGTTTCCTGATTTCTTGAGTTAATACTGATGTCTGGTGAAAAGTTCATGTGAATAGCCTCATTGGAAATATATTTACTGAAAAAAATGTTGACGCGTCCAATACTTATTTCCCCCACTGTAAGCTCTTTGCAGACCATAGCATTAGCAGTCAGATAAAAAGATGTTGTCAAGACCACACTACAGAAACAGCTGGGGGGTATTCCAGAAAGCAGGTTATATGACTTACCTGGGTAAGTTTATTCAGAGTAAACAGATAGCCTCAACTTTCGGTTCCAAAAATGGTGGTAACTTTTAGGATATCTACGTAGCCATAGCAACTTACTCTCTGAACATAATCTGGTGTAGAGCAGGTTATGTTCCAGGATGAGTTTTTTCAGAGAGCTGATGGAGCATAGCATGCCTTTTTGAAGAATATCCAGTGGATGAGGAAGTATGGATTATATGAAATCTTTTTCATATCCAGATGAATGTTTGTGGGAGTGTTGCTGTTTTTCGCGAGGATCCTTAATTTAACCTTTTGAAACCTCCCATTGCCAACGTGACACATTGTGGATCAGCGCTTAACACCAAGCACATTTCATGTTTTGCCCTTCATTTTTTTTTGCCATAGGGAGTTTTCTGGATATAACGTGGGTGATGCAGAGCATGTGGAAAAGCAATGGTGTGTAGGGCCATTCATAGAATATGCCTTGCACTCAAACAGTTCCTACACATTTTTTTTGCAGTTCCCCGGCCATAAACCATAATGAACCATTGATGAAGATGGCAAAAGGAATCCCCAGTAAACCAAAGAGATGGCAGGGTGGTATGAGATGTGATCTGCCAAAATTATTTTTAATTTAATGACTAAAGCACGCAGTGAACAGTCAAGTGTGGTTCATTTCCTTTATTTCCTGTAACCGAAAAAGAAATTTGTATTTATTGCTTTAACATTTGATCTAATAGGGGCACTATAATTATTTGATTGTACACACCATATGCAGTAAAATAAAATAAGCATGCATGATTCACAAGTGAAATATTGACAGTCAGTATGTTTACATGGACAATAATAATCCAATATTAACCCGATTAAGACAATACTCTGATTAAGAAACTACCATGTAAACAGCAATTTTTAATTACCTTAATCCGATTAAGGTCATACTTGAAGTAAACTCAAATCGAATTAAGACATGTGGAGTTTTAGTTGCATTATCGACATGTATTACAGACATGTAAACACCTTAATCACATTATTAATGTCGTGTGAGAGTTTTCACCACATTTTGCGACAGGAAACGATCACACATGGCAGTGCTCAACCATTTTACGGTGAACAAGAGAGCACGGCTGTGTCCGAAACCGCATACTTACCTATTATATTCCTATAGTAGGCGAAATACATGCATCTCGGCTAGTATATAGTAGGTAAGTATGTGGTTTGGGACGCAGCCCACGCCTTCAAGCAGTCGTCTATTTGCACGTACAGCATGACAAATAATTAACTGAACTTGAAGCATTTGTAAAAATGTTAAATAAAAACACCCAGAACTGTACCATAACGAAGACGAACTGTATGTCGATACGTGAAATTCTGGAGGGACGTCGGACAGTGTGGCGTGGTGATGTAATGACGTGCTGTTAATCAAACTATGTTCTATAACATGTAAAACGGGAACATGAAAGGAGTATTCTAAACACGACTCATGTAAACACCTTAATCACAATATTGTCTTACTCAGAATACGGTCAATAATTAGAGTACTGCGGTCCATGTAAACGTAGTCAGTAAAGTGTTATTTCACGATGCCTTTTTCAAACGGTGGCAGTGTTTATGGTGATCTTGAGTGTTTAAGGATACATCACTGGAAACTTAAAAAATAAATGAAATGAAAATAAAAAGTAATTAGTACTAATATGTAATACCTACATTTTACCAAGCCACCTATGTCATGGTAGGTAGCGGACTCTGATGAACTGCCCCTGGAATCCCATCGACCCAGGTCACCCTTGATTTAAGGGACAGTGCCAGCTCCTCATCTGGAGTGAGTGAAGGTGGTGCAGGTCCCCCACCCACTTTGTGGGCCTCAGCCTTCTTCCTGTTGGCTATATAGAACCTAGACAAAAGTTATTATAGAAGGTAGGCCCAAGTATTCATGTTACTGTTTAGGAAACTTCTGAAATATTACCTTTTTGGAGAATGTTTTTGTGGTCCATTTTGACTTGGCTCAAAGTTCTTTATATTTCTAATAAGCATACATTAAAACCTCTAACTCTGCTTTGCTAATGTATGCAGCTCTCTTTTTCTCTCCCTGGGTTTCCATGGTAACTCCTGAAATTGGTGATCCATTGACAATGCCTTTATGTACTCATCGTGCCCACGCATTAACTCTGAGTTACCAATAGGAGGTTGATTGAACTAACTCCTGACAGGTGTTCTGGAACCAGAAAACCTTCAGTAAGCAACATTTGGGTTACTCAACGTAGAGGTCATGGTGTGTGAGACGATAAGTTAACCTTGAGGTTAACAAACGAGCTGCATACTTCAGTGAATCAGCGTTAGAGGTTTTAATGAATGCTTATGAGGAATATAAGCCATTTATACAAAAAAGTAAGTGCTGCTTCGGCCAGAGTGTTGGTTTTGAAAAAAGTAACGGATCGAGTATGCGTGAAGTTAACAAATATCTGAAAAGTTTACTTTCATTATCATAAAATTAAACATTGATCCTATTAGACCCATGCCGTAACTTATAATAGATATGCCTTTACTTTTAGCCCTCCATCAATTTCTTAACATTGTACATAGTACTAATAATATAATTGGCTTTATATTTTATCAGGTGTAATCATTCTGGGCCCAGAAGAACTTGGAGCCAAGTCAAAATGAAACACAAAAAAGATAATATTTCATAAACTTCCTAAATTGTAACATAACTAATTGGCCCAACCTTCTATAATAACTTTTCTCTCTGTTCTATATGGCCACAGGAAGAAGGCAGAGGCCCATAAAATTGGTGGGGGACCACCAGCACCTTCACTCACTCTGGCTGAGAAGCTGGCACGGTCCCTTAAACAAGGGGGCAGTTCCATGGGGCAGTTCATCAGAGTCAGCTACCTCCCATGATATAAGTGGCTTGGTAAAATGTATGTGTAGCATATTAGTACTATTAGTAGTAATATTAGTGTAGGCCTTAACATGCAATAATTGCCCTCTTCTACTAAAATACATTCTTAGAAACACATCAAATATGTTAATTACTTTAAAAATCCTTAATATTTAATAAATATTTTAACTTGCAGAACCCGGCATTATGTGACATGCGCAATGCGCTCAGAGTCGACGACGTAAAATGGTTGCACTTGAGCACTCAGAAGAATTAGCTTACTGCCCCCACAGCATGAAAAGAATGCCACACTGTGCTGCTTTTGGTTGTAATTTTCTAGTTCGTGGGTGCTGTGAAACAGGGTATATCTGTAAATATAATCAAACCCGTAAACATGTTGTTAGTGTGTTTTTTTTTTCTGTATATTGTCATAACTTAAAGCTCCTGTAAAATTAGCCTAGAACGCCTAGCCAAGGCATACCCAAAGTAAAATTAAAGATGTTCTTGAACCATTTAGAGTACATGCATGCTTTTGGTATCTTTTGAAAGATGTACTAAATATTTTTACATAATTGGATTGTTTGGACCTTTGCCAGTGTAACAAGACTGTTTTTGTCAGGGTGTTATGGATCAGTGGATTACTATGAGGCTTCATTTGCGGTGAGTTGCTCTGTTTCGTAAGTGTTTGTATATATCGGTGTTTTGGCAGCAACATTGATTGTAGCTGCTGTTGTGATTGTATCTCAAAACGGTTTTATATCAATTGAATCACAAGAATATTAGCTTTCCAAAGGTATGAGTACACACCTCATATACACACAGAGGCTGTGTAGATAGCATAGATTTGCTCATAACATGGTGACAATGCACTGTTGGGCCATCAGAATTTTAACAGGATAAAGTATACGATGGTGAGATAGCTGATAATCTCTAAAATTATTGATATTAAAATTCTATGATAAATTATTGAGAATACGTTTCATCATAAAACGATAGTTTAATCCATCTGCTTATCTTGAACAACAAACGCTCTCAGTTGGCATAGACATGCAGTTGCTACACAGACACCATCAATTTTGCCCCACTCTCGCCTCCTCACCTCTCTGATCGTCTTCATTTTGATGAACATTTCTTCTATATTAGCCTCCTTGCTTATGTTACGCTCGGGTTCAAATTGAAAAGGTTGAAGACATGTTTATATCACTGTAGGTCAATGCTGGAGAATCAAGACCATTGCAACCATTTGGCATCACTACCCAGAATGCACTGCAACGTAAACAACAATGGCGGCCTACAAGTGCAAGGATTTTTTTTTTTAAACTGACATCTAGAGTGTTTTTTTGTATAGTGGATTCATATAACAGATTTATCTAATAAGCCAAGTCTTCATAGTCAGGGTTCCCTTTAAACAATCAAGATGGCAAACACTGCCACAGTCTAGAAAAGGAATTCTAAAATAACTCTTTATTGGCAATGTTTCACTTGTGTATTATGCATGTTTATTTTATTTTACTGCATGTGGTGTGTACTGTGATCTAATTGTAGTGCCCCTACTAGATGTTCCTTATGTCTTTGTATATTGGTTGTATTTGTTTGAGAATGTATGTGATTTAATGTTCTTACAGTTGCTGATGGACACATTGTATTGACCTAACAGCAATTGACCTAATTGACTAATTGACCCAACAGCAACAGCACATCCTGCCACAGTTGAAAGTGATTAGTGTCTTCAGGTATTGTTTCTGTTTGCCAGACCAAACATCGTGAGTAATTTGCACTGTAGGATGAAGATGAAGAGACCACCTCTTCCACAGTGCCTCTGTGGCAAAGGTACAAAATGAAGATGCTGGCAGGCCCACAGAGGTATAACATATAATGCATTCCCTTTTTAAAGATGTGATTATTAAAACTTTGTCATTGTCCCCTTAAAGATTATGGCAATTCCTGTACAGAGGAAGGTCCATCTACTTCCAAACAGAAAAATTGTTTGCATTTGTCCTGATTAAAAATATTTGGTCTGTGTATGTATTAGGCATTTATAATATCAATCATATTGAATTATCATTCTGTCTTTGTGCAGAGGAGCTGTATAAAGGTCTATCTGTAAAGGCAAATTAGAAAAAGTGACATGAAGATGGACCTTCTACAACTTCAAATGGATAAAAAAAAAGATGAACATAAAAAAGGACAGGCTTGAAATTGAAGTGCTGAAGCACTGGTTAAAGGTGGACAAAGTATTTGCCTACTGATTATTATTATTCTGTCAATTATTGTTGAACGGTAAAGCAATGAATTCAAATGGATTTTTCAATTACAGAAAATAAAGAAACAATGGAACTCAACATTTCCCTTTGTCCATCAGTCATTCAATTAGAAGTGATTTTGGCAGATCACATCTCGACAACACTGTTTGAGTGCAAGGCATACTGTACGAATGGCCCTACACAGAGTTACCTTTCCCACAGGCTCGGTATTAACCCACGTTTTACAGAAAACTCCCTCTGCCAAAACAACAAAGGGCAATGCATAAAATGTGCTCTGTGTCAAGTGCTGATCCACGATGTGTCACGTTGGCAAAGTGAGGTTTCCAAAGGTTTGTTAAATAAATTAAACGATTCACATGAATAATGGTAATGCTCCCAAAATATTCATCTGGATATGAAAACACATCTATATGTGGTCTTATCACCCTCTCACAACAAAAAAGATTTCGTATAATCTGTGCTTCCTCGCCCACAGGACATTTGTCAAAAGTTCAATTAAATTTTATTTGTATAGCTCTTTTTACAACGGTAAAAAGGTTGTCTCAAAGCAGCTTTACAGAAATATATAAACACAGGATACAGATTTTAAGTGTGTGGATTAATCCCAATTGAGCAAGCCGATGGCGGCAGTGGCAAGGAAAAACTCCCTAAGATGATATGAGGAAGAAACTTTGAGAGGAACCAGACTCAGAAGGGAACCCATCCTCATCTAGGTAACAACAGATAGTGTGAAAGTAAAAGCTTCATAGCAGGTTATGTTCAGAGAGTAAGTTACTATGGCTACTTACATACCCTGAAAGTTACCTCCATTTTGGAACTGAAAGTTTACGTTATCTGTTAACTCTGAGTAAACTTAACCAGGTAAGTCGCATAACCTGCTTTCTGGAATACCCCCCAGGAGCATGGCTGTGGACCACATGACCACACAAATACACATTGACAACAACAGAAGCTTGAAAATGAGGTGCTCAAACATTAGAACATAAATAGAGGTGCTAATGAGGGTGAGGCGAGGCACAGGTGAGCGTGATAGGATATGTGACAGGGACATGTGAGGATTTATCTTGGTTTAATTTCTTCATTACAAAAACCTGCCATTTTAATATATATATATATATATATATATATATATATATATATATATATATATATATATATATCCATTGAAATTTAAAATTCTACTGTGCATGTGAAAGAAAGAGACAGAGACTGATGTAAGAGAGACATTGTGGATGTGAATGACTATTACCATGTTGGATACGCTTTCATTTAAATCCCCATCTTATAATACTGCCTGCTGGTGCCTACATACTATAAGACTTCATTAAACAAGCAACATGTCTATAGGATTTTGAACCAATTACATATATTTTATATTTTACAACATTTTTAAGTAGGTGCTAAAGACTGTTAAAACTCTAACTACAGTTTATGGTGTTTACTGTTATTGATTAGCAACTATAGTTTTACAGAAGTGGCAATAGATTTACAATAATAGATGTTCAAATATTCTGGTGTTTATTCTAAAAATAATTCTTTAAGCAGTTCAGTTGCAGCTATGCTTTTGGTATGTGTGTGTGCAACAGATAAGGTTAAATGCATTCAGTGCATAAGTATAAAGAAAACTGAGAGATAAAGAAAGATGATGAGATGATGGTGAGAAATGTTCAGATATTCGAGTACATAATGTAACTAATTTTTCATGAGATAGTCTTGGCTTGAGGAGTCACCCTGCCAATGATGTCATTGCATTCTGTCATTGGTGGGGAGACTGCAGTGAGGATGATCATTTCAGATGCTTAATGAGATGGCATCATCTGTTAATCAGCAAAATATGCTTCTTCTGTCTGGTGATATTCTGCTTTTGGCTGTTAACAAATCACTTGATGTCTATTATCACACAAAAAAAGAAAAAGGGAATCACAGCTTGGATTTGCACAGCGCAGTATCCAGGTGGTGTACAGTATGCTATTATGGGTTATTTGGGTGTAAAATAAATGCTAGATCAACTATGAAAAGTGTTAAACAGACATCAAATCAAACAGCAGTAGCATTGAATGTGGAACTATAATGAAATAACAAGACGGGATGAGCATCAGTAAAGTATTTATCAACCTTTAGTGCACATTATCCTCTCCCTTGTATATGAAAAGGTAGCACCATTCTGAATCCCACTTAGTAAATGAGAAAACTAACATTAAAGACAAAGTTCTTAACCTCTACAGTTGCATGGCTATTTTGAAAAAGTTAACCGTTAAAATAAAACATTAGGTTAACATAAAATATATGAAATATTTCCACTTATTTATAAATGAGTTTTCTTTACATTGCTTACAGGATTGCTTTACTGATAGGGTTATCTTTAACACCCCAGACAAAAGAATAACTTAAATGTAAACACCTTAAAATTTAAACATTAAGATCTAAATTTTTATGATAAAAAAAGTGTTTTTTTGGTTTTGTTTTGTTTTTTGCTTTTGCTATATGTCATTATGGCCAAAATTGTTAGTTTTTTTTCCTATGTAGATGTGATTGTCATTATATTATGATATCATATTACTTATAATGTCTATTTTGTGTGGTAAGGCTCGCGGTGGTGGCATGTGTGTTTACATCAACACGGAATGGTGCAAGAACTCAAGTGCAAGTTTCTAGTTACTGCTCATTGCTGGTGGAGTTTGTGACTGTTAGATGCAGACCATTTTATTTACCATGGGAATTCACCACTGTTCTGATAATCAGAGTATACATTCCCCCCAGTGCTAATGCTAAGGAGGCGCTCTGTGAACTGTATGGGGCTATTAGCAAACTGCAGAACACACACCCCAGTTCAATACTCAGAGACTGGACTGACACGCGCACACACACACACACACACACACACACACACACACTCTCTGAACTGAACACCACCCCGCTCCCATTGCAATATTTGCACATTCCTGCATTGACTCCTGCACTCCCATTACAATATTTGTACATTACTGCAGATCTGTTGCATTTTTGCTTCTACTGTATTATAAAAATATGGTATTTAATTTATTGTCACTATTATACGCTTTACCTAGCTACTACCACAATAACTGCTATGTCCATATATGGTCTAAGCTAATTTGCTGAAGACTAAGTCATAGCATGTTATGTTTACATTTATACCATTTTTTAATTATATTGTTACTCCTTGGCACCTTTCTTCTGCCTATCTAGTACCTATTATATCAGACACTTCCACACTAAAACTGTGTACAGTTCGGCGCTACACTGTCACTTACTGTTAGGTAGTTTAATCCAAAAACAACAAATCCAAAGGGTAATGGAAAAATCCACAACGTTAAACAGGCAAGGGTCATACGATCAGGCAAACAGGTCAAAACAGGCAAGGCAGAGAATCAAGGTCAATGGAGTAAACAAAGTCAAAACCAGAATATCAAAACTTAGTGGGGGGGGGGGCACAGTGTAGTCCTCTTTGGCCATGTTTGTAGCTGGGGGTGCATCCTGGGAAATGCAGTCACTGGTTTGCTGTGATGTGACTGAGCCCTCAAAAACAGATCAATGAGGCCATGTACAACTGGACCTACCCAGACACAGCCAAAGAGCCCTGTCATTCTATGTCTCGTGCCTCAAACCAGTCGTCCCTGGCCCACTAGCCACAGCAGTACCACTCGACTCCCCATCTGCTCCGTTGGACACCGACGGCCAGCCGGCTTACCTGTTAAAGAACATTCTTTACTCCAGGCGCAGGGGGGGGCAAGCTAGAGTATCTCGTCGAATGGGAGGGTTATGGGTCAGAGGAATCGTGCTGGGTTCCGTCTCAGGACATTCTAGACCCAAGTCTATGCAGAGATTTCCATGCCCTACATCCAGAAAGGCCAGGAGCACGACTCTGGTGCAGACCCAAGTGAGCCCCTTTGTTTGAAGGGCAAGGTGAACTGGAATCACGAGAAGAAGAGGGACCAACGGGATTGATGAGGTGTCAGACGCTTTACGTAAATACTCAAGGTTCTTATCATCTGTGAAAATGATGAAGGGATGCAGAGCTCTCTCCAGCCAATGTCGCCATTCTTCCAGGGCTAGTTTGACCACCAAGAGTTCTCTGTTCCCCACATCATAGTTTCGTTCTACTGGGGACAATTTCTTGGAGAAGAAGGCCACTGGGTGAAGCTTTGGCTTGTCTCCGAACCTCTGTGAGAGGATGGCTCCCACTCCTGTCTCTGAGGCATCTACCTCCACGACAAAGGGCTTGGAAGGATTAGGGTGCTTGAGGATGGGAGTGGTGGTGCATGCTTTCTTGAGTTGATTTAACACTTCTTGGGTGGCTGGAGTCCAGGTTAGCCGCTTCGGCTTGTCTCATAGCAGGGGCGTTAAGGGGTGTGCTATGGAGCTGAACCCTCTGATAAAATGTCGGTAGAAGTTTGGTGAAGCCCAGAAATCATTGTAAATCCTTGATCGTTCATGGAGTGGGCCACTCCACCACCACCAGCACCTTGCCTTGGTCCATGGTGACTCCCTCAGGGCTGATGATATAGCCCAAGAATGAGATGATGTGCTGATGGAACTCTTTGCAAGACCTGACATACATGGAGGACATGTTCCTCAGGGGATTCAGAGTAGATCAAAATGTCATCGATGTAGGTGATGGCACTTCTCCCCAGCAGGTTTCTTAGGACGTCGTTAATTAAACATTGGAACACTGAGGGGGCGCTAGTGAGCCCATATAACATGATGAGGTACTCATAGTGGCCCGAGGTGGTACTGAAGGGTGTTTTCCACTCATGTCTCTCCCAAATATGGACCAGGTTGTAAGCACTACGAAGGTTCAGCTTTTTGAAGTTGGTTGCTGACCTTAGTTGTTCAAGAGCTGCAGGCACAATTGGCAAGGATAGCAGTACTTGACAGGGCATTGGTTGACGCCCCAGTGATCTATGCAAGGCCTAAGGCCACCTCCCTTCTTCTCCACAAAAAAGAAACCAACAGAAGCTGGGGATGTAGAGAGTCTGATGTACCCTTGTCGGAATGCCTCCTGAATATATTCCTCCATGGCTCACTTTTCTGTCTGTGAGAGTGGATACACCCGCCCCTGAGGTGGGCTGGTTTTGGTCAGCAGCTCAATCACACAGTCATATGGGCGGTGTGGTGGTAGTCCACTTGCTTTCTCCTTGCTAAATACCTCTACAAGGTCATGATACTCAGGCAGAACGTGAACTGGAGCAGGTTGGTGGGGACTTTCCACTGTTGTGGCTGCTAGCAGGATAACTGGAGCGTGAAGACTGTGTGCATGGCAATAAGGAAACCAGTGAGTGATTTGGTTGTCGGTCCTTGAAATACGAGGATTGTGTAGCTCCAACCATGGGAGACCTAGGATGACAGGATGTCTGGCAGAAACAGTGATGTAGAGTACGATGGATTCCTTATGGAGTGCGCTCATCTGGAGGAAGAGGGGATCTGTGCAGTACAAGATGATCCCTCCTCCAATTGGAGCTCCATCAATGGCTTGAATCTTATGTGGCTGCAGTAAGGGACTTAGTAAGGATTGGTAACGACAGAGACAATAGCAACTGAGCGTATACTTTGCAAAGACGTTGTGTTCTAACAGTCTCTATATACTATGGAGTGAGTGCGTGTGTGAGATTGGTAACAGGTGTGTGTGATTAGATCTCCGGAGAAGGTGAACGTGTGTGTGTGTGTGTGTGTGTGTGTGGGAAGTGTAGTCTTCTTCAGCCATGTTTGTACTTGGTGGTGCATCCTGGGAAATGGAGTCACTGGTTTGCTGTGATATGGCAATGTATAACATAGACAGCCCTACCACAAGACTGTCCTTAAAAGAAAACAAGGCAAGCATTAACAAGTAAAAAGTACATTTGTGTTTATTTTTGAAAACTAAGTCAAAGTAAATTAATATGCTGGCCAGAGACTAATTGGCTCATGTGGAAATTTTAAAGGAAAAACTAATATAAAATGCGTTATTAAGGTGTTGGGTCACCACTAGCCACCAGAACAGCTTCAGTGTGCTTTGGCATGGAATCTGTAGGTCTCAGGAACTGTACTAGACAGCTGAATGCCATTTTTTGTGTTCAACTACAGTGCTGTGAAATAGTATTGTCCCCATCCTGATTTCTTATGTTTCTGTGTATATCTCATACAAAATAGTTTTACATCTTCAAACGAAATGCAACATCCCCCTAACAAAGGCAACCTGAGTAAACACACAATACAGGTTTTTTTTATTGAAGCAAAAATAGTTATCCAACACCTATCACCAGTGTGAAAAAACTAACTGCCCCTTAAAATTAAAATCTGGTTGTGCCACGCTTAGTAGCAATAACTGCAACCAGATGCTTCCGATAACTGGAGATCAGTCTTTCACTTACTTCTAGGACTAGGACTCCTATGCTTTGGATCATTGTCTTGCTGCAGAATCCATTTGCGCTTGAGTTTCAACTTACAGAATGAAGACCAGACATTCTCCTTTAGGATTTTCTGGTAGAGAGCACAATTCATGCTTGCCCCAGTAAGCTGCCCTGGCCCTGAAGCAGCAAAGCATCCCCACACCATCACACTCCCACCACCATGCTTGACCATAGGTATGATGTTCTTTTTGTGGAATTCTGTGTTTGGTTTATGCCAGCTATAACAGTACCCCTGTCTTCCAAACAGTTCCACTTTCGACTCATCAATCCACAGAACATTCTCCCGAAAGGTTTGAGGATCATCAAGGTGTATTTTGGCAAAATTCAGAGCCTTAATGTTCTTCTGGGTTAGCAGTGGTTGCCACTCTTCCATGGATGCCATTTTTGCCTAGTGTCTTTCTTATAGTGGAGTCATGAACAGTGACCTTTATTGATGCCAGCGAGGCCTGTAGTTTCTTTGATGTTGTTCTTGGCTCATTTCATGACTTCCTGAATGAGTTTGCTGTGCTCTTGGGGAAATTTTAGAAGGTCGGCCACTTCTGGGAAGGTACTGTTTCGACTTTTTTTTTTTTTTCATTTGGAGATAATGGCTCTCACTGTGGTCCTTTGGAGTCCCAGCGTCTTTGAAATAACTTTGGAAACCTTCCCAGACTGATGTATTCCAATCCTCATTGTTTCTGGAATCTTTCAACTTTGGTATAGTATGTTATTGGGTAAGACCTTTTAACCAGCTTCATGCTATTGAAAAAGTTCTATTTAAGTGATTTGCTTGAACAGAGTTCGTACTAATCAGTCCTGGTTGCGTCTAGTCCAGCAAAAACAAAGAGCTTTAGAAGTAACGTAATGTGGCTCGTGAATATGTCATGGGTCTAAATGTAACTTGAACATTATAAGATACCCGAGGTTAACACATTCCTCTTCAGCTCAACTTTCACCGCTGCTCTTATTTTATTATCTCACCATGCTACACCTTGCACATAATGGTGGTGCTCGTGTCAATGCAATATCAAAATAAATAGTTTTTACTGAATAGAATTTGTAGGCCCCCTACAAAAGGAATGGCTTCAGAAGAAGGTCAACATTTTGGAATGGCCCAGTCAGAGCCCAGATGTAAATCCTTTCAAATACCTTTCAAATGACTCAAAGAAGTCTGTGTACATGAGATCCAAAGCAAATAGATCTAAAGCATTTTTGCAGTGAAATGGAATGGAATTGGAATGAAACTGCCAAATCAAGATGTGCTGAGACTCTTAGGATTTATTAGCAGTGAGCATTTTATTTCAGGTATGTCACTTATGCACTCTCACTAAAATGGTGGGTGCTGGCATCTTTTTCGTCCTCTTTTTCAGCTTCTTCTTCGTCGGCAAGACAGTTTTGTACTCGAGTGTCATCAAGTCGTACTTTTATGTAACTTCATCAGCCCTGGGCATGTGAACAAAAGCGCAAATCTCATAGGTCGGCCAGTTTTTGACACAGCGCATAAAAAAATACGAACCCCTCGACATTAAAAGATTTTTATGCGTTTTACACCTGGGTGTGAACACTTCCATTGACAGCCATTGGGGCGTTAAATGGACCGTTTTTAAGAGACAGGCCTGTTAGCACGTAGCAAGTTATTTGCCGGTGGAATTGAACACTCACATGGTTTTTTTTATGTTTTACATCCAGTTTTTGTTTTGCTTGTTCAAACGAACTCAAAACGTAATGGATGCCGTTGCTTATTGTGTGAGAAGAGTTGGCTGATTTATCGGATAGGGTCGTGTATTGTCCATCTTCTCAAGCTGATCTCCGTTAGCTAGGATTGTGGCCTTGCTGGATCAAGCTGTAGCATTAAGGAGCACGAGGACAATCGCTAAGGGTCATTGAGCGAAGAGACATTACTCTGCCATCCGCTGGACATCATAAAGTGCCTCATCTATGATATGAGTGGTGATGTACATTATGCTTCCCATTTCCAGTTGAACACAGTAAGCAAGTCATCATGTTTTCTTCATAAGTGATAAAGACTGAACTGTTGAGTTGGAAAAACTTTCATGGAACTGTAACCAGCGACTTTTTCTGAAAAGGAATCATATACTTTCATCTTATATGCATTCATGAATATTCTGACATGTAATTGGACTGAATAGCATTCTTTCAGATTTTGAAGTGACCTTTTTTCTATTTTGAGCTGAACTGACTTTATCATGAACTACTTCAGTGTGGTCAAGGAGGGACACTGATTAATTATTTGTTTTTTTGTTTGTTTGTTTGTTTATCATTCAACTGAAACAGTCACAAAGTTGATTTGAAGCATTTTTATTTTCTACAATTTTATTTTGTCACAAATGGCTGAATCTGAAATTGATTCACTCCTGTGAAAAAAAGAAAAACAAAACAAATACAACTCACCCAGTGTAAATAAACGTCTTTGTTAATTAAGCTAAAAATTGTTTAAATGCTAATTCTGAGTCACATACTAAGGAGTGGGGGTGTTTCTCTATCCTGTTAGATCTGGGGAGGACGGGTTCTTGTAGTTAACTATACTTACCTTCCATGTTATCTGCACACACACTTCAGGTGGCCACCGTGTTACAGAACAAATCCTGAAGTCCACCTCACCTCATCTTGAGCATTACTATGTTGCAACACGATGGGTACCAACATACAACCACAAGTTGTACAGAGAGTAAAAGCATTGGGTGGGGGGACTAGGATCCTGTTGCTCACTCAGTCTTCCTTAGTTAAGTGTTGAATATTTCCACTACAAGACGGTTGTATATTCCCTTCTGCCACACTTTGTTGACTTGGATTTGTGCTCTGGGTCATTATCATGCTGAAAGATGAAAATTTTCTTCATCTTCATCTGTGTAACAGAGGCCTACAGGTTTTTTGCCAAAATGGATTAGTATTTGGAGTTTTCCATGACTCCCTCTATCTTGACTAGAGGCCCAGTTCAAGCTGAAGAGAAGCAATCCCATGCATGCTTTGTAAACTCTAGAACCAAGAAGATGTCAGGAAAATCCTACAGAAACAGCTGATCTTTATTTGGGTTACTATTTCAGTGGTGTGTGGTTTTATATCCAATATATACAGTCCCTTCCAAAAGTATTGGAACAGCAAGGCCAATGAATATGACATGATGGATCAGAATTTCAGCTTTCATTCCCTGATATTTACATCTAGATGTGTCAAACATTGGTGGGAGACCACCCAATTTTTAAGTGAGCAAAAGTATTGGATCAGATACTCTTAATATAAATAAAAGTAAATAACACTTGATATTAGATTGCATATCCCTTACTTGCAATAACTGCATCAAGCAGGCAACCCACTGACATAATCAAACTGTTGTATTTTTCTTTTATTCTGCATTTCCAGGCTTGTACTGCAGCTTCTTCAGTTGTTTTTTTTTGGGGGGGGGGGGGGGTTCCCCCTTCAGTCTCCTCTTCAGGAGGTGAAATGCATGCTCAATTTGGTTAAGATCTGGTGATTGACTTGGCCTGTTTAAAACCTTCTTTTTTCTGCTGATGAAGTCCTTTGTTGTGTTGCTGCATGATGAAGTTCCTTTCAGTCATGAAGTTCCTTTCCTTTCCTTTCACTGGAAATATATTTACTGAAAAAAATGTTGACGCGTCCAATACTTACAGTGAGGGAAAAAAGTATTTGATCCCCTGCTGATTTTGTACGTTTGTCCACTGACAAAGAAATGATCAGTCTATAATTTTAATGGTAGATTTATTTGAACAGTAAGAGACAGAATAACAACAAAAAAATCCAGAAAAACGCATGTCAAAAATGTTATAAATTGATTTGCATTTTAATGAGGGAAATATGTATTTGACCCCTCTGCAAAACATGACTTAGTACTTGGTAGCAAAACCCTTGTTGGCAATCACAGAGGTCAGATGTTTCTTGTAGTTGGCCACCAGGTTTGCACACATCTCAGGAGGGATTTTGTCCCACTCCTCTTTGCAGATTTTCTCCAAGTCATTAAGGTTTTGAGGCTGACATTTGGCAACTCGAACCTTCAGCTCCCTCCACAGATTTTCTATGGGATTAAGGTCTGGAGACTGGCTAGGCCACTCCAGGACCTTAATGTGCTTCTTCTTGAGCCACTCCTTTGTTGCCTTGGCCGTGTGTTTTGGGTCATTGTCATGCTGGAATACCCATCCACGACACATTTTCAATGCCCTGGCTGAGGGAAGGAGGTTCTCACCCAAGATTTGATGGTACATGGCCCCGTCCATCGTGCCTTTGATGCGGTGAAGTTGTCCTGTCCCCTTAGCAGAAAAACACCCCCAAAGCATAATGTTTCCACCTCCATGTTTGACGGTGGGGATGGTGTTCTTGGGGTCATAATCAGCATTCCTCCTCCTCCAAACACATCGAGTTGAGTAGATGCCAAAGAGCTCCATTTTGGTCTCATCTGACCACAACACTTTCACCCAGTTGTCCTCTGAATCATTCAGATGTTCATTGGCAAACTTCAGACGGGTATGTATATGTGCTTTCTTGAGCAGGGGGACCTTGCAGGTGCTGCAGGATTTCAGTCCTTCACGGCGTAGTGTGTTACCAATTGTTTTCTTGGTGACTATGGTCCCAGCTGCCTTGAGATCATTGACAAGATCCTCCCGTATAGTTCTGGGCTGATTCCTCACTGTTCTCATGATCATTGCAACTCCACGAGGTGAGATCTTGCATGGAGCCCCAGGCCGAGGGAGATTGATAGTTCTTTTGTGTTTCTTCCATTTGCGAATTATCGCACCGACTGTTGTCACCTTCTCACCAAGCTGCTTGGCAATGGTCTTGTAGCCCATTCCAGACTTGTGTAGGTCTACAATTTTGTCCCTGACATCCTTGGAGAGCTCTTTGGTCTTGGCCATGGTGGAGAGTTTGGAATCTGATTGATTGATTGATTGCTTCTGTGGACAGGTGTCTTTTATACAGGTAACAAGCTGAGATTAGGAGCACTCCCTTTAAGAGTGTGCTCCTAATCTCAGCTCGTTACCTGTATAAAAGACACCTGGGAGCCAGAAATCTTTCTGATTGAGAGGGGGTCAAATACTTATTTCCCTCATTAAAATGCAAATCAATTTATAACATTTTTGACATGCGTTTTTCTGGATTTTCTTGTTCTGTCTCTCACTGTTCAAATAAACCTACCATTAAAATTATAGACTGATCATTTCTTTGTCAGTGGGCAAACGTACAAAATCAGCAGGGGATCAAATACTTCTTTCCCTCACTGTATTTCCCCAACTGTATACACACACCCACACACAAAATGATCAGCCAGTCTCCTCTCGGTTTCTCCAGTGTTTAGCTGATTACATTTTCCCATAAGAGAAACCAAAAGGTGACTGGCTGATTATTTTGTGAAGCATATTTTGGCTAACATTTTGACAAGGTAAGGAGATGGAACTTGCCTACACTTGGAACTTTGGAACCCCAGGGAATGAATGTTATGTTTTGACAGATATTACATCATCTAGCAATTGAAATATCCACTGGTTTCACCACAGCCTCAGAAGCACTCTACATAGCTTATTTCATGTCTTCTACATTAGGGTTTCAGTAGGAAAGGAAAAAATATATTAAAGAAAGAGGCAAGTAAGAGACAAAAGAAGAACAGTGACTTGAAAGAACGTAACACAATATTTCTTGAGAAAACTGCATGATATAAATGCATAAAATTATTATTAGATTTTGTATTAATGATTACATATATATATAAACTGTTTATTTAATTTTTTTAACTTCAATTTGCAGAATTTTGTTACATGTGCCTATGCCATTCTCTCTTTTTTGGTCAGTGCTAGCTGGGCCACGCTTCTCTCAGGAGCCGGCAGATCAGTCTGTGGTGTTGGGGGAGCGGGTTGTACTCTCCTGTGTGGTGTTTAACTACACGGGCATCGTCCAGTGGACCAAAGATGGACTCGCTCTCGGCATTGGAGAGGACCTAAGGGGTGAGATCACACTGACATGTTAGACACTCAGATGCATTCTTGCATGTATTCTTGTATAAATACATGTATAATACTCACCTGTATCTGCATGATTTTTTACATATTAGATAACTGCTTGAATGTGCAGGTGTACCTAATAAAATGGATGGTGGTGTATATACAGTATTCAAATAT